>NC_090922.1:1002387454-1003012454 GCF_040938575.1 Ambystoma mexicanum | reverse complement strand
TGAATATGAAGACTTGTACAGATCTTGGCTTTCAACTTCTTCATTAGTGTTAAATTGCTTATGACAACATTTACTAAAGTTTTCCCCTTATCAAGATTTCATATATGGAACTTGTGTAAATTCTGTCTTTCTATATTACTTGGTTGATATTCAAAACATGTTTCCAATTGTTTGTACGCCTGTTGGCATGCTCTAAATACTTCTGGACAGAATTACCGGTATTCACTGGCATTTCCAAACCAAGGCATATGGCTGTGGTGAAGCTCTTGCTTCGAGAAAGCGTTTCCCACTCTGCAGACCCTTTTCTAGTTCTCCCGTCAGCTTCTCCATCACCCGCCGGTTGAACTGCTGTCTTCAATGCGCCCGTGCCACCGGCAGCCACTCCACTGCTGCCAGCTCCCCAGCGGTGGTCCTGCGGTACTCATTGTGCTTCTACCGGTCTCTCACCTTTCCGTTAGAAAGCACCTGCCTCCTTCAGCACACTCTGCTCTCGGATGTCTGCCTTCGGTTCTGCTCCTGCTTCCCCTGCTCTGCATCGCTCCTCTCCACCTTTCGTTCTAACTTGAAGAGAGACACAGTTTTTAATGTCCCGCACAGCTGATTTCTATCACAACACTAGTCTGCACATTTAGCTTGCTGTTTATTGTAATCCACATTAACTCCTTCTTCCTCTTCCTCGTCTCAGTGCTTGAGGTTTCCTGGGAGTTGGAGTCCATAGGATTATTGTGCTTTTTAAAGTTGTATTTCTTTGGATTTTTGTTTAAATCAGAAACAGGAGATTTTATACATGTGTTATGTACATATGAAGTATGAATTGTATCCTGTCTAGGGTGTTTGGCATTTAGGGTTTTTAGAATTTACAACTTGAAGGATTGGTATAATGACAACATGCCATTAGGAATTTAGGAAATATACGGTCTTTTTCACATGAACGGGAATAATAGTGTGTCTCTCCTGTTGGGGTCAGCACATCCCCTGGCAGCCATCTCCTTCCAAATGATCCTCCCATACAATACCACAACTAGGCTCAGGATCAAGTAGCAATGCTGTCCCCTAGCCACTTGGGAGAAGATCCTAGGCTGGGGATCAGTGATGATGCCACATGATTCATTATAGTATCCAGTTGCGTTGGTGCAGTTCCTTTTATGGTAAAATCTGTGTTTAATTGAGTGGGGGAATGGTCCCGAATAATGGACACCCTGTCTCTGTTTGGTTATATAGAGCAACAGGGGTGGACATTGGAATTCATGAAGCAAGAGCTGGAAGAGGCTTCTGGGTGTCAGGATTTTCATCTGACCAGGAACTCCTACTCAAAGCAGACAAGGAGCTATTCAAGTCCACCCTCTGGATTAAGTGCCCAAACAATGGTGGCCCTTCCTTTTTTTCTCCCAAACTGTGGTATGCACCAGAAAAAGCACATTTCTTGAACCCCTCTTTCCATTGCTGTTGTGACAATGCCTGCTTGCAGGCCTTGTCAAAGGAATGAATGGGGGAAACCGGACCTATATCCCTAACCAGGGTGCCGGCGTGATTGCTGGCAGTACCCCACACCTACCTGTGGAGATGGTGGCAGGCCTGTTGAAGGCCTTGGGAGGGGCTGGTGGAGACGCAACTGTGTCGGAGGGCCAGAGTGTGGAGGGGGCTGAGCGAGGTGGCGAGGAAATGTAGCCCAGCCAGTGAATGCTGCTCCATGGGACACAGCAGCATCTTCGGCACAGAGGTGGAGAGAAAGGGAGACACTGCAAGAAAGCTGCAGATGACGTGGCCTCATTGTGGCAGGTGTGGCCCCAGCAAGCCCCACCAGCTGGAATCTGCATATGGAGAGGCACCACTAGCCCACCAGGGATCATTAATAACAAAACAGGCATGTGTTAGGGTCGCAGCAGCAGGTCTAGACAGTCCCCCATGGACTGTTTATTTCCACGAACTGAATGCGACTACCCACGCAGAGACAAGGGGGTGGGTCTTAAGTCTCTTTTGAACGTTTCCTGGTCCACTCCTCAGCCCCTGAGAAATAGACAGATTGGATTGGCTAGGGAGAGCCAGCCATTCAGAGAGAGGGGAGGGAAATTTAAGGACGGAAAAGAAACGTTTTTTTCAGTGGGTTAGAAAGGTGAGGTTAGAGCTGAAAGGAAGAGGACCAAGAGACCGACAGTATGCCAGAGTAAAGGAATGTGGAGGCAGTTGCAGGAAAGAGTGTCACTAAGGAGTGGATGTGCGTGTGTGAGAGAGTGCAGTCAGATAGCACAGCAATCTGATTGCCCGTTTTGACATCTGTGTGCAGCTTGGTGATGCAGGTTCAAATCCTGGCAGGGCCAACTCAGCCTTTCATCCTTCCAAGGTAGATACATTGAGTACCATGCAGTGGGATAATAATATCAACTGTTGTTTCAGCGTTTAAAGACCAGTGGGTTTGTAGCGCTATATAAAACTCGATATTATATATATATATTGGCAGATGGCGAGGTAGTAGTAGAGTGAGGAGTGGGCAATAGTAGTAGCAGTGAGAGGAGTGGGAATTAGTAATAATAATTAGAGAAGAGGGATTTAGTAGTGGAGAGAGAGTGTGGTAGTAAGAAGAGCGAATCAGTGGGTTGCGGTGGTAGTAGAAGAGGAGTGGTAGTAATAGGGAAGTGATAGTAGTAGAAGAGTGGTAGTAGTTGTAGCAAAGTGGTAGTAGTGGATAAGTGGTACTGGTGCAGAAGTGGTAGGGCCATTAGCCAATCAGGTGTCTGGAACAGCAAGCAAGAATATACATTCTCTGCCCACCGTTCCAGCCACCCGAGGCCATTCACTAGATGGCGCCAATATGTAATGTGCAGAGGCAACAGGGAGTCTCTCCCTGTTGCCTCCCCACTTCCCCCAACCTAAAACCACCCAAACCCCTTCCCCACCATTTTCCCCATCCCACCTTACCTGCAAGACCAGAGTTTGGAGCTTTGAGCTCCAGTCCTTGCGCTTTTTCCGATCCCTGGCCACTGCCATAGACATAGAAAAGGCTCTTAGTCACTTTCCCTATGATGGAAGACATTTTTTTTTTCCCCTCTGGAGTTGGTTGCAGCTGAATCTCCGTAGGGGAAAAAGAAACCATTTGCAAATGGCTTTCACAGGGGGTGGCCACTAATGGCCCACAGCCCTCGCCAAGGCCCTGGCTTTGCTCAGGCCTACCTTAGCTCGGGTTGGCGGGCCGTTACCACCCATGTCTGCCCCCCTGCTGGGGCATGCAATCCATAGGAAAGGAGTTATAGTAGCAAAGGAGTCATAGGAGAAGATAATTGGTAGTAGTGGAGAATGTTAGAAGAGGAGTAGCAGTAGGAGGAGAGGTGGCAGTAGAGATGCGAGGAGAGAGCAGAGATAGTGAGTGGGAGAGAAAGTAACAGCTAAGGGTGGAAGTAGGAAGGAGGAGTGGAAGATCAGACTGGTGGGCGATTCCAACAGGGCCATTGCAAGGCACTTTTCGGGGCTATGAGAGAGTCAGCTAGCTGGTCAATCATGGAAACATAGCAGCATTAGTTCATGGCATAAGACAGTTGGAGTTACAGAGCCCTAACACTAACCAGGATTACTATTGTCAGGGCTAGAGTGGGGGTAACACAACAGAGGTGAAAGAGAGGGGAACGGCCCTAGCATCAATTTTAAAGCCCTGTTAACAATTATCTTACAGGGATTCCATCCATGCTTAACTCTGCATAAATCTCACAGTATTTCAGGTGTCAGAGTGTTTTTCATGATGCCCATCCCACTGTGTTGTTATGTTTTGTACACTATTTATGTCTGTCTGTTGAATGGGATGTCCCTTGCCACATTGCTTTACAGTTCTTCACTTTTTACGTTCTCTTTAAATTGCTTTCTCTGTTTCTTTTTCATTTCCTTTCTGTCAGCTCTTCCTTCTTGCTACTATCTCTTATTTAGTCTTTACATATGATTGCTGCTGCTTCATAACTCAGCCACTACATCTGTTACTGCTTTGATCTGTCCCTGCCACAATCTTTTTATCTCTGCTGCCTCCGCGTTTTCTGTGATGCGACCATGTCCACTCTTTTTCTTTCTGTTGTTCCTGCATAATGAGGTGCTAATGCGCAGTATGTCAGAAATGTAAATTCCAAATTAGATGCAACTATAACTTTGTGTCCAGTGCATATGCCCATTCATATTTTAACTGTCTTCTACAGGTTTACTATTGCACCTTTTATGCAAATTCCTAGACACCTAGTTCATGTCAGATAGGATTTTTTGTGCTGCGCCAATTGGCTCTGGGAGCCAATAGTAGCTCTTGGTAGCGGTTGCTGTCAAGCTAACCAGGCTCATCTAGGCCCTATAGAGGAACCAAATAGCTCTAAGCGCCAGACCTTTCTAACGCTGCAGTAACATTGCTATTGAATCATCCCTACCCTTGTGGGGATCATTAGCTGGCTCTAAGCCAGGCACCCTAACTCCTTAACACGATGCTGCACAACATATGGCCCATGGGCCACATATAGTCCTTCAGGACATTTATGACCACCCAAGTCACCTGAGTTTAATGATGAAGGAAGGTATTATCTGGCCTAGAGTCAGTTTATGTATTTGCATCCTGATACCTGTAGATTTAAATCTATTTAAACATGATTTAAGTACCATGACACAAATGCATCAAAGTGGCAATGCCATTAAAAGGCAATTTATCATGTGGGTTACAGTTTAAAAAAATAGAGCAATAATTAAAAAGGAAATACCAAAACCCAGGTTTTAGACCTAGGTGTTAAGGAGGAGCCATTACTTCAAGAGGAAGGTCTTGAGCTCTTTTCTGAACTGTAGAAGTAATGGGGCAAGTCTGATATTGACGGGGAGGAGGTCCCAGAGTCTTGGAGCGTAGACAGAGAAGACCTGTCTTCTGGCTCAGTCCTTCCTGAATTGTTGTAATTCAAGTCTGCATATTTCCTTCCTTATGGTGGATCGCAGGTCTCCGGAGATGCTGAATTTCTCAGTGAAGTAGCTGGAAAACTTCAGGATGACAGCCTTGTAGATGATGCAACAGGATTTGAAGATGATACTGGCTTACAATGAGATGCAGTGCAGTTTCTTGAGGATAATCGAGATGTGATTAGGAATTTGCAGAGTCCTTTAATGAGTCTTACCGCAGGATGCGGGACACATTTCAGGGGTGCCAACATAGCTGATGGAAGGCCTTCCAAAAGGGCATTGCCACACTCCAGGGGGAGAGGATCATGGCTTGGACAGCACATCTGTAAAGTTTTTTAGGATAAGGGCTTGATTTTCCACAGGAGAGAAAGTTGATACCAGGCCGTGTGTGTCTTTCTTGCTATGTCCTGTTTGAACGTGAGTTGTCTGTCAGTGTTGAACTCAAGGGACTTGGCACAGGGGGCCTGCTGGGGTGTGAATCCCTCGAGGTGCAAAGCAGAGAGCCAGGTCTGGATGTCAGAGTGTTCGATGTTGTTGGGCAGCAGTAGGAATTCAGTTTTGGAGGGGTTGAGCTTCATGCAGGACTGGATCAATGTGAGGCAGGCTTTGAGCCTGTGGATGTCTTCGATGGAAGATATCTTGCGGTAGATATGAGTGGCATCTGTTGTTAGGCAAGATTGTATGCAGTACCCTGTCCTCCTGGCAATAGGTAACCCAACCTTTGGTATAGATCTGTACTACACAGGTTGGTAGTGTGGCTGAGCAGTCAGGCTTATCTCAAGAGTGGTCAATGTGAGCAGTAAGGTTATTACACAGAGATTCACAGTGACAAGTATTCAAATAAGCTCTTACACTCAAGATTTCTTGATTAAACAGTTATTCATTTATTTAACAGTCAGTTGAATAAGCCTTCTTTAGAAGGGAGCAATCATATAAAACAAAATATACTTCAATAAATACACACTTACAGTTTACTAAATCTGTTGATATCCATTGGGGATGGCACACACACACTTCCTACACCCTCAGGTGACTTAAATAACTAGGACACTATGGACATTGATTTATCTCTGGCACATTTAGAGCAATATTGTGTGGGAGATCAAAAGGGAACGTTTTATAGGGAGAAACACTGGTTAACAAATATTCTTAAGCAGCTAAATACTTTTAAAACCCTCCAATGCAAAGTAAATTAACCCTTTCTTGGGGGAAAGGTAAATAACAAAGTCAGAGGTAAGAAGATTCTTTCAGGGAGCCAGGACAGCCAATGTTAGTTGAGCAAAAGTGTAGGTGAGCTGAAGCACTTCTTGCAGGTAGGCAAAACGTATTTCACAATGTTTTAGAAAGGTTTGTAGAAAATGAAATCACTGTAAGGCCACAAGCTGGGAGGCTTGTGAGGGGCAAAGCTGCAAGCAACTCTGCAAGGGCAACCAAGACAAGTCTGAACTGAGAACAAGCAAGGCTACACGACAAGAGGTAAGTCCACTTACTTTTACAGTACCTTTGGTTAGAGGAAAACTGTTGCAGCTGGCTTCTGTTCCTGTGTAATTCCACAGATCCTGTGTTCCTGGGACTCAGTTGTGGGGACATGAGGGAGGATGTCTGGGGACTCCTGCACTACAAATTGAAAGTCGGCGGCAGTATTGGGTAAACTTCAGATCAGCGGCACTTTGAGGTTTCAGCTCTTTGCGTCTCTCACAAACAGCACCACCGCAGTTCTCGGATACCTTAATTAACTTTCCTCGCATCTGGGGTCCATCACTCTGTTGAGGTGGCTCAGGCTTGGTCAGTCCTGCTTCATGAGAGTCCGGAGGAACTTCCTGGAGCTCGGGTCCAACTTAAAAGTGATGCACTCGATCTGGTGTTCCTCTCCCTGGCACTTTGGTTTCTGCAGCAGCAATGGAAGTACAGCCATCTCCAAGAGGATGTCCAGACGAGTTCACTTTGGGGTTGATTGGTCCCACCAACCGAGGGGAGAAGTCGTCCATTGCAGGGCTTCTCTAGTCGAGGCAAATTCGGAGCTTCAGCAATGCAGCAGGGCTACACCGAGCAAACCAATGGTCCAGGAGTTGCAGCAAGCATCTCTTCCAAGTGCTTCTTCGGATTCTTTTGTCAAGTGGTCGACTCGGCCTTTCAAGCAAAATGCCTCACATTTTATGCAGGTTTCTCCCATAAATTTGCAGCATAGCTGTCAATCACACAGCAGGTTGACTGTCCTCAGAGGAAAGCCAGCCAGCCACTCATCTTTGGGTGCACTCTTGTAACCAAGGGGATTAAGCACAGGGAGTTTCGGGCACCTCCCTCACTTCCTGCCCCTGCCAGACACACTGGAACCGGAAATGGGTTTCACCAGTGAATCCCGCCAAAGACAAAATGAACAAAGGGACCAAACCCAATTTGGCATGCAGAGTAAATCTCAAGAAGGAACTTTCCAAAACGAAATGACAAAAAAAGAAGACTGGGCCATTTTGACAAAATGTGCGCCCATGGGTGTCTTACTGCAGCTGCAGTTGCATCCCGCAGTAAAAACACACAGTGGTAGGAAAAAGTAAACCACTGCCACAAGCCATTAATTGTAGAAAAGGGTAACATAACAATGTTACATGAGAAGCTAGACAAAGGCGATACTAAGTAAACCATCCAGCACCCTATGGTAAGATTGTGTGAGCTGGGTCTGGAAAGTTACAACATGTCAGTAAAGTCAATTTCATTTCAATGCTCTTGGAAACAGTAGTTTCACCAAGAGAAGGTATTTAAAACTTTGGGAAATCTAAGAGAAGTCCCTGTGTCACTGTACTGAAGGTGCTGTGTGGCACAATGTAAAGATGATGCCTATGGAGTTAGTGAGACTCCAAAGTCAAAAGAAACACAGTGTCCAAATCACAGAAAAATACATGGCAGAGTGGGAAAAAGCTCTCACTCTCTACAAGTTAGAAATTAAAAGTCCTAAAATCCAGCAAAAAGAACTGGGGGTATCTAAGGTAGAAGGGAATTAGCAAATTTCAGAGAATTCTACCTAACACTCGCCCCCCCCCACTAAGAGACAAGATGAGTTAATCCACTCCTTGATGAATCTCCTTAATCCAGTCGTTCATACTTTCTGGAGAGACCATCATCATGTTGGTGATTACACACTGACCTATGTTCTATGGTAACATCCACCATCTTAACAATTTAGGATTCTCCCCCTTCATCTGCATTAACCATCTCAAGGGTTGGTGGTCAGTTTGAATCACAAAAGTAGATCCATACAAGTATGGTCTAAACTTCTTCAAAGACCACATAATTGCAAAACATTCCCTTTCAATAGATGCCAACCTTGTTTCACAGTCCTTCAGTTTCCTACTGATGAAGCAGATAGGGTGTTCCCTGCCTTTCTCAACCAGCTGACTCAGAACTGCACCTATTCCTGTATTTGAAGCATCTGTTTATACATATAATAAAGGATTGGTTGTAGTCAGAATCTCTCAAGACTGGAGCTTGACAAACGGCTTTCTTAAGTCCTTCAAATGGCTTAGTGCACTCCTCATTCCACCTGACTATCTTGGGGAGTTTGGGTGAAGAGATCACATTCAATGGAGAAGCTATGATCCCATAGTTATCAATGAAGTTCCTATAGTAACCTGTGAGAACTAAAAAGGCTCTCACGTGTGTTTGAGTAGTAGGGGTGGCCCAGTCTTGTACAGCTTGTGCCTTGCTAGGCAACAGCCTTATTTTACCCCATCCTACCACATGTACAAGGTACAACACTTTGCTCTGACCAATGTGACACTTTCTTGCCTTTATGGTCAGATGGGCCTGCTCAAGAGCCTGCAATACATATCCCAGGTGGTTAATATGATCTTCCCAATGTTATCCAAGTATGCCATGCAGAAGTCCTCTATCGCATTCAGAACATGATTTACCATCCTTTGGAATGTTACAGGTGCATTCTTTAGTCTAAAAGGCATAACCTTAAAAAGGTAGAGGCCTCCTGGGCTGGAAAATGCAGTTTTCTCCTTGGCATAGTCTGTCATAGCTATTTGCCAATAGCCTGATGTTAAGCCAAATGTACTCAGGTGTTTGGCTGAACCAAGTTTATCCACCAGTTCATCTGTCTTAGGTAAAGGGTGGGCATCAGTCATGGTGACTGCATTTACAGCTCTATAGTCCACATAGATTCTCAACCCCATGGATCCTGCCTTTGGTACTAGCACAACTGGACTAGCCCATGGACTGGTAGATGGCTCTATTACCCCAAGATCAAGCATCTTTTTGACCTCCTCCTTTATGTGGATTCTTACATGGACTGACATTCTCTAACCCCTGCTTTTGACAGGAAGACAGTCGCCAGTGAGAATATCATGCTGGTCCCAAGGGGTCAAGCCTGGCATTAGTGACAACAGGGAGGCAAACTGATTTAACATAACTTTGCACTCCTCCTGTTGTTGCAAAGTCAGATCAGAAGAGAGATTAACACCTTCTATTTTACATCTAAAGGCTGTCCCCTGAGAAGGTCAGGTAGAGGTTCACTCTCCTCCTCCTCCTCTTGATCAGAGGCTAAGAGCAAAGCTCCCAATTCTGGTCTGGATAGATATGCCTTTAGGCAGTTAGTGTGAAAGACCCTAGGGGGCTCCTTGGGATTGCCCAAATTCCACTAAATAATTGACCTCTCCAAGTTTGCCCATATCCTTGAAGGGTCCAATCCATTTGTCCTGTAAGGCCCTCTGCCGAGTAGGCATCATAACTAGAACTAAATGGTCTTGAGTAAACTCAACCATGCCGCCATACCAATGTTTAACCAGAGCCTGACCTGCTTTCAAGTTATCAGAAGCTTCTGTCATCATTTGTGTCATTCTTCTTTGGAGACCTAACACATAGTCAGTGACTCTCACTGTCTTGAGGGAAGGAGCACTCTCAAACCTTCATTGATTAGGGCCAATGGATCTCTAACCGGATGACCATAGAGGAGCTCAAAGGGGCTGAAACCAACCCCTTCCTGAGGGACCTCTCTATAAGCAAAGAGAAGGCATGGCAGTAGAAGGTCCCACTTTCTTCTAAGAGGTTCTTCTAAAGCACCTATCATGCTCTTCATTGTTCTATTAAACCTCGCCAACAGCCCATTGGTTTGGAGATGGTAGGCTGTTGAGAACTTGTAGGTTACTCCACAGTTTTTCCACATGGCTTGCATGTAGTGGGACATAAAATTGGTCCCCCTGCCTGAGATAACCTCCTTAGGAAAACCTACCCTGGTAAAAATACCAAGGAGGGCCTTAGCCACTGCCTCAGCAGTAACAGTGCTCATAGGTATGTCTTCAAGATACCTGGTAGCATGGTCTACCACAACCAATATAAATCGGTTTCCTGAAGATATGGGAGGGTCTAGGGGACTGACAATGTCAATCTCTACCCTCTCAAAAGGAACTCCCACCACTGGGAGGGCACCAAGGGTGTCATGTTCTTGGCTCCACTCTTGCCAGAATTCTGACAAGTGTGAGAGCTTCTGCAGAATTTATCTACATCAGACCCCATCTTGGGGCAGTAGAAATACAGAGAAATCCTTTCCTTGGTCTTCTTAACATATAAGTGACCAGCTAATGGAATCTCATGGGCTAACTGTAAAAACTGTGGCTTCACCTCCTGAGGCACTACAAGTCTTCTGTAGTCCCCTGGGGTGGACTCAATCGGCTCACTGTAAAGTAGGCCAACCTCCCATTAAAGCCTGTGCTTTCCTGGCTCTTGCCCTTCCAGCTGGGAAACTGCCTGTTGGTGAAGTCCTTCATGAGTAGGATCATTTGTTGCCAAATTTTTAGTGCAAATTGCATGGCATCATAAGATAGATTAATTGCAAGTTGGCATGACAATGAGTAAAAGGAACAATCATAAGCGAAAGGAAATGCATGTAAGCAGTTACCATATCAGTGGTGGCATCAAGGTAATTCCATTATTCCAATAACATTAATGGCTAATTAGCCTATATTCTAAATGCACTATGGTGGTGCATAAAGACGGCAGACCCCATAGGGATTGCCAACATTTGCGCCGGCAGGAAAATCCATGCTGGCACATTTGCTTTATCATTTGTATGATGGAGAGGAAAGGAGGGACCAGAAATGCAAGTTGTGTTCCGCTCCTCCTGTCCAGTTGATGGAAGAAGTAAAAGCCTTGCACGCTGATTTTACTCCTTTCATTAACGTTACAGCTCTGATGAAAAAAATGAAACCACATGTGCTTTTACGCCGCCTGTATTTCCTTGTGAAACCATCATAAGTAAAAGCCTCCAACCAGCCCTGTAATGCGTTGGGTGTTGGAACAGTTGAAAACGGCGCATGTTTTAACCATATTGGCCTCACTTGTAATGAAGGTCTTTGTGTCCTCTGTTGAATGTGCTTTTGTGACCACGATTGCGCTCATGTGAATTGCCATGGAATCTTAAGATATTAAATGTTCAGACTTGCAAGTTATCTTACTCGGTGATCAGGGCCTGAAAAGCGCGAGCAAACATTCCCTGTGGCCCCCACCTACAAAGGACATCCCAGTACAAGGTGTATCTTTTAATTGGCGCCTAGATCAATGATGCTGCATTTCGAAAAATACATCATCCATATAACAAAAGAAAAGCCGGAGGGTGGCTACCTGCGACAAGGTAGGCACTGGAGCATGCAGTGTAAGCCTAATGAGGATTCTGAATGGAAGCGACATGCTTTGCATGAACGATACGCGGGGAAAGATTTACAGGGTGCCTTTTACTGAGGGGAATGAATGCATTTTTAGTTTTGTTCAGAAAACCACACGTTTTGATAGATAGGGACTAAAAAAAATCTTGGAAGCTAACCTAGATCTCCTTGCTCACTGCATGCTACAGTGTAGGAATGCGCACAAGCTACATGGATCGATCCATTTGAAGGGAGTCTGATTATCAGAAATGCACTGATTATCTGTCCACTATCTTATTAAGCATGGGATGCTCCAGTGCCTTCTATTTTCCAACCACAAAGACTTTATTCTAATTCCGTCACTAAGTTATTTGCCTTAAAATTGGATGTGATGTTCACACATTCTCCTGTTTCTATCGGACACGGTCAGTTCTTGAAGTCATTCTTAAGGCCTATATAGATACGGGTCTGTAACACCCTTGCATATTTATTTCCCGAAGGCTCTACACGAGCCAATACTCTCTATAATTTAAAGGAAAAGCTATGCAAGTTGGGGCTTTGTTTTGCATTATTTCATTGTAATATAAGCCTTTCTGAGCATGAGTTGCCAGTGTTTTGCATTCACCTAGTTACTCATGCCAGTCTACGCTCATTTGCGATACTTACTTGAAAGGAAATTGGATAACTGTAATCAGGGCTTGATGTCTTCAATCCGCAGTTACATTTTAGCATTGCTACTACATCCCTGCACTGAGTACACTTTTTTTGGTGGCCGCTGTCACTGCTGGAAGAATCCGCAAAATTGCAATGCTTTCTAGAAGAAAGCAATTGTGTTATGTACCAAGTCTTTTTCAATGGTTTTATATACCGCTTATTTTCAGGATATTATGGGCGGCGCAGGAACAGTAAATTCCCATTCCAATGGAGTCCCATAGGACTGTAGGTATTCAATAAGACTCCATGGGATCGCGAACTGCTGAAGCACCGGCACCATTGTTAACAGTGCCAGTGCTTCAGTGAATAATCTACCGGTAGAGGCCTGAACTACCAGCTGGTCAGGCCTGCTGGTAGTTCGCTGCCCCTACCAGCAAACTCGGAGCAACCTTTGTTACCAGCACTTTTTTCCAGACTGGGATGCTCGTAATGAGCCCAACAGTCTTCCTTTATTTTGTCTAAATCCTAACATTCCAGCGCAGAAAAAATACAGTCTCCTTTGTGACTAGAAAAATAAAGGGGGTAATTCATAGAATTCAGTGCCCAAGTGGCGCACGCGGCTGGCGCACAGTCTGCGTGTGCGACTTTCTGCGCCAGCCGCGTGCGCTAAAATCCATTTCGGCACACAGCGTATTCATGGATTTTAACATCCAAAACCAGCCGTGGCGCAGAGTGATGCATCGACCCTGCAGCAGCGCCAGTTACGCCCCCAACCCCTCCAGCAGGCCCCCACTCATGTCTCACTCATGTCCCCCTGCACCCCCACCCCCCAGCAGTGAGGGGCACCTGCCAGCAGGCCCCCACTCATTTCCCCCCCAACATGTCAACATGACCCACAATCATGGCCCTCATGGCCACCAAAATCCCACGTCACGCCACCTCTGCCCAAATAACCAACCAAGCATAACATACACTCCACATTGAAATGCCCATTACATGAAACAACCCAAATGGCATGTATGTACATCAACACATGTCCGTCACACACACACAATGGGTGCCAGTGAATGTGAAAACCCACATTGTGACATGCATGAAACCAATGAGAGAATACCACACATTGAAGTACGGAAACAAATGTATTGAACAAAAAATGTGGTGAAAGAAATTCAAATACCAAACAATGGACATAAGGAAACCAATGCAGAATGTCACATGATGATAAAAAAAGGAAATCAGAATCCAAAATATATGAAATCAAAAATGTTTCCAAAGTCTCCTTCCAACAAAGCAAATCCAAACAGAAATGAAAAAGTAAAATCCATTGCTCCATGGAAAAATCAAAAAAGAAAATGCCGACAAATCCACACTCCAACTATTTACAAGGATGAAATCCTGGGTCCATGAGCCCAACTGTCCAAATGAAACCTACAAAAATACACTAACTAATGAAGAACTATATACAAAAATGTGGGGTATTGTCCAAGCGCCCCCAAAAAAAATGAAAACCAAAATGAAACCTAACACTAACTAACTATCTATTTACAATGGCAGCGGGCTAGTCCGACGGCTCACTTTTGGATGTCCCAGGCCAGGGCATCATCAAACTCTCACTCAATGTCCTGGAGGCGGTCCTCTTCCATGGCCCCGAGGGTTTGCAGGGACAATGACATGTTGGCCTCCAACTCCCTGCAAATTGCCTCGAGGCACTCGGCCTGCCTCAGTGCCCTCCACATGGAGTTCTCCGCCCTGATCATTGTGAGCTGCGCCTCTTCCGCCCGCTGCTGCTCCGCATCTATGGCGTGGCCCAACCGCTGCCACACGGAAGACACTTGCAATCCTGGGTCCTCCTGCCCTCTGACCGATGCCTGCCCCTCCAATGTTGAAGGCCCCGAGCCATCATTGCTCCCACCATGTTGCTGCTGCTGCTGTGCCTGTGCCTGCACCCTGGCTCTTGCTGCCTGCACGTCCTCCTCCAGCTGAGGTGCAGTTGTCGTGGTGGCCACTCCTGCTGGACGTCTGACTCCCGACTGTGGTAGAGATGTGTCCTCCACCAGCCTGGCCACTGGGTCAGAGGCAGCTCCACAGGGTACCCAGGTGATATATGGGTGGGAAGATGGCATGGAGGACGACTGGCACGTAGGGGGTTCAGGTGAGGAGGGGGTCGCAAGAAGGTGCAGCACACGGAGGAATCCAGCACTGGTGATCCGTCCCAGTAAGTCAACGCGGTCAAAGAGGCATCCGAGATGACGTGCAGGGGCTTCACGGAAACACCGCAGGTCACCTCGCATGCCCTGTTGATGCAACGCTATCCCTGCCAGGACAGGTTCAACACGGTCCCGGATAGCCATGTCTGCAAGGAGAGGAAGGCCAGTTGTTGTGCGCCCATCCCCTCCCTGCTGAAAATGGGTCTGGACGTAGGCATCCCTGCTGGTGCCGGATTATGCAGACACAGAATCAGGGACAGGATTACACACAGGCACCTCCACGGCGGCCTGTGCTGCCTCCTGTTCCTGCCCCTGCACTGCACCACTGGCACCAGTGGAATCCCCACCTCCAGACCCCGTGTGTGTCTCTTCCCCGGCCTCCTCCTTCTCCAAACTCCCCACCAACCTGGATGACTCCATGCCATCTTCCTCTGTCGGACCCTGCCCCTTCTGCTGCCGAGGAGTCCATCTCCATCCTCCGCCTCTTGGACCTCCCCTCGGCAGCTGCTGCCTGGGACGCGGCACCAGACTCCTCACTCCCCGAAGAGATGACAATCTGGGAGGGGAGCTGGGGCTTGCTTCTCCGGCTGGTGGTGCGATCCCTGCCGCTTTGCTCCACAGCACCCTCTCCGTCCTCTTCATCAGTTGACGCTGCAGACAGGGAGAGATAGAACACAGGCATCAGGGCACTGTACAATGGTCTGATACACACATGACAGTTGTACATGAGTGGCAGTGTCAAACTTCAGACATGGCATCACACTCCCTAACACACATGTCATTTCTACTCACACACATGAGCAATTCCACAGCAATATTGCACCAGGCAGCACCATCCATACACATACAACAGCATCAGCATCCGAAGGTGAGCCTCACGTCAAATGAAACACAGGGAGTACACAACACATGCACACACACCAACACACTTACATGCATATGTGCATGTCCACCAACTGTCAGAGTGATGAGATCGCCATCCATGTCACATCTGGCATTCAGCCTTCTACATGTCAGTGCCACATGCATCCATGTTGCATCACAGTTGCACACTTGTCAATTACACACACATGCACATGTACACAGTGCAGATACATGCAGCTGGAACCAACATCCATGTGTAAAACCACAACCATGCCAACGCACATACACAGTAATTCAAACATGTGTGCTCCCACATCTGCATTTGGCCTGCATGCTTACCCACACATACATCATCCATGTGTCTCACACATGAGAGGACTTTCATGTGTCAGCCTCACGCCCCTGTACATACACATCCATACATGGCCCTACAAAAACACATGTGCAACTTGCACACTACTGGCACACCACGACACGCACAGCGTCCATCAGTATGCATGTACACTTACCGTTCGACTCCAGACGGGTCTGCCTCTCAAGGACCTGGATGTGGAGCGCTGGGCATATGCGTTCCAGGACCCTCATTTGGTGGTCGGACAGGTGGTCCCGGCGCCCCTTAGCATCTGCTGCCTTCAAGAGGCGCCAGGCCTTGTCGAGGGTCCTGGACCTGAAGTCCTCCCAGCGCTTCTTGACATGTTGATGTCACGGACTGCCACCCCCTCCTCGTTGATGGCAGTCACGATGTCCATCCAGATCCTGGTCCGTCCTTCATAGTCAGCGCAAGAACTTCCAAAGAGGGCATCATACTGCCCCAGGACTTGCTCCACCAGGACACCAACTTCCCTGGCACTGAAGCTCTGCCTCTTTGGCTGGGGGTTGCCAGTGGTGCCAGATGGTGGTGTGCCCGACATGGCAACCCCAGAGGCAGGTGTTGGTGGGCAACTGGGTCCTGGGGCTGGGCTGTGGAGCGATGGTATCCCAGTCGGGAGTCTTCAGTTCCAGCAGGGGTGGTCACAACAACTGCACCCCTGCAGATGGATGATGTGCAGGCAGCAAATAGCAGGGCACGTGGGCAGCAGGCAGGCAGGCAGCAGCAGATGGCAGGTGGGAATGTGCTCGGGGCTCTGGGGGGCAGTAATTCAGCCTTCTGGGCAGGAGCATGGTCTTCCGTGTGTTGTTGCGTGGCCAGCTTGAAACGGAGTGATCTGGCACGTGAAAATCTTGCATGTCTGCGTGTAATTCGAGGAAAGGCCCTTAGCGCGTAAGTGCGTCTGTGATGTTACGCGCGCGGGCGTTTCCCTCGTGACGTGGGCATAGTAGTTCATGGCGCGTGAAAAAACTGCACGCCCGCGTGTGAATGCGTGTAATCCGAGGAAAGGGCCTATGCGTCTGTGATGTGATGCGCGTGGGTGTTTCCCTCAACACGGGTGCATGTTCATCATACACGTCCAAAAACTGCACGTCCGAGTGTCAGCACGTGTAATTGGAGGAAAGGGCCTTGGCGCATACACGCGTAAGTGATGTATGTGTGGGTTGGTTTAAAAGGTACGTGTAGGACCCCATTTCCTTGTAAGTGCTTTTCGTGGAGAGCAAGTGGGTGAATTCTGTACTTCTTGTCGGTTCACACACAATTACTTCACAGCGTTTCAAGTTCGTACTCCCTGTTACCTCTGACAGCAGTCATTTTTTTGTTGGGCCTGTTTCCTCAAACAGCGTTCACTTCTTCTTTTGTCCTGTCTCCTCAGACAGCGTACAATTCTTCTTTTGGCGGGGGTGTTGCCAACGCGCACACGCGTGTCTTTTTCATGTTCTTTTTCCAGGCAGACGGTGAGTCGCTCACATATTTACCAACTGTGCTTGCCCCGTGTGTCGCGTGCCCCTTCAGAGGTCATTGTAGGCTGCGTGTAACACGCGTATGCTTATTTTTGGGTTTTTGGGTGCCACCGCGTAGTGCAGGTTCATTTTTCCACGCACGTGGTCTACGAGGGGTTGCGTGCACGTTATTTTTTTGTTTTCGGGGTGCCTGTGCATTGCGTGACCCGTCATCTTCCCCCAGGGGTCACAAACAGCCTTGCTGGAGCACTAGGGTACGAATTCCATCTAGTACCCTACCCCTTTCACCCCCAATTGCCCAGGACAATCGTTTACTGCTACTCCCATACGCACAACAACATTAGTGCCATGGTTGGGAGGCGACCAAGCAGTAAGGGAGGCAAAGGTGGCTGCCCTCGAAAAGGTGGGCGTGGTGGGCTCAGTAGGGGAAGTGGCCATGATTTGCAGAGTGCCTCTAGACCCCCATGTGTGGAGGAGCAATCAGGGATGCCCATGCCCCCCCATGGTTGTGGGAAACGTAGCTGACACCATCCATGTGGATCTGGGGCAGCTATGTCATCTGCTGCCCCAAGTAGGGGCAGTTGCAGCTCAATCCACCCCAGCTCTGAGTCTCCCAGCCAAGACAGTGTTGGTCCCGGTCCATCAAACCGACGTTGCCCCTGCCAACATCACCCTGCAGCCAATGCCTGCACCAAGATCTATGGTCATTGTGCATTCGCACACTCCCAGTACCCAGTCCACCGGTGCTTCTGCCTCTACTGACCAGAGCGGCGTAAGCCACTCAGGATCCACACCACCTTTGAAAAAGTGGAATAAGGGTGCTCTGGCACTACAGGCTAAGACCCCAGACACGGCTACACACTCCGGCACATCAAGTAAGCCTAGCTTTAATGACGCCGAACTTCATGCACTAGTGGCCTATGTGTCGGCACATAGCCGCAAAATGGTGGTGACTGCAGGGTGCAAGACCACACCTGGTCAACGTAAGGCACACTGGCAGACCATCGCGGACATCATTAGTGCCCTTGGATTTGTAAGGCGCTCAGCTGATGATTGCTACAAGCGCTGGAATAACCTGAAACGCAGAGCAAAGAACAAGCTGGCCTCAAATCATGCTTCTACTCTGGTGACTGGCGGTGGGTCTCCACAAGAGGACAACCAACTCACTGAACATGAGTCTGTTGCTGGAACCTCATCACAGAGGAACAGATCCAAGGCGTGGGAGACATACCAGATTACGACGCATTGTCCGGTGAGTGCCCATGCATGTGTGTGTAATCCATGTGTATGTTGTGTGGGTGACGGGTTCTGATTGAGTGCCAGGTGAGGGTGTGTGCACCTGAGTGCTTCCTCCAAAACATACACTGGCCTTGGATTTGGGTATGACAGTATCCCTTCTGCCCACAGTAGCCATTTAGCGCCACATTACTGCAGTTGCCCTTGAACTGTCATCTTGCAACAACATTGTTCAGAATTTTGCAGTGTTCATTCAGGCTGATTGTTTCAATTCTCCCACATTTGCAACACATTTTTCAGCCCTATTGTCATATATATGGCATGCTTCTGTCATTGATTACACCCCACATTAGCCCACATTTGTTAGCTTGTTATGTGAATGATTAGACCATTCAGGCTGATTGAGTATTGGCTTGCTCACATTGATTTTTGGTGCCTGTTTGTATGCCTGTTTGTATGTGGTACTTGATAGTTGTTTCCTGTTATGTTTAAGTGACCAACCATTAATGTGTACATCTGCCTGCAATCACTGTATTCTTGTACACTGGATGTTCTGCAGTGAGTGGCACATGCGTATGTTGTCACACTATGTAGCATTGTTCATCTCATCATGTCCATCTCACATGGATGGCTGACAGTACTCATTCACTGACATATGGCTGCACTTGTCAAATGTACCATGGCTATGCAACATGCCATCTGTGTGCTGGCATGTGTCATGTATGTGTATTGGACATGCCTTCTCACAGGCTAATGTGTGATACCAGTGCTACCCAGCATGCAGCAAATGTGTTGCTTTTCCATCTTGGTGTCATCAGTGTCTGCTTTTTGCCTCCCCTTCCAACTCAGTGACAGTGCATGCATGCCAGGGTTATAGTCAAGTGGGACATGTGTAAATCATGTACTGGATCTCTGGCTTGTCAGGCTTATGTGGGTGCTATGGTGCTAATGCCTGTTTCAATTTTTTGTGTTTCATGTTTTTGCAGGTGATGACGCACTTGATGCTGTTGAGGTTGAGGAGATGGTGCAGACCCAGGAGGAATCTCAGGCACGACCGGGCACCAGTGGGGGACGTGGTGTGGTGGTGGGTGAAAACCCTTTCGTAATGCAGACCATACTGTCCAGGGGTGTCTCTGGGTGCACCTCCCCAGACCTCTATTCAGGTGCTGAATCGGATGATGAGACTTATGTGCCGTCGCAGGTGATTCTCTTCTGTCCAACCCACCTGCACCAGGTCTAGAACCCTCTATGGGGATGTCAGTGTTGGTAAATCCGCCTTTGGTGGTTATGGATGCAGGGTCACACTCCACAACATCTGATCCTGTTTCTGGACCAGCAGATCAGAGGGGGAATGCAGTCCTGCAGCCTCAGGCAGTGCCAGCACAGCAAGGTGCAGATCGCCTTGCCCCGAACAGGTGTGGTGCCCGCCGACGCAGTGGCCGTACGTGATCAGACAATACTGTATGGGAAAACTCCATGTACGGTATGGCAACCCAACAGGCAGCATCAGTTGAAATGATGGCTCAGGCAATGGAGAGGGTGGCCACTTCCATTATCCCCCCTGAAAGGCAGATGGAGCAACAACAGCAGGCAACAGACTCCATTTGCCTATCACACAGGGAAGACATGTTGGCATCCAACAGAGACCAACGGGCGGCACTGGGGACTCTGCGGGAAGCCATTTCTATAGAGTCACAAGGCCACAGGGAAGCCCTGAGGGTAGAACTCCATAACCTCAGGGAGACTCTTGTTGAACTTGAGGCTTCCACAAATTTGAGGACAGAACAGCAGCTGGAGCGGCTCACATGTTCACTCTCAGCTGAGCTGCAGGCACTCGGGAGGAGATCCGGGCATCACGGGAGGCCATGCGTGCAGAAATGCAGGCAACCCGTCAGGTGCCGCATGGGGATCTCCGTACTATCATCCTCCAGAACGAGACCTTCCACGCCCGCATGCTTGCTGCCATGGTGGACCATACCAGGGCTTTGCGTGGGCTGCTTCCCATAGCACCACCACCTCCTGTTGCAGCAGCAGAGGGTGATGAGAGTGACAGCAGCACTTCTCCCACAGTAGCGGAGCCGTGAAGGCCATGAGCCCATGAAGGTGTTTTATTTTCTCGCAACATCCACACAGGTGGGTTTTGGTGTGCACCTGTGCACCCTGTCCTCAGACCTCCTGGGTGGCCTCCCCCCCAGCCCCCACATTCCATTTTTGATTTGTCTTTTTTTTTTTTCAGTGTGTTACCTTGTGTGTCTCCCGTGGGCATCCACTGTGTATTCCGGATGGGCACATGCAGGCTTGTCCTGTGTTTGGGTTAGATGCTTGGGTTCCTGACACACACCCCTCCTGCTTCCTGTTTCCATGGGGTTGCAAATGGTGTGACCAAGTGACAGTGACTTACACAGTGACATTGGGCTCCCATGAGCTGTGTGGGCAGTCTGTAGTCATAACTGTGTGGACATCCCTAGTGGGGTTTGTTTTTGTATTGAACACTGCATGGTGTATTGATATGTGTTTGTGCATCCATGACTTCCTCCTTATCCGCAGGTAAATTCTTAATGTCTTCACAAGGCCGTCTCCTTTGCAGATGCAGTTCATGTTGTATACAGTACACTGACACATTTGCCTGACAGCAACACTCTGGAGTTAGAAGGGGTCGATGTGCTGGCTTATTGAGGTTGTATGACTTACATTACTTTGAGTTTGTACTGTCATATTTTGGCGATGTTTCATGCGGTGTTGCTGTATTGTGTTGCTGGTAAGTATTTGGTCATGTGTGCTGTTTGTTATTGATTACTGGGAGCATATTGTCTGTGGCCTGTTTCCATTTGGAACAGTGCACTTTGTGACACTTGTGTCATGTGTTGTGCATTCCTTTGTTTGCTTTCACATTGCAGGACATGCCATGGTGTGTTGGGTGGCAGAGATGGGGAGGGGTTGGGTGACATGGCGCTATTTTCATGTTGTATTTTGCAAGTGGGTAGTCATTCATGCAGCATAAATGTGTGTCTTTTTGTGACACAGCATTGGTTGTATTTCGGTAGGTAGGAATGCACACAATGTAACACTTCCAGGTGACCAATCTCAGGCTGGTATGGTTGTGACAGTCCCTTATGTCATCATCGATTGTCAGCTGGTATGTGCCAGGGCTGTGTGCACTCCACAGGGGTGTGATTTTAGGTGAAGTAATTAGCGACAAGCTGCGTACGGGCTGCCTCACCACGTGCCCTTTCCCCTCCCATGCGCAGCAGCCGTGCTTGTGGCTGGGGATGTGGGGGCACCACCATGTCCACCGGCAGGCCCCGGTGTGTTGCAACGTAGTGCAGGACACATGCTGCCACTATGATCCTGCACACTACTGGGGGCGCGTATAGCAGCTGCCCACCAGAGCGGCCAAGGGAGTGAAAGCGTGACTTGAGCACTGCGAATGTGCGCTCCACTATGCCCCGGGTTGCAATATGGGCTGTGTTGTATCTTACCTCAGGTGGTGTGGTTGGGTTCCGAATTGGCGTCATCATGTGGGTGCTCAGAGGGTAGGCACTGTCCCCTGGGGAGGTGATGATGGGTATCATTAGTGGGGTTGTGACATTACTCAGTATCTGACATGCATGCATGTGCAGGGGCATTTATACTTACCAGGCAGCCATGTATTTCCATGCCGCCCAGCTTCTAGGTCCCGGTTTACGGTTGACATTCGGTAAATGAAACTGTCATGGGTGGACCCTGGATAGTTGGCATATACTGAGGTGATGATTCCCTTGGCATCACATACTACCTGCACGTTGATGGAATGCCAGTGCTTGTGGTTTCTGTAGATGTGCTCAGTTGCCCTGGGAGGACGTAGAGCCACATGGGTGCAGTCAATGGCACCTAGCACTTTGGGGAAGTGTGCCACCCCGTACAAATCCTGGACGACAGCCTGCCTTTCTGCAGGTGTTCTGGGCAGGTATATGTGCCTGCGGACTGATGGGTGTGCAGTCATGATGGCCAACACCTGGTGCAGGCAGCGTGACTGCGTGGCCTGTGACACCCCTCCACTATGGCACTTGTCTGCTGAAATGAAGCAGTGGCCAAGAAGTGCAGTACATTGAGAACCTTTTCCAAGGGGCTCAGTGCTTGGGAGCAAAGGGTGGGTGATGTGAGGTCATCCTCCCACTCACTCACCAGGTTGAGTATTATGTGAGGTGGAAACCTGTACCTCCCATACACCTGGTCATCAGGCATCCCAAAAAGGCTGGTTCTGGGTGTAAAAATTCTGGCCCTGACTATCCTCCTCCTCCTCCTGCGGTATCCCAGGACCACTGCTGCGAGGAACGGTATATTCATTTTAGCGTCTGAGCTTGTTTGTTGTTTGCTCGCACTTTTATGCTGCGCGGGTCCACGTATGCCTGCTTCCTGCTGGCGTACATGTTTCCGGATTAGCGCGTATTTTTTGGCGCACGCGTTAGCCACGTTCGATTCCATGAATACGTGTTGTAGGCGCGTGTGTGGGCGTTCCGAACATTTGCCTCCTGTACTTCCCCCGTGACGCCCACATTTTCATGCGTTGTTCCCCATTCCACGTGTTACGCCCCGTGTTACGCCTACTTTTGTTGTGTGCGCTGTGCTAAATGCGCTTTCGCTGTGCACGTAGAACACACTGTTTGAAGATGTGTGCGCCAGCGTGCGCCACGCAGGATTTTAGCACACATCCATGGATTTACACGTGCACGGACTTCCATGAATCACTGTGCGTGGGTTTCGCTACGATTTTCGCACTTGCGCTGCGATTCGCACGCATTCGCACGCTTTCACACGCTTGCGCGGAAATTTTCAGCGCACATTAATTCCATGAATCGGCCTGAAAGTGTCTTCTAGAAAACAGGCGCTTCATAACATTTCAAAGCATGCCTCATATGTGATGGGTTCCCAGGACTTCCCACAGAAATGCCAGTGGATATGATTAATTCAAAATCTTCCAGCCATCACTGTTCACTTTTGTTTAACGAGTATGGCTAGACTAAGCCAGAAACTTGCTCTGCCTACAGACCCAAGATACACCTAGCGGATGATGCCTGATGAGGTTGAGGCTTAATTGAAATTGCTTGTGGCTCGAGCACAAATTACGTGAATCAGACGTTTGGGCTGCACTGCCCCTCTGGGTGTGGCCAAGCATGATTTGCATATGGTCTTTCCCCTTCTGTAATGACTTGGAAAGCTGAACACAATGTTGTGGAGGGTTGTCTGGATCAAAGCTAGTAGCTCTAGTGATAACAAAACATTCCATCCATCGTTGTTCAGGTTTCTTTGTGTCTTGCAACGGATGACATTTTGTAATACTGGTTTGACATTTACAATAGTTCAGCTCACTCTCCCAAAATATTTTGAGACAGTGTCTGCAGAAGTATGAGTAATGTGTAAAGATAAAAAAAGTATTGTTTTTTTATGTTTCTGACTGTACTGTAGCTGTGTATGGTATGTATATCTATTGCAATGGAAAATGCAGTTTTTGGAGCACACCGAGATTGTTATTGCAGATTTGATGTATTTTCTCATTTCCTCTTTGGATGTTTGGTAATGGCAAATATGCTTTATTTCACAATCAAGAAAAAGCAATGGCTATTCATTCTTCTAGGATTTCTACCTACAAAAAAACAGGATTAATCCTTGTAAAAAAAATCTCTTTCCTCATCGCCTATTTTGAAACCACAGCATTGGAAGAACAAGCAATTTAGGGTGAAGATAATTTCAGTGTAGTGCCAAACCAGGACAGCTAAATGTATTGTTATGTAAAATGATGATGGCTGATGTGGGGATTTATTTCCTTTTGTATTTTGAGATTATAGAACATCTGTGGGATGGGGCTGCCAGAATATGGCTTACTGGAGAAGTGAAGAGTTTGTGGAGACAATTTGATGAGTTGGTAAAATGTACCGGAACTGAGGGGTTTGGAGGGCAACATTATTTTGGATCATTTGGAGAAGGGATGATTGGGGTTGTAAAAGATTTAGTCGAATCATGTGGTAGTTTGTGCATAGAATCAATTACATTCAGGCTGTAATTCACACTACGCTTAGCTTTTGTAGCACTGCAAAGTGACCTTGCTCAGAGGTGGCACTTTATAAATCACCAATGAATAACTAAATAAGCAGCATGAAGTAATGAGGCACACCGACAGATGAGTGAAAACAAAGCTTTTTTTGCATAGAAGGGGGCCCCATCGGCATCCAGCCATCAGGCCCTTCAAACTGACAAGAATGTGGAACCCTGGACAAGAACAAACACGCCAGGGTTCCATTACAACACCTCTCCCTCTTACTGATGCCACAGAAAACAAAGAGAACAACTTGCACATACTCGAAGAAAAGATAAGAAATGGGGAAAGAGAAGAACGGGTAAATAGGAAAGGTAGATGGAAAAGATTGCTCACTTCCGTACACTACGCCAGACCTCATCACAACTTTGGTGGTATCTTGGCGTTATATCCGCAGAGTGTTATTTGCATTAACCCCATGATGTGTGGTGCAAACAACGCTCCATCAAGAGTTGGCGCGCATGCGCACACAGCCTTGGCGTTAATGCAAATAGTGGCTGGCGGAAACAGTGGCTGCAAACAGGAAAACCCAGAGCACAGTGCATTACCGTCAGCCTACTGTGCTATTAACGTGCGCTAATAGCACTGTGGGAAATGCGTCACTGCCAGAAAGGGAAATGAAGCAGCCACCATTTTGGAAATCACAATCCACTGAAATTCGCTGCCCCTGGAAGCCATCCACTACTGTAAATACTGCAGAATGTCCCAGGAGCGTACCAGGGGCAAGTCTGCCTTGGAAAAGGATCAGAAAACCCAAGTTCTCAGGGCCAGAATTAACCGTACTGGTGGAAGAGGTAATGGGCCATCAGGATGAGCTGTATGGCCCACAAAAGCGAAAGACCAGCACACAGCAACGCAGGCAGATCTGGAGAGCGGTCAGCCAGAAAGTGACATCGGTGGGCCATGTGCCCAGGGATGGGGAGGACAGCTGCAAGCGGTTAAACAACTTGTGGGTCCGTGTCCATGGGCTCCTGGCCCAGCAGAGGAGTAAGACCATGGGGACTGGAGGAGGGCCACTACCACCATCACCGGGGCTCACACCGTGGGAGGAGCAGATCACCACCCTTATTGACATGGGTACAATTGAGGGAGTTAGAGGAGCAGAGGCAGGCACTGGCAACCAGGAGGTTGCAGGTGAGTAGCCCCCCCCTTAGAAAATGTATTGTGTCTGGTCCACACCTCCCTACCGAGTGTGAATGTCTGTGGGTGCATTGTGTGTGAGGCAACGCAGCCACCCATGAGTGGGCCCTTGTACCACTGTACCCTAGCGCCCCCAGGTATCTAGAGCAGCCTGAAGTACCTCCAATGTATCAAGGTAAGCACCAAGGCACACAGATCTATGGCCTGGCCACAGCAACATGATGTGTGCATGTGTATCAAAGCCCCCTCACTTACAGTTCCATGGGAGCTTTGCATTCACATCATATATCTGAAGATGCCACACCAACATGTCCGAGCTGTGTCCCTCTCCTATAGCATGTTCCAGAAATCCCAACATAGTGAATAACAAATGGCCAAGCATGATACAAAATGTGCCCTCACCCCCTGTAAAGCATGAAATGCATAATACAAATGTAAGTTGCCCTGTCCTCATACCAGACCCTATGTGCCCTACAGGCACGCAGTGATCATCGGAGGGCAACGTTGAAGAAGAGGAAGGAGGCCCAACAAGACGCACGCCCAGATGCGCCTCCACCAGCACCACCGCCACGCGAAGGGACCGGCCTGAGAAATCAAGGCATAGGACACACCCCATCTCACCCCACCGCAGCTCAGTCACACAGGCTCAATGGCCCCAAGCCACCAGTGTTACCGGGTATAAAACGCTCCAAGCCACCATGGGATTGCATGATGTGGAGGTAACCATCAGTGGAACAAACACAAAGGACGGCCATACATCCAGTGATGAACAGCATGGTGCACCAGTGTTCTCACCAATCCAGATTACCAATCAGGAAGTGGCCACACCCCAAGGAACCCCGAAGCAAGTGCCAGTAGAAATCTGCATTCCCTATATCCCAGCATGCAGACATTGTTGTCATGATCTCTGCTTCCAAAAGGTCAAGGTTTTCCCAACTCCCTTGGAAGCAGATCCATAACCCAGGTTCCGAGTGCCAACCAGTCCCAATTGGGACCTTTTGGACCCAGTCCTGGCGCCAGTGGCACCAGGCTCATAAATATGCCCAGTCCCAGCGCTGGAAGCGCCGGGCTCATAATGCTTGGGTGGACTTACCTGCAGCAGACCATGCTGCTTACTTGCCTGCCAGTTGAGCCTCTGATCCTCTTCTGTTTGGAACTACTTTTCCTGTTGGGTGGGGCAGGAGCCACTCCCTAGATTCAGAACACTGGAACTCTTCTGGAAAGCAGGAACTCTTTTCTTACGTAGGCGTGGCTGTGGAAGGAGACACCTAAGCACTACAGGAGGCTATTTAAACCACACCCGATGGATGAATCTTGCTTTGCGTTATTCTACATCCTCTGCAGCAGAACGCTCATCGTGTCTTCTGCATCTGATCCTGGGCCTAAGGAAAAAGGCTTACCATCCTGAATCCAGTCTTCAGCAACACCTATAAAGACAAGAAAGAACAGGTTAGCATTACGGTCTTCAGTGACAGCTCTTCACTTACCTGGTCCATCGGCTGTCACCAACGCCTCGCGCTGCATTCCGGCATCTGAAAGACAAAAGCTTACCAACTCTTCGCACGCTCCGGAGGCCTTCGGCGCTGCATCCCGCATCTGAAAGACAAAACAAGGTGCGTTTAAAGACATTGGGGAACTTTGATACTCACGTGCCATTACTCCTTTCCACATCTAACCCAGTGGGTATTCCGGCACCCTGCAGCTGCTCCGAAGTTGTACCTGCAAAATAAAAAGACAGTTAGAGCGCATCGTGAAGCAGGCAACAAGCGCTTACTTACGTGCTTCCAGGCGCTTCTATTCATCACACGGGCTCCATCTTCAACTCACTTCAGCCCGTCATCCGCCATCGCCGGAACCCTGCAAAACAAGAAACATCATTACTAAAGACTTTAAAGACATTAGAATTACTTGAAACTTACCGTTCGTGCAGTAAACGACGGACAGCAGTCCTCTGAAGTCAAGAGGCCTGCTCCACTTATCCAGTGAAGAAACTGGTTACAGCACCCTGCCCCGAGGCAGATGGAGAGCACGGCGTTCACTTACCTAAGGTGACAGCGTTAACCTTTGGGGTTCTACAGGAGAAGAGAAAGGGAAGAAGAGAGAGACATTCAATAACCCAGTTCCTTAATCCCATATTTTCTATCTGCAGACATCTTACCCTTCGAGTCAGACATACAGTGCACAGAGGTCCAGCCCAAAGAGCCAGCCGTGTGTTACACATCACCTTTGAAGATACAGTATACGCCCAGTCAAGACCGGCGCCTCTACGGGAATCAGGTGAGCGTTACAGAATGCAAAGCCTACCACAAAACTCCCGTCCAGGCGCTATGGAAACCTCGGATACCGACCAGCTAGCCCAGTTACTTGGGGAACTAAGGGCAGAAGTGCATGCAGCCCGTCAGGAAACGAACGCTCTAAGAAGGGAACTGATTATTTCCAAGGAGCGAACAGATGATCTCGCTAGACAATTGCTACAGTCACAAGCCGGACAGACCCCGTTACCCGCATCTGGGGGAAATCTTCCTTCTACATCCTCTATGAATCCAGTGCAGATCAACCTACCTGGGAATGTACCTCTGGCTCCGCCCGAACGATTTTCTGGTGACCCAAAGAGGTTTGCAGTATTTATCAATCAGTGCCGGTTGCATTTCTTATGCCGGCCAGCAGCCTTTCCAACTGATCAAGCTAAAGTAGCTTTTGTGCTTTCGTACCTTAGTGGCAATGCGGCAGACTGGTCGATCCCTCTAGTAAATCAAGATGATCCGGTCCTCCATGATTTTCAAGCTTTTCAACTCAGTATGGAAAAACTGTTCGCAAGACATTCACAAGGGCAGGCCTTGAACAATGAGCTTCTTTCGTTGCGACAAGGTAATCAAGACCTTTTTGCTTGTATTGCGTCTTTCAACAGACTGATAGTGGAAACTCAATGGCCTGAGGACAAAAGGATTACGCTGTTTTATAGAGGTCTACGTGGAGAGCTCAAAGATGTGTTAGCCCAAGTAGTGAATCCCCCACAAGATTGTTCGGACTTAGTCGTTCAAATAGATCACAGACTGCAGAACAGGAAGGCCGATCGTTCCAAGTTTGATGCTCGAGTATTTTCCAAACCGCCAACTCCTTCCAAAGGAGTAGACTCCGGGGAACCCATGCAAATAGGGGGTCTGAAAAGTCCTCTAACACAAAAGGAGCGGGAAAGGAGAAAACAGTTGCAATTATGCCTCTATTGCGGAAACTCAGGGCACTTTCTTCGAGACTGTCCGGTGAAACCTGCCAAGAAGGCAGTAGGAGCTGCAGTTACCAAAGTTACAAACTCTGAGCAGGGAAACGACCTCGCCCGACAAGAATAGAGGTCCCCTTGCCGAGCTTGAAAACCAGTTCCGTGACCTCGCATTTCGTGATACCTATGGTCCTCATTAGCCCTGATAATCCGGATCGATTACATGCAATTGAAGCTTACGTCGACAGCGGTGTCATCGGCAATTATGTGGATCATGAAATGGTTTTGAGGATGAATCTAACTCTTTGTCCCAAGGCTGTAAAGGACGTCATTACTACGGTGGATGGTACGGAGATAGCCTCCGGGCCAGTAACGCATACCACTCAAGAGGTGACGCTAGTAAGTCAAGATGGACACCATGAGAAGATCGTGTTCGATGTGATCAAGGCCCCTCAGTTTCAGATTATTCTAGGAATACCTTGGTTAGAGAAACACAATCCTCTGATCGATTGGCGAGCAAGAACGGTCCAGTTTCCAGAATGTGTCTCTACTTGTCACCCTCCACCTGGTGTTGCACTGGCAGCAATTTCTTCAGAGACTCCCCAGTTACCTCCCGAATACCTAGAATACCAAGATGTTTTCCGGAAGGATCAGGCTAACTCTCTACCTCCTCATAGGTCTTATGACTGCCAGATAGACCTGATACCTGGATCTACTCCTCCTTGTAGTAGAATTTATGCCCTCATCGAGCCTGAGAACCTTCACCTTCGACAATACCTGGATCAATACCTGGCAAATGGGTTTATTCGTCCTTCCAAGTCCCCTGCTTCTTCAGCTTTGTTCTTCGTTCCAAAAAAGGAAGGAGACCTTAGAACTTGTATAGATTATCGCTCCCTGAACCAGATCACTGTTAAGAATAGATATCCGTTACCTTTGATCCCTGAACTCCTGGACCAAGTCAGAAAAGCATGCATATATACAAAGCTGGATCTTAGAGGAGCTTACCACTTGGTACGAGTAAAAGAGGGCGATGAATGGAAGACGGCCTTCCGCACCAAGTATGGGCTATTTGAATAGCAGGTCATGCCCTTCGGACTTTGCAATGCCCCGGCCGCCTTTCAATATTTTATGAACAATGTCCTCAGAGAGCTCATAGATGTGTGTGTTGTTGTTTACATTGACGACATCCTCGTTTATTCTTCATCGGAATCTGAACATCGGAAACACGTGAAAATGGTACTCGAAAGATTGCGTCAACACAAACTTTTCGCTAAATTGGAAAAAATGTGTTTTCAACGTGACTGAAGTTGAATTCTTGGGATTCATATTATCACCTGGTGGAGTGCGTATGGATTCAAAGAAGGTCGATGCAGTTCTCAAATGGCCATCACCATCCTCCGTAAAAGGTGTGCAAAGCATGTTAGGCTTCGCTAACTTTTACCGCAGGTTTATCCCCAATTCTCTCGAATAGTCCAGCCCATCACTGCCTTGTTAAAGAAAAACAAACGTTTTGAATGGTCTACCGAGGCGGAACAAGCTTTCCAGGATTTGAAGACTAAATTTATCTCTGCACCAATCTTAAAACACCCTCGCCCCGAACTCCCCTACATCGTGGAAACTGATGCTTCAAGCCTTGCCATGGGGGCAGTTCTATTACAAAAGGACCCGGTAACCAATCAGTTGCATCCCGTGGCATTTTGGTCCCGCAAATTCTCGCCTCCTGAAATCAATTACACGATTACTGACAAGGAACTTCTGGCTATCAAGTCTGCCTTTAAGGCTTGGCGGCATTATCTGCTGGGGGCCCGACACACCGTTACTGTGATTATGGATCACCGAAACCTGCAATATTTGAAAACCGCAAAAGCCCAATCCTCTAGACAACTCCGTTGGGCATTATTCTTTGCCGAGTTTGACTTCATAATTACCTATCGACCTGGTACAAAGAACGGTAAAGCTGATGCCCTTTCTCGGATGGGAGTGGAAGAACACTTGATCAACCCTAAACCTGTACCAATCATTCCCGAACAAAGAATTCTGGGTGTAATCGCCACAGAATCCATAGAGGAAGTTAAGGATAAAGCCAGGCAACTTGTAACTCCAGCAGACATACAGAATTGGCATCTGCAGGTAAAGGACTTTGCAATAAAGGACAACTTATTGTATTTCCAAGAACGATTATACCTACCCAGCACAGATTTACAGAAAAAAGTAATCTCTTGTTATCACGATTCTTTAATGGAAGGACATCCCGGTATGACCAAGACCTCAGAAAAGATCAAGCGCTACTTCTGGTGGCCGTCTTGGAAAAAAGATATCAGAGACTTTATAATGTCCTGTGGAGTATGCGCCCAAAACAAGAGTCAAAAGGAAAGACCAGCAGGCCTCTTACGCCCTATTGACATCCCACCTCGCCCTTGGCATACGCTTTCTATGGACTTCATCACCGATCTACCTCCATGCTCCGGATACAATATGATTCTAGTAATCGTGGACTTATTCTCCAAGATGGCGCATTTCATTCCGCTCAAAGGCTTGCCAACAGCAGCAACTCTGGCCCGAGAATTTCTCGAAAACATCGTCCGACTGCATGGTTTTCCTTCGGTTCTAATTTCGGATCGAGGTAGTCAATTTATTTCTCATTTTTGGCGAAGTTGCTGTCAGTCGGCTCAAATTGATGTGAGACTATCGACCAGTCACCACCCTCAGACCGACGGACAAACCGAGAGGACCAATCAAACTCTGGAACAGTATTTACGCTGCATGCTGCAACAAACTGAAAAAACTTGGAAAGACATCCTTTGGATAGCCGAATATGCCTACAATAACTCTGTCCATTCGGGAACTGGGAAAACCCCGTTTTTTATTTTGTACGGCAGTCACCCTCGAACCTCGGAGTTGGATCCCCTCCAAGATCTTGAAACACCAGTAGTAGACTACCTGCATTCTACAATCACCCAAGCCTTTAAGAAAGCTGTTTCTCATCTTCAAAGGGCTAAAGAACAATACAAGAAAGGAGCAGATCAACATCGGAAGGAAGCCCCTCAATATCAAGTAGGGGATCAAGTCTGGTTATCCACCAAATATCTACCTCTAAAAGGGCCACGCACATTCAACCCAAGATACCTTGGTCCCTATTCCATCACTACCATAGTAAACCTAGTAGCGGTCAAGTTGGACTTGCCCCCGCACATGAAGATACATCCGGTCTTCCACGTCTCTCTATTAAAACCCGTGCAACCTCAAACCCGACTAACTAAATCTCCAAAACCTATCCTAGTTGATGGAGAACTCGAGTTTGAAGTCAAAAGCATTCTGGACTCCAAGATCTCCAAATCTAAACTATTTTAACTAATTGACTGGAAAGGCTACGGCCCCCAAGAGAGATCCTGGGAACCTGCTGAATATGTCCACGCTCCTCGCCTAATCAAAAGATTTCACCGAACATTTCCTGACAAGCCAAAACCCCTGGAGAAGCCCGGTTTGGGAGGGGCCTTGAGGGGGGGTACTGTCATGATCTCTGCTTCCAAAAGGTCAGGGTTTTCCCAACTCCCTTGGAAGCAGATCCATAACCCAGGTTCCGAGTGCCAACCAGTCCCAATTGGGACCTTTTGGACCCAGTCCTGGCGCCAGTGGCACCAGGTTCATAAATATGCCCAGTCCCAGCGCTGGAAGCGCCGGGCTCATAATGCTTGGGTGGACTTACCTGCAGCAGACCATGCTGCTTACTTGCCTGCCAGTTGAGCCTCTGATCCTCTTATGTTTGGAACTACTTTTCCTGTTGGGTGGGGCAGGAGCCACTCCCTAGATTCAGAACACTGGAACTCTTCTGGAAAGCAGGAACTCTTTTCTTACCTAGGCGTGGCTGTGGAAGGAGACACCTAAGCACTACAGGAGGCTATTTAAACCACACCCGATGGATGAATCTTGCTTTGCGTTATTCTGCATCCTCTGCAGCAGAACGCTCATCGTGTCTTCTGCATCTGATCCTGGGCCTAAGGAAAAAGGCTTACCATCCTGAATCCAGTCTTCAGCAACACCTATAAAGACAAGAAAGAACAGGTTAGCATTACGGTCTTCAGTGACAGCTCTTCACTTACCTGGTCCATCGGCTGTCACCAACGCCTCGCGCTGCATTCCGGCATCTGAAAGACAAAAGCTTACCAACTCTTCGCACGCTCCGGAGGCCTTCGGCGCTGCATCCCGCATCTGAAAGACAAAACAAGGTGTGTTTAAAGACATTGGGGAACTTTAATACTCACGTGCCATTACTCCTTTCCACATCTAACCCAGTGGGTATTCCGGCACCCTGCAGCCGCTCCGAAGTTGTACCTGCAAAATAAAAAGACAGTTAGAGCGCATCGTGAAGCAGGCAACAAGCGCTTACTTACGTGCTTCCAGGCGCTTCTATTCATCACACGGGCTCCATCTTCAACTCACTTCAGCCCGTCATCCGCCATCGCCGGAACCCTGCAAAACAAGAAACATCATTACTAAAGACTTTAAAGACATTAGAATTACTCGAAACTTACCATTCGTGCAGTAAACGACGGACAGCAGTCCTCTGAATTCAAGAGGCCTGCTCCCCTTATCCAGTGAAGAAACTGGTTACAGCACCCTGCCCCGAGGCAGATGGAGAGCACGGCGTTCACTTACCTAAGGTGAGAGCGTTAACCTTTGGGGTTCTACAGGAGAAGAGAAAGGGAAGAAGAGAGAGACATTCAATAACCCAGTTCCTTAATCCCATATTTTCTATCTGCAGACATCTTACCCTTCGAGTCAGACATACAGTGCACAGAGGTCCAGCCCAAAGAGCCAGCCGTGTGTTACACATCACCTTTGAAGATACAGTATACGCCCAGTCAAGACCGGCGCCTCTACGGGAATCAGGTGAGCGTTACAATTGTGCCCACATACCATTGCCCAATGGGGACACACCTTCATATGACTCACATAAAGGCAGCCCCTCCATCCATAGCACCCCCTCCATCCATGGCAGCCCCACCAGACAGACCACCATGTCCATCAACAGCTTCCCTAACACCCCGCGTAGATCTGGCAGGCCAATGAGCCCCACTCATGACGGACCCATACTCATGTGAACTGCAGTAATGGGAATGTGTGTTGGGGTGTTGGTGGGGGGAGGGAGGAATGTGTGTTGGGGTGTTGGTGGGGGCAGGTGGGTTTGTTCCACGCAAAATAAATCATGTTCCTACTGCAAAGAAAGCTTGGCCATCTATGACTGTGTTCAAGTGCTCTTTATTTGACAAGTGATGTTTGTGACATGTACCCATCGACCAGTTCAGAAATAATTTTCAATCAACACCTGTCTGGCCAACCTCCCCTACCTCACCCCATCCCTGTGTGCATTGGCCTCAGCTACGGTTGCATGCTCATCGTCACTCCCATCCCCAGGTGTTTCTCCATCAGCATTCCGGGGTAGTGGCACATGCCTGCTGCATCAGATGTTGTGCAGCATGGCACAGGTGAGTACAATTTTCCCCACTTTCTCAGGCGCATGCATCAGTGCCCCTCCTGTACGGTCTAGGCACCTGAAACATGCCTTAAGCAAACCAAATACCATTTCAACACAAATGCGTGTACACCTATGGGCAATGTTATGTGCCAGCTCAGCTGGATTTTGAGGGTTATAGACAGGGGTCATGAGCCAGGTGTACTGTGGGTATCCGGAATCACCTGCAGGGGAAAAAATGTGTAGGTTAGTTCAGTGGATATGCAAGGGATACACATCATTCCCTAAGCACTATGGTCATGTATGTGTGCAATAACCTACATGCTACCTCATTGCAATATCTGCATACATCCATCATATTTAGGGACATGCGTGGGGTGACCTATACATGCAGCCTGGGTAAATGAGTAAGGTTTTATGTGGCAGGTTACTTTTGCATGCACTTGGTGTCAATGTACATGTAGCAGTGTTTCAAAGGCTATGTTTATGAATATGTATGTGACACTCATGCTGACCAAGTGCATTCATGTTTCCATTTTTCCTTTGATTGTGGTGTCTTCATGTGCACTGTGTGTGCTCTGCAATGTGCCCCATTTCCTTTATGGTGACCTTACTGCATGCACCCCCCCCCCCTGTGTCTCTTTGCCACAGTGATGCATCCCTTACTTCAGGATGGGGCTCCCGTCATATCTGCCTGCTCACGTACTATATTGTTGAGTGATGAGTTGTGGCTGTCTCCATGGCTGTTGGTGCGTTTGGTACATGGAACATTTGTCTACATTTGGACAGGCATGTGAATGGCCATTCAGGGGTCACTATCTCAGGGATGTTCATGGTTGTGCCTTCACCTTTTCATCTACATTTGTGTTGTGGATTGTGTTTTCAATTGGGCTCACTAGGCATTCCTGTGTGTTGGCCAGGGTGAGATTTCTCCTTGGTGTCAGGGTGATTAGCAGCACTGCAAGCCAGAAAAGATGCCTTGTGGTTGTTGGGTTTCCGTGTGTGAATGTGCATTCACTAGTGTGTGCAATTCACCTTCTGTGTGTTTTGCTGTGGGGAATATGTGCAGGGGTCCTTGTGTGACACACATGCATGTAAAATGGTGCTGCGCAAGTGATGGCTGTGTATCCTGGAGGCATGCAAGAATTCCTGTGTGTCTGCCCCCCCCCCCCCTTCATCTGGTGAATGTTGGCATGCATTTCATGCAGGATTTCTACTCGCGCAACATCCAAGTGCTTTGGCCTTGGTACCTCTCCATGGACGCTGGCAGGGTACTGTTGCGCAGCACCATGGAATTGTGGGTAGATCCTGGATAGCGGGTGCAGCAGTGGCTGAAAGTCAGGTCGGGGCTACAGGTCATCTGCACGTTGATGGAATGGAAACTCTCCCAGTTCCTGTATGCTGCCTCATGGTCTCGGGGTGCTACAAGTACAACATGTTTGCAGTCGAGGGCTGCAGTGACGTTCGGGACTTGGGCAATGGCATGGAACTATGCCTTGAATTGGTTGACTTGTGCCTGGCAATGCTATGTGCGCATTGACATGGAGCAGCAGTGGATCCAGCACCTGTCCCAGCACGACACTGAAGGTGGACTGTACCATATCATGCATCATGGCAACTGTGTGTTGGAAGCTGCCAGTCCCGAGGTACTGTAGGACAGACACAAGCTTCACAAGTGGGGGCACAGTGGTGATGATGGCTATCTGGCTGCCTATGAGACCCTTAATTGTGTCCAGCAACTGGGTGATGGTTGCCCTGTCCAGCCTGTACTCGGACACCAACTGCCCATCAGTCAGGGCCCAGGGTGTTGGCCTGCCCTTGGGGATGACTGGCAGACCTTGCTGGTGCTGGTCTCCTCCTCCTCCTCCTCCCCCCACACTCCCTGTGCTCCCAAGGCCCTAACCTGGTGGTCAGGCCTCTGTAGCTTCTGGCGCAGCATGTGGATGTCCACATCAAGGCTCCCGGCTCCAAATGTAAACATGGTGTGGGGGAGGGTGTGTGGTGCATGGGTGGGTCTTTTTTAGGCCTCCTGTGTGCATTGTTTCCACCTGGGGCCTTATTGCTCTCGTCTCCCTGATCCTAATGGCAACATACTGTGGGGGAGGGTGTGTGGTGCATGGGTGTGTCATTTTAGGCCTGCAGTGTGCATTGTTTCCACCTGGGGCCTTATTGCTGTCTCCTCCCTGATCCTAATGGCAACATAGTGTTGGGGAGGGTGTGTGGTGCATGGGTAAGTCTTTTCTAGGCCTCTTGTGTGCATTGTTTCCACCTCGGACCATATTGCTGTCTCATGTGTTCTTTTACCTCCAGAATGTGGCCGTTGTACGTTTGGCAGCCGGTGCTATTACAGCTGGCTGTGTTGGAGCAAGCTGTAATAGTGCCGCCAGGATTTGCAGTCGTGATCCGGCGGAGTGGTATTGGCAGCGCTAATACCGTTTCCGCTGGATTTAAGGACTACCACCCAATTCGTGATGACCCCCATAGTCTCTTGATTTGACCAGCGGCAACCTGCACTAGGAATACGGCCACTACTTGCAGACTCTGCCACTGCACCATCACCACACTCCACAACTCTTCCTCTGTGGTCCACATTCTCTGCCTGCTTCTTCTCGACACGCAATTCCCTCCTCCCATACACGTTCACGTGCTTCAACATCCAAAGTGAGACTCAAACCCAAACTAGGTGCCCAGGTGAAATCAGGCATGTCCCCTAACATAGGCCCCAAGGGCGCTGCACTCTCATCCACCACTTTTCTTGCTCCATCGCAATCCATCGCCCAGCACTATATATCCAGTACCCACCCTCGCTACTGTCCGCGAGGACATAAACACACTTCCATCTTTGGGTATGAATCTTGGGTTCTTAACACGCACACAATCACTAACCTTCACTCCAATGGGTTTCCTGTTGGCATATTGCAACCTTAATTTCTCCTGACAAGCACACACTCTCCAACACTTCTGTCATATTAACTTCAGTGAGAACACCCTGCCCAAAAGCATCCGTCCTCAGTTTTGAAGTTCGAAAGGTGAACGCCCATTAACAGATGAGGGCATACGCCTATAGGCCACCGACACTTCCCACACCACGCCACTACACACCAAACCATTGGCAACTGACAATTGAATAGCCCCCTTCACAAATGTATTCATCCTTTTGACTTACTCGTTCACAGAAGGATTATACAAAAACTGCCTATGATGCCTGATGCCCAGATTCTTCAAAAACTCTTGCATGCAGAGCGAAACAGACTGACAGTGACAGTGCTACCCGGTACACCATCAAACAACCTGCTAAGGAAATCTATAGTCTTCTCAGTTGTCACTGTCTCCAACGTGGAGGCCTCCACCTAATGTGATGTGTAATCCACTAACACTACAACAAAGCTCAACTCTCCGCCAGGGCCATCCATGGGGCCCATGATGTCCAAAGCCAATTTTGAACACACTTCAGCAGGAACCACCACCGCCTTAACAGGTTGCCGACGCAGCGTCCTGCTTTTGTCACTCACTGCACAAGCCACACACTCCTTCATGGTTATCTCCACGTCTTTGTCCATTCCTGACCACTGTGCTAGACTCCCCCACTTCCTACTTGCCTGGCCCCTGGGGAACCGACCATCCCACGGGAACTGTGGTTGTGTACAGCGGATTGCATTAGAACTCAGCAATAAAAATTACAAAACTAATCCAAAAAGGAGTGTACACCAAGCAAGAAGTAATATAATTCATTCTGGGACCAGTCACACCTAGGAAAGCAAAATAAATTCATACAGAATGCTGAACTGAACTGCATGAAATGTGCTGTCAAAGATATGCCCCTGTTGCAAGAGCTTTTAGACTCATACAAACTAATTAGCATCAAAACACATTGCAACATTAAGTTAGTGAGGTTGATTGGTAGAACTGAAGGAAGGCGAGGCGCGCACTCCAGGTCCTGGTCAATTAGACCTACTGCAAAAAATATATATATGTATATCTGGGTTAAATCCCAAAATGAACAAGTTGCTCAGTGTTACCAGGGTTAGATCCCTTCAGCTGCAGTTCTGTTGTCTGTAGTTGTACTCCTTCAAGCGCTTTCTTATCTCAAATAATCATCAGGAAGGCTGAGTTTCATTAGCAGGTGTTACTGATTAGTCTCAAAGAATTCTGGTAGTTGTAGTGAGAAAGTTTTTCCAGTACAGGTGACCAGCAACCGACACCCCTCCAATAGCACAAGTCCTTCCCAAGTTTGGGGGAGGGGAGAGAACCATCTTTATGATTCTCCAAAGTGGGGCACAGTCACCCCGGTGCCGCTGCCTCTGGAGCCCGGAACTCCAATAACAGTAGGTAAAAAATTAAGGAAGGCGAGGCGCGCACTCCATGTCCTGGTCAATTAGACCTGTTGAAAAAAATATATATATATACCTAAGGGTAAGATGTGTGCTCCTGGAGGGGAGTCGTTCCTTGGTCACCTGATCTGAACAAAACATTTTTCACTACAGCTCCCATAATCCTTAGAGACTGCATTAGCAATTTAATTAGATTCACCTGAAAAGCAAGGCAACACAGCCTCCTTGAAGAGGGTTGGGACACGAAAGCGCTAGGAGGAGGAGAACAGCAACACAAATGCAGCAGAAGGGATCCAACCCTGTGAACATTTTGGCAAAAATTGGGATCTAACCCAGTGAATTGGACACTTTTGGGATTTAACCCAGTTGTATATTTTTTCTTTCTTCAGGTAGTATATTGGCCAGCAATTGGAGTGCGCGCCTCACCCCCTCTTTTTTACATGTGATTGGTAGAGCTAACTCATTCCCCTAAAGTGGGATTTACTCTATCCTGAAATTATTGGATCCTGCCAACCTTGTACCACCACCCTCGGCTACCACTGTGACATCACAGTCTAACCCACAATTCCCACATCAGTGTGCTAAAACATTGAGACATTTGAGATGACCCACAGATCTTTATTCATCTGGCGCTGGTCATCTCCATCTGTTTCTAATGGTAATACAACTGATCATGACACTACAAGAGCCTTGAACCATTGACAAGTTACCATTTTAATGTTCCATTTTAGGAACTCTTCAAACCACTTCCCAGGCTGAGATGTGCTATGGGTCAATTTGAAACCGCCATCGGACATTTTGAAACCATCAGTAGACCAGCTTCATAAACTAATATGCTGAATTATAAAATGATTGTGCATTCACTGCCTTTCCCCAACCACCATGAGCTTCGCTTCCTGACCTCAAAAGTATCAAAGGCTTCTCAGTTCGTATTGTATGATCCTGGGAACATATAATTTGAAATGCTGCCAGCCTCTGCGGCTAATGACCAAATTAATAAAATGTGAATTTGTTTCTAGTGAAAAGCATCTAAGGCCCGTTTACAGTGCCTTCAATGCCTATCTCCGGCCACCATGAGCTTCTATTCCGGACCTCGAAAGTATCAAAGGCTGTTCAGTTCTTACTGTATGATACTGGAAGTGTATAATTTGCAATGTGCTGCCAGCCTCTGCGGCTACTGAGTAAGTTAATAAAATGTGAATTTGTTTCTAGTGAAAAGCATGCTCTGAGGCCTGTTTACAGTGTCTCAGTCTGATATTAAGCCTGTATACTTACCTGTAACTCAAACTTTATTGGCTATACGTTATTTGCTTGAAACACAATTCTTTAGGGCATCCTCCAGCCTAGTGGATAGAAATGTGTGGCTATCAACTAGGCTCCCTCCCTTTTTAGTGGGCAAAACCTGCAGCAGATAAGTTTGCACCTTTTTACCACACTGAATTTGCATTCTTACCACAGTTGGATTCCTTCAAGGTCTACATCAGGGTAGCCGGTGTGGCAAGCTACATGGATGATCAAACAGAGGCCGCATTACTGAACTGCTTGTGGATGTAAGGGCTATGAATATGATGATACCTGCCAGGTAAAGAAGTGACAATGGAAGTTGAACGAAGGGACAGATCGATGAGTATCTATGAAAACACATCACAAAAATGTACAAAATGTTTTGGCAAGACTGTGAATGTAGTGCTGGGGAGGTACCACTTCTTTTTGAGGGTTCAGAGTGCCGACAAAATGATGGACAGCTATGTAACTGCTCTCAGAATGCTCATGGCAACCTGGAGGTTCACAGGGCTGCTACATCAGTACATAGGCACCGCACAATGATGGGTACATGCAATGCTAACATAAGAGAGAGGTTGCACATTGAAAGGGACCCATCCTCGGAGAAGACAATGGGGATAGCAAAGGCTATCAAGGAGTCTGCCAAGTGGGTGATGACGCACAAGGAAGGGATGTAGAGCAGCAACAGTGGGTTGGTGGTGCAAGCAGTGAACCTGGCAAAGAAAATTGATACTGGTGAGTCAATCTGGAGAAGGGCCGAAGGACAACCAAGTGCTGGGACAAGACCCAGTTGCAACAAGTGTGAATGGAGCAGCTACTCCACGGGGCCCAAGGAATGTCGAGCCCTGGCTATGGAGTTCAGGCAGTGTGATGTAAGGGGACACTATGTGTTACAGTGCAGAACCCATCAAAAGGGGGTATGAACATGGTGGAAGAGTACAAGGTGCCTGTGGCAGAGAAGAGGGTGTTGCTTCATGTACAAGAGAAAAAGAAGTACAGCCAATGGGACATTGTGAGAGTAAATGGTGCAGGCATTGAAATGATGGTATACTCTGGATCCCCCTGGGCTATGGTGTCTCCAGAGTTATATAGGGACACCTTTAAGAAGTCAGTGGAGACCCTATTGCCGTTGGAAATACAGCCCAGTGCGTATGGACAAGTTCCCATCTCTGTTTTAGGCTATGGGTGGGCTGACCTTCAATTCAAAGGAAGACAGGTAAAGGGAAGTTGTATGTGGTGCAGAAATAAGCCAGTGTCCTTGGGTTGGATGAGCAATCAGCACTGGACATACAGATATGCCCAGGAAGGGTTGTGCTGGACTTTTGCATAGAGGCGAAGGGACACATGGTTGGGGAACGTCTCAAAGCCATGTATCCTACAGTGTTTGGTGACAAGTTGGGGAAGATGAAGGGTTCTGCATACAAGATCGTGTTGAAGAGGGGAGCAACACCTGTTGCTCACAGAGTGAGGGACATACCTGTTTTGGCACGGCAAGGGCTCAAAGCAGAGTTCCATAAACTGCCAAAGGAGGGTTTATTGTATCCAATGAGTTTTCAGAGGGGCTGTCACTTGTGGTGTTGGTGAAAAAACAAGATGGGGCTGAGAATGTGTGTAGACCCATGTGACTTGAACCAAACATTTGGGTGGATAGGCACCCCCTTCCAAACATTAACAAGTTACTGACTGTGATGGGGTGAGCATCATGGTTTTCTAAACTGGATTTATATTCAGCCTATCATCAGGTAGAATTGCATTGGTCATCATGCCATTTGACTTCATTCGTGACACCATTTGTCGCATACCTGTTCCGCAGGATGCCATTTGGATCGGTGTCCGTGGCAGCAGTATTTCAGCATTTAATGCAGAAGCTGTTTGGTGGTTTGGTTGGAGTGAATTATTTCCAGGATGATACTCCGGTGTGGGATGAGATGGAGGATGAGAATGACCGGAGGGTTCACACAGTTTTGAGAGTGTTGCAAGAAAACAAGTTGACTGTAAAGCAAAATGCCAGGTAAAGCTGCAACATGTTACTTACCTGGGGCACACCATTGATGGAAATGGGATTAGACCCAATAGGGGTTTGGTGGATGTGTTGAAAGGTGCGCCTGTTCCAGGATCTGAGGAGCAGTTGAGGTCCTTCTTGGGGATGGCTCATTTTAAGTGAAGTTTGTTTCGGTTTACATAGAAAAGACTGTCCATATGAGGGAGTTGCCTAAGAAACATGTGAGTTTTGAGTGGACTGAGGAATGTCAGGGGGAGTTTGAGACAGTGAGGAGGTGTGTGGATGAGGCTCCTTTGATGTCAATGTTTGATGTTAAGTCCAAGACTGTTTTGACAGTAGAGGCCAGCGAAGTAGGTATGGTGCTGTTCTGACACAATGGAAGGAGGGTGAGTACAGGCCAGTGGCATTTGCGTCCAAGGTTTTACGTGACCCAAAGACCAGGCACTGCATAATTGAGAAGGAGCTACTGGCAGTGTACTGGGCATCACAACACTTTTAAACACTTCTTGGTGCATGTGCTCACTATGAAGGGGTTGGGGTCAGTTTCACCCAGAACTGCCTGTTGTATGGTGGGACTGTGTAGTACGTTCCTGGCCAGCGAAATATGATCACAGATTGTCTGTCTTGGCTGCCAGTATGTGGTGAAGCGGAGGAGTGTTTGAAAAGTGAGAAGTGCGTGCAAGTTGCATGTGTCATGCAAGGAATAGACAAGGAGTGGAGGAAGGATAGTGCAGAGGAATTGGACTTGGAGGGGCTTAGGAGGGGTTTGAGAGAAGGGTGGGGAGCCATTTAGGATCTGGAAATAAACAAGAAGTATGCATTGGTTGCAAATAAATTTGCAGAGAGTACCTGGGGAGTGACAAGAGGTAGCAGGTTGGTGCCCCGGCCAAGGTTTGTGGAACGTTGGTGGCTTTGGCCCATAAGGGGCATCTGGGGCGCACTTTGACAAAGAATAGGTTGAGGGAGTATTATTGGTGTCCTGCCATGGACAGTGATGTGAAGAGGGCTGTCAGGGACTGTGTTCTGTGTGCGGTGAGTGATAAGAGTCAGCGGACTGGGACACAACCTGTGAATCAAGTCGGGATTCCTGACAATGTGTGGAGTAAGGAAGCACTGGATAAAATGGGGCCTTTCAATGTATTGGGCAAGGGTGACAGAGTCATCTTTGTTCTAATTGATTATATGTCAAGGTCGATTGATCTTTCTCCAGTGTGGTCAGTTATGACTAGGTCAGTGTTGAAGTTCCTCAGATAGGTTTTTGGCAGGAATGGTGCACCGGAAAGTATTGTCATGGCCAATGGTGTGTAGTTTGATTCACGGAAGATGACACATTTTTATGAGGCAAAGGGGATACAGCATCACAGGACAGAGTTGTATAATCCCAGAGCTAATGGGTTAGTGGAACGTGCCAACAGTTTTGTGAAGGAGGTGATTCAGTTGTTTTTAGTTAGCCGTTTGGACTAGCTAGTTGTTCGGAGGGACACTGTCACTGCGCACTGGCAACACCAAACAAAGTGCTGGGTGTGTGCCATTTGAGCTTATGAGGGGAAGGAAGGCAAGTGTTGTAAGTGACTTCAATCCGTCACACACCCAAGTCAAAGCTCAGCATGTAGTGCACAACTGAAATCCTTATTTATTTTTGTCTAAAAGTTCAATATTTGGAACGATATACCACTCATATCACACCCTTCTCCTGGAACCTCCCCACCCCCCGGTCACACTGAACCAGGAATCAGGCTGGTTTGCAAAGGTAAATATTTATTTACCTATTTAAGATTCAATCACAATATGTTTTAATAGGTATAAAACAATCACCAATGGGGTGACATAATACTGAATAACATCTATGATACACGAGAAGTAAGTAATGAGCAAAACAAATGCAGCACAGAAAATAATACTTTTGTGTTGGTTCAGATCAGATAGTACTGTGGTTAGCAACACCCTTCAACCCCCCCAATAGGCAATGTAAAGAGACAGGTGGAGAGAGCAGGTATTCAGGAATGGCACAAATCAAACAGAATATCAGTCCCACTTTCCCCCTTTTAAACACAAGAGAAAACGGAATTGACTGTCCAGCTGTCAGAATGGCTTTTAAGATTGTCTTTAGAATGGACTGGGCAAAACACCACATCTGGTCAACTATACTGAAATGGTTATAAATTCCTATGGGAGCCGCTTTGAACCGTTGCATACAAGCACAAGCAATGATTTGGTCAGCAGAAAACAATGGAAATCATAAGGTCCAAGTCAGAAGCAGTCTAGAGCTATTTTACACGTGTAAACCTTTCAGATTTTTAAAATCATGGCATAAATTTCATTGCACAATATTCGCGATAACGGGAGCAATTGATTATGGATAGCTATGGCTGTTGGGTACAAGTAGGAGTTGAAATTTTGTTTCTATCACAAAAATTTAGGGAGTTATGGAGGTTTTAGTAAAGGTCGTTTTTGGAAAATAGGTGCGAGAATTGAAAACAGAAATGCACTTTTAAAAATGACAACTGGGTTTGCTTACACCAGGGGATGACTATGAAGAAGCGAATACCACATAGGAATGTTACAGCCACTGGATCAGGGTGACCCACCTGATAAGGAAACTCGACTACTCCAGATGAGAAAGGGTCAGCGCAAAGATAGTTCTAACAATACCGATTCTGAAGGAAAGATAGGATGGGTTTGAAATGGATAGGACTATGCAAAGTACATATGCTATGTAACACAATTCTTCCTATTTATACTCACTGGATAAGTTTTTTAAATGGGATCGTCAGTTCTGGTCACGGATTGGGTCTGGTCTATGAAAAACAGCACATCAGGCACGGAACTGGATTCTCTTGGACCGTCGCCGGATTGGCACAGGATCTGCTCTCCTAGTCTGTGGGTATTTGGATCAGCTGGATAACGAGTTCCTCAGGCAAGCTTAGTGGTGGCAAGCCAGAGAATTTCTGGATGCTGGTTCAAAATGGCCTTCTCACACCACACAGCGCTTTACTGAGTGGGGAGAAAACATTTGAGGATTGGGGCCTTACTGGAAATCAATAATCTCTATTGCTGGCAAGAGATTTGGCATCTGGATCTGGAAGATTATTTAAAGCTGGATGTAGAATGCTGGATCAAGTGCTTTGCCAGAATCAGGAAAGTGGTGGGATCAGAGAGTCCCTATGTGCTCTCAGCTGTCTCTATTTATGCCTTAAAATGACATCACAAAGGGCCTTAGCTAAGCTTGCCCCTGTGAAAGGTGATTGGGTCAGAGTCTACTCTCTGCCTTGATAGGAGGAGAGAAACAGAGTGTCATCTTTATGGTGTAATTTTATGATGCTGAGAATCCACCACTAGCCACTGGAACACAAAGTCTAATTTTGGCAAAATACATATTTACACATGTGAAATCTCTATAAAAATCACATACACATAATGCATATTTTACGGAATATATGCTCATCAAAATCTCGCAGTTGTAGGATCTGGTATCAACTTTCTACAGAATTTTGTCCTTTTTGCCATGTACACAATGTCCAGTTTTTCTGCAAATTTACACAAATGTGCGTGTTTAACATAGGGATATGCATGTAAATTTTCACAATTCTAACAGTAATACATTTTGCGTAAAATCACATATCCTGCCATTCCTGTCCAGAACATGTCACACAGCCGTGCCACCTCTTCACATGTGCAGCCAGAATTTAAATGAACAACTCTGTCATTTTTATATTTTTCACCATTTTGAATAGCAAGTTATAAGTCTTTTAAAAAGTGTTCTTTGTCCATGTTTAGCAACAGATGGTTGCTTGGCTCCACCTCTTTTTGTCTCCCTCCAGTCCAGGGGCATGCTCCTCCTTGTTTGTTCCTTCCAGAGGCCATTTACGACCCTCTTCACACTTCTAGTTTTCTGAGCTGCAGCTTGTCATTGTTCCTTTGCTCTCTGTAGACAAGATTCTGTCCCAGCCCTGCAATTAACACCTCCCCATGAGTTTCTGCTGAGGGGAAGGCCCTCCTTCTGAGAACAAACCTGCTTTCCCAGTTTTTTTCAACTTCAGCCAAGCTAATTACTTCTTAAACTTAACAAAACCCACATTTATTGCATCACATACAAATACATTTCTTTCTTGGCCTTAAAATCTGTGGAATCAAAAACACAACTAAAATCAGTATTACTTTTTGGCAACAATCCTGTTTATGTTTGCTAATTCATCAGACTTTTGAGTTTTAGGTCATTTTAAAGCTGCCTTAGTACTCCTCTGACAGCTGTCATTCAGGCCGCCCCGGGACTGCACCCAGATTTTGGCATAGAGGCTGTCAGTTTTCAGACTTTGTATGTTTCACAATGTTTTATTTGATACATGGATTTTTGCAACAGGCAAGATTGTGAATGTTATAAAGTGTTGTGTTATAGGCATTTTGGAGTTTTTGGCAACAAAACAAATGTCATTTGTAGGCACATTGTTGGGTTTCATTTGCAAAGTGCTGCTTTTCTCTCTGCACTCTGTTTGCTGGTTATGGGACCCACTGGCACATTTCTGCAGGGTGTGCTCCATTCCACTGCACATGCACCATGGGTGGCAGGTTGTGCATCCCTCTTTTTGTGTGCTGAAGCACACAGTTTTTGTAGGTTTTTGTAAGTTTTTGGCACGCACAAGGGTTTTGCCACCATTATTGCTGTTTCTTTCCCCATAACTGGACGGGTGATGCCGCATAGCATAGCGGAGTGGGTCAATACATCCCACAGAGCGAGGCTCAGGCCATGGTGGATGGGTGGGGGTGCGCAGTCCAAGGTGAATTTGAAGGTCGTTGTGGCTTTGGTGAGGGATAAACAGAAGGCTGTGGCAGAAAGGGAAAATGTGCGGTACAAGAAATGTGCTGTCCAAGTGGAGGATATGGTGAGGGTGAAGAGTCCACAGTTTGTGAGGAAGGGGTTGCCTGTTTCTCTTCCCCCAAGGAGGTGATTGGGGTGGGGAGTGGATATGTCAAATTGTGCGATGGCACTGTGTTTAGCAAAATGAGGATTGCTGTGCCAGACGTTTTTAGGGCATGGTGGATGGATGATGGTTAAGCAGGGCAAAGGGAGGAAGGGTGCAATGTGGAAAGGTGAAGGTGTCTTTTGGGGGTGATGTGTTCGAAGGTGTGGGTGAATGGCAGGGCGTTTTGGCTTCTGCTGCTGAGGACATGAGGATGTTGTGGAATCAGTGGTGCCTGGTTTGCCTTGGAGGCTGCCCAGGAGATTGGAGGATTATGTTTGTGAGTGGTAACATTTTGGGCCATGTGTTGGGCTCCTATTTCTTTTACTTGCGTTAGTATTTGGGTTATGTTCTTTTCTTCACTTTTCTTTTCCCATATCCCTTCCACTTATTTCTCTTGCTTGTAGGTGTTAAAATAAGGGTAGGTGTGTTGTAGCTTAGTGTAGGTGTACATGTGTGTTATGTACTAGTGTTTGCCCTGTCATACATTTTATAGAATGCTCTAACATAAAACATAACAGGTTTATTTATAGACCAGTTGTTCAGCCTGAGAGGGGCATCTTGGCGCTATTCACAGATAACACATGTTGTTTTTACTCAACTTAATAGTAATGTTATGTTGCCTTATACCGCACAGCACTACCACCCAGGGGCAGTCTCCAGGTGCTCATGAGGCTCTGCAAGAAAGAGGAAAGGGTTGGTTAGTGAGGGTAGAGGGATAGGATAGGCTCAGGACCAGGAGAACTGGCATCTGTGTGTGTTGGGTTGCAGATGGGTTGTTTGCGTGCACTGGCTTTCTGAATCCATAAGGGTGAGGCCCAATGCCTGGGTTGTTGGTTGTATGTGACTGTTATGCTGGGTGTGTATTTGTGTTTTTATGTGTAACTTGGCTTGTATTTATGGTTGTGTTTGAGTGCACTGGCTTGTGTATCCATAAGGGTTAGGCCCAGTGCCTGAGTTGTTTGTTGCATGTGAATGTCTGTTATGTTGGGTGTGTGTTTGTGTGTGTTAGTGTGTTTCTGTGTACATTAGCTGGTGCTTAAGGTTATGGTAGTGCATACTGGCTTGTGTCCATAGATGTATGGTTCAGTGCATCGGAGTGTTGTTGTATGTGAGTGTTAGTTATGTTGGGTGTGGGTTTGTGTGTAGTTGGGCATGTTTAGTACAAGGGATATGTTTAGGAGGGGAGCAGGAGTGGATGTTTAATACAATCTGCACTCTCACTGTTTTTCTTGATTGCTAAATGTGACACATTGCTAATCTTAACAAATCTTCACAATCTAAATGTGACGCATGGCTATTCTTCACAAATCTAATGTGAAACATGGCTTATCTTCAGATTTGTATCTAAATGTGACACATGTCTAATCTCCACAATTCTTTCTAAATGTGCGGCATAACTAATTATCACAAATCTAAATGTGAGGCATGGCTAATATTCGCAATTATACCTAAATGTGAATCATAGTACTCGTTTTATCAACCTCAGAAAGGTGAAGGGCTGAGTGGACCTGCCGGATTCGAGCCTGTGATCATGAGGTCAAACACAGGACCATCTAGTTGATGCATAAGTCCACTGAGCCACAGTTAGTGTTCTGAGATGTTACGGTTGCCTCTGAATAAATCATGGGATGCCACGATACATGTTACCTATGTTTGTGTCTCCTTCCTGGGGGATACCACACCATGTTAGGTGGCAACATGACCAAAACACAAATGACTAATGATGACCAAGGTGCTAGAACCAGGCTCCACCTAGTACAAGGGAGGACACCAGCACCCAACACATTCCAAACAATGTGATAGGCTTTTCGTGAAAACAGTTTTAATGTGATCATCCAGGGAACCTTGCTTTCTATATGAAGGCCTGTACTTTTGAAATGTGGGAAATAGGTCTGTCTAGAGCCAAGGATATATGATATTGTTTTGTCTATGGTTGCACACTTTTGCCTTGATTGTGGAACTAGCCAATCTTTTTGTTGTCTAGGTAAAACCCTATGTCTTTGAGGAACTCCAAAACCCATTGTTGGGAACCAAATGAAAGAGGAAGATCAAGAGACTACGACCCTTCGAGAGGCTAGGATCAAGGGCAGTGACAGTTGTATGCCTCATTTTGTCGGCCGGTACAGTAAAAAAAGTGCTGGTATTCATGGATACTGGCACCTTACCGGACCAGCCGACTCTGGGTTTGCCATTGGGGCACCTGGGTTAGGTGCCCTCCCAGCAAAAATTCCATCATTAAAACAGTTATAACGGCAAATCCCCTCATGGAGTCCTATCAGACTTCATGAATGGGGATTAACATGTCCCTCTGGCACCCATAATCTGGCGGCAATGTCACCAGATTGGTGCCAGAAAAGGTAAGAACCTTTGCTGGTATCCTGGCGGCTCTACCATCAGGATACCGGCATAGTTGGCATGAGGCCCAATGTACCTTTTTTTTTGTGGGTGTGGTAATAATGAGAAAAGAAAACATAATCGTGCATTTCATTTTGGAATTCACAGTGACCTAAGAATGGAATGGAAGAGAGAACACAGATGTGGAAAGGTGAAGAGTGCAAGGATGTAGGAAACATTTCTGAACATGAGAAGTAATGTGCAGGTCTTTCAGTGGTCGCTAACTGGCAGCCATTGATACACTGGCATTGTTTCTCACTTGAGTCCTAGATACGGACCTCATTTTTGTGTGCCCACATTTAATGCACGTGTATATAGGATGGGCACTATTAATAGCCACCATTGGGCAGAGACACTGGGACTAGGGAAGTATGGTTCTCTTGAGACGCAGTTGTAGATCGCATTTGTATGCATATAAATTAAATACATGTTTTCATAGGAAGTACTCTTCACAAAGATATAGATATCATTTATTATCTTATTTCTAGAAACATACCTTATGAGTCCTGAGGAAGAACAACAAGTGCAAAACACGGGTAGACTGCATTTCACTTAGAGATATGTGGTATCACCTTGCAGCATATACTTCAACTGCTACAGTAGTCCTATACAATTAATCAACTAATAAAACTGGAACTGGCGCACAGCAAGCCTGGATCTTGAATAATTTCATCCATGATTACAGTGCCACACATTAAAAAAAAGTGTAATAGTGTTTACGTCTATATTCTCCTGTACTCTTTTACCTCTATTTGCAGTGCGGTTCTTCAGCTATTTCTCAGAGCCCAGACCTAATATTCACTGTTCACAGTAGTCCAGTGGTCGTCCATGCCAACAACATATTCACCCAATCTAGAATAAAACATACATTCTATATCTTGTTCTGGATTGTCAATTTAGCACACTTTTCCCCACACTCCTTAATGTATCGCTTCATTCACATTTGTGTTCTCACACAACAGGGTACAGTAATTCAGAAATGCAAATTGTCCCATTGTTGACCAGTCCCTTATTGTAACGCAGTTTGTTCGGTGTTTATTTGCATAGTACATTTTCCTTTTTTATGAGCATATTGCAATATCCACCCATATTTGCAGCTGATAACACCTTGAAAACAGCTGTTCCTGCTCTTTTGCTGCAGAGTAATAATACATTTAATTAATTGCTGGAGTGTACACCAAAGCTTTTCCAAGTCTCATCACCGCCTTTGTTTCATATTCTGACATTGACAATTCACTCGCGTTAAGCTTCAGTGACTAAGCTACCTCTGAGACCAGTGACCTGTACAGCTGCTCAAGTCACTTTCCTTTGAATGCTCAGCAAGTGCACCTTCGCTGCCTACGGATGTCACGACTTTCATGTACTTTGATGGTTAGAAAGCGTGGACATTGACACGGTAATGTACTTTGGCAAGAGAGGGAGTTACTTCTTGACACATCTCATACTAATCAGCCTTGGAAAGAAACTCATTTGAATGTTGCTTTAAATGACCGTGTTTGTCCAGTATGTCTTGGGTAAATACCATTATTGAAATTGTCAGAAATTACTTTTCTGGATGGCTCCTCTCTTTATTAACAAGCACACATTGGCAAAGACAATTGGCTCTGGTTCCCATACGACAAGTGCATCTTTTATTGCCCCCAGTAATGTCACCATATGGTAATGTATGATGACACTGCATGTGCAGCTGCTGCCATCATATGCACACTCAAATGCCTCATAAATGTGCTATATAAACCTTCCAAATACATAGATAAATACGTGCATGCAATCCTTAAGTAAATTGTGAGTGTGAGAAACCAGAAGGTGTATCACCCACTAGTCCCCCGGTCTCGCCCACTAGTCCCCAGGGATCTGTCATTCAGGTGTCCAGGACACAGCCATCGCTTTTGGATCTAGTTCCTGGGGGTGGTCCAGTGTGGGAGGATCACCTGGTGAGGGGTTTTAAGGGGAGTAGGAGTGGGACACCGGATGGTGAGACGCTGTATCCTCTTCCCTGTAACACCTTTACCCCATCCTACCAGGTAGGATACTGAGGAACTCTACCCTCCCCCCCGCATTTACAACACAAACACTTTCACATGAACAGCCCGCTATGGGAGAAAACCGACTAACATCCAAGCAGTATACCTGACGTGTCCCAATACAATGGTCAGGTGAGGTCAAGCAATTACTGACCATCACACACACCTGACTTCCATTAAGTTTTCCCACATGGATAAAAGGCAGAGCACAAGAGCACACTCTGAGTGAGGCAAAACATGCGAGGAAACAGCAGTTTTGAGAGGGCAGCTGAACGAGAGAAGAAAGATGGCAAAACAGGAGGGGATCGCAAGGAGGGAAATTCCCTTGACCTTCCTGACAAGGAACCATTACTTTCAAAAGTGCTTGAGATAAGAAAGCAAAAGACCAGGAAACCAGACTGAAGAATCTTGCATTGTGTGTCAGAGATACCCAGGGCACTCCTGCGTCAATGTTCAAGGTAGGGGGAAGCAACAGCCTCTGTGGTACCGTCCTTGGCTCCAAGAACAAAGCAGTGTCAGTGAAATAAACACAGCCGGTAGTTGGGGAGACCGACACAAGACTAGTCTGTGTTGAAGCCAATTGATAAGGGATTTGGGTGGGTAAAAGCTTGAATGTGCGCTATGCTCACTGAGCTCAATTGGGTGCGCTGAGCCGCGTTACACGTGTCTTTATACTGGGTTCCCACCAATTGCCCAGTAGATGAATAGAATAGATAAGAATTGTACACAGTATCGCGCTCTACCCTGAATTAATATTCTTTAAAACGAAACATTCAATCCGTATTGTTGGAAGTAATGGTTCTATTTAATTGAATATCTTCATACAGAATCAGCCGTTAATTTCTTTACGTGATAGTCTTTCCAATCTCACAAATTTCTGTCTTAAGGTTTCCGATATTCCTGGAGTATTTCTAAAAGCATTATCCGTGCTCCCTCTTGGTGCAAATAGGGCTGCCCGGTCTTCCTCACGATTCAATAGGTAACTGGCCATATATATGCCTGTGAGCCTCAGACACACGTTACAAAAGCCTAGGTATAAACTGATAAGGGATTTGGGTGGGTAAAGGATTGAATGTGCGCTATGCTCACTGAGCTCAATTGGGTGCGCTGAGCCACGTTACACGTGTCTTTATACTGGCTTCCCACCAATTGCCCAGTAGATGAATTGAAAAGATTGGGTTAATGAATTAATATTCTTTAAAACAAAAAATTCCATCACGTAAAGAAATTAATGGCTGATTCTGTATGAAGATATTCAATTAAATAGAACCATTACTTCCAACAATACGATTGAATTTTTCATTTTTAAAGAATATTAATTCAGGGTAGAGCGCGATACTGTGTACAATTCTTATCTATTCTATTCATCTACTGGGCAATTGGTGGGAACCCAGTATAAAGACACGTGTAACGCGGCTCAGCGCACCCAATTGAGCTCAGTGAGCATAGCGCACATTCAAGCCTTTACCCACCCTAATCCCTTATCAGTTTATACCTACTCTTTTGTAACGTGTGTCTGAGGCTCACAGGCACATATATGGCCAGTTACCTATTGAATCGTGAGGAAGACCGGGCAGCCCTATTTGCACCAAGAGGGAGCACAGATAATTCTTTTAGAAATACTCCAGGAGTATCAGAAACCTTAAGACAGAAATTTGTGAGATTGGAAAGACTATCACGTAAAGAAATTAACGGCTGATTCTGTATGAACATATTCAATTAAATAGAAACATTACTTCCAACAATACGGATTGAATTTTTTGTTTTAAAGAATATGAATTCAGGGTAGAGCGCGATACTGTGTACAATTCTTATCTATTCTATTCATCTACTGGGCAATTGGTGGGAACCCAGTATAAAGACACGTGTAACGCGGCTCAGCGCACCCAATTGAGCTCAGTGAGCATAGCGCACATTCAAGCCTTTACCCACCCAAATCCCTTATCAGTTTATACCTAGGCTTTTGTAACGTGTGTCTGAGGCTCACAGGCATATATATGGCCAGTTACCTATTGAATTGTGAGGAAGACCGGGCAGCCCTATTTGCACCAAGAGGGAGCACGGATAATGCTTTTAGAAATACTCCAGGAATATCGGAAACCTTAAGACAGAAATTTGTGAGATTGGAAAGACTATCACGTAAAGAAATTAACGGCTGATTCTGTATGAAGATATTCAATTAAATAGAACCATTACTTCCAACAATACGGATTGAATTTTTCGTTTTAAAGAATATTAATTCAGGGTAGAGCGCGATACTGTGTACAATTCTTATCTGTGTTGAAGCCAAGGTTGCAAGCAGCAACTTTGTATGGCGAGCGCTGGAATGAACATTGTTAAAACGTGTGTAATAAAAGACATAAGTAAAGGTGAACTGATGAGTGATTGAACTTTAAAAGCAAGACACAATACCTTTGACAGAGTGGTCCGGCACCACATGGGTGCTCACTCGAAGGTCTCTGTAAGGTATCCAGCTGAGAAGTGGCAGAAGTGAAAGTGAAAATAATTTATATTTAGAAGAGAACAAAGAATTGTGAATCAAAGTGGTCCTTCGATGGGTTGAGCAAAATCCTGTGCACAGTCGAAAGTCTTCAATTTTGAAGAAGTCAAGAAAGTTTGGAAAATTAGATAAGTTTCGTCCAAGCCCAGCGGAGGGGGACCAATTGAAGTTTTTTGTGTTAAAGTGGGTCTGAGCCCAGCAGAGGGGGACCCGGGGTGAACATAAATCAACCGGGAAGTTGCACATGTGAAAGATGAAAGGAACTTTAATGTTCATTGTCTCACACCAGACCCTCTGAAATAAGAGGCTTTGAATGTCAAAGAGAATTTGGCACAGAAGGCTCTGATAATGCTGAGGTTTTGAACTGCATGCTCGTGCTAGATAAACCAGAGCGTGTGCTAAACTCGAGTATGCCACCTTGTCCTATGCTGAAAATGTGGGGAAGGGAAGCCAACGGCTCAAATATCCTGACATCTCATTTCTTGAACACTTTTCTTTTGTATAACATTATTTCCCACACTATTTGTATTTAGAAGTAAGGATTGGCAATCGGTTTATTAATATAGGCCCTTTTATTTTGAAAGACTCTACTAGGACTGTGTTATTATTATTTGATGGTCGTAGCTTGCTCCCATGTTTAGATTTAGGATTAGATAGGCGTTTTTCAAACTCAATTGAAGTTCAATAAACACCCTTGAACTGTGATCACTTATGTATGTCTTATTGTTTGATACCATGCCTTCCTTACACGAGTCACACGATTGGCCTATTCTCAGGTAGTTTATCATTACTTATTTATCTAAAAATATCTCAACTACAATCTATAACTAAAGTATAGAGATGTTGTTGGTACATATTTAGCCTGGGCAGTCACAGGGAATTAGCTGTAGGTGGACTTTATTGCTGATGTGCAATGTAACATTATGAACAATCTGTGGGCTATACAAACCAGTCTCGGGCTATACTGGTTTATATGGCCCACCTTCCCAGCTCCTCCATGGTGCAGCCACAATGAAACAGTAGGGAAAAATTGGCTTACTTTTCAAGGCTGCCGAGTATCCATTGTTCATCAGAAGTAGCGAGGAAGGAATGCTCGGCTGGGTAGGATGGCAGCATGGGCAGAGGTGAATGTCGGGAGGACCAAGTGAAAGGGCACTAGTGACAGAAAAGAAAACAGATTTGCTTGGGCCATCTGGAACATTGCCAAACAAGCGATGACTGCTTGTGGCTATCTTTCCTGATTAGCAAAGAGGAATCCAACGTTCCACTAAGGGTGCTAATAGCTGTTGTTATACCACAATTTGATGGTACTATATTTACCGACCTCGAAAGGATGAAAGGATGTTTCAGCCTTGTCAGGATGGGAACTTCCGAAGTGCAGACTTGATTCATGTTAGAAGGGGGTGCTTAACATATAAGCTATCACCCAGACCTCAATATCGATAAGAAAATAAGCCACAGGAAAAAACCAATCTAATTTGTTGACCTGCCAAAAGTGCTTGTCTGTCATAGAGGCTTTTGTAGTGCACTGTGGTGGGCGTTTCTACATTAAAAGATGAAAAATGGAAAAAGAGACAATGGCCCTCATTACTAGTTTCCCAGAAATATGCTGGGGATTCTGTAATGCTGCAGTAACATTTCCAGCTACTGAAGTGACGGAATCACAGACGCATGCATTCCTAAATGCCGGAATGCTTGTTACCAGCATGATGGAAACACTGGTAAAACCTGGAAACAGCAGTGTTTCTGTGAACAAACGTGCCGTTAACAGTGATTCCGGCTTGCATCATGACTGAAACAATGGCAATGGTAATAGCAAAACCGGAAACAGCATCATTACAGGAACTGGAAGTTCACTGGCAGTTATTTTGAAAAACTCAATCCATTTAAAATTGGGCACTTCCTGTAGCCATCTACTCACGCAAACACCGGCAACATGGCAGGTACCCCCAGCACTTGTGTTCCTGTGGTCAGGCAACAAAAGCCATGCTTCACAGAGCCAGAACTGACTGTAATGATGGACAACATTGTGCCCAAAGCTGACAAACTCTTCAGGTGTGATAATCGGTGAACCAGCGAGTGCCGCAAGAAAGCCCTATTGGAGGAGGTATCCCAGAAAATCACAGCAGTGGGTCCCATTCCCGCACACCTCAAGACTACCGCAAGAGAGGGGATGACCTGCACCTCCGAGTCAGGAACATACTATCCTTCCTACTCTTCTCCATCTCGCTGGATGAGGTCTCTAGACAAGTCCCTCTATGAAAGTCTCTACCAAACAGGTTCTCCCCTGCTCTTCCAGATATAGTAAGGACACCATTGCCCCCCTTGCTTCAGCATTGGTTGATTTCTGCAATCACTCCTTTGCCACTGGCTCTTTCACGCCACTCCTCAAGTACTCCCTTGTGCACCTTCTCCTCAAAAAGCCATCTGCCAACCTCTCCTGCCCGGCTTACTACCACCCTATCTCCATTACCCCCTTCCTGGGCAAACACTTGGAGTAGATGCTCATCTCCATGCTGATCCACCACACTGAATCTGTTGGTTTTCTCCACGACCATCAGTCTGGCTTTAGAGCAACCAAAGGCACGGCAACTGCACTCATGAACACCCATGAATACTTGCTCTGAAATCTCGATACCAACTCTCCTTCCGTTCTCATCCTACTTGACCTTTACTCTGCCACTGCAGCATCCCTAAGGGCTCTGTCATCTCGCCATGGCTCTTCAACATCTACCTTGGTTCTCTAGCCCATTTTATCTCTGCCGTCTCTCCTCACTTCCGTTGTTATGCGGACAAAACACAGATCTCCTTCAAGCTTCCTTCCGCTGCCTCCTCTTCTTCCCCTCTCATTCCTTGCTCTTGACTGCTATTCAGGCAGCTAACAATCTCTGCCTTAAAGGCAGTAAGATTGAGATCCTTCTCATTGGGACCCCAGATCCTTCCTTCCTACTCTCTGTTTGTCCTCCATGTGCCCCTCCCCTCACCCTCTTGTGAAGCGGAAAACCTTGGTATCATCTTCGACTCCTCCCTCCCCTTCTCTCTTCACATCATGGACCTTGCCAAGAAGGCCCACTTCCAGTTGCACCTCCTCAAAGGCATCCTCCCTTTCCTCACCTTACCCCAGAAACTCAATGTATCCAGGACTCTTGTCCTCTCTAGGGTGGACTACTGCAACAGCCTCTTCCTCAATCTGCCTAAATCCTCTCTTTGCCCTTCAACTAATCAAGAATAGGACTGCAAGATGTATCCTTGGCCTCAAGCTCTAAAATCTCTCCACTGGCTCCTGGTTGCTGCAAGGATCAGGTTCAAGACCCTCTGAAACATCCACAAGGCTTTCTGGGGTCTGGGACCCCACTACATACAACTCACTCTCCCTAAATACCTCCCTGCTAGAGCCCTTCAGTCTCCAAACTCCAACTCGTTGCAGATCAGATGCTTTTCCAGGCAGAGAGCTGGGGCTAGATCCCTCTCTTCTGCAGGAGCGTTCCTTTGGAATGGCCTTCATGCCCCTCTCAGACTTGAGCCTGATCTCCTTAATTTATGTAAGCTTCACAAAGACACTCATTTTCTCTTCTTCCTTCCCTCTCCCCTGCTAATGTCCCCCTCTGCCACATTTTAACTGGCTGCCTGGTTCATTATTATTCAAACAGGGCACCAGGCCCCCCCTCCTCCTATCTACCCCAGCTCTTCCATCTCCCCTGATCCCCTCAACCTGCACTTCCCCTCCCTAGCTCCCTCCCCCTGCACTAGCCTGGCTGGGCCTGCACCCTTTTTGAGCTCATTCCACCCCCCACACCCCTCGCACTTAGCACCCCGCAACCCATTCCCTGCACTCCCTGAATTCCCTGGCACTTTTCCACCTGGCCCCCCCTTAGCACCCGCCTAGCCCAGGGGCCCTCTTCCCCGTCTCCCCCCTCACCATTTGCACGCTCAGCACTTACTTTCGCATTACCGCATTTCTCTCTGACCGGCACTTTCCCCACCTCCCCACTCCCCTGCACTTCTTTTTACTGCACTTGCATGATCCGAATGTCACAAGGCCTAGTAGGATTATTTTTTGTTATTCTTCATAACTGCCCCCCTCCCCTTTTGTCATGTTTCACCTTGAAAAACCATTTGCTGTATCAGCGCTTTATAAATACCCAATAAATACACAAATAAATACATCCAAACGCAAAATATGAGACGCATGTGAAATGCACAATACACATTAGGGGCACATGTCTAAGTTAATGTGAACAACACTTGAGGACCACATCAATATGGTCCATGCACAGACAGATGCCAGAGGTGGGGGCCAGAGTAAGACATGCAGAAGCATCACACACAAAATGCATGGACACACACATGGGCACATGAGTACCAGTCATGTGTGCAAAGGGACACCATGACAATTAGCACTACAAGCCAGTCTTAGGACTAAAACCATTGTGCACTCATGCCACACACATATGCATGCACGCATCAGAGCAGATTTGACAACCAGACATCATGCCTAGGCCAGGTCACACGCAATTTTCTATCTGTGCAATGCAAGGCTGTTGTAGTGACACACAGGTGACTAACTGCATCCTGTGCGGAACCTGAGGGTGTCCTCACTACTTTAACCCAGAATCCTCATCTTAGGTGGCCAGGGAAAGGTCATCTCTCTTGGATCCTGACCCTGGGGGTGGTGATGCGAGGGAGGATCACCTAGGTGTAGGGATCTTGGGGAGTGGAGATGTCTTTAGGTGAGGCGTAGAACCCCCCTTTTCCCTATGATAATGAATCCTCACCCTTCATTTGTAGGGTATTGCCAGTGCACATCTCTTCCACACACACACACACACTATGACGTTAAAGTGTATTCCTTAAAGACTGGGACAAGGAAGAGGCGACTAGGAGTAATACACACTTCTAGTCAGTTTCACAACTTTAGTACTGAGACAAGGAAGAGACCTATAAAGGATCAGGCATGTCCAGTTGATTGGTGTAATGAGGGTCATGCAAACTACTGGCACCTGCAACCTATTGAGAGGCTACAGGTGCTTGGTGAGAAGGTGGCAGACATGTGGCAAAGAGCAGGCTGGAGCATGACCGGTAGAGACAGCGCTGTCTGTTCCCAGGGAAGGAAGGAGATGCTGCAACCCGAACGGGCCGCGAGAAGGGCAAAACCCCAACACTTGCCCAGCTGGAGCTGGCGAACACAGAGAACTCCTGACTGCCGCAGGACGCTGCCCAAGGGTTTACCGAAAGTGAGTGCTGCTCGCTGTGACTCCCGATGTCCATCCGGGAGCAGAGATCAGAATGAAGAACAGCACGAAGGCACCCGATGAAGCGGAGCAGCTCCGGTGATTACGAGAGAGAGACTACTCATACCGGGATGCATTGGGGCAAAAGTAAGTCATTTAATGTTTACGCGCAAGGGAGAAGCGTATAATGAGAGGGTTTGGAACCCAAATGAAGAAATAAGAAATTGTGAATCCATTACAAAGTGTTTTAGGAAGTACAATGAAGGAATAATGAATAATGGAAAAGGTTCCAAGTATTGTGGGAAATATAACGGCAAATATTGAATACCGATCTAAAGAGAACACATGGAAAGCATGTGAAAGCATGTAAAATTGTAGCACAAGCGGAAAACAAATATGTGCTATGGTGAAAGGAATAAAATATGTTACAAGCGCTAAAAAACAAAGTGAAAGATGTTATGAACATTTATGAACTGAATGAAAGGCAAGTGGAAAAGACAAGTTGTCGATAGAGAAAGAAACCACAGCAGATGTTGACTGCTAGCATCGGTGCTACGTGAAAAACCAGTGTTAATTCAGAAGGCCTAAAGAGCATCACAAAGTGCCTAGGTTATCAGTTGCCTGACCCGTAATGGGTGGACTGTGAGGTACGACAACTGCGCCTAGACCCAGTAGCCCAACCTGGGAAAGAGCCAAGAAGAGCCCAAAGACAAATACTGAAGGGAAATAGAGCATTTGTTTTGGTACAGGTCAAAAGAACTACCAGATGAAGTTGACAATATTAGAGAAAAACAAGAGACTTGAACTATTTGGAATGGTGCTGATCTTGGGGAAGGGAACCGTGAGGTATACTGAAACTGTATTGATCTTGGGAAGGGAACCCTGAGATATCCTGGAACTGTGCTATAGTGGTGAAAGCCAAGAGACCTGAATAATTTGGAACTGTGTTAATCTTGGGGAAGGGAACACTGAGATATCCTGGAACTGTGGTGAAGAGACCTGTGTGGTATTTTGAAATTGTGTTACGCTTGGGGAAGGGAACCCCAAGTCCTTTTTTTTGTGTAACTGTTTGAACTTGGGGAAGGGGAAGCTGAACCAAGTCCGAACTAGAAGAATCTCAGAACTTTATTTTGAAGATTGTTTCTTTTGTTGTTGCCATCCCTTCACAATCTTTAGTTGTGGGGGCTAGTATGTATAGACAACTCATAGTTTCTTTAGGTAGGGAAAGCCAACCTTAGCATAAGGCAAAGTAGGCCTTAATCCATCCTGACATATACTATAAAGTCCTGTTTGTTAAGAAAGTGAATCTGTTGTCTGTGTCTTGGTTCATGATGCCTTCACAATGCCCATCTCACCCTCACAGGCACATCCTCTTACAGTGACAATGCTAGACCCTCCACAGCTCGGGCAACCTCACAAAGGACAGCAAAAACGACCATGCCTCACCACATCCCAGCTAAAGTCAGCTACAGCAGCACAGCCATCAAGCCCTGCGGCACAACCATCAGGCCATGCAGCACTACCATCAGGCTCTGCAGCTCAAACATCAAGCCCTGCAGCTCAACCATAAGGCCTTCCAACACGTCCTGTCTACGCACCCACCCAACACCAGCCACCGGCTCATCCAGGTACCTCCACTGATGATGACAAGGTGGATGGGGGCAATAGCACGGTTGGCTCTCAGGACCACCCCCCTTACCACAGGCCTACCTTCAGCCCCTCAGACCTGCACAGCCCCCTCCATCACCAATGCCCAATATAAGGGAGATGAATGCTAGCATATACAGGATTGAGACGAGGCACGATGAGATGGCTGACATGGTCTGTCAGCAACTGCTGGTGATGCAGGAATGCCCTAGGCCAGCACCCGGTGCGGTGCCCGTGCCCTGGGGCCCACAACTTCTGCCCTGGATGTATTGGCCGAGTGGGTCTGGTAGGGAAACGAGGGGATGTATGCACTCTGAGTCACAGACCTACACCCTGCAGGCTGCCCTAGATCGATTGGGGGCCCAGGGATCTGACCCTCCTCCAGTGCTACCACCCTGGCAAGCTCCCACCAGAGCAGCCCACAGCACCGCTCCCACTGTCTTTCAGGCTCACCGGCTCATCCCAAGGCCCTTGATATGAAGAAACACAGGAGATGACATTGATGCACAGCATTCATGACACTTTGTTATTGGGTGTGTGTGGGGAGGTAAAGTTTTTTTTTGGGGAGGGTGTATGTGGGGAGTGGGCACAGGGTGTTGGTTGTACATAGTTCTTCTGAAATAATGCATCTTGTTAAGCACTTGCATCAATGAGTGGACATTCCTTATTTGTGTGGCAGGATTTTTTGAGCGTATGCATCACATGCATTGAGTAGCATGTGTTGTGCATTGTGGAAGGGGAGTCAGAAGAAGTTTTCAATGAATTTTTGATGGGCAAAACGCCCATCCCTGGCCTCCATGCGCACATGCCTGTGCCTGGTTGATGCTGCCTCGCCATCTTCATTATCTTCACCTTCTGTTGGTGGCATGTCCATGTGTGGGGCAGAGGTATGTTGCGTCTGACGCAGATGTTATGCAACATTTTGCAGGCCAGGACTTTCTGGCCCACCTTCTCTGGCCTGTACATGAGTTCACCCCCTGACTGGTGTATGCATTGAAACGTGCCTTCAATAGCCCAAAGATCTGCTCAATGGCTGTCCTGGTTCGCACATGTGCATGATTGTAGGTCATCTCCCCATGCGTCTGGAGATATCTCAGAGGGGTCCTCAGCCACGGAAGAAGCGGATAGTCAGAATCACCTGCAAGGGTGGATGACACAATGTGAGCCATGTCATGCAAGTGGCAGGACAGTATATTTCACATAGTCCATCTGTGTGTGTGGTCTACATCATACATCTGGTTCTTTGGGCTGGCCGTGCCTCAGGCACCCTGCTGCACCCTGGGACAGCCACTGCATGACATACTGTATGTGCTGGGTTTAGGTCCCTGGAATGGATTGCTGTGAGTAGGAAATGACTAGTCACTGACTGGCCCTAGTGGGAGACACCAATATGCATGCATGTCCCCATTGTCTCGTGTTGAGGTCCCCATTCCCCTACCACAGCTGTGACTGTACACACTGGATGACACCCACAATATGGATTTGACTTGCATGAATGCCATGTGATGGCTCACATCCACAGAAGGCCCGGAAAGACCAATTACCAGTTTGGACACACTGAAGCTGGAAATGGCACATCATGGACATTTCCCACTGACTTCCCACCCCTATGCTGCTCACATTGAACGCCCACCTGAGCACCAAGTGTCTACACCAGTGGAAACAGTGCGCTGTATGAGTACCATTGACGTTCACATTGACAATGACATTTGACGTGTGTGAGTGATGGTGCACAATAGTGGTGTTTCCTGCGACTGTGGATTCTACGCAGTCGTTGTGTGTGCATGCATGCACCATGTTTCACAAGGACATGCGTTAAATTGTCCTGGGTGGGACAGTGTAGTGGTAAACTTGAATTGGTGGAGTGGCAATGTTGCATTCTGGTACCTGCTGTGCATTGCATGTTCATGTCCTTATGGTTTAGGAATGGATTGGTCTTTCAATGATACCACTCCCGTCTCGTGTTTCTTGTGTGAGTTGTGGGCAGTCATTTGGGTGTGCCCTTGTTGGTCCTGCATATAAAGGTCGGCTGTGAGACATGCATTTATCCCATAACTCCCCCGTTAGTCTGTGACGCATGCAGCCATGTGTGTGTAGTTGTACGTCAACTCACCCAACATCCAGATCATTTGTCCTCCATAATGTACCATGTACGCTGGCTGGGTGCTGTTCCACAGGACAATGGAGTCCTGGGTTGATCCTGGGAAGCGGGCACAGCAGTGCATGATGGTGAAGTTGGCGTCCAGGTCACCTGGACATTGAGTGAATGGTACTGCTTCTGGGTTCCTGTACTCCTCCTCTGGTGCATGGAAGGCCACCAGCTTACATGTGTGCAGTCCAATGATGCCAACACATCGGGCATGCCCACAATTGCATGGAAGCAGGCCTTGTAGCGTTTACCTGGGCCTGGGTGGTTGGGAGGGAAATGTGTTGGCCCACGTGGGGCAGGAGGGCATCCTGTACCTGCAGCAGCACTCTGGAGAATGCAGGCTGCCATATGCTATGCAGCTGGCTCTCAGAAAATTGGAACGTGTCTGTGACGAGGAAGTGCAGGACTGACACTAACTTTAACAGGGGTTATATGGCTGTCCGGATGCCAATCCTGCTCCCAATGTCATCCTGGATGAGGTCCACCAGTACCAGTATTGTCTCCCTGTTTAGGCGGTACAAATTGTGTATCTGGCCGTCTGTCAGGGTCCAGGGAACCCTAGCACACCTCTGCCTCGCCACTTGCATCACATTCATACTCCTCCTCCTCCTCCTCCTCCACTGCCTGTCCTGCTGTTTCCACTGATGCAGCTCCAGCTCAAACAGCTACAATCCAGCGAGAAGTGCCTCCATGTCCATAGCTACAACAATGATGGTCAGCATGGTTGTATTTGCAAGTGTTCTTGGTGTGGTTGTGGCCCTTTTGTGCTGTTCCTGTGTGTATTGGGTACACCACGGTGGGGTGGGTGCACTGGTGTCCTTTTCATCTCCACCTGGGCCCATTTTCATGCTGCTCCACGGTGCTGGTGTTTCCAGCATGGATTTAACGGTAGTCCCGGCATTTTTCTTCCTGTATTACTGACAAATCCATGTTTGTAATGTCACTGTGTTTCTGTGATGCCTGTGTTACTTGCAAGTACCTGGGGAGGTCCCACAGCTACTATTGCCTGTGCTACAGGCACCAGTATAACCGTGTGCAGTGTTACCTGTGCCAGTGTTACCGGCAAATCAACCCTGAATGCTCCGGTCTGGAAATAATGCCGGTAAACAGTGATACTGGCACTTTAATACCAGACCGGCACACATGTAATGACTGCTAATGTGTAGTAATCTTAGTAGTAGGTATCGGTAAATTGCCTTTTCCCATTTGTATGGCCTCAATGTGCTTGTGGTGGGAACGCCCTTGGGGGACCAAAATCCAAGGTATCGGAGGTTGTGTGTGCATTTGGCCAAGATAAAGAGTTATGAGGGCTGACCGGGCTTCAAGAAAGCTACACCTGAAGTCAGGCACATGGATGGGTGCTGAGTGGGGGGAATATGTATGACAGTAATAGGGAATCATTAAGTGTCCAGCAAGACTCAATTTTGTCATAGGTCGTCACTGCATTCTGATGGAAAAGAGGTGTTGTGAGCAGTGTGGGAGCGTTACGGGACTAACAAGACTGCATTTTTATCATAGTCGTCGCTGCAGTTCTACTGCGTGCAGCTGGGTAGCGTGCTTGTGGCTCAAGTTCAATGCAGAGGTGCAGGCATACGTACCTTGAGGCTCGGACTGAGCCTTGTCTTTGAAGTACGTGGGTGCGAGTTTAACTGTAAAGCCTGCGTTCTCTAGTTGGAACAGAACATGTTGGTCTAATACATCTTCTAATCATAATAGATAGGTTTTCTTCCTGTAACCTATGATTCCAATTTCAAGTATCTTCTGAGTGCATTTATTAGCAATCTCCATAAATCTTTTGACAGCGTAGGCTAACAGTATGTGTCCTCTAGATGCATAGCCAAGTCGGGGTGTAATAAACAGGAGCCCAATACTTATTTCAGTGAGGAAAATGGGGGAAAGAGTGGGTCTCCCAGGGCTCCATCTGTCTGCAGATGTACTGACAGAGAGAGCAAGGGTTGCTGCAGAACAGAGAAAAAACAAAAATCACAGCTGAAATGGTTTTCGTAGCAGTTCAAGACAAAAATCATATTTTCAGCAACTGGATTCGGAAGACACCATTTTAAAATGTTTTTACAGGATCATGTGGCTCTCATATACGCCTGTTTTTGGTACACCATACCAGATCACCTCAGGTTATTTTGATTACTTCACACTATTTTTGCATTGTTTAACAATATTTCTCAATATAGTTGATTGCATTGGATTACTTCAGTTCACCTTGAATCAATTGTATTAGTGCATATTACTTTGGATTATTTATTTTATATAAGATATTTTACTGCATCTCCTGTGCTTCAATCTGTAATTATGGTAATGTGTCTGTATGGTAATACTAGTGAAAACATGTAATTTGTGACTTTCTAATCCATAGCCATCCCTACAGAGATGAGATCAAAACACCCATTTAAGGTGGTTACAAACGTCTTGACCATGTGTGTCTTTTAGGCAACCAAACAATGTGTGCAAATATTTTCACCTCAAGTGAGTACCTGGTATTTTCCTTGTGTGCTGGGAGGCTTCATGGATCGAAAATAAAATCTCTAAAAGGCACACATAGTCAAGAAGTTTGTATTCATTTGATCACCGACATAGAGGGTTTTGTTTCAAATCATCTGTAACAAAGTCCCCTGCCTGACCATGCTGGTGGATGATGGAGTCACCAATGGGGCCACACGCCACCACAAGCCAGGTAAAGCTGCGGCTGAAGGCGGCATGAGGAGGATCTCTTGGCTATCCCCACCATGCCATGTGCATTGGAAAGGGTTTCACCACATTGCTACCGTAGATGCTCCTGCCCCTTAAAGGGAAATGGTTAGGACCTCTGGAGGGCCCCGAACAATTTCAACCAAACAGTGCCAGCAGTTTTTTCCTCTCATGTATAAACAAGAGATACCTTCTGGGAAAAATGATAGCATTGGAAATATGATATGCAAACTCCCTCCCCATGGCAAAGAATCTGTAGCTTTCATTATCCAGACCCAAAGCTTCCAAAAGAAAAGACATTCATATAGCCTCAATGCCATTCAGCGTTGTAACAAAGAAACCCATCAAACGGTCACTGTCAATAGCTTTCCCTGACTCCTGATGCACTAGGTCGGCATTCTCAGCCACAAGGAACCTAGTTTTCCTCATAACACAACCATGGTGCGCTTTCCCATACACACAATCAAGAGAACCTGCACACTCTCTGTTATACCCTAGTAAACTATTAACAATACTGAAAAATAGAAAGGAATGTATTCAAACTTTTTTTATTCAAAGTTGTGGGTGTAAAGTTACATCAGAAAATGTACTCAACACTACAAAAAAATGATAATGCAATATAATAATGACTGTAGTGCGACAATGTAATCTCAACTCTCTTAATGTGCCCAAATGGGTGTGGAGATGGCAGGAGAGTTAGTATAGAATTGAAGAAGTCTAATTGCCACATGAGAGGAGCCCCAAGGCGTGAATACGGTACCGAAAAGGGGGAAGAAGTTTGAAAGAACAGTAGATGGCTGGAGCAAGCAACATTGATGACATTGACAGACAAGAATAGAGAAGACGATACAGAAAAGAGATAAGGAGTTGCTGGAAGAGTTATTGAAAGAGCTGGAGGAGTGGGCAACCTGTGGAAAGGATAAGGAGGCGCTGTTAAATGAAAATACAGAGGAGTAGTGGTGGAATATGAAGGAAGGTCTAGAGAGCAGTGTAGTGAGGGAGCAGAATATTGTTAAGGAGGAGGAGGATGGATATGATCCATTAACCAAGAGGCAGGAAAACAGTAGCGAGGGCAAGAAGGTGGTGGACTTTGAAATACAAAGGGGTACACTTACATGGGTGGAGGAAGACGACTTGAGGAGAGATGACAAGGGGAAAACGAGAGACAGGGGAAGGTTGCTGAGCAACTAGATTTCTGGGAGACAGATCATGAGAGACAGAGTGAGAACCCTGTCCAGACTTTAGCACATCCTCCTGTCATCCTCTGGCTCTTCTCCTTGCTGGCAGGTTTGCCACTGATGACCCCACTTAGAGTATACACACACAGGCTCTGTCAAATGTTCAGACCCAGGAGAAGGCTCCACTTTCTAAATCTAGAAGAAGGGTATAGGAACCCTTGAAATCTATGACTGAGAACCAAGGAGAAGATACCCCAAGAGGACCATGAAATAAGGGTGCCGAAATCTCTTAAAACCTGGCACAAGTTTGCAGTGTTTTGTGTTAGCCTGCAAGGAGAGACCCAGACCTGCTGAGAACTGGAAGAACCTTTTGCACTTGATCAGTCTTCCTGAAGCAGTCCCCTCCCCACACACCCTGGAGAATAGTGTGACAGCTGGCCTGAATGAAACACAAAGGGGGGTCATTACATGTTTGGTGGTATCCTACCAGTAAATCAGGTGGTTTACCCCCAAACAGTAATACTGTTACCCACACCTGGCCTGCCGTAGTTACCAGCAGATTACAGGTGCCAGTAAGGGATTGTAAATCCTCCATCCATGGAGCCCCTCAGAACTCTATGGGGGGATTGCTGGCATTACCGGCAAAAGTAATACCGGTGCCGGTAATACGAGCTTCCTTCTTTGAGGAAAAAATAAAAGGCAAAAATGAATGCAACCACCCAATAGGATCCTCAGTGATCTCACTAACTGAGCCAAATACACCCTCCAGTTTATCTGCCTGTAGCCTAGACTCAGAAAAGAATATTTGCAAATAATGATGGCTTCATCAGGACAGTGTCACCCTTTTCAAGCCTGTCCTTGTGCAAAAAGAAGATTACTACTGTCGTTCCTTGTATTAAAAAAAATGCAATGCCTCCTTGCAGGGGGAAACTCCCCTCTGCTAACAAGAAATCCTGACCAAACGTCATCCAAATATGTAACTTACTTTTTCTGGTAAGGTCATAGAGAGTGTTAGGGAGGATTCTCAAAATGTGCTAATTTCCTATACCTTTTGAGACCCCCAGCAACTTTGCTGGATTTCTAGGATTTGATTTTTTACATGGAAAGAGTGTGAGCCTTTTTTTCCCACTCTTTCATGTATTTTGATGTGTGTTTTACTTTTGTGTTCTTTGGTTATGGAGTTTTAAAACAACTCCATAGGCATCATCTTTTTCTGTGTGTCACACAGCACCTTCAGTGCAGTGGCACAGGGTTGTCTTTCAGACTTCCCAAGGTTTAAATACCTTCTCTGGGACTGACTACTGTCTCCCAGAACGGGTAAAGTTAAATTGACTTTACTAATCTCTTTAAATTTACTGTCCCAGCACACACTATCTTCCTATAGAGTGCTGGAGGGGTTGCCTAGCTTCTCCTGAGTCAAAACACTCATGTAACAGTAAAACGTTACCCTTTCCTACTTTAAATGGCTGGTGGCAGTGGTTTATATCAACTACCGTGATTTTTCCCGACCGCTAACAATGGTAGCTAAAAATCGGGTCAGCCATGTTTTTCAATATGGCGCCCAAGACCTATCTGTAAAAACAGACTCCGGTCATCTTTTTTCACCATTTCTTTTAGGAAAGGTCCTTCTTGTGTTTGTCTCTGTGCGCCAAACCAGGTTTGGTTGCTTTGTTCATTGGCCTTTGGCGGGCTTCAGTGCTGAAGCCCTCCTCTGGCACCAGGGTGTCTGGGGTGGACAGGATGTGGGGTAGGTGCCCGAAACTCCCTGTGCTTAGTCTCCTTAGAGACCTGAATGCACTCTGGTGTGATTGGCCGGCTGACTGTCGGGCAAGGATAGCCACTCTGCTGTGTGAGTGACAGCCAGGCTGGAATACATGGGGGAAAACTGTTTAAAAGCAGGTCTCTGGGACTTGGAAAGCAGAGTCGACCACTGGAATGAAAGAACTGAAGAGGAGAGAAAGGAAGAGGACTGCTGCAACTCCTGGATGACTGGTGAAGCCCTGCCACAGGTCCAAATTGCCTGAAACTCTGACGACAAAGAAGCCCTTCAAGGTTAACTTCTTCCCTTGAGTTTGGTGGGAACAACAAACCTGCAAGCCACCTGGACACCGTCCCCATCTGGTAGAATTTTCATCAGAGTGCTGTTGAAAACCGGATAGCTAGAGGGAAGGAAACCAGCTTGTAGACTTTAAGGCACTCACACCTTAAACAGACGTCTTGCTACAGCTTTTGGCCTCTTCCCTGGGCAGTGCAGGAACCTCCCGACGTCCTCCTTCTTGACCCCATGACTGAAGCTCAGGACCAGCGATATCTGCTCAAACTGCCAAGAACAAATGCCTCAGCTACAGCTTTCTTCATTGACAAGGTACTGTGTAAGCGCGGTCTGGAAATTGTTTCGGCCATTGAGAAAGTGCGTGAAACTTTCCTCAACTACGAAGGCTTGTCCTTCCCTAAACATTCGTCAAAATTTCACCTAGCCAAATTCTTCTAATCTTTGTGGCAAAGACTTAACCGTTACTTACCAGAACTGTGCTATCCTATACAAAAGACTCTGAACCATTGACTTTGGCCCAGGCCTATTGAGAAGAATTGATGGTTGTATTTAAATGAAACCCTTTGCCCTGCCTATGAATGTATTTGGGCTGTCTATACTTATGACCTTGGGCCTCATTACAAGTGAGGCGGTAAGGGGTTAACGGTGCCGGTAAAGATGCCGGCGCCACTAACCCCGTACCACCTCATTACGAGGTCCCCTCACGGGACCCGCTCAGGACATCTGGTCAGACCAGATGTCCTCTACGGGTCCCGCGAGGGGTCCAGCATGCTAACAATGGGCCCGTCATTAACAGGCCCTTTGTTAGCATGTTCCCCATTCCCATTAAGACCTAGGGGGGCTCAAATGGGAATGTGGATGGTCTGGGTCCGTGTTCCCTGAATGTGGAAATACCAGGCCCTCGAAGGTCAGAATGGCCCGGTATTTCCCCATTCAGGGACCACAGACCTGGAACCGAGTTTAGAGGCGGCCATGCCCTTATTTAGGGCATGGCTACCTCCAAACTCGTAATGAGGCCCCTTGTCTTTTCCTCCTTTATTCAGTATCTGAAGTGCCATTTTCCTCCCACTTCATTTTGGAGCTAAACGTCTTCATTTACTTTCCGGTTGGATTTTTGTGGTTTATTAGTGTGTGATATTGAGCTGCTTATGCTAGTGTAATGTTTTCTAACTGACGGAGTAAATAAATGTATATTCTTTTACCCAGAAACCTTGAGTAAGTGTTTACTTGAATCACTGTATTAGTTGCTCCTTTGTGTAACTTATTCTACTGCTCACTTAAACTCTTGAGATAAGTCTGGCTGCTCAGCCACTGCTACCATTTTACTGTGTAGCACAGGCTTGTACCAAAGGTGAAATTGTGCTTACACTTGTAGTCCTAACTGCCTGTAGTGTTCCCCAAGGGTACTGCAGGTGATTCTGCCTAACATAGAGTATAGCAATGTTACAGGTGCAGAACACAAGTGAATCTTAAGTCTTGTTTTATGATCAGCATGCAGGATTACAACTTATATTTCCCCAAAATCTTTGCTGGCTATTATAATGAAGCAGAGGCCAAACTATTATTTCTCCAGATACTGCTAGACTGGCTAGCAGATTATGAGTCCAAAAAACAGAAGTCCACAAAATTCTTATTGGCCAATTTTGAAACACAATGTAATTGTAATTGGTTATTTATAACCCAGAGGTTTCTAAGCGCGGACCCAGGGTTCGAACCTGTGTTGCACTGCGTCGTCTTGCTTCCAAGGCAAATGCGTTGCTCCTGAGTTATCCTCCCATAAAAATGGGGGCGCTGGCTAGTGATTCAAACATGTGGAATTCCTCTTCATATACAATGTAGCTGCAGTCAGATAGCATAATTTCCTCACCACTCCATGACTGCTACATATTCTTGTGGCATTCATGCATCCCCCTGTATTGATCATCTACGATTCACAAATAAATATGCTGATGACATGCAATTTACATTAGGAATGAGCAAAGACTGAAGTCCTAGTAGCACAATGCCTGGATGTCTGAGAAAGACCCATGCCTTTATTAGAGAAATAGACTCTTAGTGGGAGAAAAAATAGTCCAATTCTTCACCCCCAATGCTAACAGATGCCTTTCAAATGCCCGGTGTTCTGGTACATGTTATGCTAATCTTCTCATCCAGAGGTATTAGAGCACTTTAAGAAATGAACACAGAATACCTTTAAAATGAAGAAGCCACTGCCAACCATGAAAGAGGATAATGATGGGAGTAGGCGTTGGAGAAAAATACGTTTACAAAGGTTTCTTAAATCCTGGGTAATTCAATTTTAATCAGAGGTGATTTCGTAGGCTTTTTTAGATCTGGCCCATGAGTGGCCAGTCTTTTTACAGCTTCTGAGCAAAGGTAACAGGCAACTTTAATTAAGGCTTGTGATGATGAACAGAGGTTCTTGCTTAGTTTATAAACGGCGAACCTACTTGTGAGATAGTTGGAGGCTATTCCAAGCAGACATCAGTGTGTCAATGTTGTAGCCTTAAAATTGATTCTGCCCTGAATCAGAATCCAATGAAGCATGCACAGTATTGGAGCTGCATGTGCATGCAAGTGAAATTGGTGACTATTCTCACCAGGTTGTTTTGCCATAAATGGAACTGATAAATAAAGTCTTTGTAGCACCCTACTGCTCTGTTGATCATACTAAAATGAGATTCATCTCAATAGGTTAACAATCTGTTTGAATAGACCTGCAATAGTCCACTTGGGCACCCATGTTCAGTCGAGACTCAAAAATGATGTGCAGCGTTTTAACCTGGGTCAAAGGGGTATACTACTAGGGGGTCCATTTTTACGATAGGGGTAGGGGATGACCTTCTGGAAATTATTTGTTATTGTGCTATTTATAGCTGGTTCAGTCTTGTTGTTGTTTAGGTCAAGCTAATTTTATTGTTGTATTACTGAGCACATTTTGGTTCTGAATACTTTGGCACATTTTGGGGCTTTATCATCAAATAAGTGTTTAATGCTTTTAAGGCATTCAGTGGTAACACGCTTGATTCAAGTTGACTGAAATGTATTTTCCTATTATTTTAAGATTTAAAAAGAAGGTGTTTGTGGCAATTTGCAGCATCCTCAAATTCCTTAGTGTAATACAACTTCATTGCCTTGGTGATATATGCATATATTGTTTCCTCTAGTACTGTAACATTATCTTATTTTGTAATGTTTTATTGTTAGATCAATTCTGTTTCACCCTCTTTAATATCGGGTGTTCTATAAAGGCTGTTGTTTTTGTTGAGTCTTGGATAGATATGTGGATACTATGTCCCTGATTAAGGCCATACGAGCTTGGTGTTATGTTTCACCCTCGAAATTGGTCATTGTGGGATCGATGGAGGAAAGTGCATCATTTGCCAACCAACCGGCAACGCGCATTGGTTGCCAACCACATGACGGCCACTATGCTGCATGTGGCGCCACACGCTCTGCAAGTAAGAGTGTCACTCCATTCAAAGAAATACAATGTTTCATCATGGCTCGCTGCATTGCAACTTTGTTGCCTCTGATGCTAGGTTGCTCACCTTGCACTTGCTAGTGCTACTTGTTATTTCCCTTCTTTCCTGCTCTGTTCTTCACATTGCTCAGAGTTGGATCTCAGCGGAACGGCCTCCGGCTACCAAGTGGCATGATCAAGTATAACCAAGATTTATTCATAGCCAGTTTTGGAAGGTTCTAAGTGACCCACAATGTCCATTGCAATGCACAATAATGATATCTCTATTTCGGGTAAGGGCTGCAACAAGGCCTCGGGCCAGATAGTGGGAGGTCCTTTGACAAGAGATGGAATCACCAACATGAATTGGGTAATCATCAGGACCATTGTTAAAGTGGATCACTTCAACCTCTCCAAAATGTTCATTGTCTATGATCCCTACCTTCACGTCCATCACGTCCATGGATAATTGTGTTGCTAAACTGAATTGCAGGGTGACACACCCATAGGTGTTTGAAGGTAATTGGATCTCTAGTCCAGAATTAACCCTCATTCCTCATCTTGGATGTCACAATGTCATTGTTGCATGCCGTTTGTTTCCTGTAACCGCGCCATCTTGGGATGGGAATGTTTCCATGGGGGGAAACGTTGACAGTTTCCATGCTGTGTAAGTGTTGGGTGAATGCCTAACAGTATGCCCACTTCCAGACACGACTCCACCAGGTTTACCTGGGTATCTCCTGTCGAAGGAGCGGTCTAGTAGCAGTGCATAGATGTTGCTTGTAGATTCCCAAGATCTTTCAGAAATACTGTATCCTTTCCAATGGATCAAATATTGTAATGTGTTTCTGTGATATCTAGAATCACAAATTATTGCTTCCACTTCATACTCCTGTTGATCACCCAGCAGCACAGGTGAAGGTGCTGAAACATTGGAAGAGCCGTGATTGGGTTTTAACAAGGCAACATGGAAAACAGGGTGTATGCGATGCCAAGAACTGGGTAGATGCAATCGAAAGGCTATGCGGTTGAATTTATTTATGATAAAAAATGCTACAAAGTACTTGAGAGAGTTAAATGTCTAGGCAGGTATTTAATGGATAACCTTGTCTCCCACCAGGTATTCTGGGGCAGGAGTTATTTTGCAGTCCACGAACCGTTTGGTCGATTCTTGCACCTGTTCAAGGGCTTCTTTGGCTTGATCTTGTACTTTCTGATGGTTTTGTATGATGTCTTCAATCGCAGGTGTCTAGGAACCAGGAGAAGTTATAGAAGGAATCTAATGGGGATGGTAACTGTATGTGCAATAGAATGGACTCATCCGTATTGCTGTATGTACAGAATTGTTATATCAAAATTCAGCGACAGGGAGCAGAAAAGCCCAGTTGTCTTGGGATGCATTTGCAAAGCATCTGAGGTATTGCTCCAGAGACTGATTGAGTCTCTCTGTCTGGCCGTTTGCTTCAGGATGATAGCTAGAAGAGAGAGCCCAGTTGATCCCTAATTCTTTGCACAGAGCAGTCAGAATTTAATTGTATACTATGCCCCATGATCTAACACGATGACTTCAGGCAACCCATGTAAACAGAAGCCATCCTTTGCGATGTGACACATTTCTGGTGCTGTAGGTAATTTAGGCAATAGTGAGAAATGTACCATTTTGGCAAGCATATATATATATAGTGACTACAACTATTTTACATCCATTTGATTGAGGCGGATCAGTGATGAAATTGGTGAAGATTCTTAGCTATGGTTTGGAAGGAATAGGTGCTTAGGTTAGCTGTCCCACTGGAAAGGTAAGAGGTGTCTTATTTTGAGCACAGACCATACATCGACAAATGTATTCCAGTTCTGATTGGTGTAGGCCTGGCCACCAAAAATACCTAGCAATATGGACTTGAGTGGTTCTCCCATCTCTGTGCCCAGCAACTTGAGTATCGTGAGACAACTGACACATTTTAGCTTGTAAATCCTGGGTAGGTATGTGGATACAGTTCTTATATCTCAAGAGATCTCCTTGAAGGACAAGTTTCTTTCTTGTCACCAGGTCTCGAGGGCGGTTTTAAGTAGTTTGTTGAAGTTGCTGAAGGAATGTTTCAATCACACACAGAAAAGTCACTTTAGGCAGCATGCTTTCCTGTAAAATTGGAGTAATGGTGTCTTTCCATCTATTCCTCATTAAGGCATCTGCAATAAGGTTCTTTGAGCCAGCGATGTTTTTGATTACCAGGTCATAATGTGAGAATAAATGGGCCCCTCTAGCCTGTCAACTGTTTTGGCAGTCAAACTTCTGTAGTAACTGCAAGTTGCAGTGATCCGTGCGTATGGTAACTGGCCACAAAGCACCCAACAACAGATGTCTCCATTCCTTACTTGTGTATTTTATTGCTAATAGCTCCTTTTCTAGAACTGAATAGTGCCGTTCAGTGCTGTCTGCAGGAATAATACGCAATGGTGTGCTCTTGTTCCTGATCGTGCTTCTGAATCAAAACAGCTCCAATGGCATATTCTAATGTGTCAGTCTTGGCAATAAAAGGGTGATCACAAGAAGGTTGTCATAATAGCGGTGCAGTGCTCAAACATTCTTTTAAGACCTGAAATGTTTTTCAGCATCAGAGAACCAACAGAAGGGAAATCCTTTTTTCAAGAGTTCTGTAAGAGGTAGCACCAATCTGGAGAAATCTCTAATACATTTCCTATAGAAATTTGTGATGCCCAAAAAGCGCTGTACTTCTTTCACCGTTGTGGGGGTTTTCCATTGGAAAAACAGACTGTACTTTCCAGGAATCCATAGAAATTCCTTGATTGGAGATAATGTATCTCAAATATGATAATGGAGATACATCAAAGATGCATTTCTCAGGCTTAGCTCTAAACTGATGATGCTGTAGAAGATGCAGAACTTCCTTTACATGCTGAGTGTCTTCCTTGGGATCCTGTGGAAAAACAATATTTCATTCAAGTAGATAACCACTGTGTGCAGAAGAAGGTCTGCAAACATATGATCCATTAGATGGGGAAATACAGCAGGCATATTTGCTAAACCGAAGGGCATGATCTGATATTGAAAATGTCTGAAGGGGGTGCGGAATTCGGTCTTCCATTCATCCTTTTCCCTTATCTGAATGAGATGGTACGCACCCCGTAAATCAAGTTTGGTAAATATACGAGCTGATCAAACTGCTTCAAGGATGTCCGGAATTAAGGGAAGGTGGTATTTGTCCTTAATGGTGATGTGTTTTAAGCCACAGTAATCAATTCTGTGGTTTCTTTTTTTCGGTTATGAAAAACAATGATGCACCTCCTGAAGAACTCCACTCAGTGATTAAACCGTTTTGTAAGTTCTCATCCAGTTATTCATGTAAAGCTTTCTTTTCACTGGAAGAGAGGGTATACATGCGACTGAAAGCGCTACAGTGTCTGATAGGAGATCAATGCCACAATCCTCCAGTCGGTGTGGAGGTAAGAACTTCTGTTGTACTTTTTTTTAATACATCTTCGAACTCTGCATGTTTCCAGGGAATCAAATGATGAACATGAAGCGTCTATGTAGTTGATTTTTCCAACAAGGATACTGGAGTCTGACTGCCTTTAGCATCCTCCAAACAATGCTGGACGCAAGTTTCACAACCCATCAACAATGTGCGTGCTGTCCAATTGATGAAGGAGTTGTGATATGTCATCCAAGGTATTCCCAGAATTATGGGGAAATGAGCAGCTGTAATAATATCAAAGGACAAGGTTTCTTTATGTTTCTGTATTCTCATATGCTTCTTTGGTGCATTCTCAGCTATGGGGCCACTTGAAAGAGGTCTGCTATCAACCCCTTCTACTGGTAAAACATCTTTCTTGCATAGTCCAGTTATTCCCATCTTGTGGGCCCATCCTAGATCCATAAATATGCCAGCAGCTCCAGAGTCAGCTGTTTCCACTGAAAACTCCAGAGGCAGCTGTCTCCACTGACACAGAGTCACTGATAGCCAAATGTACCTTAAGTACCAAAAGAAGAATGGTATTGAACTCAGTCATTGTTCCAAGTGAAATAATAGAGGGGCTCTCATCTCATACTCCCCAACATGTGCCCCTTCTATGGTTGGTAGCTGGTGTTTCCCCCTTTTCTAGGAAGTGCAATAGGACAAAGGCGTACTAGATGATTAGCACAGCCACAATAGATACACAGGCGGTTGGTTCTTCATCTTGTACGTTCATCCTCAGACAAGAGTCCCTGGCCAGCTCGGATCTGCATTGGTTCTATTCTTTGTTCTTCAGTTACTGAAGGATTTATGGAAGGAATTGGAGGTTGTGGTGGATAATTTCATTGCTTCCTTTTCTCTTTTTTCTTCACCTGTATTCAATAATCCATTTAAAGAAACAACCAAATGTAATCATTAATGTTAACAGGACGTGCAACACGAGCTAGATCATCCTTGAGCTTGTCACACAAACCATGAGTGAGTTCCGGCCGATCAAATGTGCTTGCAAACACAATCAAAAAGCTTGTGTAGTCATCCAGTAACATGCTTCCTGCCATTACCAAAGGGGCAGCCCAAGCCACGGCTCTTCCTGCCAGATGAGACACCAAGAACCCTACCTTGGTTCTATCGGTATAAAGGCATTTTGTCAAAAAGAGAACACTACCGTGCAGGCATCCACAAACTCTTTCAATTTCTTCAGATCACCAAAATATTTGTCTATGGTGGCCCCTTTGGGTTGAGATGCTTCCATCATGTCCCAGTTTACCATTGACTGCCACAGAACCGTGTTCTTCGTCTTTAGGTTCTGCGCCAGTCAGTTCCTGTAACTGAGCCATTGCCTCCTTCTGCAGGTGGTGTCACAAACACTCAGTGACAGGCCTTACCTGAGAAGTGTCTCGGTATGGAGATGCAAAGAGATAAGGCCTGTCTCCCTGAGAAGCCACCCCGCCTCTCTGAATAGAGACAGAGGGCTGAAGGACCTCCCCACGAGCTCAACCCAAAATTAAGAAGGACAACTTTATCAGGAAAAAAACCTAATTACCAGGAGAAATGGAGTATCCCAATTGGATGGACAAACACAGGACTCCAGATAGTAGTAACAGAGAATCCAAAGCAACAGTGGAAGGTGCTCCAAAAACACAGGATTGAATAAGTCCCAGCTTTAGAATGCCCAAAGTATCAGTTCAACTAGAATGAAAGCATACAGGAACTAGAGAGAAAGGAGGATAGGAGACCAGGGATACACAGAGCAGTTATAGAGGACCAGAATGTAGAAGGAAAAGAAGGAAGGCCGAGGAGGCACGGAAAAAAACAGATTAGCATGAAACTGAGCATATGGTAACCCAGCGAGCAGAGTTGCGACACACTGAGTACCTGCCTGCTGCTGTCTTCATGGAGCCGTGACTCCTCTCCTATGCGATCCCGATGGCGGCGGCCATATTGGACGTCACAACGTCATCGGTGCATGCCGTCCATTTTCTGCAATGGCACTTTCTTGGGATGGACCATTTCCATGGGAACGCCAACGCTACCATAAGGAGGAAAACATGCACAGTTTCCACGCTGCAGAAGTGTTGGGCGAATGTCTAACAGAAAGGAGAGTGCTATTTCTAAATGTTGCATGGAAAGTATGCTGCCAACTTGACTACCTGAACCTCAGAAGGGCCTCAAAGTCCCATTTGTTCTTGTTAGCGTATGGTTCCTAACATCTGACTTTTCATAGCAACTTATCACTGTTGCACCTACAAAGAGAAGGCACTACCATTGACCTACAGAATAGGTCTTCTAATTCCTTATTCTCCTACCTTGTTCTAAATTCCCATCTCCCCCTTGCTTCCTCTCCCATCAATGGTTTGAAGCTATCATGTTTTGGCATTAGCACTTTACCAAAAGTGTGAATATTTAAAATACAATAAACGTATTCTAAGAATTCGTATGGGTATTTTCAGCAAGACCGGTTTTGAGAGGCAGGTCTGTTAGCAAGTGGAATTGGCAAGTTGGGATAAGAGAATTTATTTGCAAAATTAGAAGTTGTCATGGAGCTCAAATCATGCAAACAAGAATTGGATTCAGATAAAGGCTAAAGTGGCGTCATAGACAAAGAGAAACGCAGCTGAACATTTCTCAAGCACTTTTAATGCGGTTGACATTTTGAAATAACAGTTCCCAGGCAACGTTACTCCCTAAGAACTGCCTAGAACATTTTTAAAGATGGTTTATTTAGCTATACGGCAGTATATACATGGTCGGCTTGGGATAAGTACATTTTGGAAGCAGTTTGCTTGGTTAATCAATGATTCAGAAATGCCTTGGACTTTGACTAGGGTTATTTCTGATAGGCTCAGTAAAGACGCTTATCACAGTGCTACTACGTGTCATGGTTGTCATAGTGGCTCTAAAGATAATCTGAATAATTGTACTGACGTGATACATGCAGTGAGGTTCATTGAGTCTGTACGCAGCTTAATCTGGTGAAATGTCAATTTTAGATCAATCAAACTGAACACTCCTGCCTTTTCTGCAGTGGTAAAGCGTTTGCGTATATTGTGGAGGGGAAATGGTTCATATGTGTGTTGAAGGCTCACAGCTCAGACCTGTGTATTTGCTTTGTGAGAGACCTCTAATAATAGGCATTAACTGCCATAACAATGCCATTTCTCTCCAGCCTTTCTAATTCATCTGGGAACTCATCCCTGAGGGCAATGTGTCTTTTCCTCTCCACTACAGCCTCTATGTTTCCCTTGAGACTGATTTTGTGGCAGCTCTTGGACATACATACCCAACTTCTGCCCTGAAAATCTCAGAAAACCACTTTTTAAATCTTTGCTGGACATGCTGCTGAGTCCTCTGTCTTCCGTGGGAAAGCACCTCTTGGTTATCTTGGTGTAAAGAGATGCCAGGCTGGCTGTTCTCCCCCCAAGCCATCAGGTTTCTCCCTTTGTATCTCCCCAACATATTGAGTACATTTTCTTTGTGACATGTATAACTCTCTTTCATACATTTGAAAGTATGCTTAAGTCCCTTAACACTTTTGATTGCCTCACCTAAGCATGGGTTCATTGTTTATCCACAGGTGCTCCTTAATCTAATTCTTATTACACATACTGGCCCCTAATATGTCTGTCATGTGCTTGGCCGAAATTGCAATTGACAGTTCATCCACTGAGTGCTGGTCCATATTCTTCCACAGATTCACTAATCTTTTGTTCCTTTATGTTAGACGGTGCCTCTCTGGTATAATATAAGCCTTTGGCATGTAGCGTGTATCGACCTTCATTAAGTTCTTCTCAGTAATGCAGCGCTAAATTTGTGGGGGTACTTCCCAGGGCTCAGCCCTGGTACTTATGTTTGAGCCCTGGCACTTATTGTTTCAGACTCACTTTAATTATGAAGTGGTAATAGTCAGTGCATCCCTCAAACACAATCAGCAGGTGCAAGCTGTAGTGTAACCTTTGGGAGCAGCTATGGGTGGTGGCAGCAGTTGTGGGGAACTGCCCACCCGCAGTGCCAGAGGAGTGCTAGAAAACACTTGGGCCCTAGCACTTGTTTTTTCTACAAATTAAGAACTGCAGTCATGTTGGTGTTGCTCCTGGCACCATCACACATGGCATATGGGAGATGCCTAAAGAGATTTTCGCAGTTCTGCCTATGTAAATGGAACAGGAGGGCATACTTCTTGCCTACATTGAAAGTCAATTACATGGACAGCTACCACATACTTTAGGAATCCTTCCATCCAATACTTGAACGTGGCAGTGGATTCACATAGATTCGGTCGAAAGAGGGCGGATCTACGTAAATTGGACATTCCCAATCTGATATGTATGTGATTTCAAACCAGTGCGATATCTGGCTGCATGCAAGGTGTGCTGGGTTCTCCCTCATTTGTGGAGAACACTTAACCACTATTCCTTTTCTTCAGTTTCACACAGTTCAAATCTAACAAATATGTGTTTTTAATGTGGAGTGTGGCATCATCAGGACATTTTAGGATGTGACTCCCGAACACCCCCATGTTGGTTTTGCCTGCGTGCAGTTCCTCCACTTTGTCTCCCTATCCATTGTGTAACACATTTCAGAGTCCCACCACTGTGCCTTTCTAGCACAATGGGACACTGGGCCTCATTACAAGTCCGGTGGTAACCCGCTGGTGCTACTGGTGGGTTGCCCCCGAGCTCTAACACTGTTTACGCCGCCTGAGATCCCGGTGCCACCGGGACATTACAAGTCATGGCGGCGCGGGTTATCAGGAGGTGGAAAATGTTTGTCCCAATTCCTGTGGTGTCCAATAGGACTCCACAGGAATGGGGACGCAGAAGCACCGGCACCTTTAGTAACAGTGCCACTGCTTCCATGACAGCTGTGCCTACCGGGACCATTGCGCACGGCAGGTCAATCCTACCGGCACCCTTATTTCCAGACCGGCAGACTTGTAATGAGCCCCAGGGAGTTGAACACCCACCCATTGAGAATGGCTTCTACAGCATCATCACTTTCCTCTAGACTATGTTGTGCTCGAATTGGGAGTCTGCAAACTGGCTCTGTGAGTTGTCTTCCTGTGAATATGTTCTCTGATAATACTGGGTCCACAGCAGTGCACCTGCAGACTGCAACTGCAACAGCTGGCAGAGAACCTGAAGAATGCACCAGGTACCTTCCCCTGCAAAAGTGGACAGCAGCAAGTGCATTCAGTGCTGTGAACCTATTGGCACTGTTGAGATGCTAGCTAGCAAAAGAGTCCTAACAATCCGCCACTGAATGGAGGTCCCTGGCACTCTCGTTTGATAGTGGGGTTCTGTTAGTCAACCATAGCACTCTGCCAATGGCTCTGTCAACAGAGGAAGCTTACATGCTCTGTCAAATCTTGTGTCAAGTCTTCACAAATCAAGGCTTCTTTATTCTTCCACTACACCTTGTCAATCACACTCTCAATGACACCCTCTCCACCACTCTAGCACTGCACAGGACCCTGAGCCTCCTCCATGGCCATAGACAGGAAACAGACCAGTCAAAGCAAGCATGCATAAGAGAAAGACAATATGCTGCTCACCAGGTTTGTGTGCTGACTGCCTTGAGACCGCTTGTCGTCACAGTAATCTGACCTTGACATGCGAGGAAAGGAACCCCTCACAGCCTTGGGTGGGAAGCCGATCAGAATGTAAGGCACATCCAGTCCTAACCCATGGGAGTATGGTGGCAGTTGAGAGGGCCCCACTACTCTCCCCTCATCAAATGCCTGTCTATATATTTTGAGGAATCTCATGATGTCATCACTCCTTTCCTGGTGGTAGCCTCACCCCATGTGGCCAGTGGACAGAAGTCGCTACTTGATCCTGATCCTGGGAGTGGCTATATGAGGGTGGATCACATGGGGGAGCTGACTCTCATGAGCGGAGGTGACATCAACAGGCTAGACATGGTATCCTCCTTTTCCTTTTAGGGATACCACTTCCATTCCCCATGCTTTAATGTCATATTGTCATGGTTCCCTTCAACCACTCATGGAAACTACTGAGAATACCATCCTGTCTTCTAAACATAAGTCACCAAGAACTGACTACCATTATTTCTATGCGTGTGAAAGTACTGTGTCGAGAAAGCTTAATGGAGTAATGAAGATCAGCAAAGGCGAGAAGCAGAAGATGCGCTCTAGTGTGCCAGTGCATAATAGGTGCTGGGACATTCAAGGCGGAGCACCCCTAGCATGGCCCGGGATCCATAATCATCTTTAAATGTAGAATGAGCACAGCCTCCTTCAAGTAGAACCTTGTCTGTGTGGTGTGTGGGGGAGAGGGGCTGGTGCTGCCTGTTAAATGCTTTTATGATTAGTTCACCTGAATACTATTGATAGTTATATCAAAATGGCCCTAAACATTCCTCATTTGGCACATTCATGGAGAGCCAGTTGCTTTTATGGTCAGAACTCGCCTTAGCGAACAAGCAAGACTGAGGGAGCAATCCCAGTACCCAGTGCACCCAGATAGCACAAAACAACATCAGTTCTGTCTAAAGATTCAAACGATTGTAGTATGTCATAGTCAAACATTTATTTTAATACAAAGTGTTAGGAAAGATGTTGCTTTTGTACTTTTTCCTCCATAGATTCCTATGCCATCCCCAGTCTTTTTGCTTATTTTGAACCCTGTCCTGACTTTTAGAGGTCAGTAAAGACTTCTGCTTTACTTCCCTTGCCTGTTCGTTTTGCTCATTCATATGGGATAACAGACTGGTCCCTAACTTTGCCAGCACTGAGATATTTTGTTAGGATACTTAGTATCCTTACAACCTTTTACCTAATGGCTTTTTGGTTACTTTGGTTACTTTGACCATGTGTCTAAGGCAAGCTGGTGGAAGCTGTGTTTTTTTTAACCTTTTCTATGTTTCTTGTGTATTTTTGCATGGACTCCTGTACAGTGAATCAAAGAGTCTGAGGGTGAGGTCACCAGGAGGTTGGTGATTCCCCAATGCCACAGGAAGTTCCTTTTAGATTTGGCTCACCAAATTCCTTTAGCGGGTCACTTAGGAGTGACTAAGACATCAGACCGGTTGCCTGTGCACTTTTACTGTCTGCATAAAGGTTAAGGAATTTGTCTGGTCCTGCCCGACTTGTCAAGCTTTTGTCAAGTCAGGTAGTGCCACAAAGGCCTCCTTAATTCCACTACCCATGGTTGAGTGGCCTTTCGAGAGAATAAGCATGGATATTGTGGGTCCTTTGGATCCTCAAACCAGCTTGGGGAACAGACATATCTTGGTGGCGGACGACCACTGCATAAGATACCGTGAGGCTGTCCCACTGAGGTGCATAAAAGCCCCCGTGGTTGCGAACGCTCTCCCACTGAGGAGCATCAAAGCCCCTGTGGTTGTGAACGCTCTGATTGGGATAGTCTCCCATATTGGATTCCCAAGGAAGTCATGTCTGACAGGGGATCAAACTTCATATCTGCGTGTATGAAGGCTATGTGGGAAGAGTGTGGAGTCACCTACCGGTTCTCTACCTCCTTCCATCCACAAACCAATGGGATTGTTGAGTGGTTCAACAAGGCCCTGAAGGCACGATAGGTGACTTGGAGAAGCACCTGAGGAGAAAATGGGATATTCTCCTGCCATGCCTTATGTTCTCCTAAAGGAGGTGCCACAGAACAGAGTAGGGTTTAGCCCCTTTGATTTTCTGTTTGGACACCCTATACAAGGTCCCCTCAGTCTAGTGAAGGAGGGATGGGAAAGGAAACCCTCATCCCCTTCACGAGATGTGGTGGAAGATGTACTCAACCTTTGGTCTAGAATGGCAAAGTACATGGAACAGCCAACAAAGAATATAAAGGCCAATCAGTATCGGCATAGTTGACCTAATGCAAACCTGACCTACTCTGATTTGACTGCATCTTTTTGGTCGAATTTGGTAGGTCAAATGGTATATTTTAATAAAATATTAGTTGTGGGATGGGGTAAGGGAATAGGTTGGGGTGAGTCTAAGTCGGGGAGATGCGGGCTGTCAACCCCACGCATTAGGGTGAGTTGCAGTGTGTCCCCCTTCGCAGTAGGTCAATATAATTCAACCCAAAAAATGTTGGCAAATCAGCAGTAGGTAAGGTTTTTAGGTCAAACAACCCATATCCAGCCAATTAGGAGCAAAAGACCAGAGTGGCAGTCTATTCTACAAGCCTTTGGGTGTGGATTATGGTACCTGTCATACCCAGTCCCCTTCAGGAAAAGTGGACTGGTCCTTACTGTGTGCTGGAAAAAAGGTCAGTGAGGTGAATTATCTCATTGGCCCTCATTACGACCCTGGCGGAAAGTGACTGACCGGACCGCCACAGCGTAAATAGCGTTTCCGCCATTGCACGAAGGAGCAAAGTGCGGCCCATTCCGACCCATCGGGCACGAGCACCACGGCATGGCGGAAGTGCAAAGTCCGCGATGGCGGAAATGAACCCAAAACGGCCCACACCGCCGCCGTACGGCGCCCTAGGTGCAATACCGCCACCCATCACAGCGGACACCGCAGTGTGCGCCTACCGGAAAGTACGGTGACCGGAAATATACGGAAACGGAAGTTAAAACATGGGCCCGGAACGGGAAACATCCCGCCGTACACCTATAAAACCACTAAAACCACACAACCACTAAAATCACTACCCTGAGACACACCCCAACCCGTCATCCACCCTAGCGAAACCAAGAAAAATGGGAAAAGTAGCGAAGAAAGCGTGCGACCGCAAGCGGCAGGTCCACTTCTCCCGTGAGGAACTCACCGTGCTAACAGAGACCCTCCAGGAGAATGCTGCCGTCGTCTTCTGCACGCAAATGACCAGGACGGCACTTGCAAACAAGAAGGCCATATGGGCTCTGGTGGCACAGCGGGTAAGTGCGGTGGGGACCGCACCCCGCACCCCACAGCAATGCCGTAAGCGATGGGACGACCTGCGGATACGCGTCCGCAGCATACTCTCTGCCAACCGCAACATTGCCACAGCCACCGGGGGAGGTCCTGAATCACCCATCAAGTTGACCCCCTGGGAAGAAATCTGTGCCTCCACCATCGGAATGGAGAGCATAGAGGGAGTCGGAGGGATGGAGAAAGGAGTGCAGACATCCGAAGATTCAGGTAGGTGGCCCAAATAAAACAATGCCAAATCCACAAAGTCCATCCATGTGAAGTACCATGCGTCCACATAGTGCAACAGAAACACATGTCCAGGAGAACGGCCACACACATCGGCCTGATAGCGCACGTTAAAACCCACAATAAATACATAAATAATTAAAAACCCCTAAAACACGCACTACACGTGCAGCAGGCACACCCTAACTGCAGGCTGCCAAACAACTGCACCCTCACTCCACACACAAATGAAAGCACCTCCAAGGCCCCGACCCAAATCACCCTCAGGTACCACCCCAATGCATGTGATACAATGCCATTCCAATTCCCACAGACCCATCAATAACCCTCGCCCTCCTTTACTCCACCACAGGGTCCGATCCAAACGACGAGCTTCAGGACAAACCTACCAGCACACCTGCAAAGAGGGCCAAGACCAACGGCCAAAGGCCCTCCACCTCAGCTGCACGCATCAAGACACGGCAGCAGCACAAATCAGGTGGCAGCACAGAGGAGGGAACATCAACAGGCACCCCAGCAGCCAGCATGCCCACAACACCACCACCACAGGTCCCCCCAACGGATGCCACAGAAGGCACTGCCTCCGGTGGCAGCAGCACCATAGGTGACACCCCATTGATGGCAGCATGCTCCGACACAGAAGACGGGGATGTCGAAGTCAGATCCATCCATGACCTGTCCCAATCCCCCTGTCTGTCCCATCCCGTACAACATGAGGATACCACGCAGGGGCACCCACAAGACGACGACTGGCCATCCCCCACAAGCCCTGTGGCAGGGCAACATGAGGACAACAGCCCCTCTGTGACACCCCCGCAAATGGCCATGGCCCAGCAGAGGCAACAGTCCCTCGACCAGTTAATCGTGCAACAGCAGCAACTGGCCACGCTCCTCAAGGACCATGCCGATGAATGTGGGGGCACTAAGGCAGACATAGAAACATCAACTGAGACACTTAGGGCAGAAATGGAGAGAGGTACAGAGACACTAAGGGCACAAATGGAGAGAAGCACCGAGAGCCTGAGGGGGGAACTGCATGCGACGTCCAAGGACGTATGTGCCGAACTTGCCGCAGTGCGCCGTGTGCTCACTGAGCTCTCGCAAACCCTTAGGGACATGCATGGACGTGAGCAGGCAGAGACATCATTCGTTGCAAGTTCCGTCCAGGGCAGCCCCCAACGTAGATCTGGGAGGAACCTGCGCTCCACAGGCAGGGGTGCCCCTGATACCCGCAGAGGGGGCTTGCAATAGCGACTGCCCACTGACAATGAGCATCTTTGGACACTGGTGTTCGGGGGGGAGGTGGGAGGGTGGAGGGGGTGTGTTGGGCTCACTTGGGTGGCGGGTCGATAGGGTGTACAACATGATATCACATATGCCATAAAAAGTGCACGATCAACCAATGAGATGTGTGGACATTGATCTTTGTGTACTAGGCCATCATAGGCGTACAGTCCATATTGTGCATGTCCCAGACACACACAGTGCCACGAGTCCCGTGTCCATGTATCAGCCACCAGGCGTGAGTGCTAGAAGCATACATCAATGAGATGCTGACGAATGTCACGGGCCTCCGGTGCCTCGCAGACTCCTTGAGGTGCTGCCACATCCCCACCCTCATCATGACCATCATCAGGTGCTTGCAGTTCTGCGTCAGGGGGCATGGGCACATTTCTACGTACGCACATGTTGTGGAGCATGACACATGCCATCACCATCTTTGCAACCTTCTCATGGCGGTACAGGAGTGCCCCGCCAGACCTGCTGAGGCAGCGGAAACGACCCTTCAGTAGGCCGAATGCCTGTTCAATGACTACACGGGTACGTGAGTGGGCATGGTTGTAGTCCTCCTCATGCTGGTCCCGTGGGTTCCGGACTGGTGTGAGGAGCCATCTCTTCAGTGGATATCCAGCATCACCTGTATGTGGACGAGAAACGTATGATGTGGAATGCCATTGCTACGTACGCCCCCCCCCCCCTTCCTGCCAGGTCATTGCCGAATCACATACCCCACATTATCATGCATGTAATGAGACTCACCGAGTAGCCAGGATCTGTTCCCTGCGTGTCGCTCCATGTAGCGTGGTATTGTAGAGTTCCTCAAGACCATAGAATCATGGGTTGATCCAGGGAATCGGGCACAACAATGTGTAATGATCCTGTTGGAGTCACACACCATTTGTACATTCAGAGAATGAAATTGTTTTCGGTTGCGGTACTGGGCCTCCATGGCATGTGGGACGACCAATTCCACATGGGTGCAGTCGATGGCACCAATGCAACCCGGTATGCCGGCAAGTGCATGGAATCCCACTTTTGTGTTGGTAATTTCCTGCTCCGAGCGTGGTAGGGAGATGTAGTCGTCTGCGTGCTGCAGGAGGGCATCGAGCACTTGCAATAGTGTCCGTGAGAACAGTGGCTGAGAAATGCCATGCAACTGTCCGACTGTGTGCTGGTAGGTGCCTGTGGCCAGGAAGTGGAGTACAGACACCACCTTCAGTAGGGGTGGGATGGCGGTTGGGCTATCTATCATGCTGACAAGGTCAGCCTGTGTCATGTCCACAATGGCGGCTATGGTGTCCCGGTCCAGACGGTAGAGGGTGTGGATCTGCTCATCAGTGAGGTTGAACGGATGTGCTCGGAGGCGTGGGATTGCGGGCTGCCTGCGTGGTGGTAGTGGCTGTGCTGGCGGCCCTTGCTGGCCCTGCCTTGGCCTCCTCCTCCTCCTGCGTCTCCTCCGTGCGGCCGGTTGTAGTTGGTGTTCGTCTTCTTCTTGGAGTTGGAGTACTTGCAGTGCTATCAGGTCCCCCAGGGCCAACATCGCGAGTCCTGCCGGTAGCATTTCGGTGTGGTTGTGGGAGGAGACTGGCTGTGCAATTTATGTGTTTTCAGGCTGAATGGCCTCCACCTGTGGTGATTCATTCCACCTGTGCAAGCTGCTCTCCCCTTTGGCCGAGCACGTCCCGCGCACAACGCTGCAATTCGTGGAATGGCATCTTGCTATTGCAATCATGTATTTGTACCCGATGGCCATGTAACATTGGTTGATATGTTCATTCTGCTGTGGTCCCATTGTTTCACATACTATCTATGCAGTCGCGAACAGAGTTGTGAAGGGTCAGTGGAACGTAGTACTCGAGTAACGGTGGGCCCTCATTCATCACTGTACCGAGTTGCAACGACGGGCGGGGCGTCCCATTCGTGGGTGAAGGCAGTTGCCATTTTCACACACAGCCGCACTCGATGGATTAATTAGTGTTTTCAAACGGCCACAGATGCCTCTTCGACGTGATGTTGCAAATGAGGAATTCGAAGGGCGGCGCTTTCGGTTTTCAGCTAGCGGCGAGGAGATGCCCACAGGTCTGACTGCAAATATAACGTTCTATTGTTCAATGTCCTTGGGACAGGGGCCATGGCGAGAATGCAATGATTGATATGAATAGTATGGGATGCGCAATAGCGTAGTGGACGATAAGGCAGGACGTTCCCAAATACATGTTACTTCACTACACTGGAATTACGGGCTGGGGCACTGTGGATTTTGCAGGCTGCATAACGCACAGACTCAATGGATATTTCTAATGTTATGTGAGTAAATATTCAGGCGTTTTAATCCCGGGATGAGGGAATGATGAATGGATGCATGGGCAGGTGATTTGATACAGAGTTTGCCATGTACAGGGCTTCTTGGGATCTATCCGCCTCCCCTACGCTATGTGATGCAGGGCTGCCATAGTGGGACCATCGTCTATCTGGCCTTGTTGAGCCCTCCCTGTCTCGACGCGCCCTCAGACACTTGTGTCCATGCATGTTACCAATCCCATCAGATGGATTCTGTTTTCACAGGCGCATGCACAGGTACACTCGTTTGTGATGGTGTTTACACCTCGATATAGATAGTTATGAGTCGCAAGTGGTTTTTGGGTGGTGATGGACCTTTGGAGTGGGCTAGCATGCATGTGGCTGTGGATTTAGTGTGATCATTGCAGTGAGTTGTTGGAATGTAGTACTGATGGCCATTCTGTTCTTTTTCTTTTCTTTTGGTTGACAGGTATCTCCTCCCCTTTTGCCACTGCCATCTGTATGCCACTCCTGCAGATGGGTTTTACTCCCGACACCTGCTGCTTCGTGTTAATCAGTGGAGCAGCATTACGATCTTATGGGACGATCGCCAATGGGCCACATGCCCTTACGCAGTACTGGTGGCTCGGAGCAACATTTCGGCCTTTCAGCTGGACTAGTGCCTCCCCATTGGGACGGCCCTGCGGTTCTGTGCGCTTCCATGTTGCCTTTTCGTACGTGAATGTGGCTCTGTGTACCATGAGGGAACAGGGCGTCACACAAGTAGTGGCTGGTCATTTCTTGCGGATGCAGCCCACAATGGTGAAATGTGTTTTGGAGTTCATGGCCTGATGGCTGTATGGGCTTGGTGATTTTGATGTGCATTAAATTTCTATTCTGATTTGGCCCGTGTAGCGTTCTTCTTTGCAAGTGATGTGGCATATGCCTATTTGGGGGGCGATGTATTGTGAGGAGATCTGCACTGGGTTCCAGCTTCGGAGTTTAGTTGCGTGGTACTGTACTGGGCGCGTTTGCCTACGAAGCCCGTGAGGTCAGGGATGGGGGCTGCCAATATGACAGTTTGAATGTTGTCATGCTCAGGGGCGGGGGATTGGGTTTTGTGTAACAGATGCCGGTCAGCCAGGTGGACTGGTGGAATGATGTGATTTTCGGAATATTGCTGGTCACAGGTGCCTGTGTTTGCGTGCGTTTCTTGGTGGGGGACTGTGGTCATGTCCATTGGGATGGCTTCTGTATTCGTGCCATCTGTGCCCTGCAGCTCCCATTGGCCCCTGTTGTGTTTCTATTGTTCGTTGGCATGCATGGGTGACTTGTACATTTCACTGGTTGCATTGTGGCTTCGTTGCACCTACGGGGAGTTGTACTTTGTGGGCAGGGAGCGGTGTACGGGCACTCAGTGGGGCCGTTTACGGTTGATTCGCGATGCCGTACTTCTCACCATGGCGGAATGGTGCATTCCGCCATGCTTGATGGCGTTAGGTACATGTCCGCTAGGGTCGGAATTGGCATACCGTTGCGCCATGGTGGTGTTTACGGTTTGGCATGGCGCGCGCGCGCGTGCGTGGTGCAGTTAGCGTTGGCGTTCACTACGGTGTCGCTAATGGCATCGTACTTTGCGGTGACGGGTCATAGTCGCACCGAGCGCTATTCGATGGCGGTATTGCATTTCCGCCATCGTTTTCCGAATTCCGCCAGGGTCGTAATGAGGGCCATTGACATGAAAGGACCTAAACAGATGTGTAGGGTCTTTCAGGTCAACAGGCTAAAACCCTATTATAGCCTGGTTGCCTGGTCATGGCATTAGAGACAGACCGAGGGACTGAAGAGGAAACTGATCCCCTCCCAGACCTCTCGCACACTGAAGCCACAGATGGGTCAGTTGAATGTGTCAACCTTGCAATGGACAAGTCAGATCAGCAACTGACAGACTGTCGCTGTTTGCTGGGACCGTTTTCAAGTCTGTTTTCTCTGACTCCAGGTCACACAGATTGGTGCACCCATGATGTGGACACTGGAGACAGTAAACTGGTGAAGAGTAGAATTCATCGGATGTCCGATAAGGTCAGGGACACCATCAAAGAGTGGACTAGGTTTGTGCTTCTATTAACTTCCTAACTGTTTTTGCTGCATCCGATTACTCACCTGGTGAACACTGGTTTATAATCATTATACAATTCTATTTCTAAGGGTGAATGTATTTTATAGAATGTAAAGATCATAAGTATTTCCCCACAGTTGTGGGTTCTGTCTGTGTTGTTTTTTCAATGCAAACGTAGAGCATTTTGTGTATCTCACCAATAATGGTTTAATTATGTAAATCATTTGGGAATATTAATTCATGTTCAGTTATTACATCAATTGCAAAGATTTGATTATATTAAGTCAGACCCTGAGTTACCTGAGAGAACCCAGACCTGGACTCACTGCTCACTGCGCTCAGAGAGGCACAGCTCCTCCTCACAGATGAGACCCAACAAGGCTGAAACACATGTATTGGGTTGCTGTTAGTACTCAGAAGGGAATTACCATACCATTTTGGTGGTGGACTGCCCATGTGGGTGTGACAAAGACTGATATGCAAATGGTTATTTTCCATCTGTGAAAGGTACAGTGAGCAAAAAGCGATAGCTGCGAACTCTCAAAGTGGGGAAAAAAAACACAGAACAGGTTGTCATGCCATGTTTTTCTGGAGAGGGGCACCTGCTACCTTTTTTGAAATATTTTGCAAGGAACTTGGGGTTGGTCACCCTGAGTTACCTGGGGGAGCCCAGCCGTGGACTCCCAGCTCACTGTGCTCAGGGAAGCACAGCTCCACCTCAATGATGTGGCCCAACATCGCTGAAACATGTGTATGGGGTTGCTGTTGCTACTCTTGTTCAGAAGGGAATTGCCATAGCATTTCGGTGCTGGACTGTCCATGTGAGTGGGACAAAGACTGATATGCAAATGGATATTTTCCATCTGTGAAAGGTAAAGTGAGCAAAAAGAAATGGCTGCGAACTCTGAAAGTGGGAAAAACCACAGAACATGTTATTATGCCATATTCTTTCTGGAGAAGGGTGCCAGTTAACTTTTCTGAAAATATTTTGTAAGGAGCTTGGGGTTGGTCACCCTGAGTTACCTGGGGGAACCCAGACAGGGACACCCTGCTCACTGTGCTCAGAGAGGCACAGCTCCACCTCACTGATGAGGCCCAGCAAGGCTGAAACATGTGTGGCGGGTTGATGTTGGTACTCTTGTTCAGAAGGGAATTGCCATAGCATTTCGGTGCTGGACTGCCCATGTGGGTGGGACAAAGACTGATATGCAAATGGATATTTTCCATCTGTGAAAGGTACAGTGAGCAAAAAGCGGTGGCTGCGAACTCTCAAAGTGAGAAAAAACCACAGAACAAGTTATCATGCCATTTTCTTTCTGGAGAGGGGCTCCTGCTACCTTTTTTGAAAATAAGTCAGATCCTATGTTATATACAACCTTAGGACCCAATAATAACCTTCTGGTGCACGTGCCTTTTCTTTCACCAATCCAATGGCTTCCTCTAGGTTAATTAACAAATTCCAGGTTTTTACCTGAATACTAGATACAATAATGGTCACATGGTGGAAACCACATTATCTGTCTGTTGCAATGAGATTGAACACCTTTTTTGTGGGGGTTTGTTAGTATACACATATATTTGTATGCAGTCTCATAAATCAAAATGCAGTATACCATGAATAATTTGGTCTGTGAATGAGAGTGGAAGAAAGCAAATGTAGAACCTGTGAATTGAATCATAGGATCAATTATAAGATTTACCAATATACAGTGAAGTCTGTTGCTAACCTGTTGCTACATGCATTCACACTTTTTTGTAGGTCATACTCTTGGGTGACTTGTGCTTCTTGTGCAATAGGATTACCCAGTAATAGTGTTATTTACATAGCTAGAATATGTTACTACGATATTAATACATTTTGTTCGTGATTATTCACTTAATTAACATTTTCCTTGTGATGCCACTGTGTGACCTTGTTAAAGGGGACAGGTTCCCTGTCTGGTGGAGCCCCCGCCGGTGAGCTTGGGACTGTGGTGGTTAAAGGTGCTCGGTTCGGCTTAGCTACGTTTGAAACAATGTGAACCTCTTAGGTTTTGCAGCCAAACCTATATCCTTTTAATAAAATATGCAACTCTAGTCTCTGCGAGTATATTATTTATATTGGACTTAGAATGTTACCTTCTTCTGTTTCGGTTAGGCCCTTTTGTGTACTTTTGAAAGCAGGATAGAAATGTCGCTGCTGTGACTGACTCCTTGTGAAGGGTTTTTCTAAGAAAGGATTCCTGTGAAATAATCATTGGTTTTGATTGATTGATATTTTATTTCTATCGCGCTCGTACACAAGTGTTTCAGAGCGCGACAAGGCAAGGGAGGGGAACAGGGGAGAACAAAACAGCGATCTTACTAGGCCCAGTGACATTGAGAACGCGCAAGTGCATGGGAGAGGGGGGATGGGAAAAGTGCATGGAAGGGGGGAAAGGTGGAAAGTGCAAAGCAGAGGAGAAAGAGATAAATAACAATAAATAAATAATAAAGGCAACAAACAGTGGTAATGCAGCCAGCAATTTGCAAGTGCTAGGTTTAAGGCAGCAGACAGGGTAGGTCTGATAAGTGCAGGAAGAAAAAGGGGGGCTGTATAGGTACAGATACAGACCCCAGTGGAAGGGGTGGCCCGGAGGCAGTGCGGGAGGGTGGCAGGATGAGCAGGTACCTGGGCCCAAAAGACAGAGAGTGGCCAGGTGCACGGTGCCAAGAGTGGTTGAAATAAAAGGTCTATTCATTAACAATGTCTGTCTCATCAAGTTCTATTCATGAGAGTTGCATAATTACCTGTTATTCTTTTTTATGAGGAAGGATTGTAGTAGATAGTAGTATGTGGCACAATTCCTCTTTTACGAAAATGAACGCCCCCTGGTGTCTCTTAAATACTGCTTAGTGTGGTCACCTATAAAAATAAAGTGTAATTTTAAGAACTAGCCAAAGTGTGAAAGGGCGTGTGAGATAAACAAAGGCTTCTTTGCTAAAAGAGCCAACAGTCATTTGGACCAGTTAATGGAGGGCAATAGGGGCAGTGACTAGGCTTCCTTACCTGAGTTTCTCCTTATTTCATGTGGTGATTCTTTCCAAGAAGGCAGCAGCGTTCCGCTCGGTCATTCTGCCGCTGCCATCTTGGAAGAATCTATTTATGTTCGGTCAGCTAAGCGCCTCAATGACATCACATCATGTTTGTGACTTTGTGTAGCCTGCCTAGTATCTGGTGTATCAATGCCTCTTTTGTTTCAGTGCGGACGGGCGTTTGAACCAATAAAATGACTACTTTGATGGAAAAAGGTGAAGTAGTTGAGACTAAGTTCGAATATATATTTCGATCACCTTGGAGGTTTATTTAATGTGTGTATCCCTTATTTTACGTTTCAAATGAGTGCACATGATTAATTAAGGGTACCAGTGCTCGTTGGAAAAAGTCAGTGATTGCTCAATTCTGTACATATAAATTTACCACACTGTGAGCGGCTTTACGAGTGGGCGTGACTACATTATTGAATCATTGAATGGGTTTAGCCCTCTACATTGTGTTGTCCTAATGTGGTTTGATGATAACTGGGGGTCTGTCCAGGGTGAATTGTGTGGCACAATGAAAACTACAAGCCTGCTTGTCTTTTTCTTTCATTCATATATTTTACTTGGTTATACTGCGGGTGCCCGAAATGCTCCTGCTATATGGTTCCTTATTCAGAGTCGGAGCAGTGTCACTCACTTGTCAGAGTCTTGGCATTCCGGTACTTTAATGCATAAATCTAAATAATGACTGTGTGTTCAAAGGTCCCACTGGGCGTCTGTTGGTGATTTAATATCATACTTATTTTGGTGCGTGTGAACTTCTTTATACTAGCCCGGTCAGATTCCCTACACTCAATGTTTCCTTTCTCATTTCCTACAATGGAGGTAATATTATCTCAATCTGCACAAGCTATCCATCTGTAACTCATATTTATGTTCTCAAACACGTGTATATCTGAGGCTTGCTTGTATTAAAGCCATCAGTATATATACACGTTGTTGCAGTCTACTCAAGTGAGTGAATTGAGCACAGAGCTGGTGATCTAAAACCTATTGTAGGAAAACATGCATGTCATCATCCTTATGGAGACCTGTTGTAGTGCTTTGCAATTTACAAATTATCGTTGCTTCTTCTTGTCTCAGGATGACCTGATCTGACATCTTGTCAGATGTGTTTTATTCCCCATGAACTTGATTCCATCCTTGTTATCCATTTGGTGTTTGGTCGCCCAATGTTCTTGGTATTGTCGTTTCCTCTCGGTTGACCGGGTCACATTCATGTTTAGATGCTCCAGGATTCTTAGGCGTAGTTCTCTGATTTTTGAAACTACATGCAGTTTTTCACACGCGCATATGATGTGCACCCCAATCTTAGATTTACAGTTGATCAGGCCTTCTATAACCATTTGATGCTTGTCTTTTGTCTCAAATAGTTTTACATTGTTCAGTGCATATTTGCATAGGGTGCATGTCATACATGTCAAACATGTCATATATTTGTAGAATTGCCTGAGCTTCTGTCTTGTTATCACATCAGTTTGAACATGTGTTTGCCTCTCTCATGAAGCTTCGGCTTAGTTTGGTTTTCTGTGTCAGTGTTTAGTGAATACAAAATCAGGGTGATTGGATGTGTAGTTAATCAAGTCATCATGTAATAATAGTTTGTGCCAGTGCTCCCTGAAGATTGTTTGTATTGCATTGTTGTCTCTACCAAACCTGGTAATAATGTGTGTTTTGTTGTCTGTTTGTGTCTTCTTTCTTTAGGGCTGAGTAGTGTTGACCTATTGAGCTTGTCAACTTGTTTTCTTGCTTCCCTTATACACTCAGTGGTGTACCCTCTCTCTCCAAATCTTTGCTGTGCAATCTGTGCTTCTTCCTGATAGTCTGTGTCTGAGCTGCAATTCTTCTTGCTTTTATTAGTTCCTATTTGGGTATGGTCTCTTTGGGTAATTCTGTCCTGTTCTATTTAAATGTGTAGGTCTAAGAAAGTAATGTGATGACCATTTTTTTTCTGTCAGTTCTATTCCAAACGTATTCTGGTTAAGATAGTGATTGAATTTCAATAATTCGTCTAAAGTACCCTTCCAGATGAGAAAAATATTGTCTATGTATCTGACCCGGCTGTGGTGTGCCCATGAAGTCTGGATAGATGGATACAGGCTCAGCTTTGTTTACACCCATGAAGATTGTCCAGGGCTGGTGCGTAACCTGCTCCCATGGCCATACAGTCGGTCTGTCTATACATGACTCCATTAAACAAAAAATCTTCTGTAGGGTGAAAGCTAAAAATTCTTTTAGCATTTCTATTTCTAATGCAACTGAGTCTGATTTGTCCTTGAAAGTGTGGTCTATTGTGGTCAGCGCTAGTCTGTGTTCAATGGAAGTGTACGGTGCTTTCACGTTCATGGTACACAGTAAAAATTGTTTGTCCCAAACAGTTTTCCTAAGGATGTCTACGACATGTATGCTGTCCCTTATGTGGGATAGTATTTTGTACAGCTCTGTTCTCAAGACTGCGTCTATGAATATTGATATGTTTTCTGTTAGTCCACCTTTCCCCACAACTGTTGGAGATACTTATGTTCTTTATGTTTGTTTCTTTAACTGTTCAGTTGTTCGGGTCATCTCTCCGCCTCCGCCTGTTGCTGACAATGAAAGTTGGTGCAGTGACACATGGCAACACTGACACACTTCTAGAGATATATTATAGAGTGGCAGTCGCCGCCCTATAGATAAGGTGAAAGAATCGTACATACACATTTCTCAAAATTCTATTACTAATAACTTTTGACTTGCTGGACATGATTTGGATGGCATTTTCCAAAAAGGTTTGTTACAGGCACCGCCCAAACTGGACATTTTGGGAAGAATTTGTTCAAATGTTTTTAAAAGTTATTAAGAAAACATTAATTTTCCCAAATAGAAAAGGTACAGTTTTTGGGAAGCCATAGCACACGATTGCTGGATGGATTTAGATCAGATCAGAAACAACTTGGGCACAAAGCGCTGACTTAATTTTCTTGACTGGTTTGAATTAAAACCATCCAGTAGTTTTTACGATATTCAGCGGCATAGGAGGTGCACCCGCTCCCAAAAATATGTATGTATCTCCCATGGTGCTTTGCAGGAAATAAGCCTTTCAGAAATGAAAAGGCACCATTTTCTTTTCTTTTTTTTTGTGCTTGATGCGTACAATGCCTGTGAATATTTCTGGGGAACTCAGAAAAGAAAAGTGCTCAAAAAAGATATTTGGAGGAGGAAAACAGAAGCAATCACATCAGGGTAGAGGTGGGGGTGGTGAAACAGGACACATTGTGATGTTGGGAGTGGTCTGGGGAGCCAATTACAATTCAAAGGTTTTCAGCTTATCAGGACTTCTGGGGAATCTTGCGCTAGATTTCTGCAGCAATAACTCAAGACGCGCTTGGAAAAGAAACTGTGCCACTTGAACTGAAGAGTGATATGGGGTAATGGAAGAGGGCCAGCGAGGGAAAAAGCAATTGAGAAGAGTGGGGGACTAAGAAAATAAGGAAAGAGGAGGGGGCCCATGGTGAGTGCCTGTGAGGACAGGGGAGGGTTTTTGATTTTTGAACATTTATCTGGCGACTACCAGGGGAATCTCAGGAGAATCGGAAGGAAATCTGTTACAGTGGCTACGGCCAAAGGTTGTGGCAACGGTTATAGGCTCCAAAGAAAAATATTGGTGCACCATATACATTGGCCAAGGCCGAATGCCATTGCTAGTGGGCCCCAATAAAATTTAGTGCAGCATTTACAGAAGCCACAATGGAAGAATTTTGCTAAACTCTGTCTAACTAACCATATCTTGATTTCTCCCCCTCCCTGGGTTTTCAGGTTCCTCATACTGCCTTGTGGCCTGTATATCACGCAACCTTGGGGCCTGGTTTCTTTCACCTGCTGTGGGCTTGGAGATGGCTTTCTTTCAGCCAGCCTTGGGGTCAGTTTCTCAGCCCATCCTGCGGTTGCTTTTCTTTCATCGCGCATTGGGGTTGGTCTGTCACCTCGCCTTGCCATTTGGCTTTCACCATGCTTTGTAATCCGTTTCTCACCCCACCTTGAAGTCTGGCTTTCATCCAGCCTTGGGATCAGTCTCTAATCCTGCCTTAGAATTGGTCTCACACCCTGTCTTGGGATTGGTCTTGTGCCCTGCCTTGGAATCCATCTCTCGCCCCACCATGGGATCCGTCTCTCACCCTACCTTGCCATCGGTCTCTCACCCCACCTTGGCATCCGTCTCTCACCCCACCTTGGAGTCAGTCTCTCACTCAGTCTTGGGATCAGTCTCTCACCCCTCCATTGGGTCTGGCTTCCACGCTGCACTGGGCTTTGGATTCTATTCTCCCTTGCGGTTGGTTTCTCACTGTGCCTTCTGATCTCCTGGGGTCTTTTGCACACCACCCAGTTCCCTGGAGTGGCGCATACCTTCTTCTTCTGAGTGGTGCTTCTTCAGCAGTGCGAGGTGGCTTCTCTTCCTGACCCTTCTTTGTCATGTTCCACGTGGTTTGGAGCATTGGCTCCCTTCTCTTTCCGTTCCATTTGGGCCTCACGTCTGTTCCTCATCACAGCTGTTTGTTCCCACATGTGGGCCCTCCTCCTCTCGAGGGTCCCCAGGATAGGCATATGTTGTCTGTCTCCCAGCAGGGCTGCCATGCCTTCCACAGGATTGTCTCTGCCTGGATTTGGCACAGTGGGCATCTGCTTCAAGTCTCTTGCCCCCTCCCTCCCAATTAGAGGTGTCTCGACGTCTACTGCTCTACGGGTGGCTCTCCTCCTCTTCTTTAAGCCTGATTTTTATTTTTACCCACAACAAGTGGGTGTGTCAGTTCTTCGGCATCTTTCTTTAGATGTGAATGGTGCCTTAAAGAAGTTAGAAACCACACCAGCCCTTTGTGTAAACAGTTGCCAGTTTTCAGAAGGTTCACTTTCATATAACCAATAAAGCTGATAATTTCTTGGAACAAGGGAGGATAACTAGGATAACATAGATCTAGAGATTAATTTCCTATAATGGGGAGGTCACTGGGTCACCCCCTGTTGTAACCCATTTACCCTGTCCCCTTGGGGTGTTAAGTTTAGCTTGCTCCTCTCCCACTCCCTTTGGGAGAGGGAACAGATTCCCTGGATTTGTTGCACAAGCTAGCAGACCTTCGGACTAAAGATGGACCTGGTGAGAGCAGGAAGCTGTTGAAATAACACAGAATGACTTAAAAAATGGTTTTATTAGTTCCCGGTGAGGGTCAACCAGAATGTAACAACCATTCTGATTGGCCCTCGCTCAGTCCATACCTCACAGAGAATCCCTCGAAGCTCCAGCTTCGTTCTCGTCCACGGCGGGGGTGGGGGGGTGGCAGCCCCTCACCCTGTGAGGAGGCTCGGAACAGGGTAATCTGTGTTCCGAGCCTCCGCAGGGCTGGAGGCTGCCATCGTCCCCCGCTGGGGATTCAGGTGAGAGTTTTCCTCACCCCTGTCCCCCAAACCTCTAACAATCCCCTCCCCGCCCTCCCAAGCCCACTTACCTTGTTTTTCAAGAGCAGCATAGAAAGGGGAAACGGATGTTTGACAAAAGATTGCTATTAGTACCCCTGTCTTGTGGGCCGGGGTACTAATAGCAATATGCCCCTCACCGCGGGGCCCCGGGGCCTTTGTTAAGTAACTATGGGCTCCGGGGCATTACCTGGCGCGGGGCATATTGCTTAAACAATAACCTAAATAATAACCTAATGTAGCTATTACAGAAGTGGCAGCCATCAGGGGGTTTTGGTATGGTCTCGCTCCATACATTCATGCATAGTGGCAGTAGTCATTCTTTAACTTTGGATGAATGTGCATGATCGCCATGTGAGAGCCTGGCTGCTTATGTGGTTGTACTCTTTATTTTTGTGTGAATTTCATTTGAACTTTATAAAGTGCTGTAGATTGATTTGGAGCACATTGATGGTGAATCGGCATTTGCCTTTGAAACGAGGCAAAGACTGTTCAGGAAGTCACAGCACTTCTTTGGTTAATGGTACAGTAACCAGAGGTTCGCCCAGGTTCGAATGCTTTTCATTGGACGCTTTGGTGAGTCACAGGGGCTCTGGACCACATGGGCATATGCAAGGCTGAGATGTGCAATGGCGGTTGCTGCCCCAGATCTTTCCTAACATGGGAAAACTTGGAAACATTCGCTGACATGGAGCTTGCCCACACAGATATGAGTATTGATCCCTTGAGCCTGGCGGAGGGATTCCCCTTATTGTGAGGGCACCCACACACATATACACCACCTCAGGGTTCCTGCTCCATGTGGCAACTCCTCTGCACCCTCACAATTACGACGGCCGAAAATGCAGACACCCCCCTAACACCACATATATAAATGCGGGGGGTATAGTATGTAATATTAATATGGGGGGTTGCGGGTGGTGTAAAGGGGTTTAAAAAAAAAAGGTCTGCATTTTCGACCGTCTCAATAATCACATAGATCCCTCCAGAGCATTCCAGCTCACATGACACCTGGTACTGGGAGAGGGACATAAGGAGCGTACTGCATGAACAAGCACAGCAGATACATCAAGAGTGGCTGATACATGTATTAGTACAAGGGGACCATTATTATTAATTGTAATCTCTTCTCTCACTTTCATATATATTAGCGTCTATGATCTATCTTTTCTATAACTCTGCTTTTCTCAGCAAATTATTAGAACTTTGATGTCTTACTGGTACTATATTTAGAGTAACATTGAACATATCTAACTCCAGACAGCATTTTGGGAGTTGGGAATGCTGTGGCGTGAAAAATGAAACTCGTCTGATTTGTTGACAAGTTGTCTGTGATAAATCATATTTGTCAACACGATTGATGGATAGAACTGGATAGAACATCTCACCACAAATGATTACATCTGCTCAAGATCTAAAACTAGCGGATTTTGTCAACATATGAGCCTTATCTAAAAATAAAACTGGCGTTCAGTGTTTTCTACAAACCATCTTTGAAAATGTCCCTTTTTTAACATAACTCTAGGTTTTAAGAAGTATCAAGTTATTCCTTTAAGATCATCAGCCAGGAAAGAAACGACGTTAAGCTAATATAGTAGCCTGAAGGAGTTGTTGCCTCAAAATCCTAAAATGGAATAGATGGAGTAGATGTACTGCTACTCGTTTTATTGCTGTTGTATTACACTATCTTCAATGATAGAAACGATTTCATTTTGTGTCTGCTATATTAAAATAAGTCCTCTAGCAGATCCTGTACCAAGTCACGCCTTGCATTGAAATGACATGGACAATACAACAAACTTGCACAATTGTGCTTACTATAGGAAACTCACTGGGTTACATTACAAGTATGGAGGTCTGGAAATAAGGGTGCCGCACCCATTTATGGTTGCCATACTCCAACAATGCGGGATGGGGCGCGGATCCCCCGGGAGGCCAGACCTTCAGTGACCCCAGGACTCCATGGGAAAGGGGATTTACTGTTCCGCCACCACTTGTGATATCTTTGTGGCACTGGGATATCAGGTGGCGGAATCAGTGTTACAGGGTTAGTGACAACCCGCCGGCAGCACCATTGGGTTACCACCAACCTCCTAATGATGCCCACTGAGTTGATTTACACTAACTCTTGACGAAGACTCTTTAGGATCGACACATGTAAAATACGTTCTGTGGGTTAATGCTCCTGCTACATGAACATGTGTGTGACATGCCTTTCACAAACTTGAATCCTGGCTGAGTTGTGTCAGCCTTTCACCCTCCACAGATCAATAACATGCTTGTGTTTTAGTTGAGAAATTATGACTTCTGTTATCTGTGCTTTGGCATCTGTCATCAGTACGTTAGCAATCGAGTAATATAGCTATTTTTTAAATGAAAAACTGCACTTGAGATTGTAGATTTGCTGTTTTTCATCACAGTTAATTAAGGTAATGTATTGTTTCATATTCTTTTCAAATTCCGTGCTACGTTGAGGCACTATTATTTGTTCAAGTTCTTGTCCTAACCCAATGATATAAGGCCACGACTACAATCAATCAACACCTATGTATTTAAATAATAATACTTAAGGGCATTAACATGTGGTAACAGCCCTCTGCACAAGTTAACCTTGGGCCTTTAACAAGACCCAGGCGACATTAGTCCTTATTGCTGTTGAAGCATTGAACCCAAAGAAGGAGGAATGTTCTGTTTTAAAGAAGGAAAAACAAGGGGAAAACTTTGGAATTCTCAAGTCCAATATTTACAAATTACATAGAGAAGACCTGAGGCAAGAATGCAGGAGAGTTGGGTTGGAGGTTAGTTTGGAGGAGGCTGAATGGGTTTGGTGGGGAAAATTTGGCATTGTAGCCCAGGGGAAAGAGCTGTAACAGGTACTATAAGCCCACTCCTGTGTTTAGGCATGAGGTGAATGTGAGAATGCATAGCGAGGGTATAGGATGATAACAAATGTTACAGCCCTCACCCTCATGTCTGTAATTCCATTATAATATCAACATTTTAAAAAGGATAGGCTAAATACAAGGTGATCAAAAACCTTCACGGTTTAAAGTTGAGAATTCTCAAAAAATAGTTCAAACCCAACTGGTGGGTGAATGTCTCCCTTCCTCTGGCCTTTCGCATGCTTCTGTGGCAGTTGTACAACTGATGGTGGAATGCCTCCCTTCCCTTCCCCTAGACTTTCTCAGGGTTCTAGGGCAGTTCAACAACTGATGGGGGAATGTCTCCCTTCCCCAGGCCTTTCTCAGGCTTGTACTGCAGTTCAGAAACTGGTGGGGGAATGACTCCCTTCCTCTTGTCCTTCTCAGTCTTGTACTGCAGTTCGCAAACTGGTGGGAGAATGTCGCCCTTCCCCTGGCTTTTCTCAGGTGTGTATGATAGTTATACAACAGGTGAGAGAATGTCTCTCTTCCCCTGGACTTTCTCAGGCTTGTTTTGTGTGCAGGTGCTAGACCCCCATGCACTACCAGGAACTGTGCAGAGGAAGAGTTATTCCACTTCTCTCCCTACTTGGTTGTGAGTCCCAGACCCCCACGTTATCTTTTGCATTATCTTCTGTATCTGGTGTACCTGGTTCAGTACCCTGCCAGGTTTTCTCTTGGCTCACTCTCCTTAAGACCATCTCTGCCGCTTTGTGTGGACCCCAGACCCTGGTTCTCGGGCCTCTCGGGTCTTTCCTACTTTCCCCAACAACCCTGTTACCTTCAGGCTCATTTCAGATGTGGGGCACTCCTGCAGCTCCATTCAGTTTCCTGCGTTTTATCTTTCTCTAAGGCTCTGCTCTTTCTGCAGCAGCTCCACAGCGATGGGTCCCGGGTCCTGGTTACCAGGCTTCTCAGCAGTTAAGAAGCATTCCTGTTGCTCTGTTCTGTTCCCCTTGTTCCTTCTCTCTCACAAGCTATTCTCTCTCTGCGGCGGCTGCGCAGAGACAGAGGCTGGATGGTCGGCGTCTCTCTCTACAGCTGGGTGGTTTGGGGCCCTGCTTCTGCTCTACTCCCGTTCCTCCAGCTCTCATTTCAGTCTGCTGATTGCAGACCGATATGGGATGTCATCTGCAGGTCCCGTTTGGCACCATCCTCTTTGCTCCAAGCTGGATGGTTTCCGGCCTGGGCCTGTTTTGCTTGGTTCTGGTTGTCTAGAAAGCGCATGTTTTTTTCTGCAGTCTATTCGATAGGGCTCTGCAGCTCTTCTTCATCTCTGTGATTTTACATATTGGTTCATTCAACTCTTGCCTACTCATCTCAGTAGTTGCTTGTTAGGCAGAATTGCATGCAGTACCCTCTGGGACCACTACACACAATTAGGACTACAGGTGTTAGCCAAACCAACCTTTGGTATAAGTCTGTACCATACAGTTTTTGGTAGCGAGCTGAGCAGCCAGACTTATCTCAAGAGTGAATGTGAGCAGTACAAGTAGTTAGACATAGGACTTTCAATCACAGTAGTTCAAGTAAACACTTATACTCAAGGTTTCTTGATAAACACACTTATTAATTTATTACACAGTCATTAAGAAAACGTTTCACTAGCAGAAAGCAACTTAATGTTATATACCCATACACTTCAATACAAAACTTTTGAGACAGTTTGAGGTCCCCTGAAATAGCAGCAAAATGGCAGTTCAGTTACTTAGCAGTGAGTAAAAAGGATACAAGTAAGTAGAATAGATCATATATACTTTCTAGGCAGTGCAAATAGTTTCAGTTCACCAGAGGAGTTCAATTCAAGTCAATAGGCCAGGCCAAAGTCAATGGGCTAGTGTTCAGGATAGGAAAGAGCAGTTCTTGTATCAAATGGTAAAGTCTTCGCGAATGTTCTTAGAAGTTTAGGCAAAAACGAATCATATGTTGGGTCACAAGCTGATTAGGTCTGTAAGTTTGGAAAGTTTCACAAACTTTCACGCGAGAGTGGCATTCTCTCAATCGGGTTGGCACAGTACCTTTTGTATGAAGAAACAAATGCTGCTGAAGTCATGGTTCCTGGCAGATCGTGTAGATCTCGCTGTTCCTGAGCCTCAGTCATGGGGACAAAATGGAGTCACTTTAGTTCCTGTAGCTGTAGATTCAAGAACACAAGCTGGTGCCCCTCTCTCTGGTTAAACCTAACCAGCCTTGAGCATGGTATCCAGTTGTCTTATGAGTTGATTGGTTCCACCAACTCAAAGGAAGAAGCCGTCCTTGAAGGAGCATCTCTGTTGAATGGAGTTTGGCAATGCAGACCTGCAGCAGGGCTTCACCGGGCAAACCAATGGTCCAGGAGGTGCAGCAACCGTCCTCTTCCAGCTCGTCTTTGCGTCTTTCATTCCAGTGGTCGACTCTGCCTTCCAGTCCTGGAGACTTGCTTTTTTAACAGTTTTCTCCCTTTCATTCCAGCATAGCTCTCACTCACCCAGCAGGGTTGCTGTCTTTGCCAGACAGTCAGGCAGCCAATCACGCCAGAATGCATTTGGGTCTCCTAGGAGACTAAGCACAGGGAGTTTCGGGCACCTCCCTCCCTTCCTGCCCACCTCAGTCCCGAAGCCCGCCAAAAGCACACAAACAAAGGGACCAAACCTGGTTTGGCGCTCAAAGACGAACACTAGAAGGACATTTCCAAAAAGAAATGGTGAAAAAGAAGACAGGACCCGTTTAAACAAAGGGGTTGAAAAACATGGCTCCCGTGATTTTTAGTTACTGCTGTTCGTAGTTTGTTGTAAAACCACGGCCACCCACCTTTTCAATAGAAAAGGGTAGCATTTGACTGCTACATGAGTATTTAGACACAGGGGATTCTATGTAACCCCTCCAGCACCCCATTGGAAGAAGTTGTGTGCTGGGTCTATGAATTTGGAAAGACTAGTAAAGTCAATTTCACTTTACATTCTCTGGGAAACAGTAGTTTATCCCAGAGAAGGTATTTAAACCTGTGGGAAGTCTAAAAGACACCCCTGTGTCACTGCAGTTAAGGTGCTGTGCAACACGCATAAAAAGATCATACCTATGGAGTTATCTAAAACTCCATAAACAAAGAACAAGCATGTAAAACACACATCAAAATACATAAATGAGTGGGAAAAAAAGACTCACACTCTTTCCAGGAAAAATAAATCAAGTCCTCAAAATCCAGCAAAGTTGCTGGGGGTCTCTAAGGTGAAGGGAATTAGCACATTTATGAGAATTATCCCTAACACTGCTATCTCAGTATTTTGGAAAAAGCATATAGTAGAGGATGTTAGGGATAGAGATAATGGAGTTGAAGGATAGGTATGGATGTTGTGTTTGTACCGCATTCTCCCTGAATAGTCATCGCTTGTCCCATAGGGGGTTTCTCTCCCCATGAGATCCTCCCAATGAATATCACCCTCAGGGGGACTATCGAGTAGTGACCTCTCCTGCCTGGCCTCATTGAAAGGGTCTCCCCTTCAGGAAGCAGGGATGACAGCATGAGATTCATCACATACCCTTCCCCTAATGCTGCTGGTTTCCCTGTACTCAACAGGGAAACTGGACAGAAAACCCACATTTACCTGTTCTTTGCACTTCCAACGCTTTACGCTAAAGCAAAATGACTGAAGGTCAAGGAACAAGCACATTATTCTAGGGTTAGTGTCCTTTTGGAGGCTTAGCCATATGGGTGGTGAATAGTCAGTCACTAACAAACTTCCTTCCTGTCAAATAGTACTTAAGGGGACCCATTTGATGGCTAATGCTTTTAATTCTATGATCACATAGTTATGCTCCTGTGAAATAGTTTCCGGCTGATGAAAGCACAAGGAGTTCTATTCCATTTTAGGCCTAGGATACTATGGCACCCACGCTTACTTTAGAAGCATCAGTTTGAAGTGTGAATGCCTTACTAAAGTTGGGTACTTTGAGTATAGGTTCACTGCATAGGATCAAGTTTAAGGTGTAAAAACAGTGATGGTCTTCTTTTCTGTATTGTAATATTTGGGGTTCAGTATTTTTTAATTTGTCAGTCAGACAGGAGGTGATGGAAGAATAATTAGGAATAAACCTTCTGTAATAACCAACAAGTCCCCAAAAAGCCCTCGAGTCACGTTTTTGTTTTGGGTACTGGGGTTTCTTGAATGGCCCAAACTTTTTCTGTTGGTGGTTGGACTTATCCATTACCCACAAAGAAGCCCAGGTATTTTATGGCTGACTGAGCTAGATAACACTTCTTGGGGTTGGCTGTCAGCCCGGCTTGTCTTAGAGCTTTGGTGAGTTGATACAAATGGAACATAAGATCTTCCCAGTTCTTACTATATTTGACAATGTCCTCTAGATATGCTCCACTAAAGCAAGAGTATGGGCATAGAGTTTGATCCATCAAATGATGCAAAGTTATGGAGGCACCATGCACACCAAATGGCAGAACTGTCAATCAAGCTAGTCCTTTGGGGGTAGAGAAAGCTGTCTTCTCTTTGTCCTTGGGATTTAAAGGGACCTACCAATAGCCCTTAGTAAGAAGAATTGTGAAGCGGTATACCGCAGAGCCCAGTTGGTCAAGGAGATCATCGATCCGGGGCATTGGGCAGTTGTCAAATTGGGAAATCGCATTCAACTTCCTGAAAGTTATGCACAACCTTCACGATTGGTCAGGTTTTTCTACTAGGCCTATTGGGGAGGACCTATGACTCTGGGAGGGCTCGAAAATATCGCCCTCTAACATTTTCTCTACCTCCTGGAATACTATTTCTTTGCTGGCCTCATGTATTATTTAGGGTTTAAGGTTAATGGTAGTCTGAAGGGGGGGTGCATATGTGGTGATATATTCCCTTCACACTACCAGATATGCAACTGAAGGCTTTAGGAAATTGTTCTAAAAGGTCCTGGATGTCTCATCTTTGGTTTTCCAGAAGGTCACTTGGGACTAGTATTAATTCATCCATTCCTTCACCAGGAGACTTGCCATTACTACTGAGGATGATTCAACTGGGTCCTCCCTCTACTCTTTCACAAGATTATTATGATTATGTCCTTCTATCAGGTTGGGCAACTCGGTAATTACTTGGGCCAATTTTCTCTATAGTCTCATATGATCAATGCCACCTTGATAGCATCTATAGATAGATCTATAGATAGCTTCTATCCTTGAACTATCTCACCAATTATAATCTGATTTAGGACCATATTTTCTATTGTAACGTCTGTAAAAATATTACTGTCTTGAAACTGTAACATTGGGCCTCATTACGACCCTGGCGGTAAGTTACCGCCAGGGCCGTGACTTTACCGCCATGGTGCTAACTACGTTAACGCCATGGCGGTAAGGGGATTTACCGCCCCATTCCGACCTTGGCGGGGCGGTAAATCCCCAATCCCCATTTACCCTTCCCCATTCCCATTTTTGCCCCATAGGGCATAATGGGAGTGGGGAAGGCGTTAATTACGCCACCGTAAATTACGGTGGCGTAATTAACATCAACGTCCCTTAGCGCCATGGATTTTAACACCTGCTAAAAGCAGGTGTTAAAAGCGCCATGGCGCTAAGGGACCTCGTAATTGGCGGTAAGGGGTCGGCGCAGCTAACGCTGGCGCTAACCCCTTACCGCCAGGGTCGTAATGAGGCCCATTGTGTATTAAGTGACTACCTTCTGTATCCATTCGCTGTGATACCCCAGGGTCTGGGCGAGTAACAAATGTATTAAATAAAATAAATAAAAATAAAAATCTTGTATTCGGAAGTTGGTAGAAGTACCAGGGCTTTTTTCCCCCAATTGAAAATGACCTGGTCACAGCTTTATGGTCACACTGTGCCTTCTGATGTTCCTGAGCTTTGGTTGGATGGGAGTGGACTATTTCTCTTACTGTATGCATGTGTTCTTTAATCTGCTGTGTGGTTTGGGACAAGGGTAGGATGGCTATTTCCCTTTCCTCCCATGTCTCTCGTAACATATCTAGCACATCTCTTGGGTTTCGTCCATGCAATATTTCAAATGGTGAAAATCCTAATGAGACTTGGGTGCTTTCTGGATGGCAAATAGGGCCCAAGGAATCATTGTATTCCAGTTCTTTCCATTTGCTACTACTAACTTCCTAAGTATATGTTTCAACGTCTTATTGGAATGCTCAACGAAGCTATCCATCTGAGGGTGATAGACAGAGGTTTGTAAGGTCTTTATCTGTAGAATATACTTCACCTCTGCCATTATCTTACTCATGAAAGTTGATCCTCGGTCTGACAGGATTTCTTTAGGAAACCCTACTCTGGATAAGAAGGGGATCCGGTGTTTCAAAATCTGTTACAAGATATTTGTTCACATAGGGAAGGCTTCAGGATAACAGGCTGTGTAATCCAAACTCACCAGGATATACCTATTCCCAAGCCTAGAGGGTTTCAGTCTGTAGGATGTATTGACCCACTCCGCTATGCCATGCGGCATCACCCTGCCAGTTATGGTGAAAGAAACGGCAGCAATGGCGGCAAAACACTTGTGCACGCCAAAAACCTACAAAATCACGTCCTGCAACACACAAAAGAATGGATGCACAACCTGCCACCCATAGTGCATGTGGAGTGGAATAGAGCACACTCTACAGAAAACGTGCCAGTGGGCTCCATAACCAGCAAACAGAGTGCAGAGAGAGAAACAGCATTTTGAAAGTGAAACCCCAAAATCTTGCCTGGTGCTAAAATTCATGTATCTAATGAAGCATTGGGAACATACAAAGACCTAATGTGAAGAGCAAAACATTCATCAGACAAACTGGATTGTCTGTAAACTGACAGCCTCTGTCAGAATCTGGGTGCAGTACCCTGGGCCACCTGAATGACAGCTATCAGATTAGTTACTGATGAAACTTTAAAGTGAGCTAAAATTAAAAGTCTGCTGGATTAGCAAACATAAAACGGATTGTTGCCAAAAAAGAATACAGATTTTAGTTGTGCTTTTGATCCCACAGATTTTAAGGCTAAGAAAGTAATGTATTTATGTTTCATGCAACAAATTTGGTTTTTGCTGGATTTAAGAAGTTAATTAGCCTGGCTGAGCTGCAAGAACTGGAAAAGCAGGTTTTTCTCCTAGGAGGAGCGCCTTCCTCTCAGCAGAAACTCACTGGGAGATACTACTTGCGGGTTAGAAGAGACTCTTGTCTACAGAAAGAGAAGGAACAATGACAAGCCTTTCTGCCCAGGAAGCGGAGGTGTGAAGGTGGTCGTAAATTTCTCCTGGACTCCCAGGAGAGACAAAGGGGCGGAGCCAAGCGACCATCTGCTGTTAAGAATGAACAATGAACAATTTTTAAAAGATTCAAAACTTGTGATTCAAAGTGGGGAAAAATATAAAAAGGACAGAGTTGTTAATTTAATTTTTGGCTGCACGTGTGAAGAGGCGGTAGAACTGTGTGACATGTTCTGGACAAGAAAGGCAATAAATGTGGTTTCATCCAAAATGCATTAATGTTAGAATTGTGAAAATGTACACACACATCCCTATGTTAAATACACACATTTGTGGAAATTTGCATTAAATTTGGAAATTGTGTTCATAGCGAAAAGGACAAAATTCTGTAGGAAGTTGAGACAAGATCATACCGCTGCGGAGTTTGGAAGAACAGATGCTACTTAAATATGGCATCTTTGTGTGTGATTTGTATAGAGGTGACTAATCTAGAAATGTGTATTTAATATAAAATCCGATTTTGAGACCAGTGGCTAAAGGGAGGTCTCTGAGGACTGTAAAGCAAACCATAACATGTGACATCATCTGGCCTGGATCCAATCACTCAAATTGCAAGGCAGAGATGAATTTTTGATCCTATCCCAGCTCACAGGGGCAACCTCAGCCAAGCCGGCCCATACACCCACTTTGTGATGTCATTTTAAAGCATAAATCGGGACAGCTGACAACACATAGGAACTCACCGATCCACTCACATTCCTGATTCCGGCGAAACACTCAGATCCAGCATTCTACATCCAGCTTTAATATTCTTCCAGATCCACAGGCCAAGACTGTGGCCCATAGTATATTTGCATTGTCTTATCCTTATCTCAAACCCATCCTATCTTTCATTCAGAACCAGCATTATTAGAACTATTTTTGCGCTGACCCTTTTCTCATCTGAAGAAGTACAGTTGTCACAGTAGGCGGGTTACACTGATCACATGACTGTAAGATCCCTCTGTGGTATGCACTTTTTCATAGTCATCCTCTAGTGGAAGTAAATCCTTTTGTCATTTTCAAAAGTGCATTTCTGTTTCCATTCTCGCGCCTATCTCGCAAAAACAACTCTTACAAAAACCTCTATAACTCCCTCAGTTTTTGCATTGCAATACAGTGCAATTATCCTGTTATCGCGAATATCGCGCAAGGAAAAGTTTGCAGCGAATTCCAATTCAGAAAGGTGTTTACACGTGTGAAATATCTTTAAACTGCTCCAGAATTGGACTTTAAGATTTCAAATGTTTTCTTTGGACTAAATCATTGCTTGTGATTGTGTGCAACTGTTCAAAGTGGCTCCCATAGGAATTTACAAAAATGTATTTATTTTTGACCATATGTGGTGCTTTTGCCCAGTCAATTCTAAAAACAATTTTAAAGACAGACTGACAGCTGAAAAGTCAATTCTGTTTTTCTCTTTTGTTTGATGGGGGAAGGTGGGACTGATATTCTGTTTGATTTGTGCTATTCTTGAATACCTGCTCTCTCCTGCCTTCTCTTTACATTTCCCATTGGGGGTTGAGGGGTGTTGCAGGGGGAACCTCTAACCATAGTGCTATCTGATCGGAACCAACACAAAAGTATTATTTTCTGTGCTGCATTTGATTTGCTCATTACTCATTCCTAGTGTATTAAAGACATTATTCAGTGTTCTGTCACCCCATTGGTGATTGTTGTTTACCTATTAAATATATTGGCCCTCATTACGACCCTGGCGGAAATCGCGGTGCTAAATGCACCGCGGAGCACGGCGGAAAGCTGCCGATAGCGCCATGGAGGTTGGCGGATTTTCCGCCCCATGCCGACCTTGGCGGGGCGGTAAATCCCCATTCCCCATTTTACCCTTCCCCATTCCCATTTTTGCCCCATAGGGTATAATGGGAGTGGGGAAGGCGTTAATTGCGCCACCGTAAAATACGGTGGCGTAATTAACATCAAGGTCCCGTAGCGCCATGGATTTCTCCGCCCGGAAAAACCAGGCGGAAAACGTTCCATGGCGCTACGGGAACTCGTAGTAGGGCGGACGGGTCCGCCGCGAATAACGCTGGCGTAAACCCACTCCGCCAGGGTCGTAATGAGGCCCATTGTGATTAAATCTTAAATACATAAATAAATACTTAAATTTGCAAACTAGCCTGATTCCTGGCTGAGTGTGACCTGGGGGGGTCTCAGGAGAAGGGTGTGATATGAGTGGTATATCGTTCAGAATATTGAACTTATAGACAAAAACAAATAAGGGTTTCAGTTGTGCACTACACGCTGGGCTCGGCTTGGGTGTGTGCCGGATTGAAATCACTTACAGTTTGGGGCTCTTCTCTGGATCCTGAATTAGACATACCACTTGTGACAGTCCAACACAGCATGCTGGCCGACGGGGTACATACACCTTGTTGGGTTGCCTGTCATGATGCCTACCTCCAAGGAGCCAGGTCCGACCCAGCGACCCCAGAGGCAGGCATCATTTCCCCCAGGGAAGTGCCAGCGGGCCCAAGCTGGGGCCCTTTGGACACAGTCCTGGCGCCTTAGGCGCCAGGCTCATGTTGGACCCCTGTCCTGGCGCCATAGGTGCCAGGCTCATAAAGCTAGACATGTGTTCAAGTGTTTTAAGGTGCACTTACCTGATGCAGACCATGCTGCTACATCCAGGCCCTCTTGAGGCCTGAATGGAACTACTTTACCTGTGAACCTACTTTCCCCTGGGTGTGGTCGGGGAAGGATACATACCTGATCGGTGGAAGGATACATACCTGGAACTTCTTCCAAAGCTATTTAAACCATGCCCGATCAGCAACTCACGCTTCGCGTTGTTCTGCTCCTCGCAGCTGGACGCTCACCGTGTCAGCTCCTGCATCGGGACTTCAGTCACGCCTGTCAGCATCCTGGGTCACCTGATAAGAGAGAATTGGGGAGAAAGAAGACCATACATGCTAAAGCTGCATCACAGAGACTTCACACCGACGATCCTGAAAGGGAAGACCTCATTTTAAAAGCATTTCGCTTCGATCGCTGCAGCGCTGCATTTCACTCACCTTTCCTGGGCACCTCCATCTTCAGCAGCGATCATCCGGATCCGCAGTCACTTCCCAGAGCCTAGAGAGAAAAAGACAAGAACACAAGGTGAGAGAAGGAAGGGAATAGGAAAAGCTCAGTTTCCTTCTAAGACTTACCTGTTGGGTCATTCCCATTTCATTTCGGGTCCTGCCGCTTCCTGGCATTCCGGACCCCAGCCCCTATGGGGAAAAAAGACAAAGACATTGAATGAGCGAATGCAAAGACATTACCCGAACGCTCATCCAGAACTTACCTGTCATTTACTGGAACTGCACGTTTCACTTCGGGTCTGCGCCATATCTCCGGCATTCCGAACCCCGGCTCCTAAGGGGAAAAAGACATAAGCGTTAGCGCTTGCTGCAATAAGACAATGAACATTATTATTAAGCTTGAACTTTTGAACTTGCTACAGAACTCTTACAGCGCCTTACCTGAATAGTCAAGCTTATTTGAACTCCCATCAAACCTCAATCCAGTGAAGTAACTGGGTTTCAACGCGCCCCTGCATCAGAAGCAGGATGGAGAACTCATCCTTCCAGACCCTAAGGTGAGACTTCACGGGGAATCGAGGAAGGGTATCGTGGAGGGCTGCAAGGGAGTGGGAGGCTTGAGCATTATTCCGTCAGTAGGTAATACTCCCTTTTCACGCACAGGGGAATATTCCTGCGAGCCAGTGAGTCCATCTTCAGAGTCCTGCGCTTCACCATAGAAGAAGCATCAGCACTCAAAGCCAGACCTGCGCCTCCGTGGGAATCAGGTGAGCGTGACATTGCCATACTGTGCTACACTGTATAAGCATTCCTCAAAAGAAATACTCAAAGGAGTTGGGCCTGTTTGCAAAAGTAAAGTAACCCTGAGATAAGCCAGAAGGAAATTAATATTTCCAGAATGGCGACCCCAGTGGAAATCAATATTGCAAGGGAACACCTACTGCACAAATTGTTTGTCAGGGATGAATGGCTAGAACAGGACGAACAGGTATGGCTGCAGGGAATACAACAGCAAATCACTGAAATCAATCTTGATATCTGGCTGGACAAGGGGCCATTACATCAAGCACTTAGCAAATTGTATATGACCCCTAAAATAAAAGAGGAGAAATGCAAAATTGCCAAAATAGCAGCCTACCTGTATCTCCACATAGGAGTCATACAGGAAAAGTACGCAGACCATGTAGATTTCACAAAGAGGCAAGGGGAAGCACTGCAGAAAATCCAGAGCAATCTGGACTCTGTCGATGAAAGGCTCCAAGATAGTCAAGAATCTGAAACAGAGGCTAGGCAGTATGCCACCAAACTCCAAGAAGATCTGGCTCACTTTTTGCAAAGGAATGCAGAGCAAGACACCCAGATACAGACACTGCAAATAGAGTGTCAGGAAAGGTTGCACTCTTTAAAACAGAGCCAACAAAAGCTGGCACAGCAATTAACCTTTAACAGAGCATGCTCAGAAAAGATAGTTACTTTAGAAAACCACCTATATTCGTTGAAAGAGGAAAATAATAAATTAATTATTAAAGACCTAGAATCCCAAGCAGAGTTTGACGAGGAACGCCAGAAAGCTGGTGCCTTTAAAAAACAGAGGGACGACCTGGCTGAGCAGAGGGGCCCTCTAAGTCAGGAGAGGGACGCCTTAGGCCAGGAAGTCAGCCATTTAAAAACAAAGTTAGAAGAAAATCACCTAGCCCTTCAGGAACTTGGTGAAATCAAAATGGATTACAAAAAGCTACTAGAGCACACCATGTGGGTGGAGGATGCCTTGGAAAAGAATAACCAGACCAGTAAGGACCAAACTCAGGAGGTGAGTCTCCTGCAGAAAAAAATTAGCCCAATACTCCCAATTCAGGCAGTAAGCACAGAGAAACAATGAGGCTCTCTGTGAAAAGAATGACAGGCCAACCAACAGATAGCCATGCAAGAACAACCCATAGAGACCAGTAAGGCCTTAATAGAGGAGCAAAAAGGTCAGGTTCTGGCATGTCATCAGGAAATAGGGGCCGAAAAAGATGAGATAAGATGGGAGAGAGAAACCCCCGAGCATAACCTCAGGAACCCTGGCATCAGGGACTTTAATCCCTTCAGCTCCATTGGCTCTGTCACCCCCATTCCACTGGCTCATATGAACCAAGGGCCACAGAGATGTTAGACTTCATCACAACGGGAAATATGGAACTGATAGATCAACGCCTTCCAGAAGTGGAGGGGCGGGCATCTATGTACAGTTTCCCAAATATTAATGCCAGCCTCTCCGATCAGGGAGACTCCAGTGGATCCTCAAATATATCACTTACCAAGAGATCAGTCAGTCAAATTTGGTGGGGAATTCCATGAGACTAGGCCCCAAAGAACATTTTAAAAACTTCTTCCCAGCTAGGACAGTGGAGGGGGGTACTCTGCCAATCCTGGGAGCAAAGGAGAGTCAGAAGACTCTTCTGAGTGTCACAGGTTTCAAGAGAATAGGCCCCCACATTCTGCCAGCCATTCCCAAGCCCACAGAATCAGGGAGAGCCTAGAAGATCAGACAGCCACCTCAGGTAGCAGTGCCTCTGAGTCATAGGATGAGTGGACCAGGGTGACCAAAACTAAAAAGGCCAACAAAGTTAAGAGAGCCCTACTGAAAGATCCCCTGAAACAAACTAAGGCTATTAGGAACGTCATAACACCCTACCATAAAAATGCCAAATATTCGGTTTGGGAGCACCTCGAATTGTTTGAGCAAATGATGGAGACTTTCCACCTGAAGGACAGCCAAAGCTATTTTCAGTATGTCTAGTGGACATTTTCACATGAGTACTCCAGTTTCTTTGCGGGGCTGGAGTATCAGAACCACTTAAGATGGTCCACATATAGGGCAGCCATTTTAAAGCATTTTTCAATCCATAGAAACCCTAAAGAGGACCACAAGGCAGCCTACAACCTGCAATGTGGGTAAGACCAGGCCCCACAAGAATTTGTCCAAGAGCTGAAATGTGCCTTTGCGCAGACCACCAGGAGGGTGCGCACTGACAGTAGGGAATGTATCAATACCTTCTTTCATGCTCTCCCTAAATACATTATGACCCAGCTGGTGAGGGACTTTCATGAGAAAAGATCACTAGACTTGGTCATTGAACAAGCAACTCATATCTACGAAGTGCAGAAGCCTTTAGAGAGTAAAAGTGCTAATAAAAACCCAAAACCAACCAACACCCCTGCTGCTGCTAAGGTGGCGGAGGTGAAGGTTGCCCCCATTTAAGATCTGGACATGGGGGTCCTAAAAGCATTCCTGAGCAAAATCCTACTAACCCAAGATCCAGAAGGCCCTCGGGCCAATCCCAAACAGGGAGTCAGGGAGGTAACCCCACAAATGGGACCGCTAACTCCCCTGACTACATCAGCCCCGTTACAAGGGCAACATACCCATCCTGGGCTATGTGTGGACTCCCCCAGCCCAAGGAGGGGGATCCAACCAGGCAGCCGCCAACCCCGGAAACTTCCCTCCTCATTTTCCCCAGGAGGGCATTAATGCCCCAAATGCCGGGTTGAATTTCTTTCCCCGGTAGCCGCCAAACACCAACCCCCAAAACAACCCTTCTTTCTATCCCCACTTTCCTTAGCCCAGACAGCCCAATCTGGGAGATGGGAGGCCAAGGATGGAGGGGTACCAAAACTATCCTAACCAAGGGTTTTATCGGAGAAGGGACAGTTACCCTTCCCGTGATCAACCAAGGGTAGACCAGAGGACCCCGTACCAGCCAGAACGGGTGTCCCAACCTGAGCTCCAGGTCCAGACCTTGGCACATGATCTGGGTTGCATGCTGAGGGCTCAACAGAACCCCTAGATGAGCATGACAACTCAGAACTCCTCAAATCAAGGGTCTGGTGCTCCAGAGCAATGACGGGGAGAGAACCCTGACAACCCAAAGGTTCCCAGAGAGGGGGCACAAGGGGAAGGGGGGTGTAAAGCCTTAGAGGAAGCTTCCTTCCCCACTTGTGAAAAGCCCCTGGAAACCCAGGAACCAGAACCAGAATCTCCTGCCCTGAAAGTCTGCAACCTAAGGAACAGAGGGTGGGCAGGAGAAATAAAGAGCCTAGAAAGACCCATTTTGTGGAGCAGGTGCGAATCTTCCAATTTGAAGGAGAGGGGTCCTCAGAGGATTCTGGGAAAAGGATCTTCTCCTTCAGAGATGGGGGAACTCCTCCCAAAGAAAAATGGGTCACAAGAGATCCTGATCAAGACTGGGTAGATGTGGGGACCGAGTTAAAACCGCCCATCATCAAACCCCAGAATGACCAGTAAGAAAATCCCCTTGTTCAAACCAATTCTGGTGACTGCCTCCAAAAAGGGGGGGGACATCCCAGAATCAGAACCAGGGGAGCCCAAAACTTCCCCCATATCCAATTGCCACCTTTTTCTTACAGGTTCCCAAGATCCCAAACAAAATCCTGCCCAAGTCACCCCTCTGTCAGAATCCAAAGCAACGAAATTAACCCACCAATTGGCCAAAAATGATCATTATCTTTGCCCCCTTGAGTAAAAGGAGGGAAGATTTTATGCCCCGGTCCAAATACAGGGGCAATGTACATTTTCGGCACTGGTGGACACTGGATCCCAAGCCACCCTTCTGTCAAAAAGGGCCTTTGATTACCTGAATTCGGGAAGGGGGGATTAATGCCAAATCCCTCTCACCCCTCTTCCTGGACTACTTCAGAACTTCGAAGGGAAGGAAATTCCTGTCGAGGGGACTGCGGATTTAGACATTAAAATTGGGCGACACAAGGTGAAGCACCTGGTCATAGTTGTGACTCCAGAGGGCACACCATGTTTACTAGGGAATGACATCCTGCGTAGATTGTCTCCCCTCATAGATTGTGTAAAAGGTCCTCACCAACCAATAACATAAAAACAGAGTGTCAACCATGTTAGTTTAAATGGCACATGCCACATGGTTGACAAAAAATCTGACCAAGTAGAAGTTCACTTCCAAAATAATCAATGGGGAGGTGAACTGGTGATGGGGAGGTCTTCTCTATTTTTGAAATTCAATCTTCCTTCCATTCTAAGGTGGCATTCCACACTGGAAGGAAATACTCTGAAATTCTATACAAACTCACAATCAGAAAATCCCACTCCTATAGTCCAAAATGATGAGAAACCAGCTCAAAGCTTGGCTGACATTCAGAAAATTGGAGAGCAGTTGTTCATCCCTATTCAGTTAAATGAGGGGAAGGGCTCTGTTCTCGCCCGAGTGTGCGTGAACAACGGTAAGAGCTTCATCAGCAAAGCCATGTTCCGCAAACTCCCAAAAGATCCAGCCATTCCCACATTTAAATTGTTAGACAAATGGGAAATTGACCTGGAAACACCCAATTCCAAACATCTCCTACCTTGCAGGTGTATGCTCAATATTTCCATAGGCAACTAGAGCATAGTCCATAATTGTTGGATTGTGCGAGATGTCCCTGCTGCATTTTATTTAGGCAGTGACATTCTCAATCACGTTGCCATTAGTTTGGACCTAATAAACTTCAAAGCCTGGTCCCGATTAGTGGGTAATCCCATGGACTTTGATGACCCAGAGAAAGCATTTCTGTCAGCTCAACTGCTGCCATATACAGTTGAAATTCAGATTGGAGAGGAAGTCACCATCCTAGAATGGACACAACAATTCTCACTGGAAGTAAAAATTAAAAGAGGACAGAAACTGAAAAATCCTGACGCCTATGTTCATCTCAATGCTCATTTCCAACAGCAAGTGTTGGGGGTAAACCCATCACCACTAGTCAATACAGAACACAACACCATTCCAATAGAGGTGGATAACAGCAACCTAAAGAGTATTACTCTGGGTGCAGGCACCATTATTGGACTGACAATTTTCCATAGATTTAGGTAACGAACTGTTAGGACCCCCCAATGACTGTTTTGACAGTGATAGCGACAAAGACACAACACCAGACAGGAACTTTACCCGGCATGGGGGGAATTTCCTGGTGTACTCTTCCTGCCCTTTTGGTAAGAAAGGTGTGACCGGTAACTTCAGGAGGGAAGAGGTGATCTTTCAAGTCCACCAGGACTGCCTTCCCCACCTGAAGCCATCAGTCCGAACCAGTACTTTGACCAGGGACTTCTCCACTCAGCTGGAGGAGGCCGCTGAGATAGCCAAACCATAAGTCTTTCCGGGCTTCAGGCAGATGGTTGAAGAGAGAGTCAACCTAGCTGATGCCTGTGAGTTTTCTTAGATTTTCAAGATCTCTTTGGGGTGGACTCATACGACTGTGGTCGCATCGACATCCACACAATTCCCATGGACCCTGGCATGACTCCAGTGTTTGTGAAGCAATATCGCTTGTCTTTCGCATCAATGGAGTCTCTTACTGAAATAATCAAGAGCCTTGAGTCCCGTGGGATAATTCGTCCAGTCCACAGCACCTTCAATAATCCGGTGGTGGGGATTTTGAAACCAAAGGGTCAGTGGAGACTCTGTGCTGACCTAAGGGAGCGCAACAAATGGGTCCACACTTCCAGATGGCCTCTTCCCTACATTGACCAAGGACTGGCCCAGATCTAGGGGTCAAAGGTATACACTGCCATTGACCTGACCAATGGGTACTGGACTGTACCTGTCAGTAGGGAGGACCAATACAAGCTGGCCTTTATCTTTGTGGGGCCGCAGTACACTTGGACCCGTACTCCCTTCGGATACATCAACTCCAGCAATGAATTTAACATCTTTCTGCATAAGGCCATGCCTGACTTGGGTGAAAGGGGTAACCTGGCCCATGTAGATGATGTTCTAATCAAAAGCTCAACTGTAGATGAACACGTAGCAGAGATCCATTACGTTCAGACACAGTTGAGCGCTGCCGGAGCAAAACTCTCTTTCCAAAAGGCACAGTGGTGCAGGACCCGTGTCAATTTCTTGGGGCATGAGATAACTCCTGAGGGTCTCTGTCCCCAGGAAAAGAAAGTAGAAGCACTCCAGAAAATAAAAGACCCCACAACTCTGCAGGAACTAAGGAGCCTCCTTGGACTAATTACAGCAGAAAGTTCATTGAGGACTACGCAGAGATCACAAGACCCCTGATCCATCTGCTGAAGGGGGGGTCAAGTGGGAGTGGGGTCCAGAACAAGCCGAGGTAGTAAGACAACTCAAAAGAAGCCTCTCACTATCGCCTTGCCTAGCTTACCCAGTCAAAAACAAGTAGTTCTTCTTGGAGACAGGGTTCTCAAATACATGCTTGACTGCAGTATTATGTCAAAAGCATGACAAGGTCAATAAAGTAATCTCCTATGTGAGTAAGACTTTATCCTCTGTGGAGGAAAAATTCAATGATTGTGAGAAGGCACTCCTGGCAACGGTGTGGGCATTGAAGAATTACTGCCCGTTTATCCAGGGGGGAACACATCATAGTGGGGACTCCACACCAACCTTTGCAATATCTTCAAAGTGACAGAATCCGGCCCAGAAATGTGAGTAATTCCTGAATTACTTTTGGATTCTGTCAATGTAAGGCTTTCCTGTGGAGGTCAGATATGGCCAAAACAAGAACAGTCCCTTCGCGCAAAGTCTGGCTGACTTGCATGACTGTGCCAGAGAAAACTGTCTCGAGGACGAAAGTCTTAAAATCAAGGACAACATGGAGGCATACCTTAATTCCCCACACAAAGTCTATGAAGAAGACAAGTGTGAGGGAATACCCACTGTCTATGTGGATGGGTGCTCCTACCATGTTGACCACAAAGGGGTAAAAGGAACTTGTGGCCGGCGTAGGGAATGCATGGGTGAATGAGGCCCCAGAACCCTGCGCTGGGTACAAAATCGGTCCCGAAGTAGTCAAGTGGCAGAGCTGATGGCTGTTCATCAAGCCATCCTCACTGCTGTCCAACACCTACTCCATGAACTGGTCATAATAACTGATTCAGATTATGTACGGAACGGGTTCGTGGAGCACCTGGTTATCTAGAAAACCAGAGGCATGCTATGTGCTAATAATAAACCATTAAAACACAGAAAATGAATAAAAACTATTGATGATCTGGTTGCCTCGAATGGGATGACCATCTACTGGAAAAAGGTCAAGGGTCATTCTAAATTAGAGGCACCAGACAAAACTGGAAATGACCTAGCTGATCAGCTGGCCAAATCTGAAGCCAAGGGGATCTACTTGAGATCGAGTCCCTGTTGGGGGAAATCCAGGTCACTGCTATCACTAGGTCCCAGAAAAATTCTCACAATGATCTCTCAACTGCACAATGGAGTAAGGAGACCCCAGATGCTGATTTGATTACGGCTCAAAAAGGGGATCCAACAATTGGTAAGTTTTATCAACACATTGAGGACCCTGAGAACTTTTCCCTGACGGATACCGATTACATTGGGAAAGAGGACCTCAGAGTGTTGATGAAATGTCCAAAAATGGTCCGAATCCAAGACGGTTTGTTGGTAAGGAGATCCATATCTGGCCATGACCAGTGGCTGGTCCCTACCTCATTCCGAAGCCTGATGCTGAGTCACACCCATGATCTGGCCACAGCCAGTCATTGAGGGTTTCATACCACATTAGAAATCTTGCGAGAGATTGCATACTGGCCATACACGGGGCAGGACCTCGACCAATACTTGAAGGGGTGTCTTGTTTGTGCACAATTTCAGTCAACATCACTCGCACACCGTGCTCCCCTCCAAAAGAGGGGGATGACACTGCCTTGGTCCGTTTTGCAAGTCGATTTTATTGGGCCTGTGATTCGCTCCTCTAGAGTGAACAAGTACATGTTGACTGTAACATGCTTGTTCACTAAATGGGTGGAATGTCTCCCGGCCCCAAATTGCAAGGCAGAAACAACAGCTGCCCTGATGATCAATCACATCTTCTCGTGTTTTGGACTACCCCAAAGGATTGAGTCAGACCGAGGTAGTCACTTTACCAGTGAAGTGATGACAAAGATGTGGGAGATACTTGGGGTCAAAAGGAAACTACACATTACCTATATGTGGTCCTCTAGTGGTGGAGTTGAGAGGTACAATAAAACTATTGTTAGCATATTTAAAAGGTTTGTGGCAGATTCTGGGCCAAGTTGGGACATTTGATTACCCCTTGTCCTGATGGCCATCATATCTACCCCTTCTTCTGCAACAAAAATGTCTCCATTTAAACTAATGACTGGACGAAGGATGGTGCTACCCTAGAATCTGCTCTACAGAACCCAAGAGCTGACCTTGATAAATGCCTCCACAACTCATGAGTATGTTGAGAATCTGAGAAAACACCTTCAACATGCTTTTGCCTATGGTCAGCAGAATCTAGAAAGATCTGCAGACAGTATGAAGACCAACTATGACCTTATGACCACTAAAAAATGATGTAGGAAGTTGAGACAAGATCCCACCGCTGCGGGGTTTGGGAGGAACAGATGCTACATAAAATATGACATCTTTGTGTGTGATTTGTATAAAGGTAACTAATGTAGAAATGTGTATTTAGTATAAAATCCGATTTTGAGACCAGTGGCTAAAGGGAGGTTTCTGAGGATTGTAAAGCAAACCATAAAATGTGACATCATCCGGCCTCGATCCAATCACTCAAATTGCAAGGCGGGGATGAATTTCTGATCCTATCCCACCTCACAGGGGCAAGCTTAGCTAAACCGGCACATAAACCCACTTTGTGATGTCATATGAAAGTATAAATAGAGACTTTTGACAACACATAGGAACTCACCGATCCACTCACTTTCCTGATTCCGGCGAAGCACTCTGATCTAGCATTCTACATCCAGCTTTAATATTCTTCCAGATCCAGAGGCCAAAACTCTTGCCAGCAATAGAGAACTAATCCTCAAATGTATTCCCTCCTCCCAGTGAAGTGCTGTGTGGTGTGAGAAGGCCTTTTGAACCAGTATCCTGAACTTCTCTGGTTTGCCACCACTAGGCTTGCCTGAGGAACTTGCTATCCAGCTGATTAAAATACCCACAGACTAGGAGGGCAAACCCTGTGCAAACCCGGCGACCGACCTAGCTGATCCAGTACTGTGCCTGATGTGCTGTCTTTCCTAGACCAGACCCAATCTAGTGACCAGAGCTGATGGTCCAATTTAATAACTTATCCTATGAGTATTAATAGGAAGAACTGTGGCCCATGGTATATTTGCATTGTCTTATTCCTATCTCAAACCCATCCTATCTTTCATTCAGAACCAGTATTGTTAGAGCTATCTTTGCGTTGACCCTTTTCTCATCTGAAGAAGTACAGTTTCCACAGTAGGCGGGTTACACTGATCACGTGACTGTAAGATCCCTCTGTGGTATTCGCTTTTTCATAGTCATCCTCTAGTGTAAGCAAACCCATTTTTCATTTTCAAAAGTGCATTTCTGTTTCCATTCTCGCGCCTATCTCACAAAAATGACTCTTACAATAACCTCTATAACTCCTCAGTTTTCTCCTCAGTTTTTGTAATAGAAACGAAATTTCAACTCCTACTTGTACCTAACATCTGTAGCTATCCATAGAACCCAAAACCGCATTGCGATTATCCTGTTATCGTGAATATCGCGCAAGGAAATGTTTGCTGCGAATTACAATTCTGAAAGGTTTTTACACATGTGAAATAGCTTTAAACTGCTCCCAACTTGGACTTTAAGATTTAAAATGTTTTCTTTGGACTAAATCATTGCTTGTGATTGTTTGCAACTGTTCAAAGTGGCCCCCATAGGAATATACAACAATTTAAGTATTTTTGACCATATTTGGTGCTTTTGCCCAGTCAATTCTAAAAACAATTTTAAAGCCATTCTTACAGCTGAAAAGTCAATTTTTCTCTTCTGTTTGATGGGGAAAGGTGGGACTGATATTTTGTTTGATTTGTGCTATTCCTGAATACATGCCCTCTCCTCCCTTCTCTTTGCATTGCCTATTGGGGGTTGAAGGGTGTTGCAGGGGGAACCTCTAACCATAGTGCTATCTGATCAGAACCAACACAAAAGTATTATTTTCTGTGCTGCATTTGTTTTGCTCATTACTCATTCCTAGTGTATTAAAGACATTATTCAGTGTTCTGTCACCCCATTGGTGATTGTTGTTTACCTATTAAATATATTGTGATTAAATCTTAAATACATAAATAAATATTTACCTTTGCAAACTAGCCTGATTCCTGGTTCAGTGTGACCGGGGGGGTCTCAGGAGAAGGGTGTGATATGAGTGGTATATCGTTCAGAATATTGAATTTATAGACAAAAATAAATAACAGTTTCAATTGTGCACTACACGCTGGGCTTGACTTGGGTGTATGCTGGATTACAAGTGGTCCCACGATATCCATTCCTAATCGGGGAAAAAAGGATTTCTATATCTGGTAAGGGCTGTAGAGGTGCAGGTGGTGGATGATGTAAAGTAGTCTCCCGGCACAGAGAGCATGTTATTACAACATTTTTGACATCTGCATACACTCTAGGCAAGTAAAACCAATTCACCACTTGTCCTTGGGGTTTAAATGTTCTAAGTGACCAGCACTGAGATACTTGTGAGCAATCTCCATAGCTACCCTACGGTGGACTATGATTTGCATACTCTGGTTTCACTCATTACTAACATCCCCTTATATAATAACCCGTTTTTTAAAAAGAAGGGCCCCTCTTTTTTCTTAACTTCTTCCTCAGAAATAACTTTTAAGAAGGCTTTTGCTAACATCGGGTCATTACATTGGGCAAACGCTATGTCTGGAATTATTTCTGGCTCTTCTTCCTCCCGATGGGGTTTTGGAATATAATCAATTCTGGCTTGAGGTGTATATCATCTTCATCAAAACCTTTGGTTACCCTGTCAGTGGTGTCGGGAGACTTCTAGGAACTTGGGGAATAGAGCTTTTTGTAAGACCCCCTGAGCAATTCTCTCCCCTCATTTTTACTTGTTAGGCCTGTTTGCTGTTATTCGGAATAAGAACTTTTATATTCACTCGGTAGTCCGGGTCTATTACCCTAACCCTCACATCTAGGCCATGTTTACAGGCCAAGTCTGATTTAGACACTAACCTAATGCATCTCCCTTTGGTGGGGAACCAGGACTGGACTTGTGGAAACCAGTTGTCTTTCGCCAGGTTCAATAGTTACGTCTCTGCTACTTGAGAGATTGAAGCCAATGTATTCTTGAGTGGTGACAGAGGGGTTGAAGGCTCTCTCTGTGAGTTTTGCAGACTTTCGGGTCCCCCAGTTTGTGTCAACTGAGTCAGATCCCAATCCTGATCCATCCGCTGAGAGGCCGGCACTCAGCAGGTGGCTGTCATGGGGAGGGATTCCCCATCTGGGAGACAAGGACCACATCAGGAGCCAATGCGGTACAACACATATTCACCCACCTTTCTTTCCTCATCTACTTTGCCTTCTCTTCATCCTGTAGGCTCCTCTATGTATCTCTGTTATAGCAGTGATATTACTACTGTTACGAGAAAGACTAACGTTGAAGTACTGGGGCAAGGAAGAATGGGACTAACTGCCCTGAGTCATCCCCTCAAATTACTGTGATGAAGAACATACACAAAGTCCTGACCAACCTCTCAGAAAACTAGTGAATGGTCTAGTTATCAAGTCACAAGTAGCTTAATGATGGAAGAGGGACTGACAGTGTTCTCATTCCCTCCTCAGATACACTGTTAGTGGTGGTCCTTGCCTGCACCAGGAAGAGCTGAGACTACAGCTGATGCCTGGGATGAAACAGGGAGAGTTCCAGAGCCCCTACCTGCTATGCCAAAGTGCGACGTGCTAATAACGAGCAAGACTGAAAGCCCGAGCGCAGAGGGAGCTGCAAAATGCAGGCAAGCACGTATGAACTGCGTGACTCCACAGAAGAGTGGCAGAGCCACGTAAACCAGCAGGAGAACAGAAAACAGCTGAGAAGAGCTCCAGGAAGATGAACGGAGACCTGAGAAGGAGGTGTTGAACCGGGAGCCCAGAGAGCAGGTACAGGTGCTGCCCGGGGACCTCTGGGACACTTAAGAAACCATTGTAAAGGGTTCAGGGACCAACACTTGAGAAGCCAATATGAAGGGATCTGGCACCAGCATTTGAGAAACCAATATGAAGGGGTCGGGCACCAGCATTTAAGAAGCCAATATGAAGGGGTCTGTCACCAGCATTTAAGAAACCAATATGAAGGGGTCTGGGACCTGCATTTTGAAAGCCTGAATTAAGGGGCTGGGAACTGCAGAGAGGAAGTCAATACGCAATGGTGTGGGAACCACATATGAGAATCCTAAGAAGGGGTCTGGGACCCACATTTGAGAAAGGCAGACCCTCGCAGGAGAGTAGACGAGCGATGCCTAGTGGACAATCAAGAGGAAGCACAAGAAGGGTTCTGGGACCCATACATGAGAAAGACAGCCCCTGGCAAGAGAGTATACCAGGCCTGTCCAGTGAACTGCCAAGAGAAGCTGGAGAAATACCTGTGGGAAGGGAGACATTCCCCAAACCTTAGTGAATCACCAAGAGGAGGCTGACCAAGGCCTGGGGAAGGGAGACATTCCCCCCGAACACTGTGAACTTTCAAGAGAAGCCTTTCAAAGGCCTGGGGAAGGGAGACATTCCCCCAATCACAGTAGACTATCAAGAGAAGCATAAGAAAGGCCTGAAGAAGAGAGAGATTCCTCTTAATTTGCATACCATTCCGCACAGAAGAAGGGAGTCTGGACCTTGAAGAGACAAATGCATTTTAGTTTTGTTTTAAGTGTGAGAGTTAGAAGTAAGATTTTGACACAGGACGGTGGACTTTTTAGCTATGAACATTCTGATATTTTGAGGCAGGGCAACCCCTCTTAGAGTTAGCTTTAGATGGGTTTCTGTCTTTCCTTTGGTACAAAATAAAAGTTTTTGCCCAGATGCATGCCTCCTGTTGTCAGTCTCCTCCTTCCACACCCTCACACTGGCTTGTTGTTACATTTTAAATCTTCCTGCCCATTTGCTAGGAATTGGCTCTGGGTCTATAGGCAGAGACTGTATGACAGTACAAATCCACCTGGGCAGTCACATGAAATTGGCAGCGTGTTCACTCTCTGCTGCCAGTAGCCTTGGGATATGGCATTCTGAATGGTCTGTGCATTCTACTAACTATTGGAGCCCACAAATTATCCAATGAGAATCCAAAATGAAACTTCCAAGTGTTATAATATTGAAAGTTTCCAATGACGTCATCTGGTTGACCTCATTGTCCTTCCTCTAATCCATTCCGACCTCTACATATCTACACATTTGTGTCTATGTATTTATTGGGCTGTAGATAGTGCAAACCTAGCTAGGAAGCCATGGAGTGATGTACAACAAGCGGGTACAGTGACAGGATCAATAATATGGATATTTTTGGAAGGGTCCAATTTTAAGGGTACAGCTAGAGGATGGAAAGCGGGTACAGAGGTTTCCAGGCAGAGTACACATCTATTGGAGTGGAAAGCAGACCAAGGAAAGGGGCAGCACATCCGCTGTCAATACTCTAAGGACTAGGAGAGACAACCCAGAGCCTGGGAAGTCCTAAGAACCAGTTAATTAAAAGAATTACATTTCATGGAGGGCGCCCTCTGTGGGGTCTGAATACGGCTATGTCCAGGAGAACTTTCCTGACCATTTTTTGTTTGTTTTGGGAGATCCTGCTCATGTTTAAGTTGACCCCTTCTTGAAACAAAACCCCAAATAAAAGTGTTGATATATAACATATGTTCTCAGCATGCTTTTTGGTCCCAGGCAACATTGTGACATTGACAACTCCCATACGATAGCCACCTCCCCTCTTCCCCGTAAGACTACCATAAACTTCATCCATGTGGTCCCACTGCTTGACCTTACTTCACAGTCTCTTCTGTACTTTCAGGCTCATTTCTGATTTCTTATCGTAGTCTCAGATCAGATAACTACTTGACTCCCTGATATCGGTTTTGCACTGTGGATACTTCTAGTAATAAATGCTAATAAAGAGGGAAATACACATGACTTTGCAGGTTTTACCATCATAGTGGGTCGTTTTTTCAGGAACAAGATGGCTGTTTTTTCCTCTTTCATTAGGTATATGGATTTGATAACGTTGGCTGTTCGGAGCAAAGTTGACAGGATAGAACAAAAGTTATTGCATCTTTAAAAAATCATCTCAAATGTACTTATTCTGAGAAAGTTCAACAAACTGAAACATTGTCAGGAATACAATTTTTCTTGTGAGACTTAGGAATTGTAGGCCTCTTTATGAGGATAGTTTTAGCAATAAAACAACTCCTATTTTCAGAGCACCATCTAATCATGTGTTGGAATCACATGTAACATTTGCGATAAGGGTTACATAGAAATGACTGCATCGGGTAAATAACCAGTGCAAATTTATTTTGTGCATAAGAGAAAAAGAAAAAAAAAACTATACACATCGGCATGTTATTGGTATGGGCAAAGGAGAGGCAAATGAACTAGTGTATGTTTTAGGCACAGGAGATGCTTAATGTGTTTGTTTTTTTGCTTACGAGAAGAGAAACCAAATCACAGACATTGACTCCTGATTACTTTGGGGGCAGGAGAGCAGAAAACAAAACATACGCATTGACAGGTTATTGTTTTAGGTTCAGAGGAGAAGCCAGATCAACACACACTAACACGTATTTGTTTTATGTGCAGGAGAAGCATCAAACACATTAGTGCGTTTTGGCTCAGGAGCGGAACGTTGAAATTCCCACATGGACACATGATATTTAGTTTGTGCCATTGGGTGGCAGAGCCACCTATAAGCTGAACCTATTGCTTTAGAGTACAGATAGGGACACAAAGCTTAAAGGTGTTGTTTGGGTGTTTACCCACCCCCTGACTGCCCATGGTCATGCTAATCCCTATGCCCATTCCCACCCACTTCCTGTCCCTCTCCGCCCAAAACACCTCCTCATGGGAACTCTTTCAGCTGCTTTAGTTGAGCCTGACCATCAAACGTTGCACTCAAAGTGCCTGCCAGTGATTCTTCAAAGCAGTCTTCTGAGAGTTAATGACCTTTCTTTTTTCCTCCTTTTCATTTGAAATGTAAATATATTGTAACCTCTGTTTTTACTTATTTTACTGATGAATTTTGTTTATTGAAAAGCTGTTTCATTTCAGCTAATACAATAAAAAAAAGTGAATAACTTAATTGGTGCTGCAAGCACGCTACTCCTGTAATAAAAACATCTCTTAATCAGGTCTGGCTTTTGCCACTTGATTTATAAGAAGGTGTTCTTTACTGAAGTCCTGTTAAAAATAAGCATTGGCAAAGCCAACAGCGTTGGCTTGTGTATAGGTATTAGGCATTTGCCAGGCACTGCTATTAGATGGCCAGGAACTCGCACCATTTTGCATCTGCTACCATCAATGGCCAGTTAACACCCCTTCGGCAAATGCCTTTCCTAGGCCTGCACAAAGCCCAAACTGTTGGCATTGCCAATTGTTGTTTAGGGTGCAGGCAAGGTGAAACCAAATCACACAAGTTAGCTTGTTTTTTTAAAGGGCACAAGACAGTATTAATCTTTGATTTTCTTGGGTGCAGGAGAGGTGAACTCATAACACACATTGCCACATGATTTCTATGGGGCGAAGAGGAGAGTAGAAACCAAATTGAACACATTTTCACATAATGGGCCTTATTACGTCCCTGGCGTTAACCAATGGCGCTATTAGCGCCATGGTTAACGCCGGTCATTTACCGGATCCGCCATGGTGACATGGGGAATTACCGCCCCATTCCAAGGTCGGCGGGGCGGTAATTCTCCATTTACCATTGGACCTTCCGCATTCCCATTTTTGCCCCATAGGGCTCAATGGGAATGGGGAAGGCGGTATTTACGGTACTGCAAAATGTGGTACCGTAATCACCTTCATGGTCCATTTGCGGGTCCTTACCTTAACGACTGGTACAGACCAGCCGTTAAGGTTGGGACCCGCAAAGGGACCTCGTAATCAGGTGTTAAGGGATTACCGGTACCGGTACCGGTACCCTTACCGGTACCGGTAATCCCTTAACGCCAGGGTTGTAATGAGGCCCAATGTCTTTTAGCATTTGTGAGGCATAATCATCACACACATTGATGTATGGTTTTTGGAGCGCATTTAATAAACCAAAGGCCACACATTGCCACGTGATTAATTTGGGCGCAGGTGAGGAAAAATGTGCACACAGATTAACATATAATTTATTTTGTTCAGGTGAATAAGAACAAAATCACACTCATTGTCACATGATTCTTGTGGTGTACGAAAAGAGAAACCAAATCACACACATTAACCTCTGCATTTTTTAGGTGGAGCAGAGGAGAACTCACATACACAGACCTGTGATTTCTTTGGGCACAAGGGTGTTGATATCAATCACCATGTACATTGGCATTTGATTTCTTTGGGTGCAGGCGAGAAGAAACTAAATCACACACTGGCCTGTGATTTTATACATGATAAAACACACAATCATTTCTGGATTACCCAGAGAGCCAGGAGTAGGGGTCATTGGTGGGATGAATCCATTGTGTGTTTTCCTCTAGCAAGTGCTGTGGCTGTAATCATTGGAGGTGCCAGCATTGGGCCACATGTTGTACAGTCACATCTGCCATTCACAGCAAGTCACACATCTCTATCTGTCACTGGACATTCTGCCACTGTTGACTCTGCAGAAGTAAACTAGTTTGTTAGTTTGACCACATGCGCTAAACCCACATCCTCTCCAAAGACATATCAGATTGCGCAAATGCAAGATATTACATTTTCAAACAGCCACTACGGCCCTCATTACGACCCTTGCGGAAATCGAAAAACGATGGCGGAAATGCAATACCGCCATCGAATAGCGCTCGGTGCGACTATGACCCGTCACCGCAAAGTACGATGCCATTAGCGACACCGTAGTGAACGCCAACGCTAACTGCACCAAGTACGCGTGCGCGCGCCATGCCAAACCGCAAAAACCACCATGGCGCAAGGGTACGCGAATTCCGACCCTAGCGGACATGTACCCAACGCCATCAAGCACGGCGGAAAGTACCATTCCGCCATGGCGAGAAGTACGGCATCGCGAATCAACCGTAAACGGCCCAACTGAGTGCCTGTACACCGCTCCCTGCCCACATAGTACAACTCCCCGTAGGTGCAATGAAGTCACAATGCAACCAGTGAAATGTACAAGACACCCATGCATGCCAACGAACAAATGAATCTCAAGAGGGCCCAATGGGAGCTGCAGGGCACAGATGGCACGAATACAGAAGCCATTCCAATGGACATGACCACAGTCCCCCACCAAGAAACGCACGCAAACACAGGCACCTGTGACCAGCAACATTCCGAAAATCACATCATTCCACCAGTCCACCTGGCTGACCGGCATCTGTTACACAAAACCTAATCCCCCGCCCCTGAGCATGACATCATTCAAACAGTCATATTGGCAGCCCTCATCCCTGACCTCACTGGGCTTCGTAGGCAAACGCGCCCAGCACAGTACCACGCAACTATACACCGAAGCTGGAACCCAATGCAGATCTCCTCACAATACATCGCTCCCCAAATAGGAACATGCCACATCACTTGCAAAGAAGAACGCTACACGGCCCATATCAGAATAGAAATTTAATGGCCAACAAAATCACCAAGGCCATACTCCAAATTGTGGGCTGCATCCGCAAGAAATGACCAGCTACTTCTTGTGTGACGCCCTGTTCCTTCATGGTACACAGAGCCACATTCACGTACGAAAAGGCAACATGGAAGCGCACAGTACCGCAGGGCCGTCCCAATGGGGAGGCACTAGTCCAGCTGAAAGGCCGAAATGTTGCTCCGAGCCACTAGTACTGCGTAAGGGCATGTGGCCCATTGGCGATCGTCCCATAAGATCGTAATGCTGCTCCACTGATTAACACGAAGCAGCAGGTGTCGGGAGTAAAAGCCATCTGCAGGAGTGGCATACAGATGGCAGTGGCAAAAGGGGAGGAGATACCTGTCAACCAAAACAAAAGAAAAAGAACAGAATGGCCATCAGAACTACATTCGAACAACTCACTTCAATGATCACACTAAATCCACAGCCATATGCATGCTAGCCCACTCCAAAGGATCATCACCACCCCAAAACCACTTGCGACTCATAACTATCTATATCGAGGTGTAAACACCATCACACACGAGTGTACCTGTGCATGCGTCTGTGAAAACACAATCCATCAGATGGGATTGGTAACGTGCATGGACACAAGTGTCTGAGGGCGCGTCGAGACAGGGAGGGCTCAACAAGGCCAGATAGACGATGGTCCCACTATGGCAGCCCTGCATCACATAGCGCAGGGGAGGCGGACAGATTCCAAGAAGCCCTGTACATGGCAAACTCTGTATCAAATCATCTGTCCATGCATCCATTCATCATTCCCTCATCCCTGGATAAAAACGCCTGAATATATAGTCACATAACATTAGAAACATCCATTGAGTCTGTGCGTTATGCAGCCTGCAAAATCCACAGTGCCCCAGCCCGTAATTCCAGTGTAGTGAAGTAACATGTATTTGGGAACGTCCGGCCTCATCGCCCACGTCGCTATTGCGCATCCCAAACTATTCATATCAATCATTGCATCCTCGCCATGGCCCCTGTCTCAAGGACATTGAACAATAGAACGTTATATTTGCAGTCAGACCTGTGGGCATCTCCTCGCCGCTAGCTGATAACCGAAAGCGCCGCCCTTCGAATTCCTCATTTGCAACATCACGTCGAAAAGGCATCTGTGGCCGCTTGAAATCACAAATTAATCCATCTAGAGCGGCTGTGTGTGAAAATGGCAACTGCCTTCACTCACAAATGGGACGCCCTGCCCGTCGTTGCAACTCGGTACAGTGATGCATGAGGGTCCACCGTTACTCGAGTACTACGTTCCACTGACCCCTCACAAGTCTGTTCGCGACTGCAAAGATTGCATGTGAAACAATGGGACCATAGCCGAATGAACATATCAACCAATGTTACACGGCCATCGGGTACAAATACATGATTGCAATAGCAAGATGCCATGCGTCGAAGTGCAGCGTTGTGTGCGGGACGTGCTCGGCCAAAGGGGAGAGCAGCTTGCACAGGTGGAATGAATCACCACAGGTGGAGGCCATACAGCCTGAAAACACATAAATTGCACACCCAGTCTCCTCCCACAACCACACCCACTCCGAAATGCTACCGGCAGGACTCGCGATGTTGGCCCTGGGGGACCTGATAGCACTGCAGGTACTCCAACTCCAAGAAGAAGACGAACACCAACTACAACCGGCCGCACGGAGGAGACGCAGGAGGAGGAGGAGGGCAAGGCAGGGCCAGCAAGGGCCGCCAGCACAGCCACTACCACCACGCAGGCAGCCCGCAATCCCACGCCTCCGAGCACATCCGTTCAACCTCACTGATGAGCAGATCCACACCCTCTACCGTTTGGACCGGGACACCATAGCCGCCCTTGTGGACATGACACAGGTTGACCTTGTCAGCATGATAGATAGCCCAACCGCCATCCCACCCCTACTGAAGGTGGTGTCTGTACTCCACTTCCTGGCCACAGGCACCTACCAGCACACAGTCGGACAGTTGCATGGCATTTCTCAGCCACTGTTCTCACGGACACTATTGCAAGTGCTCGATGCCCTCCTGCAGCACGCAGACGACTACATCTCTCTACCACGCTCGGAGCAGGAAATTACCAACACAAAAGTGGGATTCCATGCACTTGCCGGCATACCGGGTTGCATTGGTGCCATCGACTGCACCCATGTGGAATTGGTTGTCCCACATGCCATGGAGGCCCAGTACCGCAACCGAAAACAATTTCATTCTCTGAATGTACAAATGGTGTGTGACTCCAACAGGATCATTACACATTGTTGTGCCCGATTCCCTGGATCAACCCATGATTCTATGGTCCTGAGGAACTCTACAATACCACGCTACATGGAGCGACACGCAGGGAACAGATCCTGGCTACTCGGTGAGTCTCATTTCATGCATGATGATGTGGGGTATGTGATTCGGCAATGACCTGGCAGGAAGGGGGGGTGTGTGCGTACGTAGCAATGGCATTCCACATTATACGTTTATCGTCCACATACAGGTGATGCTGGATATCCACTGAAGAGATGGCTCCTCACACCAGTCCGGAACCCACGGGACCAGCATGAGGAGGACTACAACCATGCCCACTCACGTACCCGTGTAGTCATAGAACAGGCATTCGGCCTACTGAAGACTCGTTTCCGCTGCCTCAGCAGGTCTGGCGGGGCACTCCTGTACCGCCATGAGAAGGTTGCAAAGATGGTGATGGCATGTGTCATGCTCCACAACATGTGCGTACGTAGAAATGTGCCCATGCCCCCTGACGCAGAACTGCAAGCACCCGAGGATGGTCATGATGAGGGTGGGGATGTGGCAGCACCTCAAGGAGTCCCCGAGGCACAGGAGGGCCGTGACATTCGTCAGCATCTCATTGATGCATGCTTCTAGCACTCACGCCTGGTGGCTGATACATGGACACGGTACTCGTGGCACTGTGTGTGTCTGGTACATGCACAATATGGACTGTACGCCTATGATGGCCTAGTACACAAAGATCATTGTCCACACATCTCATTGGTTGATCGTGCATTGTTTATGGCATATGTGATATCATGTTAAACACCCTATCGACCCGCCACCCAAGTGAGCCCAACACACCCCCTCCACCCTCCTACCTCCCCCCCGAACACCAGTGTCCAAAGATGCTCATTGTCAGTGGGCAGTCGCTATTGCAAGCCCCCTCTGCGGGTATCAGGGGCACCCCTGCCTGTGGAGCGCAGGTTCCTCCCAGATCTACGTTGGGGGCTGCCCTGGACGGAACTTGCAACGGATGATGTCTCTGCCTGCTCACGTCCATGCATGTCCCTAAGGGTTTGTGAGAGCTCAGTGAGCACACGGCGCACTGCGGCAAGTTCGGCACATACGTCTTTGGACGTCGCATGCAGTTCCCCCCTCAGGCTCTCGGTGCTTCTCTCCATTTGGACTCTCAGGCTCTCTGTACTTCTCTCCATTTGTGCCCTAAGTGTCTCAGTTGATGTTTCTATGTGTGCCTTAGTGCCCCCACATTCATCGGCATGGTCCTTGAGGAGCGTGGCCAGTTGCTGCTGTTGCACGATTAACTGGTCGAGGGACTGTTGCCTCTGCTGGGCCATGGCCATTTGCGGTGGTGTCACAGAGTGGCTGTTCGCCTCATGTTGCCCTGCCACAGGGCTTGTGGGGGATGGCCAGTCGTCGTCTTTTGGGTGCTCCTGCGTGGTATCCTCATGTTGTACGGGATGGGACAGACAGGGGGATTGGGACAGGTCATGGATGGATCTGACTTCGACATCCCCGTCTTCTGTGTCGGAGCATGCTGCCATCAATGGGGTGTCACCTATGGTGCTGCTGCCACCAGAGGCAGTGCCTTCTGTGGCATCCATTGGGGGGACCTGTGGTGCTGATGTTGTGGGCATGCTGGCTGCTGGGGTGCCTGTTGGAGTCCCCTCCTGTGTGCTGCCACTTGATTTGTGCTGCTGCCGTGTCTTGATCCGTGCAGCTGAGGTGGAGGGTCTTTGGCCGTTGGTCTTGGCCCTCTTTGCAGGTGTGCTGGTAGGGGTGTCCTGAAGCTCGTCGTTTGGATCGGACCCTGTGGTGGAGTAAAGGAGGGCGAGGGTTATTAATGGGTCTGTGGGAATTGGAATGGCATTGTATCACATGCATTGGGGTGGTACCTGAGGGTGATTTGGGTCGGGGCCTTGGAGGTGGTTTCATTTGTGTGTGGAGTGAGGGTGCAGTTGTTTGGCAGCCTGCAGTTAGGGTGTGCCTGCTGCACGTGTAGTGGGTGTTTTTGGGGTTTTTAATTATTTATGTATTTATTGTGTGTTTTAAAGTGCGCTATCAGGCCAATGTGTGTGGACGTCCTCCTGGCCATGTGTTTCTGTTGCACTATGAGGACACATGGTACTTCACATGATTGGACATTGTGGATTTAGCATTGTTTTATTTGGCCCACCTACCTGATTCTTCGGATGTCTGCACTCCTTTCTCCATCCCTCCGACTCCCTCTATACTCTCCATTCCAATGGTGGAGGCACAGATTTCTTCCCAGGGGGTCAACTTGATGGGTGATTCCGATCCTCCCCCGGTGGCTGTGGCAATGTTGCGGTTGGCAGAAAGTATGCTCCGGACGCGTATCCGCAGGTCGTCCCATCGCTTTCTGCATTGCTGTGGGTTGCGGGGTGCGGTCCCCACCGCACTTACCCGCTGTGCCACCAGGGCCCATATGGCCTTCTTGTTCGCAAGTGCCGTCCTGGTCATTTGCGTGGAGAAGACGGCGGCGGCATTCTCCTGGAGGGTCTCTGTTAGCACGGTGAGTTCCTCACGGGAGAAGTGGACCTGCCGCTTGCGGTCGCACGCTTTCTTCGCTGCTTTTCCCATTTTTCTTGGTTTCGCTAGGGTGGATGACGGGTTGGGGTGTGTCTCAGGGTAGTGTTTTTAGTGGTTGTGTGGATTTTGTGGTTTTATAGGTGTACGGCGGGATGTTTCCCGTTCCGGGCCCATGTTTTTACTTCCGTTTCCGTATATTTCCGGTCACCGTACTTTTTCCGGTTGGCGCTCACTGCGGTGTCCGCTAAGATGGGTGGCGGTATTGCACCTAGGGCGCAGTACGGCGGCGGTTTGGGCCGTTTTGGGGTCATTTCCGCCATCGCGGACTTTGCACTTCCGCCATGCCGTGGTGCTCGTGCCCGATGGGTCGGAATGGGCCGCACTTTGCTCCATCGTGCAATGGCGGAAACGCTATTTACGCTGTGGCGGTCCGGTCTGTCACTTTCCGCCAGGGTCGTAATGAGGGCCTACATGTTTTGACCTTACAAATGTCTTCCTCAGGGCTGTTATGCTAGTCCATTTGGTCAGATGGCCATAGCTGTAATAATTGCAAAATATAATCAGTAGCATATACAATTAAAACACCAAAACATATTAAATATGAGAAAGGAGGTTGAGATGAAACAGGAGGGAGAGAGAGGCACACGTAAAGAGAAGAGGTTTAGAAGTACAAAGGAGTGGATTACTCATACCCAACGTCAGAGAAAAATAAACAAACCCCGAAGTGGTTAGATTGATCACACAGTACTGAACTGAGAGTCAGGTTCTGTTTACACTATTTCGTAAGGATTGGTGTTTAATAACTCTCGACCTCAGGGATTATACTAATAAAACACCTTCCGTTGTGTATACGAAAGCCCCAACTTTGAGATCTGTACTGAGTCCATCCTTTCTTAGTTAATTAGGAACACAGAAACAAAAATGGTTGTACAAAAAAGGTTTGTTTTTTGTAAGGTGGAAACACGTATTGGCTGTTTGAAAATTAAATATCTTACATTTGCACAATCTGGTATGTCTTTGGAGGTTTATAGTCAAAAAGTCAAATGAAATAATATCGAAAGTCAAAAGGTACAGAAAAAAAATGTCGAGGTTTTTTTTGGTTGTTTTTTGTTCGAAATGGGGGGCTTTGCCCCTAACGCCCCCCCTTTTTTTGTTTTACCCCCTTTTTTTTACCCCCGGAACCCAAAAAACACATGTAAATTAAAAAATATATATATTTTTTTTTTCAACATTATTGTTTAGACATTTTTGCAATTCGATATTATTTTTCGACATTATGACTGCACACCGTCTTTGGATAGTTCGTTGGTTTAGAGTTTACATATTCGTGACGGTGGGCTTCAGTCACGCTTCAAGTTTGGTCAATATTGCTAACCCTTCTGTCCCGAATGATTTTTCTGATGAATTTGATTCACATGATGTATTAAGGTAGGATAGCTCTAACCTTCTAACCTGGAAGCAGCCCTTCCCTTTTTGCAAGACTCTGCAGACATGTCACGGATTGATCACTTCAGAGAATAACGCTCAGGGGAGATCAGCCACCTTATGTGGAGCACAAGAAGAGGATCTGTTCTCATCAAATCAGGTGACTGAAAGAGAAGCAACCCAAGAAATAGTGCAGCTGATATTTGTATCTCACTCCCAGCAGATCACAATACAATGATGACTGAGACAGCACACATGCTCTGGCTCGTAGGGGAAGATTACAGCGCAGCTTTGTTGAGGAACCTACTGATACCAAGAACAATGGCGTAGGCCAAGAGCATGGAAGAATGATTCACCGGACAGGAGAATGATCTAGAAACAATCCCTTCCTTCAGGTGGCAAAACTTGTCCTTGTCAAGCCCTATGCACTGTTGCTTTAAAAAAATAGCCTCAAAGGCCTTGACCTGTTCGTTTGAGTAGTCCACATGTGCGAGCAACTTCACCTCACAATGACCTATGCACAGTGCACTCACAGGAAGGGAGCATCCTCCGCTAAGGCTCACTTCAGCTCACAGAGCAAAGCCACTTAGCGGAATTACTTTACAATGGACAACCAATGACTGAATGTTACTACCTGTACTCTGTGCAAAAACGCAGTGCGCTGAAGGAAGCCCCGTCCAATGTGTGTACCTCACCGAAGCTGGCATATATGAGGTTGCACCATCTATGTGATTGGAGACAAGAACCTAGGTAGCAACATCAGGCTCCCGTTGCCCTGAAATCACTTGCTAGGATACCACAAGTGTCCTTTTCATACAGTCCAAATGACCAGCTCTGTCACTACCCCAATGTCAACACCCAAGGCATGCAGGCTTCATCAGACACCTCCAATGCATCAGCTCGCAATCTCTCAAGTATTATAATGTGGCATAAAATAACACAAAACACATGAAAGGACACGTCTGTTGAGTGACAGTATTGCTAGCTGAGGAGCTTTTGTACTACCCATTTGTTGAACAACCATGGTTTGAGTGGTTAATGCAAGTAGCAGAACCTCCCTGTGAAATTCTGTCCATGATTGCTGCAGCGCATCATTATCGCAGTTCAGGTGGAATTTGACCAGTCTCATTGGAACAAAGTCCAGTTCACCAATGACATGTGGATCAGTGAACACACACTGATTACATTGCCAGCAGTGCAAGCTTGCTCACCTTTCTCACTTCTGCCATCATTCACCAGTACCTAAAGCAGCACCGTGTGAATGCCATTCACCAACAGGCTGCAAAAGGTTTGACAGCACATCCCAAAACGGAATGGCGCTTTGGGAGCGAGAGCATGAAGTGGTGGCACCGTGGCTTGCAATGGTTTGCTCCTTTGTGGCAGCAGACTATGGCTCCAACGTTGCTACAGCCCAAATAATTGGTTAGACCATGCACTTCCCTTGCTTTGCCCATCTAATACATGATATAGTCATGCATGTCATTAGCCCGGCAGGGCTCTGGATGCCATGATTTTTGTGGCACCGAAGGTCGGCTCCGATTTCAGCCGGTTTACAGTGGCAAAAATCCATTAGGAAAATGTCAGGTGTAACACATCCTACCACATCACCAGCTAAAGACCACTGCGCCGAATTTGAAACCAGACATGCAGAATTATCACCATAAACTGGTGACGCAATACCTAACTGCAGCAACAGTTGGAGCTGGGCATTGGATGGTGAAGCACTCACACTGTTTCTGTAGCAGATGCAGACCAGCATCAGTGTATTACTCCAACCTTCTGAGGAGGCCATCCTGGGAAGTAGCTCGTTTACCATTGGAATTGGAACTCTCCAACATATCAAAAATAACGTAGCTTTTCCTGCAAACCACAAACTGCTCACTGACTTGCTATGGAAACTGCTCATAACACTGCAGGGTGATCAGCAAATGTGTGCAATTGGAGGCAACATCAAATACACACCGGTGTCATTGCTGCACCAATGCTTTAATGTCAATGTGAATCTTTTCACACAGCATGTTGATAAGGAGGGCCCTGACTCAGAGGCAAGAAATGTGCTAAAGAGGCATTGGTATGGCATATGTTAATAAGAGTAGCACTAGCAAGGTCATAGAATAACCATGGGAAGCACACAAAGACAGCTAACATCAAGTAGTACCTGCCCCTTCCCATCTACTACTAACTCAAAACGCAGGACAGGCAGAAGAGACATTTGGACCAACACCTCTCAAACTAACACAAGCGTAATGCATCAAGCTCTACAACAAGGCACTGCACTGGGCTGCCCACAACAGAAATGGTGAATGTGGTTGTGAATGATAGATCCCTGCTTTCAGGGGATCATGAGCCCCTACCATTCTGGTAGGGGGTGTGGTCTGTGTAGCATCATGTTCTTGTGCATTAGGAATCTGAGCTACCTTAACGCTAATGTACAGTGTGAATGATTTTCCCTCTTGTCAGGGCTATTGTGTGAGACACTGAGACCCCCACCACACCCCAGGCAAATATAGCAAGAAATAGCTGATCCAAATTGTAGGACACAGCATTGCCCATGCCACAGATTCAGAGGATGGTGACTTGTTGTCTAGTACAAGTACAACAGAGACAAGGTGAGTGGCTTTGATGCAAAGTGGTGGTGACGTGGCTGACACTGAAAACACTGGTAGCTCTGGTGATGGGGGAACATGAGAGGAAGGATGAAAGTCTTATGACAGGTGTGTTTCCCTGTTTGAGTGACTGGGTAACAGACCATCAGCATAAGTGTGGCTAGAACCACAAGCACGCGCAGGACTGTTGCCACAGGGGAATCATTTCTGACATGGTGCTATTAGTTCCATTTTATGTGGGCTTCACCAGTGGGTGAGACAACTCCTGCACTTTCTGGGGCTATGCCAGAGTGCAGGGCTTTTCCTGCAATTATCATGTTCTTACCACAGAGTGGGAGTACCCCTTCAGTTGTTGAGGCTTTGCCAGAGGACAGGACTACTACTGACATTTTCGAGGATTCACTGCAGAGCAGAATTACTTGGTCTTCCCCTGAGGGCAGGAATGCTCAAGGAGTCTTTGAGGCTTCCCCAGAGTCACAGAGCGAACTACTCCTATAATTTCTGAGTTTTCCACAGAAGGAAACAGCAACTGCAGTTGTTAAGGCGTTTCCAGTGTCTTGGACTGTTTCTAAAATGTGTGGGCCTTTGCCAAACAGCACACCTACTTCTACTATGTGTCAGGCTTCATAAGAGGGCAGAACTAGTACTACAAAATGTCAGTCTTTGCCACAGAGATGAACTTCTGCACGTTTGGAGGATTTGGCAGTGGGGCCAATGAGCCAGATTACTCCTGAAATTCTTGTCGGTTTTCCAGAGGCCAGAAATACTGAAATGTTGGGAATGCGCCTGAGGTTAGGACTATTCCTGAAATATGTGCAGCCTCCCCGGTTGCGGAACTACTCCTACAACCTTTGAGGCTACAGCAGAGTAGGGAACTATTCCTGCAGATTTTGAGGCTTCGCCATGTGATAGGACTAGCCCTAACATGTGTGAGGCATTGCCAGACAGTGGGTCTGCTCCAGCACTTTTTTCAGGTTCTCCCACACAGACGAGCCGCTCCTTGAATTACTAATTTTAGTCACTCCTGCACTTTTTTACGGCTCTCCTTAAACGAACGTCCCCTCCCTCCTCAACTGCCTCTTTCCTTCCTTCTTGCCCAAAAGAGTAATAGAGGGCAGGTTGGTTGTGAAGTATTTGTCCCTGCCGAGACATCCTCTATTGCCATGCGTTCAAGCTCCCTTCAAGTGATCGGGCAAGACTATACAATCAGTAAATGCCTGTGTGATCCATCAGCCAGATCTGGCCAACCTACCAACACGAGGGCACAGCCAACACGTTACCAAAATGGGGATGGGATGCTTGTAGCACAGGTTACTACTGCGGGCAATGACTGTGTATAGAAGGGGTCAGTAGGTTGGCCTTCTGAAGGTTGCATGCAGCTGAAGGTTGCATGCAGCCGTGTACCCAGCAATCAGACAGCCAGTCATGTGAACACTTGCCCCGTCTTGGCACCCCTGTGTGGCGCTGCGCTTGTAGTGTCATTGCTGCTTGGTGACAAGTGTGTGCTTTCACAGACTGATGTGGCAAAAATATATCAAAGAGTACATGGACAGACCAGGCACATAGACACTAGTTTGTGGTTAGTGGTCCCACACGAATGTATACTTATTACTTTTAATCAGTTGTGAAAACATTATTATTTAGAAGCAGATGATGCTTTGCGATACTCTCTGCTGCCCAAGCAAGAAGAATGGGGCAAAGTTGCATTCTCTCTTCTTGGCAGTGCGAGACCGTGTAAGTCAAATATTACTAGGTCTCTTAGGAGTTCCTGTCATTCCACAAAACTTATATTACTGAGTTCGTGTTCTCATCTCTTCGGGGCGGCTCAAATATTTCTGCTCGGCTTTTGTTGTTTTTCACAAAACTGACAGCTATCAAATGCATTGCTCTTGTGGGGATTGCAATACCTTCGGAGGACCCGTTCCAGCTGCTTCCTGTCTGACACGGCTTCAAACGTTCAATCGCGGAAGGCCTGCAGGGCGCCCAGCCTCACCAGCTCCGGCGGAAGAGCTTCCTTTGGTGGGTCTGCATTCGCCAGAATCTGAGCAATAGACTACAGGGCGCTGGTTGCTGTACTTGACCCGTATCAAGCTTTCATTTAGCTAAATGATAGTGCTTGGGGGTAATGATGCTGTTATGTCTGCTTCTGACACCAGGACAAGTGTACCCTGGAGGTTGGCATTGAATAGCTCTCTCTCTCACACACACACAAACCCTGGCAGACATTTCGAGTGCTGGACATTTCTATTTGAAATGATGTACAGTTGCAGAAGGATCACGAATAGTTTCACCCAGATGTGTAGACATGATGCTTTTGGGAGAGTGTCTTTCTCCACGAATATTTCTGTTAATGCATGGACTAATTCCTGAGATCTACCCGATTGTAAGAAATCCTACAGGTTGCTTGTGACCAATTCGCATTATAGAAATACTGCACATGGTGTTCCTGAAAAACATCACGTTTTGTTTAATTTTAAATCAATCCCCACCCTGATTTTGAGGTTCGAAATGGATTCTGCACACTTTTGTGCAGCCATACTGCTACTCTGCATTTTTTTTAAATGCAGAACATTATCACTGTTTTCCATTCTCGACATTCTTTGTGAATGAGTGTGAAATTCAATGATGTCCACCTTTTCACACCCTCAAGGGGTCCCTGCAACATAATTGTGTGCATTATTTTCAGGGTAGCACTTGTGCACTGGTCCCCTCCACACCTAAGGAGAAAAGTGCTTACTAAGTGTTCGAGGACTTTGTCAATGTTTATCTCCACTTTGTAAATTGAGGCTAAACGTAAAACTGGAGGAATTTATTATGTATTTGACCTCGTAATCAGATGGCATTTACCGCATGTAATATTACAGGGAATGCGATGCTCAGTAATGTGAAGCCCAGTATTGTGGTCCATAGAGGTGCAGATCAGCCTACATTGTTTTTATTTTCAGGGGAATAGTCCATGTGGTAAATACCCCTTGGCTCATAATTTGATGAATGGTAATAAAAGGCAGTGCAAAATACTTCCTGTTTTTACCAATACTATCAAACACGTAATAGGGGGCTTGGGAGAAATAGAAGCATATAACAAGACTCCATGGAAATAAAACTCATTCACAGCTCCACTGAGACAAGTATTTGCACTCTTCCCAACTGCTATTCTGCACCTGTGAACTCCCACCAAATCAATGAGTTCCTCAGCACATACACCACTGCTATGATCTTTCTCCTAGAGGCAGTGCTGAAACCCGACCACACACCTACCATCCCTGACATCCTCCCCCAAACTATATCATCTACCAGAGGGACCACCCACACAAAACAGGTAGTGGCAATGCCATAATTTACAAGGACTCACTCACACTTAGTAATCCTACTCACCCACCATATATATGCCCTCTCCCTCAATTGCACCCCACCATCACACCTCACCTTCATCCACCTCATTTACCACCCTCAACACGCAATCCCAACTTCCACACTGAATGGTCTGACATTGTCACTAATAACCACAGCTCCCACTGCACCAACATGTACTCTCCTGATTTTAACCCATGGTTGTAGTTCCCATCTAGAGAGCAACCACATACTAAACAGTATCCTCACTCCACTCAACCCCTATGGCATTATCCAACACATCACCTACCCCACACATGTAGCTGGCAACACACTTGACCTTCTGATTGTATCGAAATCGCATATATGCAAAATCGAATCTAGGTATACTCTGACCGCTTTGGTACCCCTTCACACTCACTCTGCCAAAAAGCATTCCCCCACCTACCACACATCCCCCACCCCACAGCCAGATAAATCGAGCACATTACAGACATTGCCTTAGAACCACTCATATCATCCCCTCACACATAACCCTCCACACTTTTCAACAATTTCAACACTACAGTCATCCAGTCTGTCAACAAATTGCCCTCTTCAAAACACAAAATCCACACATCCACCACCAGAAACCATGACCATACGCAATGCCAAAGCCGTCCACTACCAGTATGAACTCCAATCTGCTACCGAACGCACACAAAAACCTTTCCACATCTTCAAGTCACTCTCCAGACCACCATAGACCCCTACCATAACCTCATCCACATCAGTATGCAACTTCCTCAGGGACCGCTGTAAAATATACCACATAAGACAAACCATCTACTTGCCAGTCCCAGGTCCCCCACCCTGCTCCCAAACCTTCCAATGCCTGGGACACATTCCACCCCATCAACGGAGACACCCTCTTTACTCTCACAGCCAAAACAAAGCCAGCAGACTTCCTGGATTATGCTCCACACTGGTTAACCATCATGAACTCCTGCCTCTCACATGGTACGATCCCCTGTGGCACACATCTACCCACTCACCAAGAAACCATCCCTTGACCCCGCAATCCCTGAAAACCATCATCCCATCACTAACCTGCCATACCTCACCAGAATCATGGAATGCCTTACCCACCTCCTAGTGAAGACTTCAACTAGGGATCAGTGGGGGTCTTTTAAGAAAAACCTACCCTCAAGGGAAACCTAATAAAGTCAATATTGCTTCACTTTGAGGACAGCCTTTTATGACAAATAACAAAAGTACTATAAAACCTTTGTCTTTTAAGAAACTATTACAAATAAAATTGCCCAAATCCCAATGTGAAAGCATGCCTTACTACAAGCCAACTCCAACAACACAGCTTTCTCAATCCCTTAAATTAGACTTTTGACCCGGCCACCACACCAAGACTGCAACACTTCACAACCTAGATGAACCTCGACAACATCAATGAAAATGTACACACAGCCCTCCTCACACTCCAGGCCTCTCTTCCGCCTTCAACACCATCAAACACACCATTCACCTAAACGCCCCATCCGACAGGATGAAACTCTCTTACACTATTCTTAACTCCCTGATTTCCTCTTCACTGACATCACACACTTTGTCTACATGCCCCCCCAAAGATCCTCCTGGTCTCTCCTCTTTAACCAATACGTTGAATCCCTTAGACTGACCCTTGCAACCACAACACTCATTTTTACCAATATCCTGACAGCAGTCACAACACACAAATATACTTCCAAATCTCCACCCCCTCACAACTCCACAACCTCAAAAGCTGTCTCTCCACCACCAACACCCACTTCCTCAAACTCAGCCCATCCAAAACAGAATACTCCTTGCTCTACTGCCCTGAGGTTCAAAACTGACTTCCCCTGTATCAAATAACTCACCACAGACAACCCACGAATATCCCTCTGTGCACATGTCGAATCCCTGAGCTTCACCACCGACCCCAACCTAGCTTTCACACACCACTGCAGTCACCAGAATGAGCAAGCTAAAACTACACCTCCTCTGCAAGATAAGACGCATCCTTCCTCCCGGATTACTTCCACACTGCAGTTTAGGCACTAGTTCTATCCAGGCTGGACAAGGAAATGCTATTTCCACTAGTCTCACCAACAGCACCCTCAACCCCCCTGCAAGCCATACAGAATGCAGCAAGTCTCAATCTGCATCTACCCAAACACTCAAGTATCATCATCGCAGCTCTTGCCCAGCTCCACTGGCTGCCCAGATCACAGAGAATCTCTTTCAAAGATGTCTGCAATATATATAAAGCCATCCCCACCATCACCAGATAAGCAGACATAAGCATTCCACTCTGCCCGTAAAAACAGGCATTTACCCAGTGGCCATATAGAACCTGCAATGCCCCACCAGTCCACTTCCATACCACAGCCTCCATTGTCACGTTACGAAAAAGCCTCAAAACGTACCTCTTTCCCCACATCTAACCCAGCCACACTACCTTCCTTTCCATCCTCTGTCTATCCTGACCTTCCTACGGTCCTGAAAATATTGTAACTTCTATTTCACTCTTTTCCTATTGAAATTTGTAAGAGTCGCTGTGTAGGGCCAGAGCTAGACAAAAAAATCAAATAAAGTAATAAATAAATAATTCACTACATACTGGAAATATGAATACATAGTGTTGAGATGCATCAACATGCATCAATACCTATGTTGTGTTTTCGACAGCATGCTGTCGTAGCTCTGTGCGATTTTGCTTTTTCTAGTGTTGAAAGACCTTTGCCATACTAATGTACATGATTAAAGAGGGTGCTTCTTTGCTCAGTGGGTGTCATTGTATTAAGTGTATGCAGGGAACCGCCACTATTACCACTTATGTTCTTTTGGGCCTGCTCGGTTCAATTTTAAGCTTTAGCAAAACAGTACAAAAGTCAATTGCATTTACTCTTTGGCTTTATGCAGCAATTCCGCCTGGAAATTATGCTTTGCAGAGAGCATTTACCATAGACCCCTATGCAATCTACCTACTTTTTGCAGTTGCTAGATGGAAACTGACTCGATAGGAAGGAATCCTTTATTTTGCGCTATTGCGCCTTCATGGCAATCTCATGCAGGTGTGAACAAATCTCACTTTTACAATGGAGGAGAAAGCACAGCAAAACCTTAGTTCTGATTTGTGCCCTACAAAAGGAATAAACTAGTCGCAGATCGGTAAACCAAGGCATACAGAGAGGGCCTCATTACGAGTACAGTAGTAAAATCGGTGCTAATTCTGCCATATGGAATTACCATTGCAGCCATGGCATTTGACGGATTTAGCACGTATGCACACCTCAACTATTGACGGCAACAGTAACTATGTCCAGTGGAATTAGCACAAAAAAGCAAAACCATTAGTTAAACCCACCAATTTTAGGCAGAATTCCCAATAGTGTTAGGAAAGTGGAGGAATTACAAAACGGCAATTTGCTGTCGGAATTAGCACCGAGTTAAAATAACATCATACCACAAAGAGGAAGTTTAGCGGTGACTATCTTTCAAAACTTAATCCATTCTGAAACAGCTATTTACTATTGGCATTCAACTCCAGAAGAAGTGTCAAACATGTTTAGGGACAAAGGCAAAGGGAAAGTGCCTTAAATGTGGAACAGAAAACCTACATTCAGTGAGGCAGAGCTCCAGATCCTTTCAGTCGGTGTAGACCACCATGCTGTGGAGTTATTTGAGGCACAACATCCAAAAACCTCTGGTCAGAGATTTAATGCCATTTAGACTGAGATATGGGAGAAGATTACAGCTGTTGGTACTGTACCCTCGGTCAACTAAGATTGTAGAAAGCGGTGGAGTGACCTGAATGCCAGGTAAGCAGCCTACTCACCATCCACTGTTGGGTGACAGCTGCCACAGGAGGGGGTACAGTGCAGCCACTCACTTTGAAGCCCTGAGAGGAAAAGGTTTACACTGTCCTCCACATGCAGGCATTGAGGAAAGTACAGAGCAGCTTTCGGAGTAACCAGTCAATCTGAGGTTGTTAAGTAGGCATGTCTCCTCTTTAATGTGAATTTGTCACCTAACTCCCAGCCCTAGGCATGTGCAAGTCTGTGGATTCAGAAGGCCACAATGGCAAGGCCACCACGCTGCCAAAAAGCAATGGGACCATTGTGTTGGGTGTCCTGACCCATGTTTAAGCTATCCTGCTACAACATTTGGTGCTGTGGGCTTAGGAAATTCAAGATGGCGGAAAACCCACATGTGCGCCGAAATCCAGGAAAGCTGCGCAGTTTGTGCGCCCACCAAAATGGTTGCCTCACTTGCCACCCACCAGTGCGAGAATGAAAGGCCGGGTTGCCATGAGGGAAATGGGTTGCCAAAGGAAAAACAGTAGCGCCGGTTAGCTTCAAAGCGCTTTAAAACCACCATTGGACTACCCGCACAGTAGTCTGAAACCATTGGGAATGGCAATGCTGATTGCCAAATGCAACCTAGAAGTGTGGGGAATTCATTTCTTAAATCCCAAAAATGAGTGCAGTACCAGTACTCACCACTATCCAAAAGCCGGCGTTTTAAAACCACTCTGTGTGTTTTTCTGAAGGCAAGCAAAATGCCTATTTCAAACCTTGCAACATGTGCAAAATATTCACTGAACACCAGCAGACATTTGGCAGAATGGAGTTTTGTGTGCCTACAGAATCTGGGAAATGAAGATCATAAGACAAGGTTTATAACAAGACTGGCTGAGCTGTGGATTGCAGCAGTTTAAGTTGCACTGGATTTAAAGACACTAAAAATCGAAAATGTTTAGATTAAATGAGTGACCTATGTTTGGTGTCACATGCCTTTGTAACTGTTGAAATGTCATAGTTTTGCACTTAGAATCAGCATTCTAGCTGCATGTGTAAAATTACAAGTTATTTTAAAAGCAACAAAAAGTTAGCTGAAGGTCTGGCTTAAGGAACTTGATTTTGCCTAGCAACGGATCCCATCAGCAGTGAAACTTGAGTCACCACTGTGTTCCCAGGCCAACCTTCCTTTTGCTGCCCAGGCTAAGGATATGCCATCTATCTGATAATTGAATTATCTGTGCTCTGCAAGAGAGTGAACAAAGCCCTCTTCACTCAGGCAAAGGTTTTTATTACCGCAGTCGTAAATTGTAGCTTCCTCTTGGCAGGAGCTGGGAGGAGCACTGCCTGTGAGAGCAAGCTGGCTTGGCAGAACTGGAAAGAACCAGAAATTCAACCTTGGGCTGAGGGTAAACCACACCCCTTTGGAGCCAGAACATAACTTTAAAAAGATGAATAACTCATAGAGCGGACATGTGAAAATTTTATAAATGATACCATAATTCTTGTGATTTTTCTGCCCACAGTTTAAGACGTGGTAGGAACCGGTGGTATGTTCAGGGGGGTTTTAGCGGAAAAGTGGATATTACTCTAAATGTGTGCATGTTAAAAATCTGAAACTTCATCAGTTAATGTCCCTACCCCCTGCACACATGTATGTAAAGTTGGGTCCATGTCAGAAATTGCAAAATCAGTTAAAAAGTGAAATATGTGCCAGTTCTGAATGCAAGCTCCCAGGAAGAGCAGAGTTTGAACAGGGGATACCTCCTGTAATGCATGATGGGTGCATATGATTTTAAAACAATATGTACCTCTGCAAATATGTATTTGTTTCAAATCTAGATTTGTGTTTAAGTTGACAGGAGGAGTGGACTTTCTGCAGGCTGTAAAATGACATCAATCTGACTCACAGTTCAGTTTGCCAATCAAGCGGAGGAATGGAAGCCGGACCAATGACGAATGAGAGGGGCAAGTCTAGTGATGCAACACACACACCCATTCTCAAGAAACAGATAAAAGCAGAGAGTCAGGACACATAGGGAGATTCAATTTCATCTGCCGCTGGAAGCCCTGCCGGAAAAATCCATACTTACCTCCATCAAACTCCAGAAAGCCAAACTAGAGACTTCAATCTATCCAGAGCAGAGACCAGACCAGAGAGAAAGCAGTGCTGTGCCTAGCAGAGACCAGACCAGAGAGAAAGCAGTGCTGTGCTTAGCAGAGACCAGACCAGAGAGAAAGCAGTGCTGTACCCAGAGAGACCTGACCAGACTGAAGTCCGTGACCAAGTCGCTTTCCTGTTTAAAATCTCTTGTGAGTACCGCCAAACTGTACCAAACCAATCTCTTAGTTTAAATTCATCTAATTCAATCTATTTAACCTAAGTAGAACTGCTTCCTAACTGTCACCTGTCAATTCAAGTAAAATTTGTCACTTGTCAAAGTGTGCGTTTAAAATTGGCAAAACCAAAAACGACCTTTACTAAATTGCTCATATCTCCGCAACCGTTTGGGCTAGAGACTTGCAATAACTTTCATTTTGAAGCTGAGATCCCAGGCTTTCCTAGGACCCCAAAACGGTAGAGATAGTCCTTGCGGTTCCTTTGTAATAGCGCTCGGCGCATCCGCGAATTTTGCCGCGATTTGCAATTTCTTCACATGTAAAAAAACTGCTGCTGCCTGATTTCATTTGCCAGAAATTCGTTTAACCTGCTAACTATCCCTGCATCATTGCTAGTGTGAGCCTGGGCTAATATTAACTAGATACCACTCATCCTGAACCTCTAAAAGGGAATTAAGAGCGTTTCCAGCATATTTCTCATTCATTGCCAGCACATATCAAAGCAATTTGGGCCTGTGATTTCAAAACTCCTATCTGTTTTCTGTTGTCTAAGCTTGCTGGATTGAACTGATTACATTGATTGCATTTCTGAGAACTGTGTGCTTCCTCCCATTTCCTTGCATTGCATAAAGAGGGGGGGAGTGAATAGCCAGAGAAAAGTGATTACATTGTTTGGTTGAAATCATATTGAGTATTTTCTGTACTGCATTCATTGAATATTGCATCCACCTGAGCTTACATAAAGCATCCTCTACCACATTATACTTTTGTTCCTATTTACCAGTGTGCTACCTTATCCATTTCATGTCAACTCATTAGTGATTATAAGAAGTGTGTTAGTGCCAGATTCTCCGTTGTTAATCTTCATCATATCAGATTAAGTGTGCTATTCAGTTATTAATTTATTATAAAGCGTGATATAATATATATTGTTTAAATTATCAAATAAACCTTTTAAACTTGCAAAACAGAACTACTTCTTGGCTCAGTGGGGTCAGGGGGATTCCAAGAGAGGGGTGTTATATAGGGGTAGTCATCCAGAACGCATGAACTGGACCTAAAGATATATCAATAAGGGTTTTCATTCAGTATTCTAGACTAGGCGTTAACTTAGCTGTAGTGCTGAATTGAATCCTCTTACAAAGTGGGGGCTCGAGCCGAGACGTTGGGTTAGATTTACCATTTGTGCAGATTAATACAGTGTGCTAACTGACGGGATACATACATCCAGTCGGATCACCACGCTGCATTACGCTGTGAAGCATTCCTCAAAAGGGACACTCCAAGAAAAGTTCTGTTCTGCAAAAATAAAATACAAACTTCTGTAAGTCAGGACAGAGACCAATCTCTAGAATGACGACCTTAGTAGACATGAAAATAGCCAGAGAGCACCTCTTGCATAAGCTATTTGTGAGAGGTGAATGGACCGAACAGGGCCAGGATGTGTGGTTGCAGGCCATCACACAACAGGTCACTGAAACAGGGTCAGATATATATAGAGATCAGGGTCCCTTACATGTGGCCCTGAGTGAACTATATATGGCTCCTAAAGCCAAAGAGGAACACAATAAGATTGCCAGGATAGCAGCATACCTGTACCTATATATGGGAGACATGCAGGATAGATGTGCTGAAAGCCAAAATCTGGCAAATAGGCAACAGATGGCATTACAGAAGGTCCAATCTGATCTGGACTCTTCTGAGCAGAGGCTGCAGAGGAGCCAGGAGTCAGAAAATGACAGCAGACTGTACATCACTAAAATGAAGGAGGATATGGATGTGCTGCAAAAGGAAAAGTCAGAACAGGATACCAGATTTCTGGCCTTGCAGAAGGAACACCAAGAAGGTTTGGACTCCCTACTGCAAAGCCAGAAAAAGCTGGAGCAACAATTAGACTTTAACAGGGCATGCACGGAGCAGGTAGCCACCCTGCAAAGTCATCTAGATAGAGTGAAGGTAGAGAGCAACAAGCTGATCTTGAAAGACCTGGATACCCAGGCAGAGTTTGATGAGGAGCGCCAGAAAGCTGGTGCCTTCCAAAGGCAAAGGGACGACCTGGCGGCACAAATGCAGGCTCTTAGTCAGGAAAGAGACGCCTTAGGCCAGGAAGTCTGCCATTTAAAAAGAAAAATGGAAGAAAATCACCTGGCCCACCAGGGGCTGGGTGATCTCCAAAAAGAAAACCAGAACTTGGTAGAGCACACCAGAAGGGTGGAAGATGCTCTAGCAAGAAAGGAGCAGGCCAGTAGGGACATTGCCCAGGAGGTAAACCTCCTGCAGCAAAGACTGGCCCAGTTCTCCAGGACCAACCAGGAAGCACAGAGGGAGAATGAGGCCCTCTGTCAACACAATGATAGGCTCCAGCAACAGGTAGCGATGCAGGAGAAACTGATAGAGTCGAGTAAGGCCTTAACAGAGGAACTGAAAGCACAAATGCAGGCTCTTGCATTGCAACAGGGAGCAGGGGCGGATAGAGATGAGGTCCGCTGGGAAAGAGAGATTCCTGACCATAACCGCAGGAGCCCTAACACCAGGGGCCTTCATCTCCCCCAGTCCCTGGACTCTACCACCCCCATGTCCCCTGGCGCACATGAGCACAGGGCCGCAGGGATGGCAGATTACTATCCAGCTAAGAGTATGGGGCTCATAGGCCAGTACCACTCAGGAATGGAGGGGTGGGCATCCGGGTATGGGCACCCAAGTACAGTACAGTTCAATGGGGAACCCCAGGAGAGTAGGCCCATTAAGGGCATCCTGAAAACCTCTGCCCAGTTAGGTCAGTGGAGGGGGTACCCATCAAATCCTGGCAGCAAGGAGGAATCTGAAGACTCCTCTGAACTGCGCAGGACACAGGAGACCAGGTCCCCACATTCTGCCAGCCATTCCCAGGCTCGCAGAATCCGGGAAAACCTGGAAGAACAGACGGGAACCTCTGGGAGCAGTGCCTCTGAGTCCGAGGAAGAATGGACAAGGGTTACCCGAACCAAAAAGGCCAATAAGGCAAAAAGGGCCTTGCTTAAGGACCCCTTAAAGCAGATTAAGGCGATCAGGAGCGTCATCACGCCTTACCATAAGAACGCTAAGTATTCTGTTTGGGAGCACTTAGAGTTGTTTGAACAAATGATGGAGACTTTCCATTTGAAGGACAGCCAAAGCTGTATTCAATATGTAAAGTGGACATTCTCCCCGGAATACTCCAGTTTCTTTGCGGGGCTGGAGGACCAAAATCATTTAAGATGGTCCACATATAAGGCGGCCATCCTGAAACATTTTTCTGTTCACAGAAATCCTCAAGAGGCTCGCAAGGCGGCCTACAATTTGCAATGTGGGGAGGATCAGGCCCCACGAGAATTTGTGCAGGAGTTAAAGCGTGCTTTTGCGCAAACCACCAGAAGGGTGCGCACAGATAGTAGAGAGTTTGTCAATACATTTTTCCATGCCTTGCCCAAATATATAATGACCCAGCTCGTGAGAGATTTTCATGAGAAAAGATCTTTAGACTGGGTCATTGAACAGGCTACCCGGATCTATGAGGTGCAGAAGCCCATAGAAAATAAAAGCAATGCCCAGAAAAACCCCAAAGCCAACAGCACCCCTGCTGCTGTCAAGGTGGCAGAGGTAAAGGTCACCCCCGTTTTGGATCTGGAGATGGGGGGGCCTAAAAACCTACCTGCACCTAATAATGCTAGGCCCAGGAGGTCCTCGGGTCAGTCACAGACAGGGAGCCAAGGAGGCAGCCCCACAAATGGGGTCCCTCGCCCTCCTGATTATGTAAGTCCCCGTTACAAGGGAAATCGACCCATCCTGGGTTATGTGTGGACTCCTCCAGCCCAAGGGGGGGGATCCAGACAAGCACCTAACCCAGGGAACTTCCCTCCAAACTTCCCACAGGAGGGCAGAAATTTACCAAACCCTGGGCAGAACTTTTTCCCCAGATATCCTCCCGACTTTCAGCCCCAAAACCATCCATCCTTCTTTCCCCAATTCCCTGAGCCCAGACCACTGAATCCGGGAGAGGGGAGGCCAAGGGTGGAGGGATACCCAAATCTTCCCAACCAGGGGTACTACCAAAGAAGGGATAGCTACCCTTCCCGGGATCAGCCCAGGGGAGAAAACAGGGCCCCGTATCAGCCTGAGCGGGTTTCCCAGTTAGAGCGCCAGGTTCAAAACATGGCGCGGGATATGGGTCATCTACTGAGGGCGCAGCAGAACCCTCAGATCAGCATGCCGGCGCAGAACGCACCCAACTCTGGACCTGGTGCTCCAGAACAATGACGGGGGCAGCACCCCGATAAATCACCGGTTCCCAGGGAGGAGGCACAAAGGGAAGGGGGGTGTAAAGCCTTGGAGGAAGCTTCCTTCCTCACTTGTAAACAGCCCCTGGAAACCCAGGAACCGGAAACAAAATCTCTTGCCCCTGAAAGTCTGCCTCCTAAGGAGCAGAGGGGGGGTAGGAGAAACAAAAGACCCAAACAGACTCAGTTTGAGGAGGAGGTACAGATCTTCCAATTTGAGGGAGAGGGATCCTCAGAGGATCCTGGGAAAAGGATCTTCTCCTTCAGAGAGGGGGGAACTCCTCCCAAAGAAAAATGGGTCCCTAGGGATGCAAATCCAGACTGGGGAGATGTGGAGACTGAGCTACCGCCGCCCACCATCTCATCCCAGAACCAACAGCAAGAAAATCCCCTGGTTCAAACCCATCCTGGCGACTGCCTCCAAAAGGGGGGGGGCGGCCCAGAACCGGAACCAGGGGAACCCACAATGGCTCTGATCTCCAGTTGCCAACTTTTTCTTTCAGATTCCCAAGGCTCTCCACAGAATTCTGCCCAAAATTCTTCTCTCGCGATGTCCAAAACCAGAAAGTTAGCCCACCAGTTGTCCAAAAATGTACATTATCTGTGCCCCCTTGAGGAGAAGGAGGGAAGATATTATGCCCCGGTACAAGTACAGGGGCAGGGTACAATCTCGGCACTGGTGGACACTGGATCTCAAGCTACCCTTCTGTCCAGAAGGGCCTTTGATGAACTGAATGCAGGAAGGGGAGAGAATTACCAAATTCCTCTCACCTCACTTCCTGGACAACTCCAGAACTTTGACGGGAAGGAAATTCCCGTTGAGGGGACTGCAGACTTGGACATTAAAATTGGGCGACATAAGTTGAAACACCCGGTCATAGTTGTGACCCCGGAGGGCACCCCTTGTTTACTAGGGAATGACCTCCTGAGAAGGTTGTCACCCCTAATAGATTGTGTAAACAAGGTCCTCTGGACCCAGACTAGCCGACCAATAAAATTAAAACGGAGTGTCAACCATGTTAGTTTAAACAGCACATGCCACATGGTTGAACAAAAATCTGACCAAGTAGAATTTCACTTCCAGAACAACCAAATTCCAGACGTGACAGTAATAGCAGTAGGACAACAGACTGGTGATGGGGGGTCCTCTCTATTTCTGAAAATCAACCTTCCTTCCAGTTTAAGGTGGTATTCCACGCTGGAAGGAAACACTCTGAAATTCTATACCAATCCACAATCTGAAACTCCCACTCCTATAGTCCAGAAAGATGTGAAATCAGCTCAGAGTCTGGCTGATATTCAGCAAATTGGAGAGCAGTTGTTCATCCCTGTTCAGTTAAATGATGGGAAGGACTCTGTTCTCGCTCGAGTGTGTGTGAACAACGGTAAGAGCTTCATCAGCGAAGCCATGTTCCGCCAACTCCCAAAAGATCCAGCCATTCCCACCTTCAAACTGATAGACAAATGGGAGATGGACCTGGAAGCACCTAATTCCAAACATCTCCTGCCAAGCAGGTGTATGCTCAAAATCTCCATTGGCAACAAGAGCATAGTCCACAATTGTTGGGTCGTGCGAGACGTCCCTGCCGCCTTTTACTTAGGCAGTGACATTCTCAATTGCTTTGCCATTAGTTTGGACCTAATAAACTTCAAAGCTTGGTCCCGATTAGCGGATAATCCCATGGGCTTTGATGATCCAGAAAAAGCATTTAGGTCAGCTCAATTGCTACCTTATGCAGTCGAAATTCAGGTTAAAGAGGAAGTCACCATCCCAGAAAGGACCCGACAATTCTCCCTGGAAGTGAAAGTTAAAAGGGGACAAGAGTTGAAAAACCCTGATGCTTACATACATCTAAATGCTTCTCTCCAACAGCAAGGGTTGGGGGTAAACCCAACACCATTAGTCAACATAGAACATGACACCATTCCAATAGAGGTGGATAACAGCGACTTAAAGAGTATTACTCTAGCCGCAGGCACCATTATTGGAATGGCGGTTGATGACCGACATTTTTCCATCGACTTAGTAAATGAACTGTTAGGACCAATCCCCAAGGACTGTTTTGAGAGTGACAGTGAGGACAACACAACACCAGACAGGATTTTTACCCGGCATGGGGGGAACTTCCTGGTGTACACTTCCTGCCCCTATGGTAAGGAAGATGTGACTTGTGACTTCAGGAGGGATGAGGTGATTTTCCAGGTCCATGAGGGCTGCCTTTCCCACCTGAAGCCTCCGGTCCAAATCAGCACTCTAACCAGGGACTTCTCCACCCAGCTGGAGGAGGCCGCTGAAATAGCCAAACCAGAAGTCTTTCCAGGCTTCAGGCAGATGGTGGAAGAGAGAGTCAACCTAGCTGATGCCTGTGTGACTCTGGAACAAAAGCAAAAGTTGAAACAAGTTTTCTTGGATTTCCAAGATCTCTTTGCGGTAGACTCATATGACTGTGGTCGCACTGACATCCACACAACAACAATCCCCACGGACCCTGGCATGACTCCTGTGTTTGTGAAGCAATATCGCTTGCCTCTCGCATCAATGGAGTCCCTTACTGAAATAATTAAGAACCTTGAGTCCCGGGGAATAATCCGTCCAGTCCACAGCACCTTCAATAATCCGGTGCTGGGGATATTGAAGCCAAACGGCCAGTGGAGACTCTGCGCCGACCTCAGGGAGCTCAACAAACGGGTCCACACTTCCCGATGGCCTCTTCCCTACATTGACCAAGGGCTGGCCCAGATTCAGGGGTCACAGGTATTCACTGCAATAGACCTGACCAATGGATACTGGACCGTGCCTGTCAGTAGGGAGGACCAATACAAGCTGGCTTTTACCTTTGGGGGCCAGCAGTACACATGGACCCGGACTCCCTTCGGATACCTTAACTCCGGTAATGAGTTCAATATTTTCCTACATAAGGCCATGCCCGACCTGGGTACGAGGGGTAACCTGGCTTATGTAGATGATGTCCTCATCAAAAGTTCATCTGTGGAGGAACACATAGCAGAGATCCGTTATGTTCTGACACAGTTGAGGGCCGCCGGAGCAAAACTTTCCTTTCAGAAAGCACAGTGGTGTAGAACCCGTGTTAATTTCTTGGGGCATGAGATTACTCCTCAGGGTCTCTGTCCCCAGGAAAAGAAAGTGGAAGCACTTCAGAAACTGAAAGACCCCACAACTCTGCGGGAACTAAGGAGCCTCCTTGGACTGACTAATTACAGCAGAAAGTTCATTGAGGGCTACGCAGAGATCACCAGACCCCTGATTCATCTCCTGAAGGGGGGGGTCAAGTGGGAATGGGGTCCAGAACAAGCCGAGGCAGTAAAACAACTCAAAAGAAGCCTCTCACAAGCGCCTTGCCTAGCTTACCCTGTCAGAAACAAGGAGTTCTTCCTGGAGACGGGGTTCTCTAATACGTGCTTGACGGCAGTATTATATCAAAAGCATGACAAGGTCAATAAAGTAATCTCCTATGCGAGCAAAACTTTATCCTCTGTGGAGGAAAAATTCAACGATTGTGAGAAGGCACTCCTGGCAACGGTGTGGGCATTGAAGAATTACCGCCCGTTTATCCAGGGGGAACACATCATAGTGGAGACTCCACACCAGCCTCTGCAATATCTCCAAAGTGACAGAATCCGGGCCGGAAATGTGAGTAATTCCCGAATTACTTCCTGGATTCTGTCAATGCAAGGCTTTCCTGTGGAGGTCAGATATGGCCAAAACAAGAAGAGTCCCCTCGCGCAAGGTCTGGCTGACTTGCATGATTGTGCCAGAGAAAACTGTCTCGAGGACGAAAGTCTAAAAATAAAGGACAACATGGAGGCATACCTTAATTCCCCCCACAAAGTCTTTGAAGAAGACAAGTGTGAGGGAATGCCCACTGTGTATGTGGATGGATGCTCTTACCATGTCGACAACAACGGGGAGAAAGAACTGGTGGCCGGCGTAGGGAATGCATGGGTGAATGAGTCCCCAGAACCCTCCGCTGGATACAAAATTGGTCCCCGAAGTAGTCAGGTGGCAGAATTGATGGCTGTGCATCAGGCCATCCTCACTGCTGTCCAGCATCAACTCCGCGAACTGGTCATAATCACAGATTCGGATTATGTACGGAACGGGTTCGTGGAGCACCTGGTTAATTGGAAAACCAGAGGCATGTTATGTGCTAACAACAAACCGTTGAAACATGGGAAGTTGATCCAAAACATTGATGATCTGGTCACCTCGAATGAGATGACCATCTATTGGAAAAAGATCAAGGGTCATTCCAAAGTAGAGGGACCAGACAAAACTGGAAATGACTTAGCTGATCAGCTGGCCAAAACCGGGGCCATCCAAGGGGATCTAATTGAGATTGAGTCCCTGTTGGGGGAAATCCAGGTCACTGCTATCACTAGGTCCCAGACAAATGCTCACAACGACCTTCCAATTGCACAATGGAGTAAGGAGACCCCTGATGCTGATTTGATCACCGCTCAGAAGGGGGATCCAATAATTGGTAAATTTTACCAGCACCTTGAGGACCCTGAGAACTTTCCCCTGACGGATACCGATTACATTGGGAAAGAGGACCTAAGAGTGTTGATGAAATGTCCAAAAATGTTCCGGATCCAAGACGGTTTGTTGGTAAGGAAATCCAAAGCTGGCCATGATCAGTGGGTGGTTCCTACCTCATTCCGAAGCCTGATGTTAAGTCACGCCCATGATGCGGCCACCGCCGGCCATAGGGGGTTTCACACAACATTGGAAATCTTAAGAGAGGTTGCGTACTGGCCACACATGGGCCAGGACCTCAACCAATATTTGAAGGGGTGCCTTGTGTGTGCACAATTTCAGCCATCATCCCTCACACACCGGGCGCCTTTACAAAAGAGGGGAATGACACTGCCATGGTCAGATTTACAAATCGACTTTGTAGGCCCTGTGATTCGCTCGGCTAGGGGGAATAAGTACATGTTGACTGTGACATGCTTGTTTACCAAGTGGGTGGAATGTCTCCCAGCCCCAAATTGCAAGGCAGAAACTGCAGCTGCCTTGATGATTAACCACATCTTTTCCCGTTTTGGTCTACCTCAAAGGATTGAGTCAGACAGAGGTAGCCACTTCACCAGTGAAGTAATGACAAAGATGTGGGAGATACTGGGGGTCAAAAGGAAGTTGCATATTGCTTATCGGCCTGCTTCTTCGGGGGCAGTAGAGAGATATAACCGAACCATTGTGAGCATATTAAAGAAGTTTGTGGCAGATTCTGGGCCAAGTTGGGATATCCGATTACCTCTGGTCCTAATGGCCATCAGATCTACCCCTTCATCTGCAACCAAAATGTCACCATTTGAGTTGATGACTGGGCGCAAGATGGTGCTTCCTCAGCATTTGCTCTACAGGACCCAGGAGCAGACACTGATAAATGCCTCCACTACTCATGAGTATGTAGAGAATTTAAGGAAACACCTCCAACATGCTTTTGCTTATGCTCAGCGGAATCTAGAAAGATCGGCTGATAGCATGAAGACCCACTATGACCTGAAGACTTCCAGGAAGGAATATCAGGTGGGAGACCGGGTCTATCTATACAACTTCCAAAGGAACCAGGCCAAGCAGCGCAAATTTTTGCCTACATGGAAGGGACCCTTTGAGATCGTCGATAAGATCTCCCCTGTGGCCTACAAGATCCGCATCCCCAAAGGCGGTTCGGCAGAGGGGGAAGACAAGTGGGTCCACATAAACCAGTTGAAATGTTGCCATCCCAGGCACGCTCTGCAACAACTGGAGGAATCCTCTGGAATCCTAGCGGGTACTGTCTCAGACTAATTCAGTTCCAATCATAAAACGTACCACATCTAGTCTCTAACATACTGTGATTTACATGAAACTGTCTCTAGTGATACTGTTTTTTTTTCAAAATAAGAATGTAATGTTTTGTTATGATGAAATGCATATGCTGCCCCACTATCTCAACAGTGGTGGAAAAAAAAAAAAACGTCTATGAGTAGATATTGCCGCTTTTGCTTTATCATCCTAGGAGAGATGAAACCATGAAGGATGACCAAGAAGAACGATCCGGAGACCGGGAGCAGAGACGCAACGGGCCCGGGGTACCGCCCAATACTCCCATCAGGACCGGCGAGGAGAACCGATCGATCAGTACCGGATGGAGAAGAAGATGCTGAACTGTGCCATCTACAGAAGAGGAAGAAGATTATGCGGACAGACCGGTGCATGGGTCAAAACCCTTGTGCACGCGACTCCCCATCGACTCAAATTCAAAGTGCAGTCGCGTGGGGGGGACTTGTTGGGTGTCCTGACCCATGTTTAAGCTATCCTGCTACAACATTTGGTGCTGTGGGCTTAGGAAATTCAAGATGGCGGAAAACCCACATGTGCGCCGAAATCCAGGAAAGCTGCGCAGTTTGTGCGCCCACCAAAATGGTTGCCTCACTTGCCACCCACCAGTGCGAGAATGAAAGGCCGGGTTGCCATGAGGGAAATGGGTTGCCAAAGGAAAAACAGTAGCGCCGGTTAGCTTCAAAGCGCTTTAAAACCACCATTGGACTACCCGCACAGTAGTCTGAAACCATTGGGAATGGCAATGCTGATTGCCAAATGCAACCTAGAAGTGTGGGGAATTCATTTCTTAAATCCCAAAAATGAGTGCAGTACCAGTACTCACCACTATCCAAAAGCCGGCGTTTTAAAACCACTCTGTGTGTTTTTCTGAAGGCAAGCAAAATGCCTATTTCAAACCTTGCAACATGTGCAAAATATTCACTGAACACCAGCAGACATTTGGCAGAATGGAGTTTTGTGTGCCTACAGAATCTGGGAAATGAAGATCATAAGACAAGGTTTATAACAAGACTGGCTGAGCTGTGGATTGCAGCAGTTTAAGTTGCACTGGATTTAAAGACACTAAAAATCGAAAATGTTTAGATTAAATGAGTGACCTATGTTTGGTGTCACATGCCTTTGTAACTGTTGAAATGTCATAGTTTTGCACTTAGAATCAGCATTCTAGCTGCATGTGTAAAATTACAAGTTATTTTAAAAGCAACAAAAAGTTAGCTGAAGGTCTGGCTTAAGGAACTTGATTTTGCCTAGCAACGGATCCCATCAGCAGTGAAACTTGAGTCACCACTGTGTTCCCAGGCCAACCTTCCTTTTGCTGCCCAGGCTAAGGATATGCCATCTATCTGATAATTGAATTATCTGTGCTCTGCAAGAGAGTGAACAAAGCCCTCTTCACTCAGGCAAAGGTTTTTATTACCGCAGTCGTAAATTGTAGCTTCCTCTTGGCAGGAGCTGGGAGGAGCACTGCCTGTGAGAGCAAGCTGGCTTGGCAGAACTGGAAAGAACCAGAAATTCAACCTTGGGCTGAGGGTAAACCACACCCCTTTGGAGCCAGAACATAACTTTAAAAAGATGAATAACTCATAGAGCGGACATGTGAAAATTTTATAAATGATACCATAATTCTTGTGATTTTTCTGCCCACAGTTTAAGACGTGGTAGGAACCGGTGGTATGTTCAGGGGGGTTTTAGCGGAAAAGTGGATATTACTCTAAATGTGTGCATGTTAAAAATCTGAAACTTCATCAGTTAATGTCCCTACCCCCTGCACACATGTATGTAAAGTTGGGTCCATGTCAGAAATTGCAAAATCAGTTAAAAAGTGAAATATGTGCCAGTTCTGAATGCAAGCTCCCAGGAAGAGCAGAGTTTGAACAGGGGATACCTCCTGTAATGCATGATGGGTGCATATGATTTTAAAACAATATGTACCTCTGCAAATATGTATTTGTTTCAAATCTAGATTTGTGTGTAAGTTGACAGGAGGAGTGGACTTTCTGCAGGCTGTAAAATGACATCAATCTGACTCACAGTTCAGTTTGCCAATCAAGCGGAGGAATGGAAGCCGGACCAATGACGAATGAGAGGGGCAAGTCTAGTGATGCAACACACACACCCATTCTCAAGAAACAGATAAAAGCAGAGAGTCAGGACACATAGGGAGATTCAATTTCATCTGCCGCTGGAAGCCCTGCCGGAAAAATCCATACTTACCTCCATCAAACTCCAGAAAGCCAAACTAGAGACTTCAATCTATCCAGAGCAGAGACCAGACCAGAGAGAAAGCAGTGCTGTGCCTAGCAGAGACCAGAGAGAAAGCAGTGCTGTGCTTAGCAGAGACCAGACCAGAGAGAAAGCAGTGCTGTACCCAGAGAGACCTGACCAGACTGAAGTCCGTGACCAAGTCGCTTTCCTGTTTAAAATCTCTTGTGAGTACCGCCAAACTGTACCAAACCAATCTCTTAGTTTAAATTCATCTAATTCAATCTATTTAACCTAAGTAGAACTGCCTCCTAGCTGTCACCTGTCAATTCTAGTAAAATTTGTCACTTGTCAAAGTGTGCGTTTAAAATTGGCAAAACCAAAAACGACCTTTACTAAATTGCTCATATCTCCGCAACCGTTTGGGCTAGAGACTTGCAATAACTTTCATTTTGAAGCTGAGATCCCAGGCTTTCCTAGGACCCCACAACGGTAGAGATAGTCCTTGCGGTTCCTTTGTAATAGCGCTCGGCGCATCCGCGAATTTTGCCGCGATTTGCAATTTCTTCACATGTAAAAAAACTGCTGCTGCCTGATTTCATTTGCCAGAAATTCGTTTAACCTGCTAACTATCCCTGCATCATTGCTAGTGTGAGCCTGGACTAATATTAACTAGATACCACTCATCCTGAACCTCTAAAAGGGAATTAAGAGCGTTTCCAGCATATTTCTCATTCATTGCCAGCACATATCAAAGCAATTTGGGCCTGTGATTTCAAAACTCCTATCTGTTTTCTGTTGTCTAAGCTTGCTGGATTGAACTGATTACATTGATTGCATTTCTGAGAACTGTGTGCTTCCTCCCATTTCCTTGCATTGCATAAAGAGGGGGGGAGTGAATAGCCAGAGAAAAGTGATTACATTGTTTGGTTGAAATCATATTGAGTATTTTCTGTACTGCATTCATTGAATATTGCATCCACCTGAGCTTACATAAAGCATCCTCTACCACATTATACTTTTGTTCCTATTTACCAGTGTGCTACCTTATCCATTTCATGTCAACTCATTAGTGATTATAAGAAGTGTGTTAGTGCCAGATTCTCCGTTGTTAATCTTCATCATATCAGATTAAGTGTGCTATTCAGTTATTAATTTATTATAAAGCGTGATATAATATATATTGTTTAAATTATCAAATAAACCTTTTAAACTTGCAAAACAGAACTACTTCTTGGCTCAGTGGGGTCAGGGGGATTCCAAGAGAGGGGTGTTATATAGGGGTAGTCATCCAGAACGCATGAACTGGACCTAAAGATATATCAATAAGGGTTTTCATTCAGTATTCTAGACTAGGCGTTAACTTAGCTGTAGTGCTGAATTGAATCCTCTTACAAAGGCCAAAGCAAAAACATTTTTAAAATAGAAACATACCATTGCATATATGGACATGTGACCTCGTGCAATCTGGAAATCCACCCATCTGGGCAGCTTATTATTGTGAATCCAGTTCCACCAGCATCAGGACACAGGCACAGGGACCGATGATGATAGCATTGGATCAGTGGATTCAGGTGGATGGGCGACAGATACCTGAGTAAGCTCCCCAGCCCTGTCCATATCCCTGACAGCATGCCACAATACACACTCGAAGTGATCTGGAGGAGGTACAACAATATTGAGATGCGCCAGGATAGCTGAAAATATTGTGGAGCAGCTACTGCAACACCTGCAGGCAATTAGGGATGCTGTTCAATGATCATCCAGCTGAATGGCAAGGGCTATAGACAGGCAGAATGAACTTGTGGGCTGGTGGATAAGAGAGCTCACAGAGTCAATCTCAGCAGGTGTAAAGACCATGCAAATTACCTTTCGCCTCATCTTTCAGCATATCTGCAGCCAGGAGTTGGAACCTTCCACTTCAATCACCCTCATTGAAGCCTCACGGCTTGGAAGCCCTCGTCGTCCATCACAATGCATTGTGGCACACATGCAGGCTGAGCAGGTTGCCATGCCAAAAAGGTCACACAAATGAGACATGAATGTATGTGTCACTCATGCCAGTCACAGTTGAGGTGGGAGAGCAGAGATGTTTGGGATGAGAAAGGTGGCAGGAGACAAGTGTTTTTTGGAATGCAAATGAAATGACATATGCACTTGAACAAATGCGAGCACAGTAATCTTTGGGTGGGTGTGATAGATTTACTATGTGACTACATTCAATCATTTCTACTATGCGTAATAAAATGTTCTTAAAAGCATTCTTAATTAATTCTTGCCACAGAAGAGGCCCATCCATGCGTTCATCATGGTCACTGCACGGCGGTATGTTTGTTTGTTTTTTTTTTATTGATTTATTTGGTGCACCAAACCAGAGGGTATCTGGGCGCATTTACAAGGAATTGCAAGTATACTTTCAGCATGGGTTACAAAAATGACATCATTATTTACAATAAGATACAGATATTTACAAATGAATATACTTGTATGTGGTCCATGGCATATGTGCCATCATCTTCCTCTGGAGGTGGCTTGTCAACATCCGGGGACTGTGGCACCTGTCTCCTAATGTACATGTTTTTCAACATGGCACATACAACAAAAATGTTGTTCGCCTTTTCTGGCATGTACATGAGGGTGCCTCCTGTCTGATGGAGACACCAGAACCAATCATTCAGCAGGCCAAAGGTAGTATCAATTCAGAGCCTGATCCTTATACATGCCTTATTGTATGTCTACTTCTGTGGTGTCCATGAGTTTTGGACAGTTGTCATCAGCTACCGAAGCTGGGGATAGCCAGATTTACATGCAAAGGCAATGGAGATAGGTGTTACTTACAGAACAATAAGAACATGTAAAATTGGTCATGACATGACGATCAACATGTGAGCTACTGTACATATGGCACATTTGGAATGCACAGGCTGCCTCTCCCTACATTTTATAATGCCTCATGGAATAAGGGGTGTGGGGGTTAATGTCACAAAGGGAATCTCCCATTTCATACATCTCTGACCTACCAGTGATAACAGTCAAACACTGTAACTGGGTTACCAAGTAACATGCTGTCTGTGGATAATCAGTACCGGGGACTCATGCATGTGCTCTGATATGCATTCTGGTAATATTGCGCACTTTGCGATAGTGTTCATGTGTGGCGAATTGGATTCTGCTCTTCTGCAGGAGTAAAAGGATGAGTAGGAGCAACAATGACCACTCAGCCCTCACACTCGTACAAACCAGGAACCAACACAATCATTAAGGTAAAACAGGCACAGTTAAGAGAGATATCTCCTTCGTCTTTTGTGGTAACATGGGACGAGGGAGGGGTATGCTCTTAAGAGTGGTATGAATGTAATCCAGTAGTGACCCAAGCAATACAGTAATACTGTCCAAAATAAATGGAATTTCCAATTAAGACTCCATAAAATATATATATATATATATATATATATTTTTTTTCAAGGAAAAAACGCAACAAAAACTCTGAAATTCAGCTAAAGCCATCTTAACTTCATACCCCCTGTTGCGCATCCTATGACCACAATGATGATATCAACTTCAACAGCGGTGTCAACTGCACAGACTCGTTTTACCAACTCCCGATATTTCCATAATGCAGGTCATGTGTAAAAAATGCCTCAAATAGGTACTCCAGGGAGATGCCACAATTGAGCAATGGCAGAAGAAAATTGCTGAACATCAGATCACCTGTCATGCTTAGATTTTTTTTAAATGGTGATTTTTTTTCCACCTGTTTATCTTATTTGTATTTAATAAAAAAATACAAAAACATATATGCTGCTTTTTATTATAATTCCCTTCGTTATATGTTTCATCATTATGCATTTTCTGTCCCTATTCCACCCCCCCCTTTCCATCCCCCAAAACATCACTTTTAAGGCCCACCTTTTAAGTTATATATATATAGATAAAATTGAAAACAAACTGCAAAAAAAATAATAATATTTATTGTAATTTATTTAATGCAGTTTCTGTAATGAAAATCACCCAATTGTTTATTTATAGCCGTGGTTATACTATTAACAGGGAAAGCAGTTTAGCCATGAATAAAAGCTCCCCATTCACTGCACGCAAGCAAATCCTGCAATTCATGCTGATGCTGTTGCCGCGGCTACAAATAAAAATATTAAACATTATACAACTCTGTATCTGTACGTATGTGCTTTACACATATCAAATTAATCAAATGACTTACCAAATACCTCTTTTTTCTTCCATATTATCAACTCTGAACCAAAATAAAATGTAGTTCACAACAAAACAAGAACACAATTATTTATGTTTTTTTCATAATGATACTAAGTGAATACGGATTGTATTCTTAGTACAGAACCATTAACATGTTGTATTCATTAATCATACTATAGAGGAAATAAACTTCTCGTTGTAGAAAAAAAAACTCTATTCAGTTTTTTTAACTATTTAAAAATAATTATAGATACATATGCAAAGTATACACTAGGTCACCCTCTCCAAGTACATGTATACAATAACATGTAAAAAAAATATAAACAATTTAATAAAATAAACATTAGGCCTTATTTCAAGTTCTGCAGTAGCCTTGCCGGTAAAACCGCCAGGCTGCCGCCGAATTTGGGAATATTACTGACGCCAGGGAATGGACAATTGCCGAGTCATTACAGCCCTGCCAGACCTGGTAATTGCCCATTGGCGGGTGCCGGTGCATCCAACATGCTCTGCTCGCGGGTGCTGGTACGGCCGCCAGGTCGGACCTGGTGGGCGGCAAGGCACTCGCGAGTAGAACTCGTAGTTTGCCTGTTTGGTAACTAGAGTACCAGCAAGCTTACCAGTACCATGGTCACCGGACCGGCAAACTTGTAATGAGGCCATTGTATCAGAAAACACCCTTCACAAAATCAATATTTTAAACCCTAAGAGCTGCTACAGTGCAGTATAGGAAACAAATGCAGTATTATCACTTCAACTATACTAACAATCCAGTTCAGTACGGGCTTGGTTTTGCATTAGCAAATTTTAAAAGGATTTGCCCACAACATCAACAGTTCGCACACCAATAAAGACATTTCACCCATCGGCAGCTTGGCCAATTTGCCAAAGCCAACAACCTCCTAGACCCAGCGCAATCAGGTTTGAGTCCACTAATGGGAACATAATCCTCCCGAGGCTCCATCTGGGACAACTTAAAAAGAACAGCTGATGCAGATGGCTGTGCAGTTCTCATCCTGCTAGATCTTTCTGCAGCCTTCAATACCATTGATCACTCAATCCTATTAGTCAGACTACAAACACTAGGAATCAAAAACACAGCCCTTTCGTGGATCTCCTCCTTTATCTCTAACCGGTCGCAAATCATGCACCTCGACCAGTTCATATCCATATCATGTCCACCACTAATTTTCAATTTCAACATAGAATACATTCCCAAAATTATCTGCTCGTACAACCTTACCTGCTACAACTATTCATACGATACCCAGATCATCCTCAAAATCCCAAACTCCAAAGGCTCTGGTAGCCCAGACCTGTCATCTTGCCTCTCTGACATCGATCACTGGATGATGACCAACCACCTCATCCTCAACCCTGGGAAAACTGAAATCCTAGTCTGCGGGAAACCATCACTCATCCCCCAACCAATCCCATGGCCCACCTCACTAGGACAAGCACCGGCACCCTCCAACGTGGTTAAAAACCTTGGATGCGAATTGGACTCAGATCTTTCCCTCACCAAACACATGCGAAATTGTGTATTATAAAATCAATGAAACAACATGATCAGTGCACACAAAATGGAATCTCCAACCGTCGGCTACAATGTTAGACATAGAGCTACACCTGCCAAAAAACATGATGTCCCATTAGCATAGTAGTACCTGCGTCCATAATCCATCTGCCAGCTGTGTATCCATGGCTATAATGCTTGTGACAAGGCACAACACTTCATTGGCTGTTGTTGTAACCCTGGCTATTTAAATAGCCTCAAAAGTATTTTCCTTGTCCAATATATTTAAAAATTTCTTTGGGTGGCTCTTAAAAGAGCCTTTGAGTTTGTTTACCAATATATTACCAAATACATATATTTTCAATCAGACAAATACTCTTCACCTCTATTACAAAATAGAAATCTTGGAACATTTCTCTGTGCTCTTTCTTTAGATGATTAATTAATTTCCTTTTCCTGAACAGAAAAAAACATGCACTCCCAGTCAAAAATATTTCTCCACAATTCCATAGACCTTACAATATTCTGTCTGCAGCACCTCCCTCCACCAGTGCAACAATATCACCAACTGCAAATAAACCCTCAACTTCAGCAGCTGTCTCAACTGCACAGACTCTTGTTGTACCGGCTCCCAAAATGGCCTTTTAAAGTCCACCTTTTAAGTTACAAATATTTCTATATTAAACACAGACTGCAAACATATATTACAATATCTATTGTTTGATATATTCTCAGAAATCAAAATCTCCCAAAATGAAAACAAGACTGTTAAAAAAAGTTAAGGGATGTACCATGCACATTGTGCAATAAATCTCTATGACGGGGCCCTTCTAATGTTCCATCACAAAGCCTAGGAACATCAATAATGAGAAACATCTGGTGCAAATACACTGCAAAGATGAAAATGATGACAATCAAAAATCACACAAGCACCAAAAATAAAAATGGATGGGGCACCTGCATCCAAATGTCATCACCCAAAACTGAATGAAGCCTCAACTTCTGCATCAGTGTGAACTGCACTTTTTCAATTTTACCAGCTGCTCCCATGTCAAACAGTACCACTGTGTTCTGAATACAGGTTGACCTTTCATGGAAGTGAACTGTACAAAATCTAGTGAAAGTCCAGTGGGATAATGAGATTGATACAGCTACAATATAAGACACACAAAATAAATTACTTTAATGAACTTGCAAACCACTGTCAATTCAACATCACAAAACACTCAAAAGACCTACACTACTGAATACCTGAATGTGGATTAAAATTACAATAAATACAATCAAATAAACCTTTGATCACAGTAACATAAATACAAAAACTAAATGTCTGCATGTAAATGTCATTAATTGACATATCTAATTTGATAAGTCCATATTTCTAAAATATAAAAAAATATATCAAATACATTCCACACAATCAAAGCAGATGAAAACATTCATAATGACCAATTGATAGAACTAGTAAATATAACTAACATACATAGGATTGTAAATAAATCTTCAAAAATGTAAAAATGAATTCACACTTTCTTTGCGATCAGCTATACTCCTGTCATCTCCACAGTGAGAACTCTAGAATCAAAAGGATAAAACTGCAGAAATGGGTGGCTTTTATACATTCCAAAATGAACACCAAAGCAAGAGGACTACATATTAATAAAACTACTAAAATGGATGACACATTTTCTCAACAACCTATCACAGAGAACTACAGAAGCAGAAAAGTAACAACAACCAATAACAAACAATTAAACTCACCGAAATGTATTTTTCCCCTGCCAGCATCTTTCATACCCATGGCTATTTGACGTGGCTACAGCGACTGCTTTGTATCCATGACTACATGTACATTTTTTTGCAAACTCAAAATCGAACTAAGCCGACCTTCCAAACTTCAAATGAAATAAGGGAAGACCTAAGCACAAAAAATAATATACAGAGATATAATTTTGCGCTATATCATCCACATGACAATATAATGATTGCACAGAAAATGTATGGTTATTTGCGTGGGAATAAATATAACTGCATCTATGAAAATACCAATAAAAATATGAAAACCGTTAACATGGCTACACACATGCTTTTTTATACATGTGGTTATTGCCAACCCATACATTAGTGTTTTACTGTTAACCGCAGTTATTTGCTAAAATCTACGACTTAAAGAAATGTAGTTTCACTCCTCCAAGCTACAAACAAGTGTCCAAACACACATATCAGCCCCACTCTACTCCCCATGCTCCTCCTCCACCCCCCTGATCTCTCCCAATCCAGAAAAATACTCAATGAATCTATGAAGCTACTCCACCCAAAATGTCAGATAGCTGCGGATACCGCATGTACCCAAACGACCTGCCATTTGCCACAATATAGCCATGGCTGCACAGGGTACCACATCTACCCATGGCTAGCAGCGATGTGCACTGTGTGGCAGCTGGATAACCACAAATCATTACAAAAGTACCATGAACCAATTACAATCTCAAAAACACACACATCATACATCCCCTGCTCATACAAATTACTAGAAATTCAAACTGGGTATCATTTTCTTGGAACCAGAGAAAGACTGCAGATAACATAGCTGGTTTGAAAACTGTGTGGCTGATTGGAGACAGTTGGCTGTTTTGGTTACTGCCTTCTTTAATAAATATATACATAATAGATCAGTCTTGGAAATATACTACATAATAGATCAGTCTTAGAAGGGACACTTTCGGGTACAAACAGTGTACTTTTTTGAACATTGAGACCTATAGCTGCGGGTATGGTCCAAAGAACCCACGGCTATGACCGTCCCCAGCCGTTGCTGTAGTTAAACGTTCCTCCAATATTCAACAGTGCATTGGGCTACACCATAGCTACGGTTATTCATCTATGTTTAAAAAAATTATAATATTCTTCTCCCTGGAAAAAAAAGAAAACATAATCAGTTAGAAAACACACACACTAAAACGAACACAATTTAATACATGCGGTTTTTTTACCCTCATATCTAGTATGCAGTGCCTCACATGCACTTTATAAGGTACAACATTTGTGCATAAAACACTGTTGTTCTCTTTCCACATATTAATCATTGGGCCATTGGGAAAAAGAATCCAACTTGGATTTAAAAAAAAACATGAAAAAGCTAGGCATGAGCATTGTTTGTGCATAATTAAACTCCACACATTAAAGGTGCTGCCATCAACAATGAGAGATGTGAAACAACTGCAGCACTCCATTTCAAGAATCATCAGACAAGCTAGACAGGTTTAAAAAGAAGGCTTTCATTAACTGTCTACAAATGTGCTGCTCCCATCTCCAGCAATACTGCTAATATTTGAATATAGGTTGATCTTTCACAAAAGTTAACTGTCCAACATCAGGTGCAAATCCACTGGAATGATGAAAACGATACAGCTAAAACACAATACAAAAATAAACAATGTATAACATGAACTCACATGACACCATCAATTGTACTACCAAACAGAAAACTCAAAACTGCTAAATGTACTGCATAGCTCAAACTGCATTATAATTGCAACAAATACAATAAAATAAACCTACAACCTAACTAACATGAATAGAAAAACTAAATGCCTACATATGAATGCCATTGAATGACAAATCTATTTTTGTAGGTCCATGTTAGTGAAAGTAAAAAAATGGATTACAAAATACTTGCCACATAATCAGAACAGATGAAAAAAATGATAATAAACACCATTTGAGAGCAGTAATTAAAATAACTAACACACACAACACTGCAAATAAACATTCAAACATGCAAATATTTATCAACACTCACTTTCACATCAACCACACTCCTGCCATGTCCACAGGGAGAGTTCTGGAATCAAAAGGATATAACTGCACAACATGGTGGCTTTTATACTTTCCAAAATGAATAGCAACAACTGAGGACTATATACCAATACAGCTACTATAATGTATGATATATTTTCACTACAAGCAATCACAAAGAGCTACACAAATGGAACAGTAACAAAAATCAATAACAATGAAACTCACAGAAATCAATTTTTTCCCCACCCAGCCTTTTTTATATCCATGACTATTTGATGGGGCTGCAGACCTTGCTTTGTATCCGCGGCTTCATGTACATTTTTCTGCAAGCCGAAAATCAAACTAAATTGGCTTTCAAACCTTCAAATCAGATAAGTGAACAACTAAGTACATTAAAGAACAAAACCAAATAGAATTCTGTACTGTGTCATTCACCTACAAGTATACATTAAAAGTGCATTAACTAAGAAAATGCAAAATAGTTTTGACGTGCCTACACACGTTCTTTTTAATATATGTGACTACCTAGGCGCTTCAGCGTTTCAACTGAGGAAACTCCAAAGAATCCAAAACGCTGCTGCACGTCTGCTCATAAACTTATCTTCCAGAGAGCACATCAGCCCTACAATAAGGGCCTGATTCACAGAGTGTTTCCCTGTGGGATTGCACAATTATAAAATGCTTTCATGAATCAGGCCTTAAGTGTCCTCCATTGTCTACCAATTGGCCGATGCACTGCCTTTAAAAAGCCATGTGCATCACCCACTGATCCAAACACAACACCGGCCCGTAATTCCTTCAGGCCTAAATCCTGCACTACCAGTACTCAAGGAGTCTCAGATCTCACACAGCATATCGCCTAGTGGTCCAACTTCACAACTCCTCCAGGCTGGGCGGGTCCTCGTTCTCCGTCCAAGTGCTGATTATCTGGAAATCCCTATTCCTACACATTTGCAATCCTGAAAATCACCTGAAATTCAGAAAGACCCTAAAATCCTGGCTTTTCCCAACATCCATTGAACGTCTCCCCCCTCTCTAAACTACATTGCTGAACCCAACATCCCTATACACCAATTACAGCATTGATCCCGGTAGCGTTCGTAGCGACCCACCTTGACAAACTATCGCCCCCATGCACGAAAACACTCCTACCTGATGAATACAGCTGAAAAGCTGGCAGCATTCTCTTAGGCACACAGCAATAAACTGCACTAGCCCTCGCTGCTCAGACCTCGATCCAGAGAGACCACAAACAATGAAACCACCCATCCACATTGGACAACAAAACGCTGCAGCCGAACTACACTAAAGCATACGGTATGTATACCTTACACCACCTCTGTGGACACAGAACACAGGCACAGCCAAAGATCTATGCACCATAGAATGCAGCTATGGCTATGCCTTTCCAGTCTTGCAGCACACACAGCTGTCCACACTGAAACCCCTGACGTACCTCAAACCCTCTGCCACTAGCATACAGTGACTACCAACAAAAACAAAATTCATTACAGCTGGCACACATCGAATCTTCGACAATAGCACTCTATCCTAAACCACCAACAGTGCCAACCCATGTCCCTGACCTTAGGGCTGTTTAGATAAGCCTAGCCAGCCACCTAAGTCCTAAACCAGCAAAATGCACACAAGCACCTCTTAATCTAAACTCTTAGAATCTTCACCGCATTGTCTGCGGTCACCGAGGGCGTTCGTATCACAAAGCGCATTGAGGCCATACAAATGGGGAAAGAGCGCTATATAAATAACCAAATACAATAGAATACAATAGAATACAAATAATTGACATCCCATTTGCCACAATATAGCCGTGGCTGCAGAACAGTGGCAGATTTACCCGCAAGTAAAAATGCTGCACACAGAGTGGCTGCTGGATAGCCACGGTTAACCACAACAGTATCAACAACCAATCAAAAACTTCAAAAGGCACACATCAAACACATCCTGCTCATACAAACTCATAGAAAATTCAAACTAGGAATCATTTTCCTGGAAACAGAGAAACACTGCAGATATAATGGCTGGTTTGAAAATGGTGTGGCTAATTGGAGACAGTTGGCTGTTTTGGTTGCTGGCTTTTTGTGAGAAACAAACAGGGTAATTCATAGAATTCAGCGCAGAAGCAGCGCACGCGAGCAGCGCAGAGAGGGAGCGAGTGTCAGCGTGCGCCAGCCATGTGTGCTAAACAGCAGTCTGGCGCACTGCGTATTCATGGATTTCCCAAGCCATTTGGAGCCATGGCGCAGTGAACATCCTGCAGCGCCAGTTACACCCCCAAGAACGTCCCTTGCGCAAGGAAAAGCCATCAAAATCCCCAATACGGCGCAAAGGGGCACGCTAACCCTGGACCAGTTTACAGGGCCGCTACACTGTAATCGCGTGACAAATTATGCGTACCCCGCTCACGGCAGCTAAAACACGTGAAAATGTACTTGCGCACCCCCTTCCATATGCGTACCCCGCTCGTGGCTGCCAAAACGCGTGCAAAAGACGTCCCCAGGCCAATCGTGTGTGAAAAACCAGCCGCACCCCTCCAAATACATGTACCCCACTTGCATTAGGTAAATAGTGTGGAAAAAGTCCCCCCTGTGGTGTGTGCTGACTGCGGGGCATGGGGAGGGTGGATGGGCTGTCTGCGCGTATTTCAGGGGATGCGCGTGGATTTTCACACACGATTGGCCTGGGTACATGTATTTCGGGTGTGCGTGTGGATTTTCACACTCGATTGGCCTGGGTACATGTATTTTGGGGGTGAGCAGGGATTTTCACACGCACGAGGGCTACAGGGGTCGCGTAGCTCTTTTTCTTGATTTTCTGGGGTGCCTGAGCGTTGCGTGACACCTCATTTCTCCTAGAGGGCCACAGAATGGGACATTCATCCTAGCTGTATATACGTGTTTGTTGTTTTTGCGCACTTTTATGCTGCGCGGGGCCGCTTACGCCTGCTTCCTGCTGGCATACGTGTTTATGGATTAGCACGTCTTTTTTGGCGCACAGGTTTTCCCTGTTCGATTCCATGAATATGTGTTGTTAGCGTATGTGTGGGCGTTGAGAGCATTTACCTCCGGTACTTCCCCTGTAATGCCCACATTTTCATGCGTTGTTCCCCATTCCGCGTGTTACGCCCTCTGTTCCGCCCACTTTTCTTGTGTGTGCTACATGTTGTGCGCACAGCGTTTAGTGACGTGTACACCCGTGGGCGCCACCCATGGTTTTGGCACACACCCCAGGATTTACACGCGCAGCGCATTCCATGAATCGACGAACGGCTGCATGCGCGGCTTTAGCACACGTGTGCTGCGATTTTCACGCTTGTGCTCCCCTTTTCGGCACACATTTATTCCATGAATTACCCTGTAAATATTAACATGGACCTTTGTTTGAGAGATTTTACAATAAAATGGTTTGGATTGCGGGGAATGCGTTAATTCCAAGTTTTTCCAAAATTGTTATGCCTGAAAAGTACAGTGCAGCCAGACATCATACTAATTCATTTTGGGGGCAATGGTTTGGGGAATGTACAAGGTGTGTACCTTACTTTAATGATGAAACAAGACTTCGAACATCTAATAGAACCATTTCCTCACACCATCTTTATATTTTCCAATCTGACTCCGGCAAAAAAGGAAATGGACCACCACATTTAATGGTAAAATTGAGAAATCCCAGAGTAATGTTAATAAAGCAATTAGAGCATTCATGACAGACCATAACCAATTATGGATTTCGAACAACAACATACAGTTCTACATGGCCAATTTCTATAAACATGACAAAGTACACCTAACTGATGAAGGAAATGCAGTGTTACTTCAAAACATCAAACCAAATTAACCCCAAATAGGCCTCTTATGACATATAAATACACAAATGCAATAAAATAAACAAAACATTTATTTTAGGTATACCTGTGGTTACAGTTCATTGACTTTTATCATAACCACAGTTACATAAATTGTTTAAAAAAGGGTCTCAATTCTGGTTTTATACTGCAATACAACTGAAAAAATCAATACAACACTACTCATGTACTTATGTAAAGTAGCTAAAGATAAAGAAAGCAGAGAATAATACACAACAGTAAACTGGGTAGGCAAAAATATCACAGCCACATAATATAGTACCATGAGTGAGAATACATGACCTAAAGTACATTGTATGGGGCATCTAAAACTACCGTACAATTCCTCCTTTTTATATACATTTTGTAAAACTATTTTCTTTTCTTTTTCTCCAAAGTCTCACTCTAAAAACACACACCCAAAATAAAAAGACTCACCAACACCTACCAAGACACTGACCATAGCCTCTAGCCATGGCCAGTGATTTTTCAACCCCAACATCACTAAAATCCTTAAAAAATAAAATAAAACACTGACACCCCAAAAAATATATATCCGCGAGCACAGAATTACTCCTACCCGTGGATATCTGTAGTCCTTCATAGCCTCGGAAAAACAGAAAACGGCTGAAATAAAAAGGTTTTCCTACCCCCCAAGGCCCTCATCAAGTGCTCCCCCCATTTGTCCCAGCTCACCCCACGCCCTAGATGGCCTCCTTATCTCCCCTACCCTCTCCCTAACCCCCCACAACACACGCTCTTTCTGTGAAGAAGTTTTCTTTCAGATGCCAGCTATTTGCCGCTATAGCGGAGGCTACAGATAGCTTTGTGTTGCAAACTCAGTAACTAGACCCCCTCCAACTCCCAAATTTCACTTGGTGACTTCTTATTGCCCCCACCTCTAACCTTATCAAAATATACTGTTTTCAATACAAATAAAAAATAAATCTTGAACCCTGGTCAGCCAGAGTTCAAGGACCAGCATTCAACCACTACACCACAATGGCTTAGTGCTTCCAGGTGCAAACATTTCATACATAGCGTACAATTTAATTAGTCCAATTGTAAAAGGCTAAGTATGAAACTTGTGATAAATCCAACAATAACCTAATTTTAGCATAATAGTTATGTGCTGCGTCTCAAACTCCTGGAGGCCATGGTTCTCGAAGGCAGCATTCAGTATAAATGTGTTTTTATTTCATTTTTTAGTTTTATAATGTTGCCCAGAAATTGTGTAAGACATGTTCCATTCAGTTTTATGATGTTACAGTAAATAAATGTGTTTCATGTTTAGTACGTGTTTAATGCTTCAACAACAGTGTAATACATGTCCAATCCTCTTTTATAATGTTGCAGTAAATAAATGTTTTTCACTTTTAATCCATACTACAAAATGCAAAGTGCCTGCAGGTTCATGCCAATTGCAACCGCTCGCGCCACAACATCCTTGTGCAGAGAAGTACAAAATGCAAAGTGCCTGCAGGTTCATGCCGCGCCAATTGCGACCTCTCACGCCAAAATATCCTTGCGCCGAGAGGATCCTGTGCCCAACTGGCTGTGTGTAACTGGGTTTGCCGAAATGGGACCTGCAGCGAAACAGTCGCACTATACCGGTGTAGGTATAACTGGCCGTGCCGAAATGTGCTGACCCGTGCTTCAAGCCCATGTTTTATGACCGTTCTCTTGATGACTGTTGTGATATATCGCATAACCCAAACTAACCGCATTTAAGCAGCACGAAAAAGGGCAAAAATATTCAGCTGCAAGAATAACATATGCCCAGGTACTTTTGCCCCAGTAGCAAAAATCAAAAACTGGTACCCAGGAATATATGCACAGTAAGTGACCATGGGCCTCATCACGGTGGTGCTATTACCACCGGATTTAAGGGTCCGCCAAATCAGGGCTTCAGCGGATTTCTCCCCAGCTCTGAGCTGGGGGGAAATCTGCCAAAAATTGCGCTATTACCGCTGGCGGGAAATCCGCCGGCGGTAAGAGCACGAAAACTCCCCATTGAGCCCAATGGGGAATGCGGCATTCCCGATTGGGCTCAGTGGGGAATGGGGAATTCCATTACCGCCAAACCCGTGATCCGGCACTAATACCGCCGGCGTTACCGCCCAACTCGTGATGAGGCCCCATATATTGTAAAGTGAAATAATCAAATGTAGTTCAATTGACCGTCTCCTTAGAAGAAAGTGTGCAAAACAAAATAGAATTGGACACCCGAAAAATAACCAGAGAGAGGAAATCTTCTAATAAATATGATGGCAATGCATAAATGGTGCACACCTTTCAAACTCAGCAATCTGTAGTGAAATATTCCATGGGAAACAAAATCCCAATATGAAGTGCTTGTGGTCTTGCGGGTAAGCGTCTGCACTGGTAACATGACAACCTGAGTAAAATCCTGGTATCCAAATACTTGAGCAAGCTTACCAACCTCAAAAGAAAACCAAGGGGTTACATCCGCCCTCAGAAAAAAAGTTACGCTGTCCACCCAGGTTTGTGCTTTACTGGTTCCCTGAAAATCAGCCATAATGAGGGGAAAATAACAGCACTGGTGTCCAGGATTGCATACTCTCTTGCCGCATTGTGGGGAAATACTCATGACTTACTTGCCCCCTCATCATTTCCCCTCCTCACCCCCATGTCTGGCTTTGAGCAATACTCTGCTTTATAAAGCTTACTTGAAAGGTACACATACCATAGTGTCACTCAAATGTGTAAATCCTTCTAGAAAGGTGTTAGACAAAAGTGTTGAATTGTGTAATTATTTCCCCATGTTCACTGTGAGACTACAGATACCAGAATGCAATTCAGAAAAAGGCAAAAATTTGTGTCTGAGTGCAAATATTTCAAACACTGACAGTATCATGGTTTAAAATAAAATGGGGATGCTATGTGTTATGACATATTTAAAACTAGGAAAACACACAGCATTCAGGACTATGGACTGTGTGCCATTCAGGCAGTAACCGTGACTGACCATGCTTTATTTCAAAGCGAGGAAAAATCCAGTCCCCTTAGGCCATGTTTCTCTGAGTGTTCTTATAAGATGTGCTCATATATTAGGAAATGTAGCCTTAGGGGTATAACTCCTTCTTCACTTTGAAGCTAAGCAGGGTTCGTCCCTGTTACTGCAGGGATGGGAACCCCACTGTTGCTGTAAATAGATCTATCTTTTTTATTATTATTGAATGGGAGACTACAAATACCAGAATGCAGTTCAGCAAAAGGCGAAAAATTGTCTGAGTGCAAAACTTTGAAGGACTGAGAGTAACTGGTACTGACCCTGCTTAGCTTCAAAGCGGGGCTGACCCTGCAAAGGCCAGCCCATTCCTCTAAGTGGTCTTGTAGGTTTGGCTAATTTATCTGGCAACATTGCCTGAGGAGGCTGGCCCCTTCCTCGCTATGAAACAAAGCAGAGTCTATCCTGGTTACTGCATGGATGGGATACCTGGATGGCAATCAAGCCACTGGCCTACACTATAGCTGTAAAAATATGTTTTTTTAAAAAAATGTAATCGCAGGTACTGAACTACACATATCTGGGTTATTTGTAGCCTTGAATATAGCCGTGCAAAACGGCTGAAAAAAAATGCTTTCCTGCCCCCCCAGCACCTCACTAAGTGCCCCCCTAATCTGTGCCAACTCCCCCCACTTTCCAGATGGCCTACCTGCCCTCTCACTTTCCCTCCACAACACACACTGTTTCTGGGATGCAGTTTGCTTTTAGATATCGGCTATTCAAGGCTATAGAAATCTTTGTGCTGCAAACTCGGTCCCAAGAACCCCTTCAAGTATATTTCACTTGGTGCCCTCTAGCCTGATGGCATTTCCATATTTTTTGACCTGCAAATAGATTTTTACTGCGTTTCATTTTCCCATATCCTCGGCTATAGCCGCAAATATCACTTGCATCGAGAGAAAAACAAGATGGCAGTCGTTTAATTTCTGAGAACCCTTATCCTGCAATGCACCATGGGAGATATCTCTGTTTTTTTGGGGGAAGAAGTCACCCCTATCTCTGTCAAATATTTAAATAACTACTGCACAGAATGAGCCAAAACAAGCACAGCACTCTTTTCAACACTTTGTGGCCAGGTTGTTTCAGACCTGGCCCAAATACGTGTAGCGATTTGGGCGGTGCGCTTTGGCAAAAATGTACCTTTTTTGTCTATGGGAGAATGAAAGGGAAGTAGGCCGCACTTTTGGAGAAAATAAAATGTTGATGTTTAATAACTTTCTTATTTTTTAACAAATCTTTATGAAACGTTGCAGTCGGGTGTGGGAGGAGACTTTTAATCAATCATTTTCGGAATTTCAGTCAAATCCGTTACTCAAATCTAAAGTTATTAACAATAGAATTTTGAGGGGTTCCCATGTGCATCTGCCTCACCTTGACTGTAGGGCAGCTATTGCCACCCTAAGAATATATAATCAAACACACCATCTGCAATAGAACTGTCTCAAAAATACTGTACAAAACCTACCCCTATGGAAAGAACAGAAAAGATACAAGAGACAGAAGGATGTAGCACTCTGAGTATGAATACAGGGGTGATATGGAAATTGTTAACCACAAAAAGTGTATGTATTGTGGTGTGAAAAGGAAGGTGCAAAAGTGACCTAACTAGTCTCTATGACCCAAACGGACCAAAGGGGCAGTTTTTGGTCGACATTATCTTGTTTTGGTTCTTTGGTGGGTTGGCGGCATCAAACCCAACTCCGAGCAGTGGTGCGAGCGGATCAAGCTCAGTTAGGGGCACTGTGAATCATGTGGGCCCAAGCAGCAAGCTGACGTCAAACAGCTCAAAATGCAGTAGCTCTGTTTGGCTGAAAGGAAGCTTTTGGCACTGGAGGTCGGGGCGCTTACCAGGATATTTTTGAGGTTGGGCCAAGTCGAGTTGTAACTACCGGGAAGGGTCAATGAGTGATGCTCCAATAGTTTGAGTCGATGGATGACAGCAGTCAAAATGGTGATCATGTTGCTCTGATGTGTGGTTCAACAAAGCAACAGTTCGAGGGGCGAATCGGATCGAGTCATTGTGTAAGCCCTGGTCTGAGTCTGCAAGTGACTCTCCATTGCTTAGAGTTGGGTCCCGGCACACAGGGGTTGATTTGAACCAAGCAGGTGACAGACTCAGCGAGGGCACAATGCAGTGTTGAGTGGTCTCAATGTGCAAGAAATTGTTTAAATGTTTGGAGGGGTGCCAGAAAGCAGCATTGGTGGGATCCCTCGCCGTTGATGGCGTTGAGTTTGCTTTGAAGGCCATCTGACCGGTTTTGAGTCAGCTGAGCAGCGAGCCTTAGCAGTTCAGGTCCTAAAGGTGCATTGTTTCCCAATTCCGGGGCTCAAGGACAGTGTGAGTTCTTTCAGGGTCTGCTCTCACAGCCCTGGGAGATTCTGGTGCAAAATTGTAGGTCCTGGCCCACAGCAGGTTTCACCCCAATGTGCCCTGGGAGTGGGTGGGGAACAGAGCTCTCCTCTGCCCTTCACTGCTCCTTCTTCACCTTAGGGGCTGAGGGCTTTGGAAAGTACAACTCTCCAAAAAGAGGTCCAGTGAATCCTTCTCATGTGTTGTTCCAGAGTGAATCAAAGAAGTGGCAGGAGACCCCTTCTTTAAAGGTAAAAGTCCACAGGTGTTTGGACTAAAGCTAGCCTGCCTTAGTGGTCCAATTCCTGTCATTGAAGGAACCGGACCTCACACCAAAGTGCTTTTCTCTAGAGGAAGTGGATGGGCAGGAGGAAAAGAGAGAGAGGCAGAGAGAAACAAAATGGTGGAAGTCTTCTTCCACTAGACAGAGCCCTCCTGACTACTCTAAGACCACCCCTCCCCTTCTCACTAGGATCAAAGCCCTTTACAAAAGATGCAGCACCATGGTGTGAGGCTGCTCATTTTGAATGGGTGTGCTCCTTTGATGCCTGGGCCCAGGGAAGCTGTGTGGTGGAAGGTTGTCCCTGGTTGAGGTCCTTACCTACCCTCACAAAGAGATCAACGAGGAGGCATGGCCATTCAGTCTTGTCATTTGGCAGGCTCAGCCTGACTGGCTAGATTACACATCACCTTTCACAGCGCAACTGAGTCACAGGAGCTGACACATGCGTGATACCAAATTGGATGTGGCTTCCACGATCATAATTATGCCATGCACCATGCCTAAACTAAGCATAACTTTATTTTAGAGTTTATCCTGGTCATCATAGTTTTGGTACATGAGCATGTCTTAAATGCAGCCTCTGAGCTACAGAGACTAAGCTGTCAATGCAGCTGTCACATGGGCAATGGTGACCTCTGAACCTGATGTGTGGCAGGCACTAAAGGCACTAAAGGCACTAAAACAGGGGTACTGCTGCAGAAGGACCCAGATAAACCCTATGCATTTGGCACAAAGTAATGAATGGGGAATCTGATCAGCAGAGTACCCTTTTTGAGATGGAATTACCTACATCATGTTATTAATTAATTCAAATAAAAAAATGAGTGTGTTTCAACCTACAATTCCTCACATGATGCTATTGAGGAATTACATTCATGGGTTGCAGCCTTCATACCATCAATGTCTGTCAGTGTTGCACTGTCATCTTGCACTGGAACCTATGCTGTGTCCGGTGTAGGCATTGTTTCCCTGTGCATTGTGGTACCTGTAGTTCACTTAGTAAATTTGGTCTTTTACATTGCTGACATGCCCTGATGTTGCCCTGCAGGACTTTGTTGGGGGAGGTAGTGCTTCTTATGGGTTGTCAGAAGTCAGGAGCTTCAGGCACAGGGTTGTCAAAGAGCATGCATTACATTGACATAAAATAGGTGAAAGGGGATTGCTGCCCCCCTACCGTTGCTACCCTTCACACTTAAGAAGCTTGTATGTGTTTTTTATGGTGATTGTACTGAGAGGGAGGCATGGTATCACAGGTAGACACTGACACAAGAGTTGCATGTTTCATAACCTTTATTGAGGGTTGGAAAACTCCTATCTTGCCATATAACTAAAATGGGAGTAGTTTCGACCATTGAACAAAAAGAAAATACAGCCCTAGTCAGTCCGTAGTAAAAATAAAATGGCCTATGCTAATAACCCTAATGCCTGATCTATTTCTAATACAATAAATGTGTAAAGGGAATGTTTAATAAAAAAAGGAAAATCAGTGTTCAGCTGAAATGTCAGTATGGCTGAGTAAACTCCATTCTACACATTTTGTAGCACAGGGTAAAGTGGCACATTTGGATCTTGCGACACACTCTGGCTTCGGACATAAGGATGCAGTTCGTTTCATGGACCAGGACCCACTTGGCCTTCCACGAAAAGTCACTAGTTTAGCTGCTGGACTTCTTGGCTTTCTATCACTCCAGCCCAGGTCACCTTTTAGCTTGTAATACAGTTCAACAAAAGTTTGTTTCCTTCTGAATACCACAGTTCAGTACAGGTTTCCCTCCGCTGGGATCAATCCTTTCAATCACAATTTGTGTGGTTCCCCTTCCCCAAGTTTCAATCACACATTCATAGGCTTCCCTCCATCGGGCTCAAGCCTCCTTTCACTTTGCTTCAGCTGTCAAGGACTTTCGAAACTGTGAGGCTTTTGCTTTTACCTCTGCATGAACACTTCAACCTTCTTTCCTCAAACGTCCCTTTTTCTCTCCTACACCAAGGCCTCTTTGTAAATGTAGTTTTAAGAACAATAGTTATTTCAAAGTTCAACGATATCTCTCACATCCAGGTTTCCCTCTGCCGGGATCAATCTTAACAACAGTTCAAATCTTGCATCTCAGTTTCTTTATCTTCTCTCCACTTCTATCAGACATTTCACTGAGACTTTTGATTGGGCAATGTTCTTTCGCCAGACCACTCTCTTACTTTGTATCTTTAAATTACAGTTCTGTACAATGCTTTGATTTCTCTCTCATCTTATCGGCACGGGTGCAACCATCATTTATCGGATTCTGTTGCCATCAAGTTGCATTTAACACAGACCAGACTTTCATTGCTATCATCAACTCAGTGGCTATGTTCATTCATTTTAATCTTTCGCAGCTTTAATCCTGAAGTGAAGGCTGATACCACAGCTCCGCTGTAGCTCCCACTCTACCGTTCACCCGGGAGGGTAGCTAGTATCCTTGAAACACAAAAGAGTCATGTCTCTTCTCTCTAGCTGGGCTTCCTTGTGCAACCTTCAGGGCTCTTCGAAGGTAACAATCTCTCTACGCAGGGTCCAAGGTTTCTCCGTACCTCGGTTACATGCCTCAGCCTGTCACTCTGCTCTGTCTTGTTCACTGTTACCCTGGAAGATCTGCTCCTTCTCGTGCACCACCTTGCTCAGAGTGTGTATCAGTGTTCCACCTTGTAACCATAGGGGGAGAGCTAATAGGTAGCAGGTGTATGTAATTAAGATCAAGTGCATGATCCTGCCTGATCTTATTAGTCGGGCATGTCCAATGTATTGCATGGGTGGTACTCCTTTCAGCCTCATACCTCCTTTTCCTCGGCTCAGTGTTTGTGTAGGAAAGGGGGGATGTGGGATGTTGGAATATCCTATAAAATAGGATGCGATAGGGGTATTTGCAAAGGGGGATACCATATCTCGCCATCGGACATTCCTTCCCCACACCCCGAGGACCCCTCACCCAGGTGATCCCTACGCACAAAGGTGATGGCCATGCCCTGGCCACCTGAGTAAGGGATCCCCGGGGGTCTAGGCAGTGAAACACCATGTGGACTTTCACAGAACTCACCCATGATCCAGGTCTGTTTCCCTCGGTAGGTTGCCATATATGTTGGCAGTTTACTGTTTTGCAGGAACTAGCTTCATGGTGGAACCTGGAAAGTGGGTGCAGCATTGTGTCATGGTGAGGTTTGCATCAAAGGTCACCTGTACATTAAGGAAATATTGTTGGTTCCTGTTACTGGACATCTCTTCTGATGCCTGGGGAGCCAACAATGCCAAATTTGTGCAGTCCACAGCTGCAATGACGTTAGGAAATTTGACAGCTGCAGAAAACCGTGTCTTTATTTTTATTTATTGATTTGACATTTGTATGGTGTCTATATACAAGTGTTTTGTTGAATTTGCCTGACCAGGGGTGGTGGGCAGGGAGATGTGCTGGGGTGCATACTGCATGAGCACCTGAAGCACCTGGCCAAGTGCAATGAATATTTGGGCTGGGATAAGCCATGCTGCATGCCAAAAGAGTACTGGAAGATGACTGTGGCAAAAAAATTGCTGCACTGACACAAACTTCAGTAGTGGTGGATAGGTTGTTCCTATGTTGTAGATCTGCCGCTATGAGTTGGTCCACTATGGTCTACCTGTTAAGGTGGTAGAGTGTTATCAACTGCCCATCAGTTGGTGCACAGTGTATGGTCTGACCCTGGGAATGGACATTCTCCATGCAAGTTATCTCCTCAACCTTTACTCTTCTTGCACTCTGTGGTGCTGCTGTGCATGCTTCTGCAGCTCACTGTAGAGCAGGAGGTCCTGGATCTCAAGATTTTGCTGATGCATGATGTTGGGAAGTTTGTTTGGTGAAGATGTGGGCCATTTGGCCAATTGGGTGCACCTGTTGCTTCATTTTCATCACCTGTATGTATTTGCTTCTTTTTAGGTGAAGGTAAATGCAGTATGTTTTTGGTGAAAATAGCACCTATCTCTAGTGGTATTTCTGCACTATTTGCACTTATAATGCTGTGGAATTATAATTTCGGATTTCAGCTCTAATTCTCCCAGTAGATTTAGTCCCAGGGGAACTACTGACAGTTTTGTATACCTTAACATGTGAGAGCAAATAAAAATAGGGACCCATCAGATACAGTGGTGAGGCACTTTGAGATATTTTATAAAAGTAATGTAAAAGATATCGTCTTTGGGATTGGCCTGCCCTAGCCCCACTAAAAGGGTAGGAGACAGGGGGAGGCCGTTGAGACTGTGTCTAGGGAAATCATTGATCTATGAATAAAGAACCCAAGAGGACATAATCAGGAAGAAGTTACGTATGTCTTTGTATGAGTGGAATCATGCGTGCATGCATTCCTATTAAACTTGATTGTCTAACTATTGCAATGTTGCATTCTGTGTTCTGCATATAAATCTGTGCATTTACCCCATGCCAATTATTTTTTTGTGTAATCTCTAGATTAGTACTTAAATGAGTAGGGTCGTGGTAAATAATCTACTTAAAAGCAGAACCCTCTTTATCTGAAACTAATAGATGGTTTGGGGGATTTGGGATAGGGTCAACATTATGAGCTTCTGTGGCAAGCTACAGACACTTGGAATTTTGAAAAAAGAGTTGTATTCACATATTCAGGTCATTTTCAGAGCATACTTTCTTTCATGTGGCCTACCTCTTTCCTGGCCAAATACTCAGAGTGCATAGTCTAGGTTTTATTTAAGGGTTTTAATAACATATACAATTGGTATGACACATTAAAAATACACAAGAACTAGCGTGTGTCTGGCATTTATTCCTGTATTGTTTATGCACACATCCTATTAGGTGGTAATACTTGATGAAATGAGGTGTGCTCTACCTGTGATGAACACGTTCTCAACATATACTTCACATTCTTGTCAGCTGGTTTTTGTATGACTTACTTCCGAGAATGGTCTGCATGGCACATGCCTAAATCAATATTCTAATAATAAGTGTGTAATGTGTATAGAGCAGGTTACAGATAGAAATATAGATATTTATCCATTTTTAAATTGTGATCATGGAAACTCAAAGATGGCTGAATGTGCATGAAAATAACATCACAGGGGTGTTCCGAGTGGAGTGATCATACTGTTCGCTGTTCAATCACTTGCTGTTTAAACAGAACCTGGACTAAACATTTTTTGCTTAAATGTGAATTGTGAAATGGATTGAGTAGTTCTGCTCTGAAGAACCAGTGTTGGCAATACACATCAGTGGATGCTCGAGCCATTTTGCCACTTTCTGCATGACAAAATGGTACTTTGAAAATGAATTTCAGGACTCTGTTTTGCTGAAGTTGTTACAATGTTGTGAGCCTGCAGCATAGGGACTGCTTTACATTTCCTTGTCTGTTTTTGTTTGTGTGTGTGAATATATGTATGAATGGGTGTAGGCTGAAAACTGCATTTTTATGTTTTCTTAATAGCCTTTTAATTTTTTAACAAATTGTTCCCAAAATGTCTAGTTTGGGGGACTCTTGAAAAACTTTTAGTTTGAAAAATGTGATCCAAATCCTTTAGGCAAGCCAAAGGCTATTAGCCTCGCTCAGCCTCTATGCTGCCAAGCACCGAGGCCGATATAAAGGATTTAAGGAGCAGGGCCACGCCCTCCTCTGTCAAATATTTTAAAAACTACTGAATCGATTTACCCTAAGCAAGTCAAGGAAATGTAGGCAATGCGTTGTGCCCAGGTGGTTTATATTTATCCAGCTGTGGCTGTTCAAAAATGGTATTTTTCCTCTATGGGAAAATGAATGGGCTGAAAACTGTGTTCTTTTGTTTTCTTAATAACTTTTTTTCATTTTGATAAAGTATTGTTCCTACAATTTGCAGTTCGGGGCTAGGGGTGTCAGTTGACAAACATTTCATTTTGGAAAATATCATCCAAATTCATCCAGCAAGTCAAAGGTTATTAGCAACAGCTTTTTGGGAAAAATGTGTGGTTTTTTCACTTTTGAAAAACTTCTCAGCCTCTCTGCTGCAAAGCACCGTGGGAGATATAGCTTATGGAGAAGGGGGCACCCTCCACCCAGTTAAATATTTTAAAACGTACTGGGTGTAATAACCCCAAGCCTGTCCTGGAAATTAAGTCAACACTTCATGCTCAAGTTGTTTCTTATTTGGTCCAATTCCATCCAGGAGTAGGCCGAAAACAGTGTTATTGTGCTTTCTTAATAACCTTTTCTTTTTTTGACTTAATCTTACCCAAAATGCCCATTGTGGGGAGGCCGGGTCAAACATGTTGTTTGGAAAATATGAGCCAAATCCATCATGCAAGTCAAAAGTTATTAGCAATAGTGCAGCAATGTTGTTGGGCTAGTTCTCTTCACCCGACTTCTTGCACTATGCATTTGCACTTTAGAGGTGCTGTTTACATTCTGCCCTATATTTGTAAAATTGCCATTTTGATTGAAATATTTTGCAGTTCCAGGGGGTTTTGCTTATTTCCTGTGTGCTGTTACATTTATGACATGAGGCTATTTTGTATCTGCGCTACGCACTTTATTGTCTTTCTCTGGTCTTTTGCACCTTGACATTAACATGTTAATGGCTATTTGAATTGCACTTGTAGTCCTCAAGTTTTCTATGGCACATTGTGTGTAATCTTAGCACAGCGTTGTGGGTTTTCACATTTATGTGGTTAATGTTGCAGATGCAGCTGTTGTTTAAGTTTAATAATTGGCTGTGATGCCTTGATACCATCAGAACTTCAATATGCCTACCGCTGCTAACTTTGAACTGCATTCGACATGCAACTCTGAATTGAAAACCAAGAGAAGAGACTACACTTTGTATATAGTTGGTGCTACAGCATTTTGATGTAATGACATCAAGCCCCAGGATGGCGCGAAACGCGTCGCTCAGGCAGCTGGCTTCATTTTTTGTGAAACTAAATTTGGAAATGAAATACTGTGACTGTGATCGCAACATCTGGGTTTTCCTTTATTGTGTCCAAGTGCAGTCTTGGGGCGTACGTCCCTTTTCTATGTATTTATAACATAAAGTTCCGTTGCAAATTCTAGTAAGGTCTCATAAGCAATATGTGCTCTCCTGCTTAGCGTGGTGAAAATCGATCCAATGTTTATTTATTTATTTAATAAAACGTCAAAAGTAGTACACAAATCCTTAACAGTATATTGGTCACTGAGTGCCAAATTCAAATCGAAATTGGAGAATGCAATTGGCTAATACGAGACTGAACTTTTATTCATTGGGTCACCATTGTAAGCCTGGCATCTGGACCCTGGTGATGTGCTGAAAAATGTTTTTAAAGTGGCCTTTAGCACCCTTCTAGATAATGTTCCCACCCTCAGTACCATTGTCAGGCAGTGGACAGCCCTGGAGGCAACCACCTGGCACAGAATAGTGGCACGTCCCTCCATCTTACTGCACTATATCTTATCAGCACATTGCCTCTGCGGCATACAGTGCAACCTGCAAAACAGATGGTTGCCAGCCCATTTTTTCCTCTGGAGTGCCCGAACATGTGCGCCGTTCTTGTTATTTTCAGGTTGCGACTCCCATAAAGTCTGCAGGAAGTGTGCCACAGCTCCTATCCCCCTACTTTTCCTTTCCTCTTGGTTTTCCTGCTGCTCAACAGTCACAGCTGATTCATTTCAGAATTCTGCTCATTGACGTGCCTCCATCCCAAGGGCTCTGCATAGCCAATTTCATTAACTAACTTTTCCATCCATGGCATATTTACAGATTTCTTGGGGAGAATCTTCCCTTGAAGCAGTATGGATAGTCACCATCTTGTTTTGATTCCACAGCTCTTGCTGGATGGGCAAATGGAAGTAATGTTAGGCGTTGCACCTGACTATAAGGAAACAGGCTGACTGGTCTTAACCTTCCTACCCCTAATGTATGCACCAGAGGATTGTGGGATGAATCTATCCTCTGGTGCACCCATAGGTTACACGTCGAATTCCAGGAGGATGCTGTTATAAACAAACATGTAATCAATGAGGGAATATAATGTTGCAGTCAAATAAACAGGTGTCAGCTTGTGTGGCAGGAGGATCAGCTAGATAGCATGCATTCATTCGACCTCCCCACTACTCCCCACTCAGGTTTGCAGCTTGCTACCACCATTCCCTCAAGAGTTGTCCTCTTCATTCACCAGACCCCAGGGATAAAAAAGAAATACACAGAAGAGAAAAGGGGGAGACTTGTTATTAATGATAGGTAACATTGATGCAAGCTAGCTCATTTACAAAATGTTTGCCGTTCCCTGTATTGCGCCACATAATCGAACGTGGTAACCCTTCTTGTATTTATTCGCTCGCTTAACAAACAAATTGCAAGTATCAAATCAATATTCAATATTGCCCCGAAGGAAAAAGCAGAAGCAGGGGAACGCAAGTTGGGGTACCAATGCATAGTAGTAATGTCAAATAAATAAAAATCTACAACTATATAATACACATCTAGCTCTTAGACAAAGCGCATGCAAAATCATATCTTTTGATTGATGAAGTATCCTCTCAACATGAATCCTAGTGTACTAGCCGGACACGGGCTCTCTTCATGATACTCTTGCATGTATACCATATTTAAACTGCACATAGTCACATCCTATCCGATTCCATATTGCTATGCCAATATCTTCATTGCTATGCCAGTTTTGTGCGACCCCATTAAAACATATTGTCAAAGATGTTTCCACATTGTGAGTAGGACATTAACGTTACAGTGCCACTTTACCTCCAGGAACTTCTCTTAAAAGTACCAACAATGCCATGCCAGTTTCAAGTTGCTTCAGTTATGCATATTGTTGTCTCAGTCATCATTACTCACAGAAGAATGCAGCACTGTTACCAACCAGTTTGCCTTTGTCCTCGTAAAAAAGTTCTATTGCCCCAACAAAACTACTATGCTAATTAATTAATCTTTTATGGCACGCTCAATGCCGGAGACTGGTCTCTAAGCACGTGACCGGGATTCAAACCTGTGTTGCTCTGCGTTGTCTTGGTTCCAAAACAAATGTGTTGCCCCTGAGCTTTCCTCCCGGCCTTCCATATTTCCTCTAGTAAATTGGCGTGTCTGTTTCTACAATGACTTGCCAAAACTTGGCAGTTAAGCATATTTCAAAGCCACACTATTGCCCAGGGACAATGTTTGCATCAGTTTCACAGTGTTACCTGAAAATAGCTAGTTAATCACATTGTCATTTCATGTCATTTCCCCTACATCACCATCTTGCATTTATGGTTTCCATAAAATAAGTATGTCAAAACCCTGCATTTCCTCCAGGTTTGAATTCTCGCCTTATTACTGTAGGATTGTTTGGTGTGTTTTTGGAGTACAGCGCCACTACACAGGATCAATGTATAGCATTTTTTTTCATGCAGCACCACTGCATGGGTTTGGTGCATTGCTATAATGTGGTACAGCAAGACATGTGTTATTGAGCATTTTATTTTTTATGCAGCGCCACTGCATGGGTTTAATGCAATTGCTTCAAGCTATGTGTTGCCAGTGGAACATATGGATATGTAAATGAAGACATGCTACACAGGGTTAAAAACAAACCATTTTCTCATTTAAAAGCGCATTTTATTTTTCATATTCAAAATGCACACAATTTTTTTTTCTTTTCATCTGAAATGCCTATGTTGCAAGAGACACATTTGAAGATTAATGAACTAATATAATTAACCGTACTAACATGATTCTAACTTCTTAATAATATAATGTGTTCTCCACTGAAAAATGAGGCAGGCTGAAACTCATTTCAGACTGTGTGCAGATTTTTTTTCTTCTTTCCTCTCTGTGCTCTGTCCACAGTATTTGCAGGAAGCAAGGATTCGAATAGCAGGAAATCAGTTTTGTTACAGTTGCGACTGTAAAAGTGAGCCATTGTGTAAAGAAGGAGGATAGGACATGATGGATTTCTATTGGGTGCACGTCACCCTGGGGGCTGAAATGAGAGGTTTCCTGTAGAATATCGGGGAGGGAGAAAGGCAGACGACATCTTGACATAGCTCGGAGAAGGACTGGGTTGATAGCTGGGGATGCCTGATTCCTAAAGCAGATTCAATACTGCTACAGAGACTGGGATTTCCAGTCAACAAGTCCCAGTTTGAGTGACAGCAAATGCTCGTCCTTGCTGGGTGAACCCCTCTAGAAGGCGACCAGCCAAAGAAGTTACATGCTGAACAAGCCTGGTAATTATCTCGCTGAAGTGTGTGGGGCTGTGTGTATGTGTGCGAAAATATTCAGTCAGAGTAGGAGAGGAGATTCCTGTGTTTTAACCACATGTTTAATGTTGCAAATTGAATTCTTTTTCACCGCCACTCTCTGTTCATTTTGTTACAGATAATGTTGTTACTGTAAGTTTTCAATTTATTTCTGTAAAAAAAGAGCAAGCTCGTGTTGAAATGCAAGTTTTATAATACAAAAGAAATTATCTGAAAGCAGGCGGGAAGTGTGTTTCATTTTTATCTTGTCCTTTGTGCATCTATCATTATAACACTGGTAATATGGGATCTTTGCACAGTGCAATTGTCATTTTTAAAAGTTGCTAAAAGATAAGACATGGCGGTAGCTGTGGGCATGAATCCATTCAGTGTATGAGTGTGTGTGTTTTCTGAATGGAACATAATAATAACAACATGAAATAGCCTGCTGCCGAAGGTCTATGAGTCGGCAGAAAGAGAGGCCCTGGACATAGCTCACCAAACGTAAATAAGTTGGTGATAAATACCACATATAGCTTGCTGTCGTAGATAAGTCAGTGAGAACAGCCCATGGTGCCACTCCATTGGAAATGTGGTGTTTCTGAAATGCAAGCCTGAGGTCTCTCTAGTGATCACACGAACAAACTAAACAAAAATAAGGGGTTCTGGATATTGTGGTCACATATATAAAACAAAGGATTTATGCTCACCCATAAATACCACCAATAACGCATACCAATATAATGTATACCACTAAATGTATCAGTGTGCTGAAATAATGTATACTATAGTACTATATACCAAATCTAATCTGAATGCAAAGAGTGATTATTACTGAATTATTTTCATTTTGGCGGTAAGAAAATACTGCTAGACCCCAGATCTATACAAAATACCCAACATATTTATGGTGCTTTGCAGGCCGGGAAAGTGATCACAGAGCACCTACTGGGCGTGGCAAGTGTGTCTCTCACTGCCATCTGTACATTAAGGGAACCCATTTTATAATAACAGTGTGTTACTAAAAACGAATTTCAGAATGTCACAAAGGGAAACCCCATTCTCAGACCTAGTGCAATATTTAGAGGCAAAGTTGTTTGCACATGGGACGTGGTCATCGAACAGTACCTTAGGATGGCATGACCGCATTCAGGGTGAGGTGCAGAAAGAAAAACTAGACAATATTTTTGCAGAAGGCAGCATAATTCAGGTCTGCCTTAGAAGGTTATTGAATGCAGCCGATAAAACTGCAGAGAAAGACTGTTTAATACGGCTACGCGCCAAGATCTGGTTTATTTGAATAGGTCCCTGCGAATGCAAGAAAATGATAACCAGCTAATTAACAGGTTAAAGACTGATTTAGATGGGGCAAGCAAAAAAGAGGAGATGTTAAGAGCAGAATTGGATGTATGCCAAAAAGACATGCAATTAAAATGCAGAGATTTTTGATGCTCAGTTATCCAAAAGCAAGAAACAATTTGAGGACAGTGAGCAAGAATTGGTACACTTAAAAGCCTTAGTGGACCACATTAGACAGGATAAAGATGAGATTGTTTCAGAAATGCAGATTTTACAAAAAGAACATTTTGAAAAAGAAAGTGGTCTCCGAGGTGCAGAGCAAGAAATGGTTAAAATGATTCAAGAAAAAGACAAGAGAAACAAAGAATTCAATGAATGCCAAATGCAAATGTGCAACATGCAGGAGGTAATAAATAAAATGAGTGATGAAAAAAACTATCTGCAAAATGAAGCATGCAGGCTCCTTAAAAAGGGCAAAGACTTAGAACAACAAATGTGCATTCCCAGGTAAATTCAATGGAGTGGAAGTGAATTCTAGTTCTGCCCAAAGAGCTAGTGCTCCAGTGACTGGGCCTGTGACTGAACTTGGTTGCAGCGCCCTTGGGGGATTTGATACTCCCATTGGGGGCCGCCACCAATCCCATACACCTGGAACCAGGGTTGAATCACAAAGTGGTGCAATTCCATGCATTGCAACAAGTAGCCCCATAAAGATAATGAAATCCGTTAAAGCCCTGATCAAACCATTTAAAAAAGGAGGGGAATGCTGCATTGAGGATCCCTTAGAAGCGGTTCATGACATTTTTAAAGCACTCCAGATACCAAAGGAACAGTACAGACAATATTTTCATTTAACTTTAGATGGGATTACATGAACAGCAGAATATGACATGGGTGGAGTTTGAAAAAGAAATTAGGTGTCATTTTTCTCCTTTTCAGTCATTGCAGGAGGCAAAGAAAGTCGCTTACACAATCACTGCTGGGCCTAACACATCCCCTCGCCAATTTCTACAGGACTTAAAAAGGGCATTTTCTCGCTTTGATGTATCTTTTGACCCCAATTCCAATGAGTTTAAAACTGCTTACTTCTATGGGCTACAGAAAGACATCATATCACAATTGGTCCGTGAATTTGACCGTGACAAGTCCCTTGAATGGATTGTACATCAAAGCACAAAACTCTATTGTCAGGGTAGAGAAAGTGATAAAATGAAAGATATTAGACCTAAATCTAAAGAACCCTCAGCCACAGTGATGGAAATCAGGTCAGCCAAAATGTCCCTTGAGTCTGCTCAAAGTCCAGGCAAAAATAATTCGGCACCTGAAAAAGGGTTAATCAACAAAGGTCATCACACTCTGCACCAATGTTCCAATCACATGATCCTAGTAATAGGGAGAGCTACATCAGCCCTAGGTATTTAGGGGATAGACCCCGGGCAGGATATCGGCCTGATATGTCAGGTATGAATAATAACCAAAGACAAAATCAAGATCAAAGAAATGATGGTCCCTACCAGACATTGGGGACACAGAGCAGATTTGATCCCAACACCATGATATATGGTAATCAGGATAGACCCCGATATGTGGATCGATTTGCTGATAATGGGAATCAACATAGGGGTCAGTACCCACAACATGAGAGACAGAACATGAGACAGAACATGAATTATACTCCACGTCAGTACAATGATTCCCCACCAGGGGACTACAACCAAAGGATGGGTGCACCCCGCTCCCCTCCACAAATGAATCAAGAGTTCAGGAACCATCCCAATAGAAATCACTCACCTGAGAGGTATCAGAATAGATCCAATCAGGGGGAAAACAACCAATATCGACCTAGGCCACAGAAAGAGGATTCTAGAGAGATGGAAAGGTTCCAGTGCCTCGAGGCCCAAGTGAAAATGTTAGCTGAGCAAATGGGCAAGCTCTATACAGCGCAAAAACAACCATCCAAAGAGGGGGCTGATGGCCATAGCAATGACCGGGGTGCTTCTTCTGAAAAGTGACTAAGTACTCATGATACCTACACCGCCGAAAAGACAGATTGCCCTAATGTAATTTTGCATAATGACTCTGAGATGCCTAATGATGTAAAAGTGAAAGCACCAATGAATGAACATGTAATAGAAAGTGCAAATAATTCTAAAAGAGAGGTACGGTTTAACCTAGAGCTAAATCAAACATTGGAGATTTGTACAAATGAAATAAGAAAACCTGAAACTCCAAGAGAACAAAGAGACAGATTTAAGAAAAATGACTCATGCATGGGGAATACCAGAGAACAGGGTGTAAGTGGGGATGCTATAGCTCCTTCCCTGGACAGTCAAAACGGTGAACAAACACAGACAGAAAAAGGAAATACTCAAAAGGAGGGTACAAATCAATCACCTGAAGAATTCTTTGAGCCACATATTTTTGAAGAAGCTGAAAGGGTTGGTAAAACACTAAATGATCACAAATGCACAGAATTAAACAATGACAAATTACTAAATGATGTTGTTACACATGTTCAGTTGGAAGGTTGTAATGTGGTCCCTGATGATACCCAGATGGGTGGGCGAACAGTGGCCACACTCCAAAAAACCTCTGAACATGGAGAAATGAATAAAGTCTCTCGCGCAGAAATGGGAAAAAAGGAAGGAAAAATGTCTTTCGATTTACCAATGTGCTTAGCCAAAAGTGAAAAAGGCCTGAGAAAGGTGAGCCCTGAAATCAATAAGAATTCACACTTCTTATGTGTATTAGAGGAAGTTGAGGACAGATATTATGCACCCATCACTGTAGAAGAAAAATGCCAAACATTTGCTATGATTGACACTTACGCACAGGCCACAATTATGTCCAAGGAGCTGGTAAAGAGTATCAATGAAGGGAGATCCCCACAGAATCAGATCACAGTGAAGGGAAATCAAGGTCCAGTGCATAACTGTAATGGGGAGGAGGTGCCCATCATAGGTGTAACCGAGGTTGACATAAAAATAGGAAAGCACAGAATGAAACAAGAGGTATTGATAACATCTATTTGTGAAATTCCATTTCTGATGGGGACAGATTGCCTGAAAAGATTGTCTCCTCTCATAGATGGGGTGAATGGAGTGCTGTGGTCCTTAATCAAAAAACCATTGAGACCTAAGAAACTAAAATCACAAAACAGCAACATAAATGAATGTCACACCGTTGCCAAAACAAATGATGCTGTGGAGGTGTATCTCCAGAATAGTTGCATACCTAGTGTCACGGTTATATTAATGTGTCAAGACAAAATGCAGAGCGACAATGAAAAACTACCTGTACAAATATACTTGGACCCAAGGAAAAATTGGCAGACTGCCATAGATGAGCACACATTACGTTTTTATTTAAAAGAGAAAACAATCAAACAGAATATTGCTCCTAAAACAGATTCAGAAAAACACATTACCACTCTTGCTGAAATACACATGGAAGATGAGCAACCATGGGTTCATGTTGGTACAAATGACTGTTTTAAAACAATAAAAGCCACTTTAGCGCTTGAACAGGAGAGGAGCTTCATTAATGAGAAATTGTTGCAAAAGATAATGGAGAGAGAAGAGATCCCGAAATTTAGGATTAAAAACCAATATGTTTCGGGGTTGGACAGTCCAGACTTTGAAAACCGAATTGCAGGCAGATGCATGCTTAAAATTAGCATTGGGCAGAAAACAATTTACCATAATGTATGGATAGTGAGTGGAGCACAAAATGACTTTTACATGGGCAATGACATCATGCACAGAATGTGTATGGTGTTAGATTTCCTTAATCAAAAAATATGGTCACGCCTAGGTGGGCCGGCACCTGAATTTGAAGACAAAAGAAGGGCTTATCATTGTGCACAACTGGTTCCTTATGCAATCGATTACAAATGAGGAAAGATACTATTATTCCTGCATTTACAAAACAATTTGCAATAACACTGAAATGCAAAAATGGACAGCATATGAAAGACTCTGATGCATTTGTATGCCTGAATGAATCCATAAAACAGCAAGGCCTGGATTATGAATACATTCCATTGGTAGATATTGGTGAAGGATCTGTAAAAATTATGGTAAATAATAAAGGTTGTCAGGATATTCATGTAGAGGAAAACTCCCCATTAGGAATGGCCATACAAAAATCACATTATACGGCAGATTTAAATAACATGGTGATTGGAAATATCCCTGAAAAGTATGTAGATGCCAAGGGTGAGTTGCCAGAACACCTGGACTCTCAGCCCAAAGGAATATTTAAAATTCATTCTGTGTATCCTTATGATTCAAATGAGACAGTGTGCTGCCATCAAGAGGATTGCATAACATTTAATTTAAATGAAAATGAAACAGAAAATCAGCCCATTGAAGTGGAAGCTGATATGCCAAAATATTTAAAAGTGGCAGATTTACAAAAAGACACAGCCACACAGTTAGAGGAAAGCGCCGAGATTCCCTTACCAGAAGATTTTCCAGAATTTTCCAAAATGGTAGAAGAGCAGATCTGCGTGTGACAACGATGAGGATAGGAACGAACTGAGAAAGATATTTATGGAATTTAAAGATGTATTTGCAAAAGATGCTTATGATTGCAGTTTAACTGATTTACATGTGGCCACACTTCTGGAAGGGTGTAGCAGAAGTCCAGTATGTGTACGCCAGTATAGACTACCGCTGGCATGTTTAGAATCATTAGCAGAGATTATAAAGAATTTGGAAGCTCGGGGAATCATCAGGCCCATTCATAGCACATCCAATACACCTATTTTAGGTGTGTTAGAGCCAAATGGTCAATGGCGGCTATGTGCAGACTTGAGGGAGTTAAATAAAAGAGTGCCAGTATCCAGATGGCCACTGCCACTCATTGATCAGGGCCTAGCTCAGGTAAATGGTTCAAAAGTGTTTACCACATTAGATCTCACCTCTGGATATTGGTGCGTGCCATTGGCAGAGGAGATACAGAATTTATTTTCCTTTACATTTGACAGGACTCAATACGCCTGGCTTAGAGCTCCGTTTGGGTACATCAATAGTGGGAGTGAATTTGGCATATTTTTGAGAAAGGCCATGCCAGATGCAGCGGAAAGAGGAACCATAGTTTATGTGGATGATGTCCTGATAAAAAATGAAAGCCTGAAAAGCCATTTTGATGAAATAAGACATGTGCTTGGCCAATTGCAGAAAGCAGGCGCCAAAGTGTCAAGAAAAAAGTCAACTTTCTAGGCCATCAAGTGACTGAACATGGGCTAAATCCACAAAAGACTTGCCAAAACTTGCCAGTTAAGCATATTTTAAAGCCACACTATTGCCCAGGGACATTGTTTGCATCAGTTTCACAGTGTTACCTGAAAATAGCTAGTTAATCACATTGTCATTTCATGTCATTTCCCCTACATCACCATCTTACATTTATGGTTTCCATAAAATAAGTATGTCAAAACCCTGCATTTCCTCCAGGTTTGAATTCTCGCCTTATTACTCAATGGCTAGAGGGAGGCAAGAGGAGGATAAGCCAATTATTTGTCAACAGGCATCCCATGTCCTTTCAGGAATGTAAACAAAAATGTTTGCTCTTAGACTTAGCTAAGTATACTTACATACCATTGAGACACTGGATTGGGAGTTCTAAGATGACTGGGGCAGGGGGCTAGCAGGGAAACCATAACATGTGAGGATCTATTAATTTGGGACCCAACAGGGTGGAAGATATCAGTGTTTACAAGATCCTTAATGAACATCGTTTTGGTCCTCCTCATGATTATATGTCTAAATGGGAAGCAGACATTAGGGCTTCTATTAATGACTTAGCCTAGTATAATATATGGACCAGGGCCTCTAAATCCTCTTGTTGTGGGGAATTAAAAGAAAATAGTTACAAATTGTTATGCTGGTGGTATCACACTACAGAACGGCTTCATCGTATGAAGCCTTTGATACCCCCAACCTGCAGGCCATGCAGAATGACCCAGGAAACCCTGTTTCATATTTGGTGGACCTATTCCCTCATTCAACCATATTGGAAGGAGGTGCTATCTTACATTAAACAGATCACAAGTGATCAGCCTCCCGTTAGATTCTCTAATGGTATTGTCAGGTAATGTGGACTCTGGGGGCATTTATAAGCTTTGCAGCAGAGGAGATAAGCTAGTATCCCACCTCTTAATAGCGGGCAGAATTACATTAGCAAATAACTGGAAAAGGAACACTATTCCGGATATAAAGGAATTGTGGGCTAGGATATGGCTGGGGCAAGCCATGGATAAAATCAATGCAGTCAAAAAGAATGAGATGCTGAAATATTTGGAGACTTGGCTACCATTTATAGAATGTGTGCAACAAAATGACTTCCCGAATGTGCATCATAAACCTCACGAAATGCAGGCCTTCACGAAGATATATTACATATACCCAACCGTTTCGTATGGTGACAGACAAAACTCCTTTTTTTCTTTCTCTTTCTCCTCTCTTCCTTCTCCCTCTCCTTTCCTTCCTCTGCTTCCTGGATTCCCTGCTCCATTATACCCATCGTTTCTATTCCCCCTTGTCTTGGCTGAGTCCAGCACTCAGTTACAGACAAGGAACACATACTAATCAATGAATTCTGGATTGACTTGCTTTATATTTCTTGGATAGACTTATCATAATGTAACGCAATCTAATGTCTATGTGCGCATGTGTCTGCTATAAAGATGTAACCAATGTTATGTGCTGATTATTTACTCAAATTCAATACAAATGTGATTTTAACTATGCCAGTTTAAACATTTTGAAGTTAAACCCATTGGCTTACTGTCTCATTGCCAACATAAAATTCCCATGACACTTTAACATGAATTCATTAAATATCCATGCAAGCTTAATATTTTCCAACTTAAATGCATTATTAAGATAGCTCCAGAAAATGGTCTCGCTGATTTACAATGTTCACAGAAAATGACCACCCAAGTTTTATATTTCCCCCAATAAAACACCACATGCTAGGTTCACATTATCTTGTAAATATTGCAATGCTAGGGTTGTATTTTCCCTAGAAAATCCCCTCCAGACAAGACCCATTTACAGTGACCCTACCTGCACTGCCCACTGGCCATGGCCTTTAGCACAGGTAATGGTCTGCAGACATCCACAGTATCACTGTGACCAGGAGAGCAATTCCCTATTGGAATTTAAGTAAGACATTTTTTATTTTGACCCCTGCATATATATCCCCCCCCCCCAAAATCCAAGAATTAACACGGGTAAACTTTCCTAAATGGGTTCAATTTCTCCTTTTGAGGCGGGGTGGTCGATCTACTTGCGACAAATGTAAATGGCAAAAGCTTTTTGTGTACCCTCGCCCCGCTATATCTTTGCCTGCAATGGACACAACTTCACAAAACAAGCCAAAACCATTCAAAGTTGGATATATATGTTTTATTGTAAAGTTTAATGCAGTTTTTACAGGAGGGACATATGACAAATTGACTTCTTCCCTGCAGGAGTACACACATGAGCAGAGGCTAAAACGCCCACTCAGCCCTTACACTTCTTCACACCAAGAGCTGACACAGTCATAAAGGAAAAGCAGTCCTGTGTGCCGAGGGAAGGCTACACTCTTAAGACGGGTGTGAATGTGGTTCAGTAGCAATCCAAACAGCAAAGTATAACCATCCAAAATAAAGGAATGTCCATTCAAGGTTCCACACAAATATACACTTTAACCAGACACACCATGTACATAATAACTAACTAGATACTGTCATACATGTTGTGTGAATAGAAAGCAATTGTAGTGTCCTCTTCTTTTTTGGTGCTTTTATCACTGAAAGTAAAATGTTCGTGAATTAATTGAACATTTGTGATAACTATATTTGGTTGGCACAACAAGGTTTGGTACAAGAAAAAGGAAAGTACCATATACTAACCCGTGATTATTGTAAATAGATTTATGTTGTGTATCTCTGCTTCCAGACCTATAAGGACCACTTCCTTTCCTCAAGGAAGAGTTACCTATCGGTTATTTCCACCCCAGGAGGGTAAATTAGAATTTAACGGAAATCCTGGCCCTTACAGATTTTTGTGGCCCTTTGGGGACCTCTGGAAGACTAGGCTACCTGCTCTCTGTGGGGTATGGTGGGAAGCACTATCACTGTCACCCTCCACATCCACTTCTTCATCCTAAGTTTCTGGAGCACCACATTCTGTTGCATGTTTGATGTGTACTGTCTGTAATCACGGCACATCAATTTGGACATGGCATGCTCTGACCTAATCCTCCTTAGGTCAATAAACTGAGTTCCATTCCATTGAGTAAAAGCAACACCTATTTTATAGTGCCTAGAAGATGGAGGAATCCAGTCAGAAGACCAATATTAAACATATAAATGTTAAATATTGCTAAATAAACTGGTTTCTGGAGCACCACATTCTGTTGCATATTAGCTGTTGATTTGTAGGCACAAGACGAAGAAATGGGATCTTGAGCTGGAGGCTCAGCACTGCTACTGGCCTCCGGGGAAACTTCTAGCCCCCTCGCTTCCTCAAAAACTTGCAGACTTTTTAGCAGTTCAATTTTCTTTACTTTAACCCTTTAAGTGCCATGGGTATTTCCCCCCAGTGCCAAGGCCTTTTGTTGGTGATTTCGGTATGTGGCCATTCAATGGCTTGTAACTTTTTGTTACATGAGATATCTTGGCCAAATTTGGCTCCCTTTTTTTCACATATGTAGGCGGTCATAACGCCACCCAGGAATCCTAGGTTGCTCTAGGGGGGTGAGAGAAAATAAGCAAAAAGGGCAAAGATTTTGGGTTTTTTAAAAAAAAGGCCAATAAAATGATGTACAAAGAAGCCTGTGGTTTTTTTCCTTGTAAGAGCTAGGAACAAATGGTTTGCTGTGCTGAATTCCCCATTTTCCTGGCTTTCAAGAACAGGTTGAGTGGAAACGAAAATAAAATATTGTGATGTGGTTATCAACTGTTTTGTGAGTGGTAGGCGATTTTGGTCATTTTTGCCAATTGGACATGAATGGACGGAATGGAAGAAAAGGGTACGAAAGCTGAATTAGAGGACAGAAAGGCAAAATATTTCTGAAAAGTAGATAAGATTCCAAGTTTATGAAAGGGGTGATTAGCATAGGTCGGGCAACAACTAGGTTGGGGAAAATGCCATAGATTGGGGGAAAAGCGGGAAAATGACCGAAAAAAAGGTATGTGTTGGACATGGTTGACTCGGTATGGCAATGGCTTCTATAAATTTTGAGAAAAGCAATGCTCCGCTACATTCCCCTGACTCTTACAGTTAGGAAAACGCACATTTTTTGGAGTGTTTTACAAAACAAGCAATATCACAAGCCAAACACTGAGCAATGGTACACAGGAGTTTTATGCTTACGTCCTGAACAGACGCACTTAGCATGTGTAAATCAGGAAAACCAATGTGGTGAGGAACGGCAAGCATACTTTTTTTGAAAGAGCCCAGGCAGACCTTTTCAAGGGTAGGTGACTTGTACAGGTTACAAAAGTGTATGGTGTCTAAAGCAGCGACTAAATGTAGGGCACATTTGGGAAATGAAAGGGTTGTGTGACAAAGGGCACCAGCAAATGGGTCAAAATGTTATCAAAACCACACAATCACAACAAATATTATACCTTCCCGCATTCCCACAAGTGTCCCAATGAAAACAGTGCCTCACAAGTGTGGGTAAACCTACCTGGGCGCCAAGGGGAAAGCCTAAAACACAGGTAACCCCAAGTCTGTTTTGACACGTGAATTTCACACTTTCGGCAGACGGGCACACCATAAAGATATGGGCCTCGGGTGTCCAAGCCACCAAGGAAAACAGGGAACCCCATCCATTTACGAAAAGAGGACACCCGTGGGAATACGCAGAGGTATGATTTGCACAAATCGGCCCTGAATTTATTACACAGACACCCCTGCAAAGTCCGAAATGTGGGGAAAAACGCATTTTCCGCTCATTTCACTCGGCTCACCCATTGAAACATGCCGACAACAACACATGGCCTACCGTTCCACGTTCCCAGATGTGTCCCGATGAAAACGGTACATCACTTGTGTGGGTGCACATACCTGGGCGCCAAGGGGAAAGCCTAAAACACACGTAACCCCAAGTCTGTTTTGACACGTGAATTTCACACTTTCGGCAGACGGGCACACCATAAAGATATGGGCCTCGGGTGTCCAAGCCAGCAAGGAAAACAGGGAACCCAATGCATTTCCGAAAAGAGGACACCCATGGGAATCCGCAGAGGTATGATTTGCGCAACTCGGCCCAGAATTTGTTACCCAGACACCCTCGCAAAGTCTGAAATTTGGGAAAAAACGCATTTTCCACACATTTCACTCGCCTCACTGATCGAAACACGCCACCAACAACACATGGCCTACTGTCCCATGTTCCAACAGGTGTCCCGATGAAAACAGTACCTCACATGTGTGGGTGCACCTACCTGGGCGGGCGCCAAGGGGAAAGCCTAAAACACAGGTAACCCCAAGTCTGTTTTGACACGTGAATTTCACACTTTCTGCAGACGGGCACATCATACAGATATGGGCCTCGGGTGTCCAAGCAACCAAGGAAAACAGGAAACCCCATGCATTTCTGAAAAGAGGACACCCGTAGGAATCCGCAGAGGTATGATTTGCGCAATTCGGCCCATAATGTATTACCCAGAACCCCCGGCAAAGACCCACATGGGAGAAGGGTGCCTAAGGCCAGGGATATTACCGCCGACTTTGCTGGAGCCCTGGCTGCCCTGCGTTACAGCTTCTCCCCACCAAGGAGTCTCGGCAGTGTGCCAATAGCTCCCCGAAGGGAAAAGCTGTAATGCAGCCCAGCCGCAACTCTAAGACAGTTGGAAGTGATGTCCCTGGCCTTGGACATCCATTTACCATGTGGGTGTACCGTCCCCTAAGCACAGCGGCAGCTCCAGGGAGCCCCAGCAGGATCCCCATTCCTCCCCAGAGGTGACATCTGTAACGTAGCACAGCCAGAGGTGGAGCCTGGACTTGCAGACGGACAACCCACATGGGAGGGATCCGCTCCCAGGGAAACACCAATGTTCTGGGGGCAATTTGGGGCCTGCCCCTGCAATTGTGTCCCAGCCCACCAACATATCTGCCCAGATGGCCCATTGCCATCCACACCACCAACAATCCAGCCCCAGTCTCATCCACCCCACTGACAGTGGGCCCTAACCATAGAATAATAAAAAACAGTACTCACATAACGTTGCAGCTGCTCGAGTAGAAAAAGCTGTATACAAAACAAAAAACATGTGTTACCTACGGTCACACCAGCAAAATGTAGCCCTCCCTGAGGGCAGATAAGGAGGGGGCTGTCCTGCACTCCTCCCTGGCCTCAGGCGTCCCTTCCTAGGAGCAGATATCTTGTCCCAGGGAGGGCTGGATGACATGGCACCCACTCCATTGCGGGTAGGGGTTGAGGGGGTCAACTCCCCATCCCATTAGAAAATTCCTTGTCCCTTTGGGGTGCTCCACAGCCCTACCCTAAAATGCTTTCCACTATTTTCCTTTTTTTCCTTTGGTAACCCAACTCCCCTTGGCGCAGAGGGGCACATTGGTGTGCCAATCTGGCCCGGGGTGCCAAAACCTTACTGCTCCACCCACTGGGGGGCCTGTCCCACAATTTTTGGGGGCCCTCTCCCCCTTCGCCCCAAATGGGTGGCCGGAGCACCTCATGCAGGCCTCCCTGGGCCTCCTACAAATGGCTGCGTGAGGTACACCCCCCCTCCATTTGGGGTGGGGGGAGAGGGCCCCCAAAAATTGTGGGCCAGGCCCCCCCAGTGGGTGGGGCAGTAAGGTTTGGGCACCCCAGTGCCAGTTTGGCACACCCTTGTGCCCCTCTGCGCCAAGGCAGGTATAGTAAACAAAGAAAATAATTAAAACTGGCAGGCTGCCCTTTAGCGGAGGCTGAGGGGCCCCCTACACCGCTGGGGAATTTTCTAATGTGAAGGGGGGTGCACTTCTCCACCCCCACCCCAATTGGAGGGGCGGCACATCACATGTAGCCCTCCCCGGGGGAAGATAAGGGGGGGTTGTCCTGCACTCCTCCCTGGGCTCAGGCGTCCCTTCCTAGGAGCAGATATCTGGTCCCAAGGAGGGCTGCATGACATGGCACCCATTCCGTTGTTGGTGGGGGGGGAGACGGTCAACGCCCCATCTCATTAGAAAGTTCCCTGTCCCTTTGGGGTGCCCCACAGCCCCCCCCTAAAATGCGTTCCACCATTTTCCATTTTTTTCTTTGTTTACGAAACTTTCCTTGGTGCAGAGGGCCATCAAAAATTATGGGACAGGCCCCCAAGTGGGTGGGGCAGTAAGGTTTGGGCACCCTAGCGCCAGATTGGCACACCAATGTGCCCCTCTGCACCAAAGCAAGTTTTGTAAACAAAGAAAAAAATGGAAAATGGTACACTACACTTTAGGGCAGGCTGAGGGGCACCCTAAACCGTCAGGTAATTTTCTAATGTAATAGGGGGTGACCCTCTACCCCCCACACCAAATTCAGGGGGGCATCTCATTCAGCCCTCCATGGGGGCAGATAAGAGGGGGGCATCTCATGCAGCCCTCCCTGGGGTCAGAGGCCCCTTCCTAGGAGCAGATATTTGCCCACAGGGAAGGCTAAAAGGGGTGCCCCATTTCCCCTTGGGGTGAGGGGGAGAGGGCCACCCCTCTTTTATGTAAAATATATCCTTGGTGGCTAGTGGCCCCCCCACTCCCACCCAAAATTCCCTATTGTATTTTTTTTTCTTCATTTTTTTCATTTTGCCCCTTCCCTGGGGGAAGATGATCAGCCATCTGCCCCCAGGGGGCCCTTACCTGCAGACCCCATCCTTTGGGGGGCCTGCACACTTATTCCTGGTGGCCCTCCCCTCCACCCCCTAATTGGATGGGGATCCACCTCATGTACTCCTGCCTGGGGGCATAAATCTGCCCCCAGGGAGGGCTGCAAGGGGTGGCCCCCCTTTCCACTTGGTGTGGGAGGGCCACCATCCTTTCAAAGGGGCAAAAAAATAAACAAAATCCTGGCCCCCCACCTCACCACCCATCCCCCCATCGATTTTATGTATTTCTTTTTTTATTTTGCCCCCTTCCCTGGGGCAGATGATCAGCCATCTGCCCCCAGGGTTTATCACATATGTGCCCCCATGCTTTGGGGGCCAGGAGGGGAGAGGGGCTGCGTACTGTAAGCAGCCCCCCTCTCCCCATGCCACAAACGTATCACTGGTGATCCAGTCGGTTGCTGGTCACAGATCGAGCGCTCTGTGCCAATCTGTGACCAGCAATGCATCATATACATGGTGTTGTTGGAAAGGGGAGAATCTCCTCTTTCCAATGACACCACATTCGCCAATATCCCTGGTGGCTAGTGGGCCCCAGGGCTCCAAACCCCCTACCACCTCCCCCTTCCTTCGAAATGTTTTTCTCTTCATTTTCACCCCTGGGGGCAGATGATCACTGCCCCCAGGGGTCTACAGCGCTGTGGCCGCATGCTTTGGGGCCACGGGGGAAGGGAGACGCTTATCTAGTAAGCAGCCCCCCTTCCTGCGCATCACAGACGGATCTCTATTGATCCAGTGACATTGCTGCCCACGGATCGCGCACCCTGCGCCCGATCCGTGAGCAGCAATGCCACACAAAGGGTATCGTTAGAAAGGGGAGAATATCCCCTTTCCAACGATACCTGCCTCAATCTCCAGCTTCAAATACAGCCAGAGATCGAGGCGGAAAAAGAAGGGCACTTACCTTCTCTCTTCACCGCAGCAGCCGAAAATGGCTGCTGCAGTGAATTTACTTTCAGTTTCATGCCGACGTGCTTTATGCACGCCGACGTGAAACTGAAGGTGATCCAGCCCCCTGGCAGTGAGGGGGGACCTCCCCCTCACATAGCCCGGGGGTTGAATTACAGTTTTGAGCGATCCCTGCTTTGCAAGGATAGCTCAAAACAAGGTGCCAAAAAGCACCAGCTATCTTGTCATTGGCACTGCGTATGCAATGTCAAGGATAAGATACCTCGCCCTTGGCACTTAAGGGGTTAATGCCATAGTGGAGACGCCTGTCTTGACAAAGCTCTCACAGTTCACCTAATGACAAGGTGGCTGCATCACTTATATCAAGTTCCATCCTGCACTTAAAAAGTATGCCTTGGCAGTGAAACCAACATCAAATGTACACTCTAATTTTGGCTAATTAGGCCGGAGTCACAGTCTGTTCCAAATCCCAACACGCTGGCCACCAATGTGATGATTTGACTGCTGCCCTGCAGGAGTACTTGGATGTGTATAGGCTTAAACACCCACTCAGCCCTCACACTTTGACAAACAAAGGGCCAGCGCAATCATAAAGGTAAAACGGACACAGTCACGAGGTATACGCCCTTCGCCTTTTGTGGTAACGTGGACCGAGCAAAGGCTGTACTCTAAAGACAGGTGTGAATGGAGTTCAATTGCAACTCAAATAGCGAAGTATAACAGTCCAAAATATAGGAATGTCTAAATAAGCTTCTAGAAAAATATATACTTTAATCAGACATACCATGGACAATCCTAACTAACTAGAAAACACTAAAAAACCCACACAGAAACACTGAAAATGCACAGATAGAATAGATACTGCACTCTGGATGATGAGACAAGGGGACAAAGGCAATCAAAAGATCAACATGTTCAAAAGGATGTTTCTTTGAGTCACAAAAGGGGCATTAAAATGACCTATGGAGTCTCTAGGGCTCAAAAAAGGGCGGGGGGGGGGGGCAGATATCAGTCAAGAATATCTTTGAAAATGTATTGGTTGTTCAACAGTGACAAACCACGCTTCTCTGCAACGATCGCAGTGTCAGCTCGGGTCGAGGATGCAGCACTTGAGATGGCCCAGAGACAAGCTGGTGTCGAGTCAGAGTCGAATCGAAGTTGGATGCAGTCTCAAATCGTCTAATTGGGGTGTGTGCGGATCAGGCAGTCCCCAGGTAGAGTCGGCGGTCGCAGTTCGACGGCGGTGAGCTGATACCAGGATGTGCAGGTGAGCAGATTCTATGTGGAGGCTTGAAGGTTGCGGTTTCCGTGAACACTAGGGTCTGGTTGATCGATTTACAAGAACGGCAATGAAGAAGCTGATGTTTTGGACTGTGGCTTGAGCAAGGTAAGGCAGCTGTAATTCATGGTTCAAGTCGAGGCAACAACATGCTTTTGCTTGTGGGGTGCATCCGAGAACAGAGTCAAACAGCGGACGGCAGTTCAGAGAACAATGGACACCAAAGGGCAGCATCGAAGGGTCCTGCTAAATTTCTCAGCATCGAGCACGTATGAGTCATGGCTCGGAATGGGTCATCGTCGCAACAGGGGCTTTGGCTGTTCTGGCTTCCAGGTGCTGAGAGGCCCAGTCCAGGGTCTCAAGGGCAAATGTAAGTCCTTTTCTCAGGCTCCCAAACATGGGGTTGTCTAGCACACACCTTCAGAGAAAATTCAAGTCAGGGAGGTCCCATACAACATGGTATTTGGTGGAGATGCAGGCTTATGGTCGAGCAGCTGAGTTCACCTGAATGGTCCCTGGGGATGGTTAGGGTACATAGGTTGCCTCTGCCCTTTGAACACCTGCCTTGATCTCACAACTGGAGGACTTTAGAAAGGACTGCTTGCTCAGCAGGGTCCAACAAAATCTCCAAAGTGATCCAAAGTTGATTCATGATCATTCAGAGAAGTGTCGGGAGACTCCTTATTTTATAGGCAAACGTCTCCACGATATTGGACTAAAGCTAGCCTTCTTTGGGTGTTGAATGCCTGCCTTGAAATTAGTGCACTTTGTTGTGACACCCAAACTGCTTTGCTCCAGAGGACGTGGAGGGGACAGGAAAGAGAAAGATAGGCAGAGTGATTAAAAATGGGTAACATCTCCTTCCCTTAAACAGAGATTCCCTGGCTCCTCTAACTCTGCCCCTTCCCTTCTCTCTAAGAACAAAGGCCTTTAGAAATGCAGCACCCTAGTGTGAGTCCTGGCCCTCTTTATGGGTGTGCCTTTAGGTGGAGTACCTGACCTGGGGAAAGGGTTTTACCTGCCCTTGCAAAGGAAGGAAGAGAAGAAATCCCCCAAGGATACAGTCCTGTCAATGGACAGGGGGTGGGCCTGGTCTGGGAGGAATACACATAATCCTTCCACAGCTGAATTGGGCCACAGAGCTCACACATGTGGAAAATCAATGTAATGTGGCTGTGATAAGCCTGCAAGATGCTGGCCACCATGCCCTAACTCAGGTGTGGCTTGCATTTACAGGTTAGTGTGTCACCAGGACAAGATCTCCAAAGTTATGCCATTTTTGGGACAAGGGTGCATATTTTAAATGCAGCCCCTGCGCTGTAGAGAACTGTAGCTGTCAAGAGGGCAGCTGTGACCTCTGAACCTGCTCTTTGCCACTGGTAGAGAAGGTGCTGCGAATCAGGATACTGATGCAGCCGGTCACAGATACTACTATGATTTAGGCACAGGGCCTCTGAAAGGGTAATCTGAAGATCAGATTGCCCTTTCAGAGATGGAATTACCCGCATCATTTTAGTATTTAATAAAAAAAAAATCCAGGGCATTCATACCATTGCCAAATGGCAGTCCATCACATGACAACGTTTAATTAGCCATTTTCTGTTCCTACTCCGACTTACACATTTGCAACACCACCCTCTGATATGAACTGTACAAAACTGTTAAATAATACATATATTCTATATATTTTTTTCTAGACATTTAAATTTAGTTTAATCCACTGAAGCCAAAGAAATAAGCCTAGCAAAAATGGCCTCTTGATATTTTGCCTAATAGTACATTAACAAATTGCCATATTCCTGACGTGGGTCTGTGGATATCAATCCTGGATCCTTGGACATATTTTACCATTTCTTTTTCTTTCAATGGGCATGTTTCACTCCTCAGTACATGGCCCAGGGTGCTCAGACGTGCGCTTTCAAAGGGCCCCCATCGTGCGTTGAGAACAAAGGACGTCAGAGGTAATCCAATGTCACACGTCCTTTCTGCAACGCATTGGGATCATCAGGGAAAAGCGCGAGCTTGACCTGTGGAGGAGGACATCAGGCGGGTAGGGGCACATGAAAGCGGGAGTACCTGCTGAACCCATATGCATGCATTAGTAATGGCCGAACCCCGAACCCTCACCCGTAATGATAGGCTCACAACTTGTTACAAGTGTTGACAATAAAAGGCTGTAGGATTTTATTGTACAGATATGGGTTATGACAATAACAATATCACATATCATGATGGTATCATACATTTGGGCACCGGGTCCTGGGCTACCCCCTCGGACCCTTGCCGCCTTCTTGTGTCCCACGATTTGTTGTGTGCACCGTACAGTGCCTTGTACTTCTTTTTGCTCTTCTCCCCTTTTTGTAGGGTGGGTGGGTTCTGTGGTAAAGAAGCAAGAAGATTTGGAAGACACTGAGTAAACAGTGAACCTCCTGTTTGCTTGGGTCCCAGTTCAGGGTCCACAAACAGATTGTGTTTACTCTGAGCATGCTGCTCTCATTTATAGGACCCAGGGAGGCCCTGGGTCTTTGTTGTGTATGTGGTGGGGGCCGCTGTTATCGCAGCCCCCGGCCTGATAGCCGACTGTCTGACCCCCCCGGTGGGGGCAAATCTTTGAACCTGGGCCCTGCCTGATGGTTGTTTCCTTATGGCGCTTAGCGCCTTGTTGTTTGGAGGAAGGGTGCGATGACTGTTCGCACCTTACCCTTCTGTGGCTTTTGTGCCGCCGAGACTGTGTGTCTCCGTAGCTGGGGGGAATGAGAGGAGCAGGCGCGGGGGGTTGGTGCTGCCCCTCTCCCAGCTGCCGATGGTAACAGCAGTTACCCTGCCTCACTTGTGGGATGCCCATGCAGCATTGCCAAGTAGTGCTATTGGACGGGGGAGTGGAGAAGGCATGGGTGCAGCAGGGATCCACGGTTGTCCCCTCTGATAGTAAGCAGGATAGGCATAGAGAGTTGGGCAGGAGGACAGAGTGAGGACATTAATCCATTGCACAGCTCTTGTTGCACGCCTTAATTCAAGTTGCAAAATGGATTGATTTGCCAAGGCTCATGGACAACCCTTTACATAGTTTGCAGTGCAGGGTCCGCAGACCCGGGTTGCGACCCATAGATGCAAGAGGATAGTGGGATGAAAAATGTTCTGTCAGAAATGGGAATGTGATTTCCAACTTTTGGGATCCCGAATAACTTTTCGTGAAGTTTCATTAACCTACAGCAAGTCTATTAGCATCTCATCTTGGGAGTCTAGCTGAAGAGTCCCCATTGCTGATACGGAATGCATCGACCTTTTTAAGCTGGTAAACTCCGGGGGTGAAACGTAAGCCTGCTTACTCCAGAGATACGGGAACTGTCTGTTATCACGATACATCATTCTGGACGAGGCATACTATGCCTTTAACTTACCTCGATAAACTACCTACCATTCCATTGAATACCGCCTAGTTTATAGTGCCTAGAAGATGGAGAAATCCAGTACGAAGACCTATATTAAACGTATCAAGATCACATTCTTGAATACTGCCTGATTGTTTCTCCTACTGTTCCATGTGATGTAAGCCAAGCCTTCTGTAACAGCGCCACGATGCCTCAGGGCCGTTAGGCGCTTTATAAATGCAAATAAATACAAATAAATAAAATAAATATTGCTAAATAAGCTCGTTTCTGGAGCACTATATTCTGTTGCATATTAGCTGTTAATTTGTAAGCACAAGAAGACGAGACGAAACTCTTTCATTTTCATAAGTGGAGACATATTTCTAGTTTAAACGACAGAGAGCGAAATAGCGGTGTCTTCGTGTTAAGGTAAGCGGTGGAAGGAACTCATTTGTGTTAAAAGATGTGGGCTGCACATTCCATAACGCGCAAAGGGAAGGGGCACCGAGTGAAGTATTTCAGTAATACAGTTGCAGTGATCTGCGAACGCAAGCAGAGGTAGCAGAGGCGGGGAGAGTAAATGCTTTGCCACTCCTGACAGCGGAAAGGAAAGGAGAACTGCAATTGGATCTTCGTTATCCCACCCTGTCAGACTTGTCCATCAGAGTCAATACAGTGGGGTTCCACTGGGCCGCAGGCACTTGGCATGCTACGGGGCTTGCTCCTCGGCGACCTGCTGCATTACACGCTGGCAGACTAATGCCCGGTAATGTGTTTTCTCTTCGCCACATTGCCAGATGCGTCTGGAATTTTAAGAGTTTCCAAGAATCAGGCAGCTCTTTGTGAATGAAAGATTTGGAAAACATCTGACCTTGAAAAGATGTATTTTTTTTCTGCTGTGATTTTGGCGACTCTGTCTATTTCGCATGTCTATTTCAAGTAAACCCATGTTTCAAGGAAAAGAACGGTCTGCTGAAACGGTAAATCCCGGGAAGACCAGAGTTGCATACCTTTGGCTGATATTTTTTCTGTTGGCACATGGACAAGGTTGAAAAAGCCCTCTGTGATGGTGCGGGTGCATTGATTTCATTACAACTGGGAGTTTTCTACACAGGCATAGGGGTGAGGGGGCGGTCGGGGTGGGTTCTGAATGGAGAACTTGATAATATAAAGCTATTTGGATTAATGCATTGCTTAATGCACTACGTACCTCATGGTATTTATTCCAATGATCCTTGACACTTTTTTTAAAATTAACATTACAATAAGAATCCCTTGTACATATTTTTCATGAAAGGTAAATGCACATGTGATGTCATCAGTGATGCCATCAATGACATTTGTGATGTCATCTTTGATGTCCTGGGTGTTAGTCTTAGCAGTGCACAGTGGTGGCGCGAGTTATGGTTGCTTACCTTACCATAACTAGCGAATTTCTGGGGTTTTTCGGTTTTACTTTGAACCATAACGTCCCTTTAACAAAGTTTTTTTACTGAATATATATATATATATATATATATGTATATATATATATATCACACGGCCCGCAGTAGCGTCTGTGTAGTTATGGTTAAGTTGCTCAACTCATAGGAAGAGCACTTTTTGGGCAGCTTATAACTTCGCCCCCTGTGGACGCATCCTCACCAAACTTTGCAGAGTATATTGGCCACTCTGAATTTATTTGGGAAGTTTGGTGAGGTTTGGTCCAACATTTCTTTTCTCCATAGACTCAATGGACACTTTGCGCACACGTACAAGCCAAACCATTGGACGGATTTTCATGAAATTTGCGGAAGTAGCGCCGGCTTGGCCTCGGCTTGGTCCCAAAAGCATGCTTTTATAAATTTTGCGATAATCTTTCCTGTACTTTTTTAAAAAGCAGGTAAAATGTAAGTCTCAAAAAATGTGTGATATCTGCCTCCGCTACGTGGTCCCATTTCCCTGTTCGTTTTGCGGTCAAAAGTCTGATTGGGCTGGAATGTGGCGTGAAGTCGACGACATTGGATGCGCCCAGTGGTTCGCTGGAGGGAAGCGTGATGAGCGCAATGAGCGTAATAAGTTTGGGTAATGCCTCCATGATGTACCCGAGGATAGTGCAGTGCCGAAAGGGGCTGGAAAACATGTGTTCCGGCATATGGTGGTGGGAAGAGGGGTATGGAAAGGGTGGGGGAGTGTATCCGTGTGTACTGCACCAATTTGCGGGTAACTCCTCAGGTGACTAGCTTGTCTGGTGACTGCAGGCAGCCTTTGTTACGGCACAATACGTCCTGAGGCGACCTGCCTGAGTGCTGGCAGACTCAATTGCAGATAGGGAGAGGATTGCACATGCCATGAGCAGTTTCCCATAGAGTGAACTAGGCTTGTGAATGGTAAGCCACTAGTGCCTTCAATTTATGGCTGGACATGTCCTCGTGCATTTTCACTGCAAAATAAACCAGTTACATACAACTTTCGTGTCCACTAGTTGGAAGTAGGTTTCACATTGTTTCCTTGTGTGTGTGTGGTGTGTCAGCATTGTACATATTGTTGGTTGAATGGGTGTGGTGATTGTTGTTACAGTTTTTGGTCCATGCATGGACATGATGGAGTCAACAGTCCTGCAGTGTGTCGAGTGGGTGCTGGGTTGGAATACAGTGTGTATAGAAGTACATAGGGTTCCAGTGGATGTTTTATGTGGTTGGGTTGTGACCATTGCGAGGAATACAGAGTACTGCCCTGTACTATGATGTATTGGGTCTGTGTACTAAATAGACTGCTGGGAGCAGGGTCAATGTTCTGCAGATTGTGGCCATTGCACAGATTACTGATTACTGTACTATGATGTATTGGTTCTCTGTACTTAATAGACTGCTGGGAGGAGCGGTACTGTTGTGCACATTTTGTAGTTTGGTTAGCAGTAGAAAAATACTATGTGAGTGGAAGTGGGTAGATGTGCTGGAGGCTGTGTTATGTTTGTGGATTTTGCCCAGTACCTATATGTTTGCATGCATGGCTCTATTATGGTGTAGGGGTTGGGTAGGAGTGCCGGTGGCTGTATTACATTTGTGAGTTCTGGTACCTGGCCACATGTTCGGATGCATGGCTGCATAACGTTGCGGTGGGTGTGGCCAAGGCCTAGGCTCTTGTGTGCATGGCCAAAGGCTGTAGGCCGTAGCCAATGCACTGAAGACAGTAGGCCTTGGCGACATCCACCGCAACGTTGTGCAGACATGCATGCCAACACTGTGATACTGGTATATGGATTTTGTTTTTCAATTGTATGGAACCGCTACATTTGGCACAATTCATGTGTACCACTGAAGCCTATTTTACAATGACCTTTTCCCGTGTTGATAGAGAGGTATGACAGGTTTTGATTTACGGCCTCCATGCGACTAAAAAAAACAACATCAGGCGGCAATGTGTTACCATTTCATCATGCATTTCCAATACTAAGCACTCCAGTTATGTAGAACTTCCTTTTACATACATGGAGACATGTTGGTACCTTATACATGGTGCAATGAATGTACAGCTGACACAATATACAAATGTACATTTACGGCCCCTACCTATTATTTATATGTGCAGTGAGTTACGAATCAACGGTGTGTGTCGGCAGACTTTGTGTGCAACGGCTGCGCATACGTGGTTGTCAGGGCCATTTTACGCACTGTAGTGCTTTTGGGGAAGGACTTTTTTGGGGCTCTCCTTCATGAAAGGAAACAAATTCATTTACAACTTCTGCAAAGATTGTATAATGTACGAAGCACAGTGAATTGAACTGGTTGTGTTGACTGTGTGATACATTATGGCTATTGGTGTGAATATTCTGTTACCAAATGATACCTGTCCGTGTGTGAAGATAGTATGGTTGCAATTACTTTTTTTCCCATCTTCATTGTACATTGACAGCATTCATATTATGTATTGCCTATGCGATTGCATAGGTAAGGTTGAACGATTATTGGAATTGGAAGGCCTACATAATATGCTATGGTTTACATTTTGTACCACCTGTTGAAATGGAATGGAATCACAGTTAGGTATACATACAGAGAGAACGTGTTTGTTAGGGACTTCTTCCTGAATGACATGATTTCAGAGAGTGCATGTATGTTTCCACATGTAGGAAATCGGAAAGATTTCATTTATGGGTATGTTTTTGATTTCCAATACCTGCAGTATGTACATTACCACTTCCTGTGGATTTACTTGTCTATTTAATGTGCATTTTCCATTGCAGCACAATAGTCCAATCCCTGCCCTATCTGAGCCCCTGTAACGGTTTCCAGGATTATGTGCAGCATTTTTGTGCAGCCCTATTACTTGTAAACACTACTGGTGTGAGCCGTTTTAATAAATGTTTCAAACAATGAGTGCCATTTGCAATACACCACTGCTTGCTACATGTGCATACTAATTTTCAGTACTTGTGTCGGAAAATGTTAATGGACCAGGCAGCTTTGTGTGTGAGTACTATTTGCTTAGTATGCTTTGTAAACAAGATTTCTTACAGTACAAAGGTGTGTTGCTAACATTTGGAGATGGTGGAAGGTGCTTTTGCTAGCAAGTCCAGAAATGGAGACTAACGAATGTCCTTATTCTCCTGTGTATTTGCACACTGGTCAGGAGTTCACAGTTTGTAGTATTTTACTTTTTCCATTGTTGCTGACTTTTACATGGTGCTTGAGTAACTGCTGCAATGACTTCATAGAGTTGTGGCGACTGTTAAAAAAGATGCTCAAGGCGATTTGAATCTCCACCGCATTGGTTCGGTACTATAGACAGTGGCATCTAACTTTGCTGGGGATGTTTCTGAAAGCAGTGTTTCTTCTTCCATTATGATATTGTGTACCTTTTCTTACCCTGGTACAGTGCTATGTATGGCAATTTACTTTCTTTGCTCTTCTTTGTATGATTTCTAATTGAAGTATGCCTCTGTGCTGGTGGTGTGACTCCACTGACCTATACTGATGTGAAGGTATCTATGTTGATAAGGTGTTTGATTCTAACTAGTGGTGGTACTTTACAGAGTAATTAGGTTAGTGCCTTTATTCTCATTCAATTTTGAAAGATTTTTCATTTTAAGAGCATTGCACTGTCTACAACAGTTTCCAGGATTAGTTTTGTGTGGTGAGGTTTATGGGTTGGGTGTGATTTCTTCTCTCTACTTGTAAGGGTCTAAAGGACTCTGTGGTGAATTTTTTTTTGTAAAAATACTTTTTTTGGAATGCTTCCTTGTGGTGTCATTAGCATTTGCACATACTCCATTACCAGTAGTGGCAGTTGCACTATTTTCAGTATTTTTCAGTACCTTTATTTTCATTTCTACATTTTGATAGAGGCTTTACATTCTGCTTATTGGTAGGTGCTTTCATTTTCCTTTGTGCTTGTATTAGCTGTTCTCTTTCAACTTTATGTACAAAATCTGCTAGGGGTGCATGGCTACTTTCAACGCTTTTAGGTACAACTGGCCTATTTTTGCATTGTTTTCTACTGAGTTCCTTTTTGCTAGGCATTCTGTAACAGCTTCTGGAGAAAAAAAAAAACCTGTAGGTCTGCAGATTTTGTGATGTATATGTGTTCATCTGTGCATGAATGGATGAATATGAGGGTACGAATACAGATAGAGGTGTGTGATTGGGTAATGGTGTGTTAGTGTATGGTGGGAATGTTATATTGCTATTTGGGAGTTACTATAATGCCAGCAACATGATAACACAAAGTGAGCAAATGCTGAGGTGCACTTAGTAAGCATGCAGCAAATACCAGTGGGTTGATACTATTTTGTACCTTAATATACAAGAACACTGCAATGTCATAGTAAGAGGTGCACCTCCACGATAACATTGTACTTGCTTAGTTCGCTGTCGACAGTAGGCTTCCTCTGGGTTGCTTTTTGAAGTTGACACGCCACTGGATTTTAGGATAGAGGTGGTTACTGCAACTGTTAAAGAAGGCCATAAGACATGCTGTTTGTTAATGGCATACTGACTGCATTTGGAGAATGCATTACATGACAAGGGAGGTGGATGTGTTGGCAGGAACGTTTATTATGTGTCTTTAATTGGACGGCTTTGTGTATGATTGAGGATTTGGGAGCAGTAGCATTTTTGGTAAGAGGATACATGGTTGATTTGTAAGTGTACCCTATGACGTGCCGTTTAGCAAGTGTGTGCATTGGAGTAGGACTATTTACTTTTCAAATGGATTAGTCCTGGTTGTGGAAGGGTGAGCAAAAGGTTGGGAAAGGTGTACAGCTTGGAAAGGGCAATGTGTTTGTGTGTGAAATTCCATTAACTTTTCTGCACTGATATGCTTCTTACATGAGTACAGCAATGATTACACTTCTTGGATTTAGCTATCCACATTTATGCTTCGTACCGCTGTCAATGCACACATACATTTTTTTGCATTTCTAACTAATGTTACATTCTGTGAAGTGTGCAACGTAAGTGGCAGGCACCCTATTTGTATTCATGCAATGTATGTACTTGGTTTAGGTTGGTAGGATACATGCAGTGCTGTTTTTGTGCGATAATGTTACGAATTTTGTTGGAGATGCATTAGTGCGGAAATAAAATTGTACCATTGTGGGAAGGAAATCAGAGAGTTCCTGTTTGGATATTGCAATGGCTGCTATGGGTAAATGAAAACTTTCAAATCACATACTAATGAAGTGGCACTCGATGGTAGGTGATGGAAGAAATGACAGTATGCTTTTAGAGAGACATTATGGAGGTTCAGTGGCAGATAACCTGTTTAGAGGCGCTTATAAAATAGTTGTAAAAATAATGTAGAAACAATATTTATACCTGTAGTTTGTGCTAATGGGTGGCGATGTAGATGAATTTGGATGCAGATATATTGAATAGTTTCACAGAAGATTTTACTGGGATAACACAAGACTTGCACTCTGAATGTTTAACGGTACATATGGAGTGTTGTACAGAACTGCTAGTATTACATGCAGAAGCCTTGGATGTGATTGGTGGATGAGAGTGTGAATATTTAACAGTACCCAATGAGGGAGTGCTGGGAAAAAAATAGTGGAAAGGGAAGAAGGGCTGCTACTGCTTTACTGGGGCATGGCCTTTGCAGTACTTGGGGAAGTGCACATGCCACATCCTGACCTTCTCAGCATGCTGGCCATGGGAATGGGACTGTGGGGATTATCCAATCAGGAGCTGAGGGTGTGCTTTACTGTCCAGGGAAGTTATCTTTTTTAATTACTCTGAGTAGTGGGGTGGCAGACATGGAGAGACGCACAGTGTTGAGTGATGCCTTTGTGCTAGATCTGCAGTGTTATGCCCTGGAAAGAGACTTTGATGGCAATTTCGATTTGGAAAGAGTGGAAGCTTTGTGATGTAGTGCCGATATGTTCAGTTTCGGCATTGTGCTAGCAATTTGCAGAGAAGTGGCCACTTTCACAAATGTTGATGTTGTCATGGTGCACTATGGCGGCCAGCATTTGGGTTACGTGGCTTGTTCACGTTTTTCCATCAACTAAAGCTGTTGATGAAAGCAGTGAAGCACCTTTTTCCCACTGCCAAGGTGGTTTTCTCTTCCATACCACCAAGGAGAGTATGGGACTATACCAATATGCTTTCTCCCCAGCCAGAGGTCAGAAGGTGTCTTATGAACAGAAGCATGTGTGATGTCCTGTGCGCTGCTGGGATGTTCTTCTGTAACAATGACATAATTGATTCTCGAAGTGTCAACCGTTGATGCAAATAACATTTTTTTTGTCCACCATTGGAAATGGTATTTTGTTTCACCATCTATAGGATGTGTTGAAGAGGTTATCGTAAGAATGTGAGGAGAAGAAGAAAACACAAACTCCTATAAAAACTAAAAAAAGGGTGTTTGTTTCAGAGCCACCACTTAAGTTGAAATCCCCTACTCTGGCTGAAATGTGTTCACCCACTCCCGTACACAGCATGATGTGTCCACGGATATCGCGATATTTGCAGGATTGCGGATCGCACATGCCACATCCCAGGCTTTTGAGGTTGCCAGGCATGGAAATGCGACTGTGGAGGCTAACGGATTGGCCAATAATGTTTCTGGGTGTGGTGTGTAAGCAGAGATTGCAGTGTTGTGAACTTGGTGACTTTCTCACTATATTTAGCGAGAAATCACGCCCCCTAGCGACTTTGTATTGTTAAAGTAGCTAGCGCGAAAGCTACCTACTTGCTTCGATTGGTTTGGAAACGTACACTTTTTTCAATAGATTTACATTCCAATTGAAAAAAAGCGCTACATTTTTTGCTAGCTGTGCGGCTAGTAGTTGCCCATTGTTTCTGAATAAATACTCTGTAAAGTGCACACTTTGCATGACATGTCATGAAAAACTCACAGTTGCGTACTCTTTAAAAAAGTGTGCCACAAAAAGAAGGAAGAACCATTTGCAACTGTGGCCCACTTTTTCATTGGTGCCTGAGACAATTTTATGCCCTACTCCAACTGTGACGCTGACCCAGTAGGGGTTTTACCACATCAAAAGCAGGTAAGTGAGGTGCTTTGGTAGAGCAGTGCATTGTGTCAGTACTGGAACTGTGAACTTTCGGTCACTTTGAGGTTCCTACAGTGTTGAAACCTGTGGAGCTATTTGGGACTGAAATAGTTTCTGGTTTGGAAGTGGACAAGGGCCGTGCAGAGGAATTTTACACATTTGTACCTTTTTCCTGCAAAAATCGTAAAGAGGGAAAATATAGTTATTACTATTTCTAAGAGGTATTTACTTCTGGCTATGACATATCGACATGCACGCTGTACTGCCCTTATACATTATGTTATGTACTGTCATCTGCAGGTCATCAGACCATGCCCCACTTGTACTTAGGCAGCTAGTTGGGTAAAAAATGTAACCAAAGGCTATAACAACCATGCCCTCAGTAATTACCCATTATGCACATGGTCAATTATGCAAATTAGGGGATGACTTTATTTAGCCACTTCTAGGTACTTTTAGGACAGCCAGTAGCTACTTTCCTTACTGAGGAGTTGGCAACACTCAGAAGGTCTGTTTGTAGAGAGGAATACAGAAGCGTATGGTTATGGTTGTGTGCTTCAGGAGGCTAAGTATATGGATTTGGGGGACTCTTATATACATTTGTTGGAAGTACATGCATAGCAGTGTGCAGTGGCTGCACATTTTGGATTCCTTCATGTGCATGTGCACTGATATGGAGTACGCGCAATGAATTTGATGATTTTGGTTCCTCTTTCTGCCACTTTGGTGATGCTCAATCATCGAGCCATTCTTATTCTTCATTATGGAGGACATAGTTTAGTACATGTTCCCGGAATTTCTATGCAATTTGCAATGAAGGAGGCACTTGGTTAGCTCATGGGTATGTTTCCGAACTCCTGAGTTATTTTTTTCTTGCATTGTGCAGACAGATGTGGCTGTCTTCTTCTTGCTTTGGTGCGTAAATGGAGAAAGCAAAGTGTAATGTAAAGAACGCTGTTTGTGCCTTTTTGCGAGATGTTGCCATGTCGTACTTCCACAATGCCAACATTGCATTAGTAGCACAGCCATTTTTCCCACAGATGGAGTTCATTTTACTTATGCTGGTAAATAGCTTTGCCTGCGAAATATGGCAATTGCATTGCGGCATATTTGCAAGCACAGCAAGTATTTTTCTAGTAGGTGTTGCTCATTTCAACCCTTCGAAATACACTCAAACACCAGAAAAAGCCTGTTTTTAGAGCCAGGACTTTCTCCCGGAAACGACTACAATGTTTTTGACTGAGATACCACTCCCATTATTCATTGTGCAATCTGCACAGCTTATCGGCTGTGTGGCAGCCTGCATTGTTTCATTGGCAATTCTATTTGTGAACTTTGAAAGGTGGCTCTGACAGCTTTTTTAAACTTTTCTTTGGTTGTTTTGTATCTTTCTTGGTCTTGTAACAAACGACACAGATGGAAAAGAAGGGAAGGAAGGGTAGGGAAGGGGCACCAACCACAGGGACAAGATAAGGCACGTGCACAGAGAGGAAGATGTTGGGTGGCCCTCAGTTAGGTAGGGTAAACACTGATTTGCATGCTCCTGGACCGACCCCTCGAACACAGCTCGAAGTTTCTCCCCCTGTAGAGTAATGCTTCACAGTACATGCACAATCCAATTTCCTTTCAAAGGTAAGGGTCTGCTGTGGTGCATAAAGCCTGCGAGGCTGCTTTAGGGATGCGTTGCCCCACAGGAGTGTCCCTGGTCATGCAGGAGCAGATGCGGAGGATGCTGTAGAAGACAGTAACCTACTGCCTTGTTTGAAGGGCACTACCGTCTGAACTGCTGCATTCTGGTTCGCTTTGAAATCTTGTTGCATTGATGTGGTTCTGTAACTGTATACCCCAGGTTTTCTGCAACTGAGTGAGTGTCTCCCACCTGGTTAGCACGACATTTCAGCACATCTCCTATGCTGCTAAACTATTTTCACATGCAGCACTCACACTGCCTGCAGGTATTGGGGATTTGCTCTACTTCATTTTCGTTGTCCTCTTGATGTATATGTACAACACCACGTCTGTTCCCTTGTACAGGCCTTTTGGAAGGAGTTGGTGGTGGTGAGGGTCAGGGTGTGGGTGCTGGTGATTTAGAGGCAGTAGCAGCAGTAATGGTTGGCATTAGTTGCAAAGGTAATATAGCATGGTAGAAATTATGAGAAAGTAATTCTAGCACAAACCAACATGGCCTCCTACTCTGCTCTGCAAGGCCACAAACTGAATGGTGTGGCATTTTGTAGGGCTGCTGTGCAACACTTGGAGCTGGAAAGCGGGCCTGAATCGTTCGAAAAAATAGTTACATGCACAGTGGCACAGTGTGGGACCTTTGTAAGGGTGTACTTTCATAATAACACTCCTTATATTGCAGAAAACACAACTTTTCAAATGCCCGGAGGTTCTGAGTGTGTCCGGCATATAAGGGTCTACGCGCAGCGTGGATGAGGTCACATACTGATGTTGTGAATGTTCTCCACTGGGACGGCTGTTTGCAGGACCTATATTGGGCGGAATACTGTGTGTGCATGTGCATAGGTGTCCTACGAACAGGCTTGACCTCCACAGACTTACTAAAAGTGTGACACATGTCCAGGGACTATTTTCGCACAAGCTGCTTGTTTGTAGGGTACAGCCAGTGCAATGTTCGTGTGCACAGCTGTCCATAGGACGTGGGTTGATGCTTCGAAGTATTGAAAGTACGTCACAACTTTTTCCTACCATGCTGCACAGGGCCGGTGTTCCCAGGACACAGAGGATGACATATTCATGCGCATAGACGTGGGATTGACAGACGTGTGCTCCCACAACTAATTAAAGGTGCTTCACAAGATGTGGACATGAGGCCAGTACTGGTGTGCTACGGAGACCTGCATTGTGATTGCGCATACACTGGGCAAATGTGGTGTCCTCAGGAAACCTCAGTGTTGCTTAACTGCAGCCATCGCAGACAGCAATGTGCGCTACGACTTATAATGGAATTATAAAGTAAAAGGAAAAGCCACTCACTCACCCAGCAACACTTTACACCTACAACTTTAATTTCTGACATATATAGATACTATTAGGAAAGGGAAGGGGTACCTGAAATGGATACATACACAGGAAAATTGGGGATTTTTACAAGGTCCTCATGAGGGGAGGCAACCATTGAGGTCTCATCATAATGTCTGTGCTCACAGGGATGTTGTTTGGGTTGGTGGGCTTGGAAATGGGGAAGGGGTACATGTGCAGGTGGGGCAGTGGTATTTCATTTTTCCCCATATTATGTCCTTGCAGAAATTCTTTTAAGGCATTTAAATTGTTTAGCAATTTTTCCATTTTGGTGTACAGTCTGTGTAGACTGTTACTTACAGACTTTCCTTCCTTTTGTGTGGCCATATGTTGTTGTGGAATATGTGCTGCTTGCAGTGCATTCATTTAATTTCCACTATGTCCTCTTAAAGATAAAAATATTTGGTAGGTATATATGAAGCAATACATATTAAATGTCTTACTTTTCAGACTGTGCTACGTACCAATGGGGTTACTATTGTTACCCACTTCGTCATGAGGGAAATTCTCTTCCAGCCATTCCAATGTGCTTGATATTGCTGCATACAAAAAAAACTCATGTTTTTCCACTATTGTACACTACACAAGCTGTGTAATTATAGAAGAAATTTCAGTGTACTTACTGCATTGTAGTGATGTTCTGTTGTCAATACTTTGCAGTCCTTACTCTGCCATTTGCTTTTTCGTTCCAATGTACAGCTGCAGTGCTGTAATATTGTTCCACGCAGACGTTGTTTCCCTTTTTGGTACATTCCATTATGGTGTATACCCATGCATTTGCTTTGTTTGTTTCTGTAGTACCAACTTTGCAGACCTACTCTATTTTTCCTTGCAATGCACGTACATGGTGCTCTTTCTATGTTCCTTGTCTTTGCTGAATGGTACTACTATGTAAGAGAACCCCTGCCTTTTCCAGCAGTTTGATTGCTAGCCGCTATCTGCGCACAGATGCATAGTCCGTGGTTACCGTGCCCATCGGTATGCCGACATCCATTTGTTATGTTGTATGGTACATCTATACAAGCTAAGGGTATTCTGGTAAAAACCTATTAAATTCAGTGAAAAAACGTTGTTAAAGGGACGTTATGGTTAAGCTGCGCTTCTAAAAATCTGTCAAAATCAGTGAAAAAACATTGTTAAAGGGACGTTATGGTTCAGTTGTCGTAAGAAAAACCTATCAAATTCAGTGCAAAAACTTTTTTGAGGGGACATTATAGTTACTTTGTACTAAGAACAAACTATCCATATCATGGTTACAAGTAAAACAAAAAAAAAACAGAAATTCACCAGTTATGGTAAGCTAAGCAACCATAACTCGCACCATGACTGTGCACTGCAAGGACTTACACCCATGACATCAAAGATGACATCACAAATGCCATTGATGACATCACTGATGACATCACATGTGCATTTACTTTTCATGAAAAGCCTCCACAAGGGATTGTCATTATAATGCTGGCAGAAAACTATCAGAGTTCATTGGGAGAACTATCATGAGATACATGGTTCAGTAAGCAATGCATTGTTATAAACACCATTGCATAACAGACTTCTTTCCAGTACATGAACCTAGTCATGAACAAACGTTGGCATTGTCTGCAGCATGCACCATGGATGTGCAATATTCAAAATCTTGCCATGTTGGATAGTAAAATGATGAATGCTTTCGTTTCAGAGTTTTGCGTACTGTGAAACATGTCATAAGTATTTAACAATGCCTCACTTTTAATTGTACTACTACACACAAAACATAAAGAGTCCACAACACATATACATATGAGTATATATAGCAAAAGTAAAGTAAGCACAACAGCAGCAGTATTACCAGAAACTGTTCATAACTTAACTGATTATCTTCTTGCAGAGAAATGGTTGCTGTGTTTCGGTATTGCTTCTTCCCCTATGTATATGTATCATATGATGTGCCTGAACACTAAGGAAAGTAGTTTAAGAACATATGAGAAGGGTAAGGTCTACAAATACAGTACCTTTTTTGAATTTTCAGTTTCTGACTGTCAGTGAACAAAACAACCTGGCCCAGATATGTCAGTGAAAAAAACAGAGGGCACCAGACATGTGATGTCATCAGTGATGTCACAGATCAAGAGGTGGAAAACTCAGAGAAGCAAACATGGCCAGAGCATCAGGAATGCCTCAAACAGAGAGATCAATACGCTTTGGCAGTCGAGGCAGGAAGTAATACCTTCTCCTTCAATGCAGGTTGCAAATCTCCCTGTGCATGTTTTGACTGCAGATCAATCAGATCTCCTGAAATTGGAAAAATATGTTTGTCCAAACATTAGTTTTAACTATAATTAGACTAGGTTGGACTTGGATCAGTTTGTCAGAAATTTGAAACTGGGTACATTTCCCCAGGTTCATCCCAGAAAGGAGATCTCAAAACCAGCTTGCATATGTAGAACTGACTTATCCATCACACATTTACCAACCTTGGGTGATTTATTTATTTGTATTGCGCCGGTAGCTCTCGAGCTTCGGGGCGCAGAGACAAGAACACAAAGACAAAAAGTAAGACAATAAAACACGTAACACGAGACATTAGAGCTGCATAGGTAGGTGGGCAGGTTGTAGTATATGTATTACTTGAAGATGCTGGTTTTCAGTTCTTTACGAAAGCGTTGGTAATTGGCTTCCATCCTTAACTGGCCGGATATGGCTGAATTGGCAGATATTCAATTTGAAGGCAATTATTTGAATTTGTCTGACTTTAATATCAAAATTGATTGGTTTTAGCACACTAGAATCCAACCTAAATCTAAATTCAATCCGCCCATGTCAGTGGGTTGTCTGGAGGAATTCCAAGATTTTGTAAACGCTGATCTTAAAAAATTACTGCATTTTAAAAGTTGTATATCCTACAATTTGACTCTAGCACAGAAGCACAAGTTGGCTCAACTTCAGAATCTTTCCAATGTCATAATTAATCCATCGGGTAAGGGCTCTAATATAGTCCTCCAGAATCGATCTGACTACATAGCTGAAGCCAATAGGCAATTGTTGGGTTGGTCATGCTATACCAGATTGGCTACTAATCCTTTGCACCATATCATCAGGGATCTTTCGATTAATTTAGGGAAATGGTCGGATTCTGGTATTCTGGATGTAAACACTGCCATATTTATTTAGCCGTTAGCTCCTGTTATTCCAACTATTTATATTTTGCCTGAACTTCATGAATATGTTTCTAAACGACGTGGGAGACCCATTGTCACTCTTTCTGGTTCTCTGCTTGAAAAGTTGAAAACATTTGTTGATGAGACCTTGAATCCACTGGTGTCCACTTTGCCCTCTTTTCTAAGGGATACAAAAGATTTTCTTCAATACATGAATGGAATACCATGGGAAGAGGCTATGTTGTTGGCAACTTTAGATGTACTATAGGCCTCTTTACAACTGTGGCGGGCACGGAAAGAATGGTGCTGGTAAGGGACCGGCACCGTTCATTCTGGGACACCACATTACGAGTTCTGCAGCGGGTCCCGCTCTGTACACCTGGCCAGACCCGACGTGCAGAGCGGGACCTGTTAGCAGACCAGGATGCTAACAACGGGCCCATCTTTAATGGGCCCGTTGTTAGCATCCTCCCCATTCCCATTGAGCCCTATGGGGGCTCAAATGGGGATGGGGATGTACCGGATCCAGGTCCCGTGAAAGGGAATTACCGTGCCCTCCAAGGTCGGAATGGCCTGGTAAGTCCCCTTTTGCGGGACCCGGACCTGACTTTGGGGGTAGCCATGCCGCTAAAAACAGCATAGCTACCTCCAAACTCGTAATGCGGCCCAATCCCTCTACACTTCAATAGACCATAATGTAGGTCTTGGGGCTTGCAAATCTTTATTTGATGATTCCTTCTATCACAAGGTGAGGGGTACTGCAACGTCACTATGGGATATTGGCAACATACTTCAGTTTGATCTCCTGAGAATCAAATCTTTACAGGCACATTTTTTTGTTGGATTTTTTATATTGATGATTGTTAATTATTTGGAAAGGAGGCGAGAGTGACTGGCTGTTGTTTGCGAAGTTCCTAAATTCCAATGACTATAATTTACGGTTTACAGAATCTCACAGCATTAAAGAATTGGTATTTCTTGATGTACAAGTTCAAATTACTTCTAGTGGTTTACAAACTACTGTTTATCATAAACTCACCAGTTCAAATGAACCTCTGCATGCCACTAGCAATCATCCAGCCATCTGTATTAATAGCATCCCTTATGTTGAATTTGTGTTCTACATAACTGTTGTTCAGATTTGGAAAATTGTGATAAGGATTGCACAGTGGCAGCCTTTACTTATATCACACTGTTGTTCTAAAGAAGTAATTTAGAGAGCCTTCCTGAATGCTTGTGTTCTCAATCGAAACACATTACTTAGCAAACCTAAAAAAATGTGCTATGGAAGCAGAGCAGGATATCAGACTTGTCATTACATTTGGGCCATAGTCACATCAGATACCTGACATTGTTTGAAAGATTGTACTCAAAGCAGATAAGGATCTCTAAATTGTCTTTACTGGTAGCCCTTCTCTCACTTTCCACAGGGTTCCCCCACTTAGGGATAACCTTATTTAAATGTTTCTGCCTTCTGTTAAACCTGTTTCGTGGCTTGCACAACACATAAAGGGCTTTTTTAAATGCCATACACGTAAGGTATGTCAGTATGCTGTTCTTCTATCTACATTTAAACATCCTGTCATTTGCGTTACCTTTACCATAAGTTTTAACATCAATTTCAAAACAGAATGTATTGTTTATGTTCTTAGTTGTTATTGTGGCAAATGGTATGTAGGCAGTACTACTTGTAAATTGAAGATTAGAATATTGCAGCACATTCAAGAAATTAAGCATGCTGATTTCTACACAATTGCAAAACATTTTCGGAAACATCACAATGGGTCATTGAAAGGCTTTTTATTTTTTGGTGTGACTCTTGTGATCAAACACCCTAGGCTGGTGATAGGACTGGCAGGATAGCTCAGCGGCAACGTACTCGCCTTGGAAACAAGACGGCACGAAGCAACACAGGTTAGATCCCTTGGTCCGTGCTTAGACACCATTCAGTATGTTATAAATACGCAACTAAGAGACATATTCCTGTAAGAGCGCTTTAAAAATGTAAATGAATAAAAATAAATAGGACCCTGAGATTGAGACAGCTTGAAACACAAACAATTCTGGACTTAAAAACTAAAGTTCCCTTGGGCCATACCATTGATGAGGCACTCTACACATTCATTGGTGTCTGATATGCTATTCTTACCTTGCAAATCTTCGTAAGATTTCTTGATTTCGCTTTTATTGTATTGGCGTGTGCTTTATTTGTGTGGATTTCCCCCGGGGCAATGGGTGAGCTGCTGTAGTGGGATGGATTTTGTTTCAATATATGGTTTGATTAGCACGTAGAACTACACTTACAGTAGGATTGTGGGCAGTTTATCCTTATGTTTTTTAATGCCCATTGCTATATGTCAGTGATTTTAGTATGGTTGGAGTTTCTTGTTTTAAATGTTAGACTTTAGCGGTTTTGGCAGTATGCACTTTACACTTGAGCCTGCAGCATTCACCTGCCTATTCATGTGCAATATTTCTATGAAATTCTTATACTATGTAATTATACTTGCTATTTTTCTTTTTATGATGAAACATGCATTTTCCAGTTTTGTGCATATTCTTAGTGTTATTGCAATGTTGTGATTTCAAGTGTATACTTTTTTATATGATTATGCACTTTGCCCTTCATTAATGCATGTTTTTGGTTTGGTGTCTCCTCTCACCTACATCTACTTTCTGGCCAGTTTATTCAATTATTTTTTAATTTGGTGTATACGTGTGAGCATTTCACTCACGTTGAAAAATGGCTGACAAGTTGTGCATTTAATAAGAATGCCGGCCGAGAGAGTTGTGAGAGTGCTTGCCAATGGGGGAGGGGTGAACCACAGAGTTTGTACTTAAGAATTAATATGAAGAATTGTGTTAGCTATTTTTTGTTTTTGAATCTTGTGCAATTTGCACTTTATTGAACTCTTGTTCTTTCTTTGGGATTTTTCGCGCACCCCCACTATTACTCTGCCTGACATTTACATTATTTTGCCTATAACTCATTTTAAAAGATGACTGCTAAGTTCTGTCTTTCAGCACATGGATGAATAATAGAGTTGTGGGAGTTGTCACCAATAGGCGGAATCATAGAATTGTAGTCATACATGAATGGTTTGGTGTTTGCTGGAGGCTTTGTGTGAACAAAACGCATTGCCTTTTTTTTGCTTTTCTCCCTTGTGTGGCTGGAAATGCTGTGAATAAACTTTATATGGACTTTTAAAACTTTGAAGTCCTATGTTTAATAACACATTGTAACTCAGTGCGATTCCGGCGTGTTAGTGCTATTTTATTGGTGTTTTACATATCATATATATATATATATATATATCAGCGAGAAATCCTTCTTCAGGATTTTTGGCAGCCAGACAGAGTCTTAGCAGTGCACAGTGGTGGTGCGAGTTATGTTTGGTTAGATTGCGATAACTGGTGAATTGCTGTTTTTTTTAATTTTACTTGTAACCATAACATCCCTTTAACAATGTTTTTTCACTGAATTTAATAGGTTTTTACCAGTGCACCCTAATTTGCTTTTTCTTCCAACTATCATGCTCACCACCAATATAGCAGCATTTTTGGCCAATCTAGGAAGTTTCAAGTGAAAACTGTGCCATTCCCTACCTTCTACCAATATTTGTAACACTTCTGTCAACTTTCTACAAGTTGTTAGACCTTTTTTCTGTTTGCTGACATTTTCAAATGTCTGACATCACAGCAGACTTTCTGAACTGTATTTTCAGCCGATCTAGGAAATTTCAAGCTGAAAGTTTACCCTTGCCCAGCTCCTACACCTATTTCTACTTGTTTCCCATCTGAAATCCTGGAGAGAGCACCTGCTTGAAAGAGTATTATGTGGGATGTATTAACCCACTTATGCTCTGCCCTGCGGCATCACTGTTTCCTGGTGGTGCCAGAATAATCAAAATGGCAGCAAAACCCCTATGCGTGCCAAAACCTATGGAAATTGCGCTCTACAAAGCACAAAAAGATGGCTGCCAAATCTACCATGCATGATGTCAGTGGTGGAATGGAGACCTCACTCCTGAAACATGTCACTGGGCCGCCCGACAAGTAAAAATGGAGACTGCATGAAAAGCAGTGCTTGCTGAAAGAAATACGGAATCTTGTTTTTAAATCTTTTCTTGGTTGCTGAAAATACAGAAGCTGGTCCAAAACACCCACAAACATCCAATCTTCTTGCTGAGTGTTACATTTTACTGAATTCAAGAAATCATTGTGAAATTGCAATATCCTGGAAAGCTGAATTTATCATTCAAACACCTACAGCACAAGGTCGCCTGCCTGTGGGATCTGTCAAAATCTGGGCGCAGTACCAGCGGTCGCCTGAATGACTGTTTTGAAAAGCCTGCTTTACCATTAAGATCTAATGTCTGAAATCTAAGTAACCTGTTATCAAGCGTAACCTATGTTGTGACTATTTAAACTTCATGGTTGGAGCCTGGAATCAGTGTTCTAGCTGCTTGTTTTAAAATTACAAGTTTATTTAAACAAAGAAAATTGCAACAAAATGACATTTAAATGTAAGCCTGACTCTAAGCCAAACCACAAACAACTTCCCCCACAGGGACCAGGCACCTCCCTTCTGCTCTCTAGACCAGGAACACACACCCTTGTGTTGATTAAGAGGGGAGGGGAATGTGTGCTGCTGTGGAAAGAGCACAATGGACTTCCCCCAATGCAAGGAGATGCTAATCAGGAAGGATCGTAAATGGCCTATGCCAGAAGGAAAGGGGCAGAGATTGCATCTGAGCTGTTATAAAGTTTGCAAAATTGTAAATATGGATTATACTAAAAGTAGATTTCATGTTCAAAAGCCAAGGGGAGGATTCTCTGACTCATAAACCCACATCATCATGGTGACACCCTGTTTTCTCCTCCAATCAAGGGAGAGCGGAGAATCTAACCTGTAGGGTGCACTTATTATAATCCAGCATACACAGCCCTTTATTAAATGCATAAATAGAGAAAGCTGAGGACTTAGAAAGACACAGAGATTCACCCACTAACCGATCCCTGGCGAAGCACCCTGAAGGAGATCCATCCATATTCCTTGCTTCAGACTCCAGAAACTTGGCAAAGTAGAAAGGCCCACTCTATAGCTGAACAACAACTTCTAGAACCAGAATCCCACAAACTTAAAGGGGAAACCAACGAAGCAGCCGGGCTGTGCTGTAACTGCTTTCCTGCTAAATAATTATCTTCAGAACCGAGAAGGGCAGATTAAACCCAATCCTGTGCCGTGCTGTACCGTGCTGTGCTAATCCTGTCCAGTCCTGTCGTGCGGTGTGCCCAGCAGCCTGTCCCAGTCCGGTGTGCCCAGCAGAATTCCTGTCCATAAATCTTGACTGACCAGAATTCCTGACGTTTCTGTTCAAACACATTTAGCGAGTGTCCAGAGTATAGAACTATGTCACTAGCCTATGTACTGTCCATAACAATCCCTATCCAAATCCATCCTATCTTGTCTTCAGAACTGCATGGTTAGAATTATTTTGAACTGCCTGAACTCTTTATCTTATCCCTACTACCTTCCTTCTGTAATAGTATTGTTAAACATATCTTTGCACTGTTATATTTCATCTGAAGAAGGCAAGCTCCTCAGCAGGCAAAAACTTGATCCAGAGGTGTCCTGGTCTAGTGGCTTTGCTCCTGTGTAGTATTTGCTTCTTCATAGTCATTCCCTAGTGTAAATAAATCCTGTTTGTCTTTTGAAAGCGCATCCCTGTTTTCTCATTTTGGTACATATTTGTTTAAAAAACGACCTCCACGAAAACGTCCATAACTACTTCATATATTATGCTAGAAACAAATTTAAACATCTACTTGTAGCTAACATCCTAAGATTTCCGTAGAACCAAAAAACGCATCTCAAATCCATATATTTTTTCTGCAATCGCGATTACCGCGCATGGAAAAGTTTGCCACGAATTTTCGTTTTGGCAAAATATTACACATGTAAAATTGCTTTTCATTGCACCCAACCTCAAATTTCAGTTTGCACATTGCTTATTGGTGTGAAATCATTGCTAGTGTTTGTCTGCAACCATATAAAGCAGCTCCCATTAAAATTTAAACAATTTCAGTCATTTAGCCCATATTTAGTGTTTTACCCAATCCATTCTCAGACAACTTTAAAAACCATTTTGACAGTTTTCCAATCAATTCTGTTTCTCTCTTGTGTTTGCTGTGGGGAAATTGGGATTGACCTTGTATTTGAATTCTGCATTCCTGAAACCTGTTCTCTCTCCTCCTATCTCTCTACATTGCATATTGGGGGGGGGTGAGGGGTGTGCAGGGAGAAAGAGTTACCACATTGCTATCTGATCTGAACACACACCCACAAAAGTATTATTGCGGTGCTGCATTGTTTTTGCTCATTATTACTCCTTGTGATTAAAGAGATTGCTTAGGGTGACATCACCCCATTGGTGATCATTGTATTCCCATTAAACATAGTGTGATTATATTGTGAATATTTAAATACATATTTTAACTTTGCAAACCAGCCTGATTCCTGGTTCAGTGTGACCGGGAGGGGTTCCAAGAGAAGGGCATGATATAAGTGGTACATCGTTCAGAATGAACTTTTAGACACAAATAAATAAATAAGGATTTCAGTTGTGCATTCCACGCTAAGCATTGACTTAGGTGAAGTGCCGGATTGAAATCACTTACAGATTGGGGGCTCGTCACGAGATTTCTGAATTAGACATACCACTTGTGACAGTCTAATACAGCGTGCTAACTGACGGGGTACATAAACCCTGTAGGGCTACCACACTGTGCTACACTGTGAAAACACCCTTCAATGGAAACACTCTAAGGAGTTGGCCTGTTTTACAAAAATAAAATGACCCCTGTAAATCAGAAAGGAAATTAATATTTCCGGAATGGCGACCCCAGTAGAAATTAATATGGCAAAAGAACAACTACTGCACAAATTATTTGTCAGGGGTGAATGGACAGAGCAGGGTCCATTACGCATGGCACTTAGCGAATTGTACATGGCCCCTAAGGTAAGAGAAGAGCAAAGTAAAATTGCCAAAATAGCGACATATCTGTACCTCCACATTGGAGCAATACAGGAAAAATATGACGAAAACCTAGATCTGGCAAATAGGCGAGTACAATCACTAGAAAAAGCCCAAACTGTTCTGGACTCTGCAGAGCAAAGGCTACAAAAGAGCCAAGAATCAGAGAATGAAACCAGGCAGTACCTGATAAAAGTAAAAGGAGATCTGGATGTCCTGTAGCAGGAGAAGGTAGAGCAGGATACCAAAGCACTGGCACTGCAAAAAGAGTGCCAAGAAGGTTTGGACTCTCTACTACAGAGCCAACAAAAGCTGGAACAGCAATTACATTTTAATAGAGCATGCGCAGAGCAGGTACTCACCCTGCAAAACCGCCTAGACCAAGTAAAAGAAGAAAATAATACATTAATTCTCAAAGACCTTGACTCCCAAACTGAATTTGTTGAAGAGCGCCAGAAAGCTGGTGCACTCTAAAGACAAAGGGACAACCTGGCTGCACAGAGGGGTACTCTAATTCAGGAAAGGGACACCTTAGGCCAGGAGGTCAGTTATTTAAAAACCAAGATGGAAGAAAATCACATGGCACTTCAGGGACTTGGTGAGCTCCAAAAAGACTATGAAAAACTGTTAGAGCACGCCAGGAGGGTGGAAGATGCTCTGGCAAAGAATGACCAGGCCAGTAAGGACAGGACACAGGAGGTAACCTTCCTGCAGCAAAAATTGGCCCAATACTCCAAAATTACACAGGAAGCAGAGTGAGGCAATGAGGCTCTCTGTGAGAAAAATGACAGGCTCCACAGACAGGTAGCTATGCAGGAACGACTAATGGAGACTAGTAAGGCCTTGATAGAAGAACAAAAGGGCCAGGTTCTTGCATGGCAACAGGGAGTAGGGGCTGAGAGAGATGAGGTCCGCTGGGAGAGGGAAACGCCTGAGCATAACCTCAGGAACCCTGGTACCAGAGACTTTCATCTCTTCAGTTCACATGAGCCAAGGGCCACGGGGATGGTAGACTGCAACCCAATGGGAAATATGGGGCTCATAGATCAGCGCCTCCCAGGAAGATATGGGCGGGCATCTGTATATGGGTTCCCAAGTGCTAGGGCCATATTCTTTGATCAGGGAGACTCCAGTGACGGGAGGATAGAAAATGGATAAAAGCATGTTGAGCTCACATGTTGACACCCATGCATGCAAGTCTGTCCAACCAGACAACGTGGGAGTATGTAGCTGCGAATAATCACCACACCCACAAAGAATCACTTTACGTAATCATTGCTTTTTGTACTTGCCAGTGAAAAGGTTTGTGAGCAACTGTAAGCACTTTTGGCACTTTACTCTTTCAACTCTTAATACTTTTCACCCAATTTTCCTCTACTCCTATTTTAATTTGTCTTGTGATTTGTTTGACTTGTCTATTTTTTTTTTAGTTCATTGTTTTCATTATTTTTTAACTTTTTTATTTTTTGCAGTATTGTAATTTTTCTTCATTTATATGTTCCTGCCCGGTTGGACATACCAACCTTTCTGACCACGAGAATAGGAGCTGTGTTGATGACATTGTGTTTTGGGTTCCGAATTCTTCACCACCAAGGAAGAGGCAAACTGGTATGAAAAAACTGCAGACAGTTGGCACTTCTTTAAAGTAAGGAACACTGTTCAAGAAAAGAGGTGGAGGACGTAATGTGTACCTTGTTCAACAAAATTCTATGTTGTGGACCTTCCAATATCCCGTCTCAAAGTCTAGGGACATTGGTAATGAAAAACCATCAGGTGCGAGTCCACTGGGATGACGTTGACGATGATTACCGGAAAGCCCATGAACACTACAAAAGAAAGATGCACGGGGCCCGTTCCTTGTACAGACGAACATCAGCAGCACCAATGCATCACCAGTGCATCACCAATGCACCATCTACATCAGCAGTGGTATCCACTAAACTGACTCCTATTTTACTGACACCCTATCTGTGCATGATGAAAGTCATGTGTAAAAGATGCTGCAAATGGGTAATCCAGGCAGATGCCACAACGTCTTTAATAAGCCCATAGATCCTTCCTCAAATCGCTAGTCAAAATTCACGAGGTAGCAGTTGAAAGGAGATTAAGGATTTCCTTCCCCAAGCTTCCTGCCTTGGCACACAACAAACAAATGTCCCAAAAAAGCTTAGGGGCTCCATTCCATAAGCTGCCAGCCATCCTCTGAATGAATTGGAATTTCTTTCCCTGGTCTAGGTGCAGTTAATGGGGTGCACTGCCCACCCATTACAGGTCACACAACCAGTGTGGTTCGCCCTATGTTCAGCCACCTCAATGATTCTTTCAGGCCCACAAATTCACTGTAGTTCAAAGAATGGAAGGCTATTTGTTGTTTAGTAACTTTTTGGCATTTCTGTTCCTCTAATATTCTTCCTTGGCTGTCTACAAAAGCCTTCAGTGTGCTTGTTTAGTGTAAGAACTTTAAGGAGCTTCTTCAGCATTTTGCTCCCATTCGTTAGCTCCCATCGGCTGCGCGTTTACTCTACTAGCATAGTGTTTCCCAGCAACATTGAGTAATGGCTGCAGATGATAGCCCAACATCAGGCTACCTGTCATGCTTAGTCATTTTTTAAGTGGGAATTTTGTACCCCTATTTTTTCTTTAAAAAATATTATTAAGTAAATCACTAAAAATATATGTGTTGGATTTTTCTTTAATTGCCTTTGTTATATGTTTCATCCTTATGTATTTTCCTCTCCTATTCCACCACCCTCTTGACATCCCCCAAAATGGTCCTTTAAAGTACTATCATTTATATTAGAAAAATAGATGAAATTGAACACAGACTACAAAAATATATTGCAATGTACTTTTTTGCAGTTCCAGAACTCAAAATTGCCATTGCTTGCCTGTAACCGTGGTTAATTGAGGCGTTTATGTGCGAGTAAAATTACTCCAGCTGTTGTTCACCTTGGCCGTGTAAAAGCACTCCCTCTATTCATTAGCTATTACCATAGCTGCGACTAGGAATTCTAAAAAATATATATGCATTTGTTTGTGCACATACATGCATTACACATGTATATTTATCACAATTCTTACCAAATACCTTAATAGATGCTTGACTCTTTCTTTCATATTTGATCTGTAAAAGAAAATTAAATATACTTCATATTAATGTTAAATGCCATTTACGCCGGACACTATCACCAACAGAGTTTTCATGTAGTGACACAAAATAAATACAAAATGATTTATGTTTTTTTTACTCCTAATGATACTAAAAGAATACTGATTGTATTCCAAGTACACAACCATTACCAAGTTGCATTCATTTATCATTCTGTAGAGGAAACAAACCTCTCATTGGAGAAAATAAAATCTCTGTTCTGCTATTTTAAATATTCAACAGTTAAGTTATTACAAACCAGTTTTTGCATCAGCCAATTCAAAAACAAATTGCCTGCAACATCCATATTCGTACAGTAATAAATGCATTTAAGTACAATGCACAAATTTTACGAAACTATACAAACATTACTTTATGCTACATTTTGCAGATTAGTTTATGTAACCTTCACCAGGAAACCAAGACATACAGCATAACCATGTCTGCAGTTTTACAAAGAAATGAATGAAGGCATGCCAACACTGTAACATTATTTTGAGTATTCATCTTTTTTAAATTATAGTCATACCTATATTATAAATAATAAGTAGACAATAAAAACTGTTATGAATAAAGATATTAATACTTATCAAAAACTACACTAATAAGCTAACACATGTAATTTCCATACTTCTTGTACAATCTGTGTGTGTCCTTTGTTTGGCCATCTACACACATAAGAAGTTCATAAAGACATTTCATATTATACACGCCATATTTTCACAAATTTGAAGACTACAAATGATTATATCACCTTTCTTTAGCGCTAATACTGCTACACTATGGTAAAAACCTTTTTTTACTACACCATAATATATTTTATCTTATAAAAAGGATATCTACATTAGTATTTCTTAACTTCTTTTATAATTTGGTCTGTGTCCTTGGCCACCTACACACCTTAGAAGCTAATCACAATAATGTTAAACCTACCGTACAAAGTTAAAGAACATACATGATTTAATGGCTGAATTGAATATCTGACTTTTCTAAAAACTCCACACTGCACATCAAACATATTTCTACATTTAACAAACTAACCTGTTCAGTAAGATATTTTGATTCTGTTTTTTAATAGCACTGAGTTGTATCTACAACCTACTGTTTACTTGTTTGATATGTAAACAGTCATCAGCTTCTACACTCCCTCACACTCACAATAATGTACAAGGAACCATTTATGTAACCTAGCACTTACAGGAAACATATACACAGTGTTTTACACAATAAACCAAAACTAGAAGATAGTATAATGCTATTTTCTATTTTTTATACATACAGGTGTTTCTACACACAGCAAGACTTACTGATCAGTCACCCTTGCCATGTGTACAAACACTTGTGTACAGATGCATTATAAATGAAATATCATATCATATCATTTAGGATGTTCTTTGGGATATATTTGGTAATTGTAGGTCATATGTTGACTCTCTCCCTTCAATCAAACTTGACCCGTCACACCCACTCTTACAGGCACTGCCACTTCAGTATTCCACCTCAAGCCTGCTCTAAGTCATCAACAGCTCAGTCCTTCTCTTGTCACTCTGCATGTTTAAGTTACCAAGGGCACACAGTTTGATGCCGGTGTGGATCATAGAATAGTGAAATGTGCCAGTAAACCTGTTGCATATGTCATGAATTTAAAAGTCTGCACAGCATCTAACCAACCATGTAAGACATGTGTATCTTTCTTCTCTGCTACAGCATGTTTCTGGTATGGCCTCTGTGCTCCTCTCAAGCTTGAGCCGGACCACTTGAAATTCTGAAAGCATCTGAACACATTCCTCTTCTCCTGTGCTTTGTGTTTGTACTTGCCCTGTTGAGCTAACTGACTTGCCTTTCTGATCTAGCAACTGGTTGTTTGGCTGTTCTCAGAGTCTCACTGGGTACCAGACTTTTTATTTATCAGTCACCCTTCCACTGTATCTGGGCTTACCACCCATTTATGGGCTGTAACTGTATTTCTAAAGTCACTTGTTCTCCGTCCACTACCAAGAGTAGCGCTGCTCTGGCTGCATTTACTTAGAGCATTTGTGTTCTGTTTTCCTTTTCCCTCTCCCTTGCACTTCCTCCCTGCCTTTCCTTTTGAACTGTTTATTTTTACGCTTGCACAATCTGAATGTCACAAAGCCTAGTAGGATCATTTGTGTTGTCTTCCGTCTGTCTTTCCTTCCTTGTCTTGCTGTTTGTAGAAACACTTATGTACACGTGCATTATAAATGAAATATGATATCATATAATTTAGGATGACGTCCTGGCATCCAGAGATGAACCAATGAAGGAATTAAAGACTCCCTCTTTTGTAGGCTAAAGCCCACAGGTGATGGGAGAACAAAAACAAACCTGCTTCAAGGGTTCCAACCCCAGTTCTTGAGACAAGTGGTCTTTGCCTTCTGACATAATACCCAAAGTGCTTTGTGCTTAAGGAAGCGGAGGAGTCAATAAGGAAAGAGAGATATATAGAGAAACAAGATGGTAGAATCTTCCTCCAACTATGATCTGCTCCCTCTGTCTACTCTTATTCTGCCCCTTTCCCTTGTCTATGTGATCAAAGGCCCTTTTGGAATGCAGCGCCATTGTGTGAGGCTAGTCCTTTTGGCATGGGTGTGCGCTTTGAGTCCTGTTTCTCAGTACAGCTCCTGCTGGGAGGCTGCCCTTCTGAAGAGAGATGGTACCAGACCTCACACAGTATTAAATGAGATACACATCCATTCAGTCTACTGCCCTGCAGGCTGGCAGGGCCAGGCTGTCTGACCAGAATACACAGAACTCTTCGACAGCTGAGGTGTGTTTGAAGTGCTGGCACATGTATGATATCAATCAGATGTGGCTTTAATAATTATGAGAAATACTAGCCACTGTACCCTAACCTTAGGTATGGCTTACATTTAATGTTCACAACTGCCACCAGGTTAGTAACTCTCATAAGTATGCAATTTGGCAACAGAAGTGCATATCTTAAAGGCAGCTTTTGCACTGCAGTCACTTGGCTGCCAGTGAAGCTGTCAAACAGGACACCTGTGACCTCTGAAACTGCTCTGTGTCATTGGAGAGCTGGAGCTGCATATCAGGAGACAGATGAAGCAAGGCACAGGTAACTGCTATGCTTTTGGTATTGAGCTAATGAAAAAATGTTTTGGTTAACAGATCACCCTTTCTGAAATGGACATACCAGCGTCATTTTATTAAGTAATACAAATCAAAAAAGCCTGAACTCCTACACCCCTGCCAGATGCTAATTACATGCATTGAGTACCTTCCCTTTTGGCCGCATCTGTTTCACCACGTTTTGCAATGGGGCATTTCTCTGCATTTCACCATGTTAGGTTTGGGGTGGGTACGATTTATGAGGTGGTACATTTAAGGATTGTATGGGCTGGTGGGGGCAAGGAGAAGTGTGGTGTGGAAAGAGGGTAAGGAGGGCTGGCCCAACATAGAAACACTTAATTAACACATGGTGAGATGTACTAAATGGTCAGGTGTACTGGATCCTAGTGGATCTGATGGTTGAACTGTTCAAACACTCCCTCTGCAGAATCTGGACTTTCTGTTCATTCATATAAGATTGGGTGCACAGTGTTGATCAGCCATCACCCTCAAATCCACTCCCCTGATTGCACTTTCACTGGCCTCCTTCTGGTTGATTTGAAGGTGATGTCTGCTCTTTTACGAAACACTCAAGCACAATGATTTGTTCCCATGAAAGCCGATTGTCACCCTTCACCCTAATGGCCTCTTTGTACTCATGACTCTTGTTTGTGGTATATTTACAATGGAAACATTTCTGTTGTCCAGTATTTTATATGTCGCTGCTGTGCAAGAAACATGTTGACTTGGGCTGAGGGTTATGCATGGTTGAGTTGTCCTATGTCATTCAGATACAATGAACGGAAAATGTCTGTTCATACGACTGGAATTAAACATTTCACATGCTCAATGAACTATGTGAGCAATGCAGTGCTGATGGTGACTACAATGGGCAGTCATAGTTGAACATTGAATAGGGCTTTCTTCTCACTGGCTAAAAGCCAAAATATGCAAGTTATATCTCTCAGCCACCTAGTGAGGTTTTGACATTGATATGCTTCCTGGAAATTAACCTGTCTACTGTGGGGGCTGAGTATGAAAAACATGTATATTCGCACATTGTGCAACTGGTGAGACAATGTTTGTTTATATTTTATGATGATCCAGTCACCAAGCACATAAAAAGAAATTGAAACATTGCAGTTTGCTTTTACCACGTAATGAAACAGTGTGTCCATAATAGGAAGAGCCCATCCCTGGTAATGGTTGCTGCCAAGATTTTACTTGATCCTATCATTACCGATCACTACTATGCCCACGCTACATTTTTTATCCAGTGCTTAAAATGGAATTGATACCCAGGGACATCCTGGATTCCCATCGTCTTTTATACCCCAAGCAGAAAAATAATCGACACCTGACATATGGAGGCAAATGTTTTCTGGTTGCTATCCAATGGATATTCCACCCACTTCAAAATTAGACTGTAAACATGGGTATTTCCTTATGTGTAGACAGTTATCTCCGGCTGCCAATCACTGTACTTCAAATCTAAACATGCTGACGCAGGAGACTCATAGGCTTGAATGCATATGACAATAATCTTCCAGTAAATAAAAGTTATCCTTAAAAATGTAGGTATGCCATTGCAAAAGGTACATGCAAAACTCAACAGCTGAACCAAGACCCAAATTAACCAAACGTATTGTTTCATTATCACAATCTATTTAATAAAGTAATAGGAGACCTCATGATGTTAGTATTGTTCTCAGGTGTAACAAAATGCCCTTGCCTTTTTCCAGCTTGCCTAATAATATTATGGCTAATGTCTCCCCAAAAAATTCCTTTCAAAGACTGAGAAATCATGGACTGGGTTCTCTCCACTATCTAGTGAGGATCTCATTTTCATCATGACGATTATGATGAAAATGTTCTTCCTGCTTCAGTAGTACAATCCACTGTGTTAACTTTGATTAACCCTTCTCTAATCCACGATGTTGCTCCTCAATCATCAACGTGTTGTCTAACCCCCTCATTAAAAATGTAGACACAATTTTTGAAGCATCGCCAACTTGCACCAAAGTTAAAATGATGGAACATACAGATAGCCTTTAAATGAATGATTATACTTTCGAGACGAAGGTCTTGATATCCTGTTCACCAGTACAGAGAAAACACATCTCTGCCTGAGTGAGTCTCTCCAGAATCTGCTCTGTTTGCTGGTTCTTCGTGGCTGTTCTTGGCTTGGAGACATGTGATACAACGACTTTTGAGAGTATTGCCAGGTGACTAAGGCTAGGGTGCTACAACGGAGAGTTCTGGATACATCACCATCAAAAAGCTCAGGCAGGCAGCTGTCACTCTCCTTAACAAGGATAAGAGAGCATGACATAGGGAGATGGTGTCCTTACCCTTTGGGGCATCTCTCTCTCTCACACACACACACACACACACACTGATTCCTTTGAGGGGTGTAAGGGGCAGCTGACACTAGCCTCTAGTAGAATAAGATAACAGATTTTAGCGAGAGTGAAACACAAACCCTCTTAGGGTCTGTGGGTTCTGTGGATAGGCACCTTCACTCCTCGGCAGGCTATGAAGTCAGCAGGGCTCTGTTGATGCCACCATTGTCTGCCTCCTCCTCGGAGAGGGTTGTATGGATGCCTTTAATTGTCCAGCCTCCAGGTCATTCAGGAATGAAAGGTAATAAGCAGCTGAAAGAAAGGATGTGTCACCCTGATGAATATTGAAGTCTCCTAGTAAGATGTTGTTCATCAAGGCTAGTATTTGATTAGTACTGTGGTTGATTGGTTATCAATTTGTGATCCTTAAGAAAATTATAGATTATGATTAAAATACATTTTTTTGTTGCGGCTTAAAATACTCACAAAATACGTGTTTCTATGGGTGTTTCTATGCAAAGGAGACTGGTTACGGATTCATACTCCCAAGTTCTTTGAAACAGTCCTGCCTTAAAGAAATTATTTTGGCGCGGCTGCATTCAGCTCCATGTGGAGCAACTAGAGCATCAGGAATTTAAATAAAGTCAGTTAGACACAGATGCATTTGGTTCCATGGAGGAAAAAACGGAAATTATACTTCTGGGTTTATTTTATTTCAGCACACGTCATCAGTTCAGTCTTAGTCCCGTGACTTCTGGTTAGAAATGGAAGCATGTTGGGCAGTTTAAAGGTGGTGGAATTAAGAACACAAAGGGAATCAATTACACTGTCCGGTGTAGCTATGGTACCCGGCGCCTATAATTCTTATGAGCAGTTCGATTTTGCCGAACTGGTTGTGAGGTCTATTAAGTACATTTCATTTCCCCCGATCTGTGCAATTTTGATTTGTATGGTGGCAAATTGGCAAGTGAAGGTGAAAGAGTCTATTTTGGGCTTAAGCAAAAGAGTTGTACATACTATTATTATTGTGTTGCTAGATGGGAAAGTAGTGATTTGGGCAAGAGAATTGGGCCTCATTACATGTTTGATGGTATCCCACTGGTAAAACCGGCGGGATACCACTACACAGAATTACCATTACCGGTACTTGGACTGCCTGACTTACAGGCAGATTACATGTGCCAGTAAGGGTAGGTTAATCCCCATTCCATGGAGTTCCATAGGTAAGGATTTGTCAACCTGATGGATATTGAAGTCTCCTATTAAGATGTTATTCATCAAGGCTAGGATGTGTTAAGTACTGTGTTTGATTGGTTAACAATTTGTGGTCCTTAAGCAAATGATAGATTATATTTAAAATACATGTTTTTTTTGAGAGGGTAACATACTCACAAAAGACAGTCAAAATAACAGCAGATCGCTTGTGAATCAAACCAAATAAGACAAATGTGTCAGGTAAATAATTGGGAGACTCTAACCCTGGGTGTTTCTATGCAAAGGAGACTGGTTACGGATTCACACTCCCAAGTTCTTTGAACAGCCCAAGAAGCCCTCTGGTTATCCACCCAGTACATTGTTCTCCTGTAATAGTGCCACTAATAGTATATATTGCTACAGAACCTCAACCTGTATGTGGGCAGACATTGTCCCTTAATGTAGGAAACTAAATGTGGTTAACGTTTGCACATCTACATACATATCTATAAAGCATGGATACTGCCTAAATAAAGCCAACATACATATTTTACTGTCTAAATGGGCTCTGTCTATTAATTCACTAATGGCATGTTAAGGTACACGAGATCTTTGGAGAAGATCTGTTTGTCATTTAATTACATACTATCTCAGTTCTCTATGGAAAATGTATTTATTATCTAACTAGACACACATTATGGCATTGTTCTAGGGTATAGATGCTTCCTCCCTATCTTGGGATGAGGAATACCTTATCCTTTGGGAAGAAATCCCAGGTGTGTTCCTTGACCTCCACAGAAGATGATGGATCTAAACAGACCTGCCTCAAAGAAATTATTTTGGCGCGGCTGCATTTAGCTCCCTGTGGAGCAACTAGAGGGATCAGGAATTGAAATAAAGTCAGTTAGACACAGATGCATGTGGTTCCATGGAGGTGAAAAGAGAAATTATGCTCGGGAGTTATTTTATTTCAGCACACACCATTAGTCCAGTCTTAGTCCCCTGAGTTCTGGTTAGAAATGCAAGCATGTTGGGCAGTTTAAAGGTGGTGGAATTAAGAACATGAAGGGTATCAATTACACTGTCCTGGTCTTGGTTGCAGGTATATCAGGCCACCCCGCTGGCAAACTTGTAGTTTGACAGTCCGGAAACGTACTGGAAAATGGAATTAGCAGAACGTTAATTCCAGACCAGCAAACTTATCATGATACATTGTCTTGTATGGAAGAGACACAATTCAGGCACTTTTAGGTACAGTAATTTGGGGAAGGGCACGCTGACTCCACGTGGACCTGGAAACTAGTGATGAGGGTTTGTAGTTAGCATGTCAAATTGACAACCTATCACATGTCAAATGGCAATTGAGGTTGGTAAGCATTGGTAAAATGACCTGCAAGAATGGACACAAATTAGAGACAGAAGGGAGATGTAAGGTTGATAAAGCAGCAACATGATGCAAAACAATGAACAAGGAGAAAGCCCCAAGTGTATAATGGACCCTCTGATCTCCATGAGCATCTCTCATATTTTCTCACCTTCTCCAGCACTCCAGTGATTTCCAGATAGGTGTGTGTTGTGTAAAGCCCATACATACATACATACATACATACTGTGAGAAACGGGAAGGTACTCTCACATCTATTCCCCAGAGATCTTTGCTCAGGTGGCCAGGGAAGGGCCATCACTTTTGGATCCAAACTCTGGGAGGGGACTAGCGAGGGAGGATCATCTGGATTGGGGAGAGAGTACCAGAGGGCGAGACATGTATCCTCCTTTTCATGGCGGTGACTAAATTCACCCTCCCTCTGCTTTCATAGGATAGTGTCACTCTTATCCTAGTGATTCCCTTGAAGTGAATTCCAGTACTGGGAAGAAGAACAGCCCAAGAGGAATTCAGGTTATGTAACGCTCACCTGATTCCCGTAGAGGCGCCGGTCTTGACTGGGCGTATACCGTATCTTCAAAGGTGATGTGTAACACACGGCTGGCTCTTTGGGCTGGACCTCTGTGCACTGTATGTCTGACTCGAAGGGTAAGATGTCTGCAGATAGAAAATATGGGATTAATGAACTGGGTTATTGAATGTCTCTCTCTTCTTCCCTTTCTCTTCTCCTGTAGAACCCCGAAGGTTAACGCTCTCACCTTAGGTAAGTGAACGCCGTGCTCTCCATCTGCCTCGGGGCAGGGTGCTGTAACCAGTTTCTTCACTGGATAAGGGGAGCAGGCCTCTTGACTTCAGAGGACTGCTGTCCGTCGTTTACTGCACGAACGGTTAGTTTCGAGTAATTCTAATGTCTTTAAAGTCTTTAGTAATGATGTCTCTTGTTTTGCAGGGTTCCGGCGATGGTGGATGACGGGCTGAAGTGAGTTGAAGATGGAGCCCGTGTGATGAATTGAAGCGCCTGGAAGCACGTAAGTAAGCGCTTGTTGCCTGCTTCACGATGCGCTCTAACTGTCTTTTTATTTTGCAGGTACAAGTCGGAGCGGCTGCAGGGTGCCGGAATACCCACTGGGTTAGATGTGGAAAGGAGTAATGGCACGTGAGTATTAAAGTTCCCCAATGTCTTTAAACGCACCTTGTTTTGTCTTACAGATGCGGGATGCAGCGCCGAAGGCCTCCGGAGCGTGCGAAGAGTTGGTAAGCTTTTGTCTTTCAGATGCCGGAATTCAGTGTGAAGACCTCCGGAGCGCACGAAGAGTAGGTAAGCCTTTGTCTTTCAGATGTCGGAATGCAGCGCGAGGCGTTGGTGACAGCCGATGGACCAGGTAAGTGAAGAGCTGTCACTGAAGACCGTAATGCTAACCTGTTCTTTCTTGTCTTTATAGGTGTTGCTGAAGACTGGATTCAGGATGGTAAGCCTTTTTCCTTAGGCCCAGGATCAGATGCAGAAGACACGATGAGCGTTCTGCTGCAGAGGATGCAGAATAACGCAAAGCAAGATCCATCCATCGGGTGTGGTTTAAATAGCCTCCTGTAGTGCTTAGGTGTCTCCTTCCACAGCCACGCCTAGGTAAGAAAAGAGTTCCTGCTTTCCAGAAGAGTTCCAGTGTTCTGAACCTAGGGAGTGGCTCCTGCCCCACCCAACAGGAAAAGTAGTTCCAAACAGAAGAGGATCAGAGGCTCAACTGGCAGGCAAGTAAGCAGCATGGTCTGCTGCAGGTAAATCCACCCAAGCATTATGAGCCCGGCGCTTCCAGCGCTGGGACTGGGCAGATTTATGAGCCTGGTGCCACTGGCGCCAGGACTGGGTCCAAAAGGTCCCAATTGGGACTGGTTGGCACTCGGAACCTGGGTTATGGATCTGCTTCCAAGGGAGTTGGGAAAACCCTGTCCTTTTGGAAGCAGAGATCATGACAGTACCCCCCCTCAAGGCCCCTCCCAAACCGGGCTTCTCCGGGGGTTTTGGCTTGTCAGGAAATGTTCGGTGAAATCTTTTTATTAGGCGAGGAGCGTGGACATATTCAGCAGGTTCCCAGGATCTCTCTTGGGGGCCGTAGCCTTTCCAGTCAATTAGGTAAAATAGTTTAGATTTGGAGATCTTGGAGTCCAGAATGCTTTTGACTTCAAACTCGAGTTCTCCATCAACTATGATAGGTTTTGGAGATTTAGTTAGTCGGGTTTGAGGTTGCACGGGTTTTAATAGAGAGACGTGTGAAGACCGGATGTATCTTCATGTGCGGGGGCAAGTCCAACTTGACCGCTACTGGGTTTACAATGGTAGTGATGGAATAGGGACCAAGGTATCTTGGGTTGAATGTGCGTGGCCCTTTTAGAGGTAGATATTTGGTGGATAACCAGACTTGATCCCCTACTTGATATTGAGGGGCTTCCTTCCGATGTTGATCTGCTCCTTTCTTGTATTGTTCTTTAGCCCTTTGAAGGTGAGAAACAGCTTCCTTAAAGGCTTGGGTGATTGTAGAATGCAGGTAGTCTACTGCTGGTGTTTCAAGATCTTGGAGGGGATCCAACTCCGAGGTTCGAGGGTGACTGCCGTACAAAAGAAAAAACGGGGTTTTCCCAGTTCCCGAATGGACAGAGTTATTGTAGGAATATTCGGCTATCCAAAGGATGTCTTTCCAAGTTTTTTCAGTTTGTTGCAGCATGCAGCGTAAATACTGTTCCAGAGTTTGATTGGTCCTCTCGGTTTGTCCGTCGGTCTGAGGGTGGTGACTGGTCGATAGTCTCACATCAATTTGAGCCGACCGACAGCAACTTCGCCAAAAATGAGAAATAAATTGACTACCTCGATCCGAAATTAGAACCGAAGGAAAACCGTGCAGTCGGACGATGTTTTCGAGAAATTCTCAGTCCAGAGTTGCTGCTGTTGGCAAGCCTTTGAGCGGAATGAAATGCGCCATCTTGGAGAATAAGTCCACGATTACTAGAATCGTATTGTATCCGGAGCATGGAGGTAGATCGGTGATGAAGTCCATAGAAAGCGTATGCCAAGGGCGAGGTGGGATGTCAATAGGGCGTAAGAGGCCTGCTGGTCTTTCCTTTTGACTCTTGTTTTGGGCGCATACTCCACAGGACATTATAAAGTCTCTGATATCTTTTTTCCAAGACGGCCACCAGAAGTAGCGCTTGATCTTTTCTGAGGTCTTGGCTATACCGGGATGTCCTTCCATTAAAGAATCGTGATAACAAGAGATTACTTTTTTCTGTAAATCTGTGCTGGGTAGGTATAATCGTTCTTGGAAATACAATAAGTTGTCCTTTACTGCAACGTCCTTTCCCTGCAGATGCCAATTCTGTATGTCTGCTGGAGTTACAAGTTGCCTGGCTTTATCCTTAACTTCCTCTATGGATTGGTTGGCGATTACACCCAGAATTCTTTGTTCGGGAATGATTGGTACAGGTTTAGGGTTGATCAAGTGTTCTTCCACTCCCATCCGAGAAAGGGCATCAGCTTTACCGTTTTTGTACCAGGTCGATAGGTAATTATGAAGTCAAACTCGGCAAAGAATAATGCCCAACGGAGTTGTCTAGAGGATTGGGCTTTTGCGGTTTTCAAATATTGCAGGTTTCGGTGATCCGTAATCACAGTAACGGTGTGTCGGGCCCCCAGCAGATAATGCCGCCAAGCCTTAAAGGCAGACTTGATAGCCAGACGTTCCTTGTCAGTAATCGTGTAATTGATTTCAGGAGGCGAGAATTTGCGGGACCAAAATGCCACGGGATGCAACTGATTGGTTACCGGGTCCTTTTGTGATAGAACTGCCCCCATGGCAAGGCTTGAAGCATCAGTTTCCACGATGTAGGGGAGTTCGGGGCGAGGGTGTTTTAAGATTGGTGCAGAGATAAATTTAGTCTTCAAATCCTGGAAAGCTTGTTCCACCTCGGTAGACCATTCAAAACGTTTGTTTTTCTTTAACAAGGCAGTGATGGGCTGGACTATTCGAGAGAATTCGGGGATAAACCTGCCGTAAAAGTTAGCGAAGCCTAACATGCTTTGCACACCTTTTACGGAGGATGGTGATGGCCATTTGAGAACTGCATCGACCTTCTTTGAATCCATACGCACTCCGCCAGGTGATAATATGAATCCCAAGAATTCAACTTCAGTCACGTTGAAAACACATTTTTCCAACTTAGCGAAAAGTTTGTGTTGACGCAATCTTTCGAGGACCATTTTCACGTGTTTCCGATATTCAGATTCCGATGAAGAATAAACGAGGATGTCGTCAATGTAAACAACAACACACACATCTATGAGCTCTCTGAGGACATCGTTCATAAAATATTGAAAGGCGGCCGGGGCATTGCAAAGTCCGAAGGGCATGACCTGCTATTCAAATAGCCCATACTTGGTGCGGAAGGCCGTCTTCCATTCATCGCCCTCTTTTACTCGTACCAAGTGGTAAGCTCCTCTAAGATCCAGCTTTGTATATATGCATGCTTTTCTGACTTGGTCCAGGAGTTCAGGGATCAAAGGTAACGGATATCTATTCTTAACGGTGATCTGGTTCAGGGAGCGATAATCTATACAAGTTCTAAGGTCTCCTTCCTTTTTTGGAACGAAGAACAAAGCTGAAGAAGCAGGGGACTTGGAAGGATGAATAAACCCATTTGCCAGGTATTGATCCAGGTATTGTCGAAGGTGAAGGTTCTCAGGCTCGGTGAGGGCATACATTCTACTACAAGGAGGAGTAGATCCAGGTATCAGGTCTATCTGGCAGTCATAAGACCTATGAGGAGGTAGAGAGTTAGCCTGATCCTTCTGGAAAACATCTTGGTATTCTAGGTATTCGGGAGGTAACTGGGGAGTCTCTGAAGAAATTGCTGCCAGTGCAACACCAGGTGGAGGGTGACAAGTAGAGACACATTCTGGAAACTGGACCGTTCTTGCTCGCCAATCGATCAGAGGATTGTGTTTCTCTAACCAAGGTATTCCTAGAATAATCTGAAACTGAGGGGCCTTGATCACATCGAACACGATCTTCTCATGGTGTCCATCTTGACTTACTAGCGTCACTTCTTGAGTGGTATGCGTTACTGGCCCGGAGGCTATCTCTGTACCATCCACCGTAGTAATGACGTCCTTGACAGCCTTGGGACAAAGAGTTAGATTCATCCTCAAAACCATTTCATGATCCACATAATTGCCGATGGCACCGCTGTCGACGTAAGCTTCAATTGCATGTAATCGATCCGGATTATCAGGGCTAATGAGGACCATAGGTATCACGAAATGCGAGGTCACGGAACTGGTTTTCACGCTCGGCAAGAGGAACTCTATTCTTGTCGGGCGAGGTCGTTTCCCTGCTCAGAGTTTGTAACTTTGGTAACTGCAGCTCCTACTGCCTTCTTGGCAGGTTTCACCGGACAGTCTCGAAGAAAGTGCCCTGAGTTTCCGCAATAGAGGCATAATTGCAACTGTTTTCTCCTTTCCCGCTCCTTTTGTGTTAGAGGACCTTTCAGACCCCCTATTTGCATGGGTTCCCCGGAGTCTACTCCTTTGGAAGGAGTTGGCGGTTTGGAAAATACTCGAGCATCAAACTTGGAACGATTGGCCTTCCTGTTCTGCAGTCTGTGATCTATTTGAATGACTAAGTCTATATAGTCCGAACAATCTTGTGGGGGATTCACTACTTGGGCTAACACATCTTTGAGCTCTCCACGTAGACCTCTATAAAACAGCGTAATCCTTTTGTCCTCAGGCCATTGAGTTTCCACTATCAGTCTGTTGAAAGACGCAATATAAGCCAAAAGGTCTTGATTACCTTGTCGCAACGAAAGAAGCTCATTGTCCAAGGCCTGCCCCTGTGAATGTCTTGCGAACAGTTTTTCCATACTGAGCTGAAAAGCTTGAAAATCATGGAGGACCGGATCATCTTGATTTACTAGAGGGATCGACCAGTCTGCCGCATTGCCACTAAGGTACGAAAGCACGAAAGCTACTTTAGCTTGATCAGTTGGAAAGGCTGCTGGCCGGCATAAGAAATGCAACCGGCACTGATTGATAAATACTGCAAACCTCTTTGGGTCACCAGAAAATCGCTCGGGTGGAGCCAGAGGTACATTCCCAGGTAGGTTGATCTGCACTGGATTCATAGAGGATGTAGAAGGAAGATTTCCCCCAGATGCGGGTAACGGGGTCTGTCCGGTTTGTGACTGTAGCAATTGTCTAGCGAGATCATCTGTTCGCTCCTTGGAAATAATCAGTTCCCTTCTTAGAGCGTTCGTTTCCTGACGGGCTGCATGCACTTCTGCCCTTAGTTCCCCAAGTAACTGGGCTAGTTGGTCGGTATCCGAGGTTTCCATAGCGCCTGGACGGGAGTTTTGTGGTAGGCTTTGCGTTCTGTAACGCTCACCTGATTCCCGTAGAGGTGCCGGTCTTGACTGGGCGTATACCGTATCTTCAAAGGTGATGTGTAACACACGGCTGGCTCTTTGGGCTGGACCTCTGTGCACTGTATGTCTGACTCGAAGGGTAAGATGTCTGCAGATGGAAAATATGGGATTAATGAACTGGGTTATTGAATGTCTCTCTCTTCTTCCCTTTCTCTTCTCCTGTAGAACCCGAAGGTTAACGCTCTCACCTTAGGTAAGTGAACGCCGTGCTCTCCATCTGCCTCGGGGCAGGGTGCTGTAACCAGTTTCTTCACTGGATAAGGGGAGCAGGCCTCTTGACTTCAGAGGACTGCTGTCCGTCGTTTACTGCACGAACGGTAAGTTTCGAGTAATTCTAATGTCTTTAAAGTCTTTAGTAATGATGTCTCTTGTTTTGCAGGGTTCCGGCGATGGTGGATGACGGGCTGAAGTGAGTTGAAGATGGAGCCCGTGTGATGAATTGAAGCGCCTGGAAGCACGTAAGTAAGCGCTTGTTGCCTGCTTCACGATGCGCTCTAACTGTCTTTTTATTTTGCAGGTACAAGTTCGGAGCGGCTGCAGGGTGCCGGAATACCCACTGGGTTAGATGTGGAAAGGAGTAATGGCACGTGAGTATTAAAGTTCCCCAATGTCTTTAAACGCACCTTGTTTTGTCTTACAGATGCGGGATGCAGCGCCGAAGGCCTCCGGAGCGTGCAAAGAGTTGGTAAGCTTTTTGTCTTTCAGATGCCAGAATGCAGTGTGAAGACCTCCGGAGCGCACGAAGAGTAGGTAAGCCTTTGTATTTCAGATGTCGGAATGCAGCGCGAGGCGTTGGTGACAGCCGATGGACCAGGTAAGTGAAGAGCTGTCACTGAAGACCGTAATGCTAACCTGTTCTTTCTTGTCTTTATAGGTGTTGCTGAAGACTGGATTCAGCATGGTAAGCCTTTTTCCTTAGACCCAGGATCAGATGCAGAAGACACGATGAGCGTTCTGCTGCAGAGGATGCAGAATAACGCAAAGCAAGATCCATCCATCGGGTGTGGTTTAAATAGCCTCCTGTAGTGCTTAGGTGTCTCCTTCCACAGCCACGCCTAGGTAAGAAAAGAGTTCCTGCTTTCCAGAAGAGTTCCAGTGTTCTGAACCTAGGGAGTGGCTCCTGCCCCACCCAACAGGAAAAGTAGTTCCAAACAGAAGAGGATCAGAGGCTCAACTGGCAGGCAAGTAAGCAGCATGGTCTGCTGCAGGTAAGTCCACCCAAGCATTATGAGCCCGGCGCTTCCAGCGCTGGGACTGGGCATATTTATGAGCCTGGTGCCACTGGTGCCAGGACTGGGTCCAAAAGGTCCCAATTGGGACTGGTTGGCACTCGGAACCTGGGTTATGGATCTGCTTCCAAGGGAGTTGGGAAAACCCTGACCTTTTGGAAGCAGAGATCATGACAGGTTACCTATAGAAAGTGACATTATAGTACTGAGACGAAGAAGAGGGAGCCTAAGAGTTGCAGATCTGAAGGTCAGTCACATCCCAATAATAGGCCTGATTGGAGTCAGGCAAATAAGGAATGTGGTGCACACCTGAAAACCTTTGAAGGATCACAGATGAATATAAAAAGAGATCAGAGAGCGAGAGAGAAGAAGGAGAAGTGACTGCTACAGTCTGGAGGAGCACAGGGTGCCACAACGCTGGATGGAGACATTGCCATGTGGAGTGTCGATGAGTGGCGAGAGAGCTTTGTATCCAAGGAGCTGGAGTGCGAGAGGGAAGGGAGCCATGGAAAGTGGTGGCCCCCTTCACTGTGCTTAACAAGGGCCACTTTCCCCTGGGAGGAAACGTCCTTCAATGGTGTCTGAGGGGCAGCCGGTAAGACCCTGGCCTCAAGTATCAAGAAGCTGTTGAATGGAGAAGAGAACACGGCAGTCAGTAAGTTTTATAGAACGGTATTGAAACCCAACGAGCGTCTAAAAGCAAAGACAATTAAACGTACTACATTGTATCGGAGTGGTCGTGTGCAACCAGCACGTTGTCGAAAGCCTCTGATGGTACTCAATTGAAAAGGCTTGAAGTTCCGAAATGCTACTATAGAGAAAGAAACAATGTTGCTGGGAAACAGAACACTAGTAGAGTAAATGCGCAGTCGAGGGGAGCTAACGAGTGGGAGCAAACAGCCGAAGAAGCTCCTTAATATTCATACACTAAACAAGCACAGTGAAGGCTTTTGTAGACAGCCAAGGACGAATGGGTGGGCCATACAGCCTATTTATTGCACCTAGACCAGGGTTAGATATTCCAGTTCATCCATACGAAGACTGTCAGCTTGTGGAAGGGAGCCCCTAAGCTATTTTGGGACATGTGTTTGTTGTGTGCCAAGGCATAAAGCTTGAGGAAGGGAACTGCCTGAGCTCATTTTAACTGCTACTTTGTGAATTTTGACTAGAGGCTTCGGGAAGGTTCCCTGGGCTTCTTAAATATGTTGTTCGTTGAATCCCTTGTGTTTATGAACTATGGTTTGAAGCTTCGGGAAGATCCCTGAGTCCCTTTGGATCTTTGTTGATTATGCATCAGAATTTACAGCTTGAGGAAGGGGCTCCTTAAAGAGATTGTTTGTTGGAATTTTTTTTGTGTTGTGAACATAGACACAAAGCTTTTAGAAAGGGAGTACAAGTCTTTAATGAGTATTATCCTTTGGAACTGTATCTTGAACTTCCGAGTGGGAGCTAGAGACTGTTCCAAGCTTTTACTTTAAACACTATTTTGAGTTGGCATATCCCTACACTACATTGACGTATTCATTGTGAGGGCAACCATAGGTTGTGACAAAGACAGACTTTTGTTTTGGACTTTTAGACTTAGACGTTCCTTTGTTTCTTTACGTAGGGCAATTCCCACCATAGTAATAGGGAACATTAGGTGTTAAATCCATCCTGATATTTCAACAAAGGTTTTTGAAACTGTTACATTTGTTGTCTGTGTCATCTCTTGATACCATGCCTGTCTCACATATGGTATCAGAGGTGGGATGCAGCTCAAAAGAAATAGGTTGGGGGACCCTAAAAAATGAAAAATTAAGTGATAGAGAATTGGATTCAACCTCTACAGTAGCATTGAGGAAACCATTCTTCCAGGAGAACGGAGGTTAATACCTACCAATCTTGTCCTAATACCACCTCTTGGGACTTATTTTCGATTGGCACATAAATCAGGGCTGGCCTGGAGGTTCATGCTAGATGTCCTGGCTGGGGTTTTTGACCCAGATTTCGGAGGATATATAAAGGTGTTGTTGCAGAACCATAGAAAGGATACCTTCCAAGTGCAGCCCAGAGATAAAATCACTCAAGGTGTACTTGAGAAGGCAATATTTCCTAACTTGAAGTAAGAGAAGGTTAAAGAGGGAACTGAGAGGGGTACTCTCTGGTGTGGGCAAGGCGATGAAGGACCTAGTGTTCTGAGAACCACAAAGTCTAGTGATGTATAATCTGACATCATTCCTGAACTTGCATTCACTCAAACTAATTATCCTCTATTGGCCGAAGCGTTTCTGCAGGTCTTACCCGAACATGATGGTCGAGAGCAGGGTGCGCCATTTTCTTTCTTGAAATATGGGCTCCTGTATAGGGGAGACACAACAGCAGATGGGGTTACAAAAGCCCAATGGGTTGTTCCAAGAAGCCACAAGCAGGTAGTTCTTGAAATCCCATTCACATGTAATGAGAGGACATTTGAGTCAGGGAAAAACCCAGGCATATTTAAGTTCCAAATTGTATTGGCCGGGAATCCATGCAGTTATTAAGCACTTTGTTCAAGCATGTGAACATTTTCAGAAGACCAGTGCCCACATACCACCTCCAGCTGCATTGAATCCATTACTCCTTATTGAAGTTCCCTTCTGAAGGATAGGAATCGGCATCATAGGCCCCTTGAGGCTTCAAAATTTGGTAATAAGTATGTGCTAATAATTGTAGACTATGCTACCCGATACCCTGAAGCTTTTCCTTTGCGAACAAACACCACACAGCAGATTTTAAAACATGTGCTGCCCTTTATTTCCTGAGCTGGTTTTCCCATTGAAATATTGACTGATCAAGGCACCAACTTTATAAGTGAACTTATGGGAGAGGTCAAAGAATGTATTTATTTACAGCGCACAACACCCTGAGGTATTGAGGCGCTAGTTACAGTAAGTGCTTCATACAAGAGTATGAATAATATACATACTGGTAAAGCCTCTCCTCATTTTTACTGGGCGAAACGTCAGACATGCATACATTGGGCGCAGTAGGTGTAGGTAAACATACTGGTAAAGCTGCTCCTCATTTTACAGGGAGCTACGTCAGAAATGCATACATAGGGCATAGTCGGTGTGAGTAAAATAGTGGTAAGCCACAGGATACATCAGGCATGAATGTGCAAGGATCGAGGGGTAGGGGGTGAAGTGGGAAGGGGAGTCGAAGAGGAGAGAAGAGGCAACAGTTACCCACATCTAAATTAGAATATAAGGCAAAGTTGGTGAGAGCATGGAGCACATCAGATTTGTTTTTTTTTTACAACAAACAGTTTACAGTTTTCGCGCTGTGAAACACTTGAGTAGGAGCATGATATTAATGAAATATCATTTCATTTCATTTACACACACAGATGACTGCACAAGGCTAAAACCAGCTAGATTCTATTCATTTTTTTTTACATCAGGCAGACTAGACATTAGACCGCCTAGACATTAGTACACATTACCACATAACGAGCATCCGTATACCACTGTCAAATTGATGGTCTCATAGAAAACCATCCTGCAAAAGTTGGTGGATTAGGATAAGAAAAACTGGGACCAAATGATTCCATGGCCATTATTTGATATTAAAAAAACACCCCTGGCCTCCACCGGTTTTTCCCCTTTTGAATTGCTATCCAAGGGATTTTCCTCGACCTTCTAACTGAAACATGGGAAGAAAGGGAAGAGGCCCCAATACACTCTCTCATAATGCAACCAGGCTTAAACAACATATGGCCAGGGTTAGGCCCCTGGTACAAACACAAATGGTTAATGCCCAAGAGCAACAAAAGACGTCATATAACAAAAACGTAGCACTACGTGCTTTCTCTATAGGACAAAGAGTGCAAGTGCTAATACCTACATCAGATAACAAGTTGGTATCCAAATGACATGGACCCTGTGAGGTAATAGAGCAAATGGATCGATAATGATGACAACATTTCACTGCAAGACCGTCGGCAAAAGACCCAAATTTACTATGTAAATCTTTGAAAAGAGTGGAAAGAAAATCCAACACAATCCAATGCTACCATATTGTCCTGTCTATTACTGGAAGCAGTAGAAGACATAACTTTAATTCCCACTAATCTCACAAATAATCAGAAACAAGATCTTTCTGATCTTGTGAGTCCATTTCTGGATGTATTCTGTGAGGAACCTGGAAGTGTAAAAGGCAAATACCACCATATTCATCCTCCTGTGGTTAAAGTAGTGCATTTGAAACCATATAGAATACCAGAATCCCCAAAAGACATTGGGCCTCATTCCGAAAGGAGGTAGTCATGGTGCTATTTGCGCCATGACTGCCTTCAATAATGGGTCCGGCGCTGGTATGGTTCAATGGGGACTTACCGGTGTAGTCTGACCTTTGCGGGACTGGTAAGTCCCCATTGAAAAAGCCATTCCCCATTCCCATTTGAGCCCCCATAGGGCTCAGTGGGAATGGAGAAGGCTCTAATAACGGTATCACAACTTGCGGTACCATTATTAGCTCTGAAGTCCCTTAACGGGTCTTGTCCATAACGTTTGGTCAGACCAGGCATTAAGGGAGGGACCCGCTAAGGGAACTCGTAGTAGGGTGGTAAGGGATTACCGGCACTGGTCTCCTTACCGGTGCCCGGTATCCCTTACCGCCCTACTCGGAATGAGGCCCATTATCATAAACGAAGTGGAACAAATACTTAAGGCTAAGATAATCAAACCTTCAAAAAGCCCCGGTCCTCTGCCATCATGTTAGTGACGAAATCTGATTGGAGTTGAAGATTTTATATATACTTAAATTCCATTTCAGCCTTTGACGCTTCCTCAATGCCATGTATCAATGATTTGATCGCTAGACTAGGTAATGCAGTCTACTTGTCAACACTGGACCTTACAAAAGAAAGGGTATTGGCAGGTTTCACTCATTGGGCCTGACAAAGATAACACTGCATTTGCCTCCCCTATTGGATTGTTCCATTTTGAAATTCAACCCTTTGGTCTCTATGGTGCTCTTGCAACTTTTCAGAGACTTATGGATCTAATTATACAACCTTACTCGGAATTTTGTGCAGCATAAATTGATGACAATGTGAGCCCTAGTAGGACATGGGAAGACCATCTATTCCACTTGTATACTGTCATGAGGGTGTTAAGGAAAGCCAGACTTACTGCCAACCCCAATAAGTGAAAGCTGACTCAATTGGCTGCTAAATACTTAGGGTTTCTTGTGGGTAACAGTAGTGTCCAACCCCAACAGGAAAAGGTAAGAGCAGTTCTTGAAACCACTACACCAAAAACTAAGAAAGACATGAGAGCTTTTTGGGGTTGATAGGTTACCATTGTCGATTCATCCCAAACATTTCTAGTAAGACCGCCAAATTGGGAAACTCTAACACCCAGGGTTACTTGAACATGTAGATACATTGGTCTTATTTGGTTTGATTCACAAGCGATCTGCTGTAATTTTATTGTCTTTTGTGAGTATTTTACCCTCTCAACAAAAAGATGTATTTTAAATATAATCTATCATATGCTTAAGGACCACGAATTGTTATTTAATCAACCACAGTACTTATCAAATCCTAGCCTTGATGAACAACATCTTACTAGGAGACTTCAATATTCATCAGGGTGACAAAGCCTTACTTTCAGCTTCTAATTACCATTCAATCTTGAATGACCTAGAGGCCGGACATGGACTGATGCCTCCCTGACACAATTGGGTGCTGTCCTATCGCAAAATCCTGATGGTCTGGAACATCCGATATTATACATCAGTCAGAAACTGTTCCCAAGTGTGAAAAATTACTCTGTAATTGAGTGAGAAGCCTTAGCAATAAAGTCGGAAATACTTTACTTGAAGTATTACTTGATGGGCAGACGATTCAGATTAGTCACTGACCATTCCCCACTGGTAGTATGTCAGCGGGAGGAAGTAGTCAATCCCTGGGGTTTTGCAGTGGTTCTTACTGCTTCTCAGTGGAACATTGAAAAGGGTTAGAGCATGGAAATGTAGACTATCTCTCAAGGTTCCCCTGTGAAGCATCTTGGTCTAACCTACATAGGGGAAGGGTATTTGAGAAACCGGAAGTCAATTTCACATCTACTCCCCAGGGATGATCTGTTCAGGGGGCCAGTGCAGGAACATCACTTTTAGAACCGGGCCCTTGGGGTGGACTAGCGAGGGAGGTTCATCTGGGCAGAGAATTCTTGGGCATTGAGGAGAGAATACCAGAGAGCAAGACATGGTATCCCCCTTTCATGACAGTGACATAACTCAGTCCTGCTCAGCTTTCATAGGATATTGTCACTCCTATCTCATGGATTACCCTAAAGTGAAGTCCAGTACTGGGAAGAAGAAGATCAGCCCATGAGTAATGCACGTTACCAATAGAAAGTACCATTATAGTTCTGAGATGAAGAAGAGGGAGTCTAAGAGTTGCAGATCTGAAGGTCTGTCACATCCCAATAATTGGCCTGACTGGAGTCAGGCAAACAAGGAAAGTGGTGCACACCTGAAAACTCTTGAAGGGGTACATGCGTATGTGAAGAGATACCTGAGAGTGAGAGGGAAGAAGTGGAAGCAAGTGGTACAGTCGAGAGGAGCATGGGATGCCATAACTCTGGAAGGAGACATTGGCAGGTGGAGTGTCAATGCGTGGTGAGAGAGCCGTGTCTCCAAGGAGCCGGAATGCTAGAATGAAGGGAGCCATGGAAAGTGGTAGTTCCCTTCACTGTGCTTAACAAGTGCTCCTTTCCATGGGAGAAAACATCCTCCAGGGGCATCTGAGGGTCAGGCAGTATCAAGAAGCTGTTGAACAGAGAAGAGAATGCAGCAGCCAGTGAGTTTCATAGAACTGGATTGAATTCCAGCATGCGTCTAAAATCAAAGAGAATTAAAGGTATTACAATGTATCAGAGTGGTTGCGTGCAGCCAGCACATTGTCAAAACCTCAATGGAATTAAATTGAAAAGGCTTGACATTCCGAAAGCTACTATAGTGAAAGAAACAATATTGCTGGGAAACAGAATTCTAGTAGAGTAAATGAGCAGCCGAGGGGAGCTAACGAGTGTGAGCAAAATGCCAAAAAAGCTCCTTAAAGTTCTTACACTAAACAAGCACAGAGAAGGCTTTGTAGACAGCCAAGGATGAATATTAGAGGAACAGAAATGCCAAAAAATTACTATACAACAAATAGCCCTCCATTCTTTGAACTACAGTGAATTTGTGAGCCTGAAAGAATCATCGAGGTGGCTCAACATAGGGCGATCTACAGTGGTTGTGTGACCTGTAAACAGTGGGCCGTGCACCCTGTTATCTGTACCTAGACAAGGAAAGAAATTCCAATTCATCCAGACGAACGCTGGCAGCTTGGGGAATGGAGCCCCTAAGCTATTTTGGGGCATTTGTTTGTTGTGTGCCAAGGCAGGAAGCTTGGGGAAGGGAATCCCTAATCTCATTTGAACTGCTACCGTGTGAATTTCAACTAGAGGCTCGGGGAAGGATCTTTGGGCTTATTAAAGACGTTCATTAGAATTTTTGTGTTTATGAACTATGGTTTGAAGCTTGGGGAAGATGCCGGAGTCCCTTTGGAACTGTGTTGATTGTGCATCAGAATTTACAGCTTTGGGAAATATCCCATGGCTCCTTAAAGACATCGTTCATTTGAACTTTTGTGTGTTGTGAACTTAGATTTGAAGCTTGGAGAAAGGGAGTCCAAGTCTTTAATGAACATTATCCTTTGGAACTGAACCTTAAACTTGGGAGAGGGAGCTAGAGACTACTCCAAGCTTTTACTTTGAACACTATTTTGGGTTGGCATATCCCTATATTACATTGAATTATTAATTATGAGGTCAAGCATTGGTTTTGACACATACATACTTTTGTTTTGGTCCTTTAGACTTAGATGTTCCTTAGTTTCTTTAGGTAGGGCAATACCAACATAGTAATAGGGCAAGTTAGGCATTAGATCCATCCTGATATTTTAATAAAGGTTTTTGAAACTGTTACATTTGTTGTCTGTGTCATCTCTTGATACCATGCCTGTCTCACAATACATACATACATACATACATACATACATACATACATACATGCATACATGCATATATACAGAGAAAGGGGTGGTTTAGCAGAGAAATCAGGTAACAAAATAGAGAAAATTAAACAGAAAAGAGAAGATTGTGAGAATGCACAAAAAAGGGAAAGGTTGGTAAAATAATAGTATGACAACCTCTACTTGTGGAAATATAAAGTAATATAGTATAGAGGCACTACACTACGAAGGGAAATAAACAGTGTGTAAAATGTAATTACTTAAACGTCTGGAGACAGTTATCTAGTGATGCAGCACATTTGTATGTTGTCATGTTTATAGTTGAATTTTGTTTGCATTCTATTTTGTGTATTCTTTATTGGAGTGTGGGGAGCGTAGAGGGCTCGAATGAAGGAGTTGAACACACAGAAGACATGATTACATTTTTTAAAATGAAAATTGTAAGTAGAAGGCCTAAATTTCCGTAAAGGGAGTACTCTACCAATCTAAAGATACTAAAGGTGCTTGTCTGTTATAATAAATTCCAAAAGAATATATGTCCTATGTCCTCCTTTCTTCCCCGGGCTTCTTTGCGTGAGTACTTGGTCAGGGTTTTCCTCTGTCCCTTTCAAAGCTTCTATTATCATCAGTAACACTCAGGGGTCATTACAACCCTGGAGGTAGCCATGCCGCTATTTGCAGCATGGCTACCCCCATTCTGGGTACCGGGTCCGGGTTCCTGGAATAGGGAAATACCGGTGTAAAGACTGGAGGGGGGTGTCGGTACTTCCGCGCTCTATATATTGTAGAGGAGAGGCACAGAGGACCCCAGCCAAGATTCTTTATTGGTAAGGTAGTCGAGCAATCAAGGCCTAGCTTCTCAGCAGGTGATGCAGGCTCGTTCTTAAGTACAGTATAGTCCCCAAGCACCCACAAAGGAATGTCCGCACACTGTATCGGTTAAAAACACAGTCTTTATATAATTAATATTCAAGGTTATGTACACTAACACAATAAGTCACTTTGTGCTCAGAAAATCAACAATGGTAAATATATACAGTTCTACAGTGGTACCACAAATATTATCAGATCTCATTAAAGTGCATGAACCATACTGTCAAAATGTCACATAGATCAATAACGAGGAAACCAGCCGTAGAGAGAGGAAGGAAAGCAAGACGGTTGAACAATTGGCAGAATACTGGTCGCTACCGTTAAACACAGCTCTGTGTGGAGACCCCCCACCTGGGCAACCTGTAGAATAAGGATACAAGCCCAGTCCATATATTGTTCACAATAGACTTCCCAATAGTACTGCAACCCCAAAGTACCTGGCTTTGTAACGTTCCTCGGTGGGGAATCGACGGCCCTTCTTGAGTGCCCTCCCTTTAAGGCAGGAGTCACGGGTCGTCGAACGTCCAACAGAGAACAGGGTGAACTACAGCGGTGAAGTGGCAGCTTCATTCCTAGCGGTGCTCGTCGAAGACAGAGCATTGGCGTCCTGCAAGGAAGAGGGGTGCGGGGCACCTCGGTGATGGTAGTTCTGGACCGCAAAGAGATGTTGAAGAACTGTAAGGGCGTCGAGTCGTCCGCGTCTGTGTGGTCTTTAGGTGGCGGGAAACCCACTGGTGGATGCTCCTCGGCGTGTCGACGGTCAGGCTTTCTCCAGCAGGATACAGCAGCGACGATGCGGATGAGAGCGTCCTTGGATCAAATGAAGTTCTTAGGCAGACTGGAGCACAGTGGCTCCAGTTGGCGATGCCGGTAGTCGACAGTGGCGGACAACAGTCCGGGAGCTTCTCTTTGGGATTCCGCGGCAGTCCCCTTCTCCGGTCAGTAGCCTGTCGTAGGTCTGTGTACCAGGGAGCTTTGGCAAAGATCAGCTGATGCACGATGGTCCCTCGTAGCTCGGGAAGAGGGCGCCTTACCTGGTCCTCGCTGGGTCAGTTCTTGGAGACACAGCAGCTTTCAGATGGTGAAGGAGAGCAACAGCAATTCTTCTCTTCCAGCAGGGCTTCAAGGTTAAGCTTCAGTTTCACTCCAGTTACTCTTCAGCTTTTGAACACGAATTCTAGCAGTGAGAGGCCCCCAGATATACTAGTTGATCTCACATTCATTCTTCTGGGTCACACACAGGCGACAGATCGGTCAGAAGGGCATTCATGCAGGCAGGCATCCAATCAGGTGCATAGTGCATTCAGGCCATTCACTCCTCTCCAGACACAACAAGTTATGTGTAATATTGGGACAGTACCCAGCCATTCAAGACTCCACACTGCATTCATACAGGTCCCACCCACAAGGTGTACCCACAACATACAGTCACTGGGAAGGCTCCAGCCAGTCTGACCTGGACTTCACAACAACACCATATATGGAACTTCCACCCAACAGACAGTCAGGGGGAAGGGACAGAGTTAGGGCTTCCCAGGACTTTGGGAAAACAAGGTAATAGGCAATAGAAAGCAAGAGGCCACAGGGGCCATCTTGTTTCCTATCAGGAATCAACTGATTCCAATGGCAGGGCCTGGGTATCCCAAAATGGAGGATACTCAGGGCACCTGTCAAATTCAGCATGGAGCTGCCACCAGCCCATACCCTGCTCTGTGGGCCACACACAGGTGCCCAAAAACATACACTAGGGGCACAGGGTTTTACCCCCACCCATGGGTGCCATAAAGGTATCCCATGGGTCTCTACACCAAACCAAAAGAGAGAGCTGCACTGCCAGGAGTCCCACATGAACTCCTGCATGGAAAACACGACAGAACACACAATAAAAAGCAGTATAGGACAAGTATACGGAGGCCCTGTCCCTCCGATGCATTTCCAGCATCACAACCGGGCATTCCGACCTTGGAGGGCCCGGTATTTCCCCATTCCAGGAACCCATCCCCATTTCCATTCGAGCCCTCGTAGGGCTCAATGGGAATGGGGCGCATGCTAACAATGGGCCCGTTGTTAGCATGCTGTACCGTTCGCGGGACCTCTTAATGAGGTGCTAGGGGGTTAACGGGGCCGGCAGCTCTTCCGGCCACATTAACACCCTACCGCCAGGGTTGTAATGACCGCCTCAGTCTTACAATGTCTCTGATCTGACTAAGTATATTCCAGCTGTATTGGTTCAGTGCCTCTCTTCTATGCTTTTCACTTCTGGGTTGAATATCTCTTTGCTTATTGGTTATGAAATATTTGGGTGAACTCAGCCCTTCTCTTCTAGGTGTTTAGTTCTTACTTGACTTTATTGCGTGTTTGATAGCTTGTCCGTTGTACTGGGACATTGTGATAGCTTCATGTAATAACTCTCTTCCCTCTCTCGGTCACTCATTATTTGTCCCCAACTCCCATCAGATAACTTTATCCCTTCTTTCTCTTTTGTGTGACTGGGATGAGTTTTCTATGAGTGATGGCGATATCCTGCGGTCCTCCCGCTTCTCTCAATCACCCAGGTACCTCTAACTTGGTTGGGGTCAGTGGTTGGGCTTGGCTCTCACTGGAGACTGTGCTCTCTCTCTCTCTCTCTCTCTCTCTCTCTCTGCGTCTGACTGGTGCTGCTCGTTGGATGCATGCCTCGTTTCTTTCACTGGCGGTATCGGCGTTGTTCTTGGAGCATTCTGTCAACACCAGCAACAGATTGTTTGCTTCGCTCTAAGTCGAATTAAGTTTCTTCCTGCATCTGCACATGCTGGTTCTCCTGTGTCTCATCCTTGCTTTCTCTCCATCTCCTCAAGATGCATGCTCATCGACTAGCTTGTGCCAGCATAATGATATTAGAGGGCTGCCCCTGCCCATCAGAATCCTCTCCTTTCTTCTTCCTTGGCACAGTTAAAAATGCGTCTCACATTAGAGAGACATCTTCTTTTTCTAGTGCCATTGGGTTTACCCTTGCATTGCCTTCAGCCAAAGATAAGGATGATACATTCTTATGCTTATCGGGTAGTCCCCAAAGGGGGAGTCTCTTGCTTTGAGGTCCCACTTGCCTTAAACCCTAGGGAGGATTTTTCAGAGTAGACTCACCTTCCTAGCCTCATGGTGGGGATACCCTCTGCGATTCATCACAGGAGGGAGAACATTATGAGATGGCTAGTGGGCGAGAGAGAAGCAGTTGGAGAAGGGAGAGAGGAAGCTAGCAATGTGTGATGCAGCTGGGTGCTTATTTGCATAGAGGCTGTTTAAGAAGACGTACAACACACTTCACTTACATTAGCAATCAATGCGTGAGGTAGACTTTGTAATACTGGCGATGAGCTGGAAAGCCCCCGGGGGCCCCGTTTGGTAAACATTGGGACATCATATTATGAGAGGTTGTGCAACCAATTTATGCTTAAGGTTATGGAGAGTAAAATAAGGGAAGACATTTGGACTAAGGGTGAACCCACCTTGAAAGTTCTCAAAACTTGCAAAAAAGATGGCGCACTTGATGGCATTCGTGAAGGAACTGACAATAAAGGTGTGCAACAGTCAGAAAGTTTTGCATGTGTTGCTGTCATGGGTCAATCTGGTCAGCGAAAGGCTTTCACAAATTATTATTATTATTACTTATTACATTTAACATGCAGCCCACCCGTAGGCCTCAGTGTTCACAAAGAAGCAACCTTCCACCTGCAAAGGAGAGCTGTCAAAAAGGACCCTGCCAAATCCTCAGAGGGAAAGAATGCAACAGATTTGGATGTCAATAGGTGGTAGCACTTTCCATTTTGCAAGCAATGGATCATGCCCTGGACTTTAAGCTTTGTGCCACAAGTGTGGGGAAAAAAGGCCCCATTTCCATGCTGTTGGAAAAACATTTTTAAAGGGGGTGTTAGAGATATTTGCAGCATGACATTGATGTTGCTGAGGATGAGGAAGGTGGGGCTATTGATGGTGTGAGTTGCTTTGTTAGCCATGTGGGTTTGAGACATAAGGTGAGAAACCCCATGCGTGGTAATACTGAATTGGATATGGGGTATCAATGCTCTTGGAAACGGGTTTGGACAACACCATCTTGGACAAGAGCGTATGGGAGGAAAGATTCAAGGGGAGTAAGATCAGATCTTCACCTGTGAGAGCGAGTGCATATGGAGGTTCATGCATAGACATTTTATGAGTGTTTGAGTCCAAGGTACAATGCAAAGGAAAGACAATGTTTGCTGATGTATATGTGTCAAAGAGAGGAGGGTGCATATTAGGCTGCTAAGAGCAAAGCAAAAGGGGATTTGTTGTGGACCCTAGTGTTCCAGGCCACATTTCAGTGTAAACGATAGTGGTCTTAAGCAACCAAGGACAAATGTAAAGGGGTGTTTAGGAAAAGGTTGGGCTGTTTGAAGCATCATTATCATCAAATTTTTCTAAAGGAGGGTGCCAGTCCTATCATGGCAAAGGTCAGAACGTTTCCAATATCAATGAGAGAGGAGATTCCTGCTGAAATAAAGACTAGAGAGTAGGGGATAATTGAACCAGGCGAGGCATCTGATTGGGTATCTTCGGTAGTTGTGGTACAAGTATGCATGGATCTAAGGAGGTTGAATAGAGTGGTGATTGTTGATATGTTCCCTCTTCCCAACATAGAGGCATCAGTGAATATGGCTGGGGGAGAAATATGTTTAGCACATCAGATCCGGTCTGTGGATATCACCAGGTGAGTCTGCATCACAGTTCCAAGGATCTCATCACGTGTGTGACAAAAGAAGGAACAATTAGGTTTAAGAGGATGCCTTTTTAGCTAGTGCCAGCAGCTGCATTGTTTCAGAGAGTAATGCACCATTTGCTTGAGGTTACAAAAGGAGTCTTCTATTTCCAGGATGATATTCTGGTCACAGTAAAGGACAGGAAAGAACGTAATAGAGACTATTCAGAATATTGCCTGAAGCTGGGCTCATTCTTTAGAATGGTTCAGGGAGTTGTCCATTGAATATTTGGGTCATAAACTCAGTAGGAGGAGCCTGGAGCCAAAGGGCAAGTTGGTAGAGGCCATAACTTAGGTAAAGCTCCCCCCTGAAAACAAGCAAGAAATTATGTAATTCCTGGGTTTGGTGAAATTCTATTCCGAATTTGTGGTGCGCTTTGCACACAGATGCAAAACAATAGGGAATTTGTGCAAAAAGGGGACTCCATTTCAGTGGTGTGATGAATGCCAAAAGGAATTTAAGGATGTGATGGTTGTAATTGCCGGTGCATCATCTTTGGTGAATTTTGATGACTTTTATAATGACAGATGCTTGTGATATCAGGTGGGGCGCAGAGCCAATCAGGAATTGATAGTGTGATTGCATATGTCGGCTGACCACAAGATTTAAAATAATATGGCAAAACTTTGAATGGACTATGCATATGCATTTGAAGGATTACTAATAACTAACAGCATTTTACACTATTGGATTATTGGCTGGAGCGCGTTTTGCATCACACCAACTTCCTATTCTGTGATATAATATGTGTCACCAGTATTGAGAGCCACAGAGGGTCAATATTCTGTTATATAAAAAGAAGCGCTCGGTGTGGTGTGGGCAATCAAGACATACAGGGCATTCCTATGGATGAGAGAGTTCATAGCCTGTACTGATCACACACCCTTAGTGGGAATTATTTTGAGTAAAGCACTGGATGGAGTATCTCGCAGAATAATGAAATGGGTTACATCATTGCAGCGGCACAATTTTACGGTTGAATATGTCTTAGGTAAGGATAATGCCATTGCGGATTATCTATGTAGAGTGAGCATGACGGTTGAGGAAAATGAATCTGAAGGTGAAATGCAGGATAGTGATCAAGAAATTATGGTATGTGATAAAGCAATTAGCAAACAAGAGTGGTTTGATGCTGCCAGGGAAGATGAAGAACTGAAACGCACAATAGAATATGCAAGGACAAACTGGACTGGCTGTAGGGAATGTGATGGATTGGGAAATGTCAACAAGGTCAAGAATGAATTGAGCTTGGAAGGACACCTGTTGTCCAAGGCAGGCTGCGTAGTTCCACATCAAGGGATGAGAGCAAGGCTCTTAGAAGCTAGACATGAAGGACATTTAGGGATGACTAAGACTAAAGGGAGGGTAAGAGCACATTATTGGTGGCCGGCTTTAGCCACACAAGTAGAACAGCTGATCAAATCGTGCAATCTGTGTGGTGAAGCAGTGTTCATGAATTATACTCAACCACTTAGGCTGCTGGTATCATACTTTTTTTGGATCTATATTCTACGTGGGTTGAGATGGAGACTGTGCTAGAGGCAGATACCAGGGCAATTATTAATTGTTTGGATGGAGTGTTTCAAAAGAGATGGGTACACGCGAAAGATACTAACAGACAATGGGTTGAAACTTACGTCCAGAATGATGCAGTCATTTGTGGGGAATATTGGGGTGGAGCACCACAACACATTGTTGTACCACCCAGAGTCGAAAGGGGTGGTTAAGCACTTTAAATGAACATCAATCAGGGCATTAGGATGCTTTTGGGAAATGGTTGTGTTTGGTGAGGAGGAGGGTGTGTGTTTACAGGTAGGCTCTACATGAAACCACAGATTTCGTGCCATTTGAGGTATTAAGGAAGAGACAGGCACACTCTCTGATATGTCCACCATGGTTAGGAAGGGGGCGTTTTGTTGAATGGGATAAGAAGGTTGTGGAGCATAAGGCTCAAAGTATGAAGGAAAGGTTTGATAACTTGATGAGAGTGAGGCAGTGTGAAATTGCAGAATTTTAGAATGTCTGTGTAAGGAGACAAAGTTTGTTTCCTAAGGGACAAAGTCGTTTGTGCTGGGTGACGCTGTAGTGGTGGAGGATGGTAGAACCTGGGGTAAGGGAAGTGTTGCATGTGGAAGAGATAGGTACAAAGGGTGTCTGCTTTGAATAGTGTGTTTGATTAAGGAGGTAGGCATATTATATTGCAAAATGTTATTACTTAAAAACTGTCTGGAGGCAGTCATCCAGGGAGGCGGCCCTTGTTTATGTTGTCATGTATTTTGTTTACATTCGAAGTTCTTTATTCTTTTTTGGAGTGTGGGGATGAAGAACTTTAGGAGGCGGCCAGTAGGCATGAGAGACGCAGTCAGAAAAGTGAGAGAAGAAACTAGCAGGGGTAATGCAGCTTAGGGGGTTATTTGCATAGAACGTGTTCAGAAATATGGACAATAAACTTGGCTTACATGAGTGGTCCATGTATGAGGTACACTTTATAATACAGACAAGTTGGTCCCAGTGCTTTTCTTCTGCCAACACTTTCTGCACAAACGCGGGAATCGGAGCAATACCAGAGTTAGTACAGATAAGAGCTCCCAAAGAGCTATTTTAGATATTCTTAAAGGGCATAGACACCACATGAAATTAGTCATGACTCCCTGATTGCTTGCAGTGACTTTCCCATGTTACACTTCATTAGCTTCCTCCTGCAGGTTTTCGTTCTAGATTTAGGCTGCAAAGCAGGATACGAATACAGGTTGCTTCTTTAAAGCGTATTGATTCTTTTCGTCTCCAGAGAACATCACTCGGAAAAGCAGTGTGTAATTTGAAAATGTGTCATTTGTGAAAACAACAGACGGCTTAGATATGGTGTAAACCTGAAATCATTAGTGGGGTTTTTGCTTTGCTTTTTCATTTACACCCATTGGGGGTCATCACGCAAGCACCAGCCATGCAAGATCTTGTTTGTGTGGCTATTTTTAGGAAAAAATAAACATCAAAATCACAGACTGGATAGAAATTCTATGCTGAACACATGGCCCATGGAGGACCTTGCAACATTAGCCTCATAGGGTCTCATTTAAAGCTTTGTGGCATTTCCTATAAAAGTGCCCCAAAATGTAAATGGTGCTACTTAATGCTTTACGCTTAGGGTAAATTGAAGGGTCTAGATGGTTTAGAGTAATTATCGTTTGCCGCAATGATTTTTCGTGGATGAAGGTTTTTCCATGCAAAACCAGGTGGTGTTTTAAGAGTTTGGATTTTAATTTTCTGGTGCAGTAAAAGTGGCGGCCGTTTCATTATTGCGCCTTTTATAATCCACTGCCAGACACTAAATAAGGTGCATAGTAAGGGGAGATACAAATTCTGTAAAACACCCTTCAGGCTTAAGCCTTCTTTGAAATGTGAACTACATATGGAGCAGCTCTCACTCTTGGAGTATTTCACACAATAGTTCTATGTCGTATCAGCTTGCATAATTTCTAAAGTGTATTTTATTATAGGGTGGCAGTCGGACTTCTACAACAAACCTGAAAAAATTAATTGCTAATAACTTTTAACTCACGTGACCGATTTGGCCGATATTCTGAAGACAATTACGGATGCACTCCCCACCAACCACCCCTCTTTCCCAGACTGCAAAGTTTCGGAAAGATTTGTTAAAGAATAAAAACATTGAGAAAAAAAAAGTTGCACCCTACTTCACACTGATTTTACCCATAGACAAAAATGGTAAATTTTTTCCGGATTTGGAACAGGTCCGAAACAATTTGCACGAAGAGTTGACTCAAGGCCTTTTTATGGTTTGAGGTTATTCTGTGCAGTAGACTTTTAAATATTTGATGGAGATGGGGGTGCCCCTCTGCCCCCAAAAAATAATTATAGCTCACTTGGTGCATTTCAGGATCATGGTTTTCAGAAATAAAAAAGCTGCCATCTTTTATTTTTTCTCCATACGACCAATAGCCACAGATATAGCCAAGAGTGTCAGAAAAATGAAACAAAGAGAAAAGGCTTTTGCAGGTAAACATGCAAATGTCATCAGTCTATAGATGGGTTGGGGGCTGCAAGAGGACGTCAAGTTACATTTTGGAGTTCGAGGGGGTCTAGGAACTGAGTTTGCAGCACAAAGCTTTTCTGGAATCTTGGTATAGCCACGAATAGCTGACATCTCAAAGCAAACTGCATCACAGAAACACTGTGGCCGTTATTACATGCCGGTAAAACCGTAATGGCACTGTTTTCCGGACCGGCAAACTATGAGTTCTGTGGGCGTGTGCCGTACCGTCCGCCAGGTCTGTCCTGGCGGGCCGAACAGCACCCGGCCGCAGAGATGCATGGAAACACTGGCACCGTTACAACATGGTGCTGGTGTTTCTGCGGTCCCCATTCCCTTGGAGTACTATGGGACTCCACAGTAGTGGGGATTAACAGAATTGCCAGTGCCGGATTTACCGGACCACTGGGGTTGTAATGCCTGGTAAATCCGGCAAGTCCGGCAGCGGTAATTCACTACGGTCCGGCGGCAGCCTGCCAGTTTTACCAGCAAGGCTACTGCCGGACTCGTAATGAGGGCCTTTGTGTTGTTGGGGGCCTGGGATGGGCAGGTGAGGTGAGGAGGGCATCAGGGGAGTGAGGGGGAGCCAGGGCCACTTGGTGAGGGCCTGGGGGGACAATTTTTTGTGATGGATGTCATCTTTGATGTCCTGGATGTTAGGATTAGCAGTACACAGATGTGGCGTGAGTTATGGTTGCTTAGCGTACCGTACTGGTGAATTTCAAGGGTTTTTCAGTGTTACTTGTAACCATAATGTCCCTTTAACAAAGTTTTCTCACTGAATTTCATGGGTTTTTACTAGTGCACCTTTAATCTGCTCCCTTATATTATACTCCCACCTACCCCAACATGACAGCTATGGAGTCCACGGACAGCACGGTAGTGCACAGACGTGGGGTGGCATTTATAAGGTTCAGAATCATAGGGGACACCGAAAAGAAATGTACCCATCAATCAAGAAACAGATATACACAAAATCACAACTAATAAATACAACCTGCAAATATACCTTTTTATACAAACACTTTTTTTAAATACTAATTATGTTTTAATTTAGCATACATTACAATGGAATGCACCAATCACAAACTATAACTGTACATTTCATATAATCTCCTCACTACAACTCTGCATGCAGATTGAGAAACACCAGGTGCTTATTAGACAACAAATTATTACTAAACAGTAAGTGCATTGTATGTATTTCTCTATTATTAGCTTTCATTATATAAACGTGTGTTATAAGACAGAAGCACTTTTTTTCCTCACAGAAATGGCAAGCACTCTTCAGAGGTTAGAGGAGAACCTCCCAAAAGAAGAAATGAGTGATGATAACATCTTCAATGCTATACAAAACATATTTTAATGTAAACAAATAATGTATTTTGTCCACACCTTAATAAAACAATGTCTATTTTTCTTACAGTACATAATTTGTATGAAGAAATCACGCCCCAGTTCAATTACACACAATCGCAACAATCACAAACAGAAGTCCTATCCCCAACTGTAAATAATCAAATCATGAACATGTCTAAAAAATTGGATGAAGTGAGTAATGATTTTACAGTATGTCAAAAAACATGTCATTAAACATGTTCCCTATCACTGTCCTTCTTGCACCTGTGTCCCCCTTGTCCCCAGTGATCATCCCCATCAAATTCTGAACATTTTAATGAAAGACACTTTGGTGAAACCTAACTCCCTTCCTCCCCTCATAATTATTGTACACAAATTCCTAATTCTCCAATTATGTTTCCCATTCCAATACCCATCCTTTTCTGCAATAAATACATTTTTGTACTATAAATGTTTTGTTTATTGTTGTATGATATTTCCTATTTTTTTTAAAACTCTCATTAGGAGTCCACGGACACTGCGACTGCCCAGGGTGTCCACACTCAAAATGGGGTTGCCCCCATACAGGCGCCATGCTCAGACATGTCCGTTTTCATGTGACACACTTTTAATTAGTCTGCGGACAACGCGCCTGTTCTACAGACATCCAGCACATGCATGCTGTGATTCCTGCCCGATGGGTGTCCGCGGACGGCCTTCATGATCGCAGATGCCCATGCATGTCATCATGTATGTGTTTCAAGCACAAACATTACCCTTACAAAGCCCCCATGCCCATTCTACGTTGATCTGGCAACTTTTTACAACTCTTAAAGGCCTATTGTAGACTCACCCATTACTTTTCCTCTTTCTCAATCTGGCTATCCAGGAGAGAGCACTAGTTTCACTGCTGGGCACATTTCTTTTGCAGAACTTGTTCTTGGAGTCCATGGCATCTCTTATGGCCATTGCTTCTTCCCAGCCACCCCCACCACCATCATCATCTGGAGAGCCTGGATGGGGGAACAGATGCGGTGATACAGAAGAGGAAGATCAAGAGGAAGAAGAGGAGGAAGTGGAGGAAGTGCCTGTCACTAGTACTCGCAGTGGGTCCTGGGTTTGGCAATTTATCATGACTGTTGGAAATGTCTCAAAGGCTCGTGCAAGCAGGGTTTGATGCACTGAGTGCAAAGTTGTACTCAGTCACAGGAAACCTTGCTTGTACTCCTGTGGGACAACTTCCATGAGGAGCCAAACCAAATGGAACCATGTGACTGCTCTGAGAAAGGCGTTATCTTTCTCATGTAAGAGAAGGTTGACTTCCTGCACCCATCATCTTCATCTGCTCCTGTCAACACAAAGTAAGCTACCGGCACTGTTGCTACAGTACCACCATACTACGAGCTGTGCTCATGCTCACGGGTGCCTGTCTGTCCACAAGGTTGGCCCTGGCGGGCAGACAGGCACCTGTGAGCACAGCATGTCGGATGCACCGGCACCGTTGTAAATGGTGCCTGTGCACCCGACATCCCCATTCCCATTGAACCCTATGGGGCTCAAATGGGAATGGGGACTGACAGGTACCGGCACCCGGCAATGATGGAATTACCGGGTCCGCCGGGGTTGGCATACCCCAGTAATTCCTCATTGCCGGGTGCCGGTAAAAAAACAATTCTGGCGGTAGCCATGCAGGTTTTACCGGCACGGCTACCGCCAGAGTCATAATGAGGCCCAAATTCTCCTTCATTGCAAACTGCAATAAAATTCCAGTCATGTTCCCCAAACTGTTCCCTCAACAATGAAGAATAATCATGTCTGGATGTTTCGATACAATCATATTTGCACAAAATGAGATTAAGTCCACCACTTCATGACTCGCACTCCATACCAGAACACTTCCACTTAATGGAATCCAAGATGTTTGGTTATTCCACAATACTCGGCATACACCTTCAACCAATGAACCCAAGTGTCCCCGCAAAATCTGAACACTGCTGAAAGACATTGCCATGGCCTTGGCCATTTTCAATCCTCTCACAACTCCTACTAACAGAACTCCTGCTACCCTCTCTTTATGTACACCACACCCAGAAAACCTGATTGGCTAATCCCCACAGTCCCCTTTCCATGTCAGACATCCACAAAATGCCCAGATGTGGCAGGTGCCGTTTATGCATGGACTACAGCGGTGTACACAGACCTCATAACACAGGGTCAGTCCATCTACCCTTTCCACATTCCTGTTCTCAACACTCCCTCATTGGCTGCTTTCAAAGAGTCACACATCCGTCGACCAATCACATCTAAAACCTCTACACCTAACCCTGTCATCTCAGTTCAAAACTTCAGATGTACACTTGAACTCTGAGTATATATCTCCTTTTAATGAAAGACATCTGCATTAAAAACTACAGTGAAACCGTCCAAGATGTCTTTTTCCAGATTCAACAAGATCTACATCTAACAAAACATAGTACAGGTATGCTTATATATTTTTTTTTAAATCTTTAACTCTTTCACAAATATATATTTATATGTAAAGGGTTCCTGCTACTTACCATGTAATAAGCTTCTCAGTAAGCATATTCTCTTTTGTAACCACTCTAGCAAATGCCATGCATTGCAGCGTTCATCACCTGCTCACATCAAGCAGCAAACAATTACAATGCTCTGCATTCAACATGTTTCTATTTACAAACATTGTGATGAAAGTTAAAACATGCATAGGTGCATGTATAGCTGCACTTTGTCACTGTTTTATAAAATAAAGCAAAAGCATATAAAATAGATCTTTAGACCATTTTTAAGTGGCACTTAGTGTCTGCCAATTTAATATGCTGGCAGCACATGCATTCATCCCAACATCACCCATTCCAATCTGTATTTTTTCCTTTGCATTCTGTCACTTCCAATTAACTTCACCCATTATATAACTCAAACTACAAGTCACAGAATGCAAAGAAAAAACACTGTGACATGTATATCAAATAAACATGAAAAATGCTCTGCTTTTCAAAATATTTTTTTAAGCATTCTGAAGAAAGTTCAAAAATGCATATCTGCATTTACAGTAGCACTGTGTCACTTTTTCATAAAGCTTCTACAAATACACATTTCTTAACTTTCATGAAAATGCTCCTAAAAGCAACCATGTTTAACCATCCACCAATTGTATTAACTGTTTTTTCCCACCACTCCTCCTTCCTTCATAAATATGAACCTTGTTTACTAAAAGTACTTCGCCATTACCACATATCCCCACTAACTTTCTTATACAATTACAGGAAAGAAATACATTACTGAAGACAACTACCTAAAATTGAATCCCATCACATCCAACAAAATAAGTACATTAATGTACCATGTATATGTATGTATTTACAATAGCACAGTTCCACTATATATAATCCCAGAGAACTCTTTTCAAACCAACATGTCTTTAACTCTAGCCAATTATATTCCACCATTCACACTGTTACTATTCCCATCTACACACCACCATTTCAACACCCACTCTGTTGCTCAAAATCGCACAATCACCCCACAGATTCCATCACACCATGAGTCCCTTACTCACAAACCCAACACATCACACCTCTGCAGACTCTTACTCTCACAACCTTCACAACCACACCTAATATACCACCTCACAATCAAACATCACTCTATTTATCTATCCAATCACACCCACAAACCCATGCATTGCACAACTTTCCAACCCACACTTTCACTTTTCCTAACAGACACAACAAATGCCTAGCAAAAGCAACTCTGTAGAAAAGAAAGAAAAAATAGAGCACATAAGAATACAACTACACCATATAGTCGTCCACCTCTAAAAGAATGTATAGAAAACATTAAAACAAAAGAGTTAGTAACCTCACTCAATAACACAAAACCAGCCATGACTAAAAAAGGTAAGGCCCCTTTGCCAAAACTAAAAGTAACAAAAATATTTACAAAGAAAAACAGACCTTCTAACGAGCCTAACCCTCTTTCTACCAGTGTTAATGTAGTCACGGTAAAGAAATCCAAACAAAAATGTATGTTACAGAAAATGTTCCAACGTAGAGTTCTTCACATTCTTATATAAATAGCTGGAAAGTCATGATTTACCATTAAAAAATACCAAAGCAGGCTAATGCTGCATGCTCTAATTGACAGCGCTTTTCTACTAAATAGAACATTTTTTGTATTGATTTTAAAGAGAATGAAACCACTAACTAAATTAATCAATAAATTATAAAAACTACTTCTAAACATGTGCAGTTTTAATATTCAAACCTTTTCAAACCTCTGTAATGGTGAATGGATTCACGTAAGCAACACAGACCGTATTTTAATGAAGAAACGCATAAACAAGAACAAAAAACTATTGCCATAGACAATAATGGTCGAGGGTATGAAATGGTGAACACACCATTATGACAAAAGAAGCCCTTATAGAAAAAAGTCCCCAACAGACTTTGAACCAAATGTTCCTTTCACTCAAACAAACCATCCAGTGTACACATGGATATGCAGCTCAATGTGTAATGTAGACCAATAATCCTTTAAACCTTTATGACAATTCCACAATTGCAATGTGAAACTAAAAGACAAAAGTCAAATGAAAACTTTACAAACTTTAGACTCCTGGCCAGTAGGCAGCCACACTAGTCTGCGAGGACATTCATTAGCCCGCATTTTAGGAACTGATTGCAAAAGCACTTTCCACCACATCAAAATGTTAGCGACACACCATTTTACTATATGCAATCTTGTGCATCGACTATACTATGCAAAATGTCCTGCTCTAGAACTGAAAAATTTAAATAAGATTCTCCTACATGGAACTGGCAAAGAACTGCTTCAAGAATAGAGCACATCCAACGTAAAAACTGTTGTAACTTAAATTGATTTAAGAAGATTCTGTACCTACAGAAAACATCACTGAAAACCTCATGAACACCAACGTCCTAATAAAGAAATACATAACAGAAATAGCTGCGTTTCAAAACACATCTGCTGAAAGACCAAATATGTGTCTGCTGTCGTGGAACGTTTTATAAAAAGAGCACAAACACAGTAGATCTAGCTTAAAAAATACAAAACAATAAAGAATCCTGATGGTTCCGATTAGCTTTATATCTAACAGCAGAAACTAAATACAAACTAACTGACCCGTCAATAATTTGCAAATGCTCCACCACAAAGCTTGACAATAACCAAATGCCATCACATGCTATCACTAATAGCTTAGACATATTCCCACTTTCAAAAGCTCTCCAACAGTTTAACCTGTAAGAGAGCATTATAATACAAACATTGTACCCATTTCAAACTATAATACGCCTTCAACTAAAATCAGCCAAATAACTCCATCCGAGTTACTAAAGGGCATCTGTGGCAAAATAGCATAGTTGCCCTTAGATCTAAAAGAAAATGTACAAACTCTAGGAGTACAATGACCAATAGAACAATCTTTGATCATACTAGCTAATGATGTGCCAAAAAAAGACAAAAGATTTGGCAACAACTAGTCGACCTAAACAAAGTTTAACAAGCCCTACAATATCTAAAAGAAAACCATGAATACTACCAAGATATAAACATAAAGGAAAACTTAAGAGAAACCACCCAAATTATTCAAGACTCATATGCAACTGGCCAATGTGAACTTGTAGATCCTGGTACTGAATCCAACATTTTAGACCAATATACAATTCACCCACTACACTCCAAAGACACAATTGACGATGCATTAGAAACATATCAAATGCATTAAGCCAAAGATTGTCAATGAGCATATGGGAAAAAAATGTAGAAGAACGTTCTTTTCTTCTACTCTTTCCTACAGGAAAAGCGGGAAGATATGATGAAAGGTGAGCGCAAATTAGTGCATCAGAATATCGCCCTTTAAGAATGTATTCTGAAGACCCCAGATTTAGACAAATTGTCAAATACATTTTCCACCTCCTCTTCAAAAGTGAACTAGCAACTCTATGTTATGGAGTTGCACACACATTAAAAACAGACTCTAACGTTTTGTACTTATCCACTACCCAACTGCTTCAAAAAATAAAAAACAAAGATGAAGTTTTGCAGTCAAGTGTCACAAATCCCCTTGCAAACATGCGTGGTACAAACAATTACTGGTTCGGATGTCACACTGATGTACGTCGTGTTCTAAGGAAGCTAGACCCACCCGCATGATTTGTTACTTTAAGTTGTGCAGAATATATATGGGGATGACTTGTACAACTTCTTATGCACTGCAAACCAAAATAAAGATGGAATGGCTATAAAAAAAAATACCAGGAGAACTCTTTTCCCTTGACAATGTCGATGTATCAAGGTACTTTCACCATCGCTTCATTGCCATGCAGAATTTTATCTGCAATGAAACTACTCTTCCACCCAGAAAAGTGCAACACTTCTTTTGGAGAAAGAATAACAATCCAGAGGTGCACCACACATCCACATGCTTTTGTGGATAAAAGATGCTCTTAAATTTGGACATGATATGGACACCACTGTTTTATAAAAAAAATACATTACCTGCGACATCCCTTCAGAAACCACACATAGTGACCTACATACTTAAGTATTAGGCTTCCAAAAACATAAGTGTGGCAAATACTGCCAACATAGACATAAAAACAAAGGAACATATTATACCAAATGTAGCTTTGGCTTCCCTAGACCAGTGTTAAAAAAGGACAAGTAAATAGCTTGATGTCATCTGTTAGTCACAGAGTAAAAGGAAAATCCCCTAAAAATACATACAACATTAAAAGGGACGAAGCATCCAAGTACATCAATTATTACAATGCAATCATTGCCCTCTTGCATAATGCAAACATAGACATACAATACATTTCAGACAATTCCACTGCATTCACAAGATATGTCACAGCCTACCTCACCAATGCTGAGAAAACAGAACTAAAAGACCTCCAGGATGACAAATCATGTGACAAAACACTATCACAAAAATGTACAGCTTCAGTATGAAAATACGCACCCACAGAGTATGCAGGTGCTTCGAAGCTGCAGACCGTTTAACAGGTACAGCCTTATATGGCAAACCTGAACACATTGTCTGGCTGAACCTTACATCAGCTTCCTCCCAAAAAAAGAGTACTAAAATCCTACCAAGCAATAGAAAACATAGCCATAAATGATCCCAACAGCCAGCACATTTTAAAAAAATATTAAATTGACACATACTATGTAAACAGAAGTACTGCTTTGGAACACATGTGTCTGTATGACATTGCCCAAAACTACATCTACAAAAAGAATGTCACACCAAATGAGACAACTGGCAAATATTCAGTCTAAACTTGTGAAGGAAGCCTTGTGAAACTCACAAAACCCAGTCTAATTAATAATATAATGTTATCATTTAAATCTGCACAACATAGAGAACAATATTACACGGCCCTACTTTTTAGGTGACTATGACTCAGTTGAAGCTGGATTCAAAGCAAATTAAAGCAGCATAACAAATGACAATTTCAAACAATACAAACAAATGTTGAACAATGAACGCCAACAAGAGGATGAAATTGAAGACACTCCTGAGGGCAGTCAACCTTCCCTTACAGGAAGCCAAGAACCACTTGGAGAACCAGTCATTCTAAATGAAGCAGAAATAGCCATGACGGAGGTAGAAAATACCATGTATCAATATAAATAATCTGAGGAAGATTTGTTAGTGCTTGAATCACAGCTAAATGATGAACAACTCCCCATTTAACTAGAAGTCACTCAAGAAATTGAACATGGTTTTAAGCCTGCAACTAAAACCTGCAGCTGTAAACATTACACACCTCTGCTCCTGTATGTAAGTGGTGAAGCTGGTGCTGGTAAAACATTCTTAATTAAAATAATCAGCAAATGTCTACAAAACCTAACAGGCAACAACCTGTTGGCTGTAGTAACAGCCCCCACAGGTTTAGCTGCCTACAACATAGGAGGTGTAACTTTAAACCGACTCATGCTCCTCCCCGTAAAACACCAAAAAAATCAGAATACTACAAATTATCAGTAGAAGCTTCTACTGAAGTACGCAGAGTTCTAAAACAAATTAAAGGTCAACCTATTTTCAAAACGTTAGGATACAAACAATGCTGCAATACCCTGGGGAGCATTGGAAATGTAAATCTTTGGCAACATTTTCACTACAGAAAGCTAACTCAAAACATACGCTAGTCTGCTGATCTCACTTATGCTAACATTTTAAAAAGCATAAGAAATGGTCTGCTTGCTAAAGATGCGAAACCTATCTTAAATAGTAGACTAATCCATGAGCTATGTGGACAAACCACATCTGCTCCTGATGTATTGGAACAATGAACTAAACAAAATCTTAAATATATGTCCTTAACGCCAACCCTTGCAAGCTGTAGTCAATTTAACAAGGCAATGTTGAAAAAAGAATTGCAACCCAAACTGCATATCAGCTCCACAAACAAACTAGAAGTGTATGGCATGACACTACCTACGTGTCAACAAGCAACAGCACGACTAGCTTAGAAAAATGTATCTCCCAGCACAGCTGGTTGGAGAAAATATTGACTTTGTGTCTAAACTGCGGAGTAATTCTAAAACATAACTTTCACGTAGAACAAGGTTTAGTCAATGGAGCAATTGGTATGGTTGTTGGCTTCCAAACATATCCACATGACAACATTCTGTTTGTCAACATCCACTTTTACAAACTTGCAGAAGTTAAAAAAATTGCTTGGACAATAGCATGTTTCCTTCTTTTCAAAGACATGTACGTACGCAGTAAGCAGTTTTCTCTAACAATTACATGTTCGGTCACTATTCACAAATCACAAGGTTTAACCCTAGAACAAGCATTGATTGACATTGGCAGCACAGTGTTTAAAAAAGCTATGAGTTACGTAGCACATCCACGTCTGTGTACACTCAATGGTCTATTCCTACTTTGATGCAAATAAAGTCAATGCTGACATTCATTGCATCTAGGAATACAACAGGCTACAGGCACTTTACATCCCCATCTAGATTTGTACTCTGTACCTCATAAAAAACCTTTAAAACAGCAAGTAATACAAATAGAAGCTAGAGCAGATCTCCCAAAAATACCGCTAAAAAAACAACCAACTGCTTCTGCATTAAACAATACAACCACAAAATTGTCTAGTTTAAAGTCAACTGCACGTCCATCAGAAAAGAAAGACACAAATGTCTCTGCTCGAGTGAGATCAGCAGGCCCATCAAATGATCCACAAACAGAACTCTCTAGTCCATTTAAATTCAGCAACACAACTGGAGTAAATTGTTATGCTAATGTGACAATAAATCTTCTATTTCAATTGACACCAATTGTTCACAACATTTACTTAAACAGCTTGGCCCAGTTGTCTTTGCAAATGCTTGTCCTTCACAGAAATACCACAAATCATTCTGACAAGACTTACAGTCTCTCAGGAATAAGACAAGAATTGGACTACTGTGCAGGAATGGACAAATGTACCATAAACACACAGGAAGATCGACAAGTATTCCTAATGTACTTTCTACATGTACTGGAAACAAAAAGCATCCCTATAAATGTAATCCTCCAGATTTCATACACGTGGAAACATACATACACACTCTGCAACCATGTTTCACAAGACCACATCCCTAATGAACAATTGTATATGTATCCATACCAAATTCTGAATCCATTCCATTTCACCAGCTCCTGCAGAATGCAAATCATGGCATATTATGCCCTTTTTGTAATTCAGGCAATCATTCCACCATAAAAATAAACTTGCACAGCCAATATGTCATACTAATGCTTCTAAGGTACAATGCAGATGGTACCAAAAATAACTGTGAATGTACAGGCTTCAGCATGGGCAAGTATTGCTTGGAAAGAAAACCTTCACAACAGAAGGTATAATGTACCACACTGGTGCCACAACCACTTCAGGACACTCACTCTACTGCATATGTAAAAAACAAATAATTGGTTGATTTTAATGTAACAACACCTCCATTAATCCAAAACATAGGTTACCAGAAAATCTAACAAATGACTACTTCATTTTCCTTCAACCCAAATGCAGTCACTAAACTGTACTGCAATTAACAGTTAGAATAAGCCAACAGATATCTAACTACATCCATAATACTACAATCCTACTTTTAAAAGTCAATATCGTTAGAATATGCCAACTGATATCTCAGTACTTAAAAAATACCCTACATTGCAAAACACTTCAAATACGACATCACAAGTCTTATACGACAAAACATCTTCTAAACTCTAATGTAGTTAGGTGTTAAGTGTTTTCAGGATTATTTGTGACATTTCTATGAAGAACGAGCTTTTGCAAATACAACTGGTCTGGGCTGTTTAAGTAAATGCTATGAACAATTGGTGGCAAATGAAAAATAAGATTGATTGTTAAATTAGCATAACAATTTACTCCAGTTGTGTTGCTGAATTTAAATGGACCAAAGAGTTCTGTTTGTGGATCATTTACTGGGCCTGCAGAATTTTCTGGAGCAGAGATATGTGAGTCTTTGTTTTCTGATTGACGTGCAGTTGACTTTATACTAGACAGTTTTGTGGTTTTATTTTTTGATACACAAGGAGTTTGTCGTTGTTTCTTTAGTGGTATTGTTGGGAGCTCTGTTATAGATTCTGTTTGTATTAGTTCTCTTTTTAAGGTTTAATTTATTGAGGTAGAGGGCACATTTCTAGATGTGTGTGTATAGTGCATGTTGCCTTTTGTATTCCAGTATGCAAGGAATGTCAGCGTTGACTTTGTTTGCATCATACTTAACTAGAAATAGACCATTGAGTGCACACTGACATGAAAGTGCTACGTAACTCATACCTTCTTTAATGACTGTGCTGTCAATGTCAATCAATGCTTGATCTAAGGTTAGGCCTTGTGATTTGTGAAAAGTGACAGCATATGCAAGAGATAGAGTAAATTGTTCTCTGAGTAGGTACATGTTGCATTTCTTTTTTCAACATTTTCTCTTTGAACTGACTACAGCTTGTAAGGTTTGGCATCAAGGACATGCATTTTAGATTTTCTTGAAATAATTTTTCCTTGACATCAGGAGCAGATGTGTTTCGTCCATATGGCTCATGGATTAGTCTACTATTCAAGATGGATTTTTCATCTTTAGTAAGCAGACCAGTACTAATGTTTTTTTTTAAATTATCATAGGTGAGGTCTGCAAACTGATGCATGTTTTGAGTTAGTTCTCTGTAGTGAAAATGTTGCTAGAGATTTACATTTCCAATGCTGCCGAGCGCATTGCGTCATTGTTTGTGTCTGAATGTTCTGAAAATAGGTTGACCTTTTACTCATGTTAATTGTAGGAGGTCTACAGAAACAATAACAAGTTTTCCTCCAAACTGTTTTTTGTAGTTGGTTTTTAGGCTTTTTTCATTCTGAGATGAATTAAAGCCAACATGAGGTTGGAACCCATGCTTACTTCATCTATCAGAAGCACTTTTATTTGTTTCAGAATTCTGCTTACTTCAGTAGCATCGTCTGCTGATAATTTGCAGTTTTCTCTTTTGTTTTGGTGGTCTACGGGGAGGAGCAGTAGTCTCTGTAAAGTTACACCTCCTATGTTGTAGGCAGCTAAACCTGTGGCGGCTGTTACAATAGCCAAAAGGTTGTTGTTTGTTAAGTTTTGTAAAAATGTACTGATTATTTTAATTGAGACTGTTTTACCAGAACCAGCTTCACTGCTTACATACAGGGACAGAGGTTTATAATTTTTACACCTACAGGTTTTAGAATTATATTTAAAACTATGTTCAAGTTCTTGAGTTACTTCTAGATAAATGGTGAGTGATTCATGTAGCTGTGATTCGAGCACTGTCAAGTCTTCCTCAGATTGTTGATATTGAAACATGGAATTTTCTACCTCAGACATGGATGTTTCTGCTTCATTTAGAATGAGTCATTCTCCAAGTGGTTCTTGGCTTCCTGTAAGAGAAGCTTGACTGCCCTCGGGAGTGTCTTTATCTAGTTGAGCTTCAATATCTTCCTCTTTTTGATGTTGATTGTCCATCATTCTTTGTATTGTTTGAAATTGTCATTTGCTACACTGCTTTCATTTGCCTTGAATGTGGTTTCAAATGAGTCATAGTCATCTAATATTTCTTTGTCTTTTCTCCAAAGTTTAAAAAAAATTGGAGTAGGGCCATGTAATGCAATAATCTATATTGTGGATATTTAAATGATAACGTTATATGATTAATAAGACTGGGTTTCGTGAGTTTCACTAGGCTTCATTCACAAGTTGAGATTGAATATTTTCCAGCTGTCTCATTTGGTGTGACTTTGTTTTTGTAGGTGTAGTTTTGGACAATGCCATACAGACACATGTTTTCTAAAGCAGTACTTCTGTTTGTGTAGTATGTGTCAATTAAATAGTTTTTTAAAATGTCCTGGATGTTGGGATCATTTGTGGCTATGTTTTCTATATCTCAGTAGGATTTTCGTACTCTTTTTCTGGGATGAAGGTGGACAAAGGTTCAGCCAGACAATATTTTCGGATTTGCCATATACGATTGTACCTTATAATGGTCTGCAGCTTCGTAGCACCACCCTTCTCTATGGGAGAGTGTTTTTATTCCAACGCTGTACAATTGTTGCGATAGTGTTTTGTCAGATGATATGTCACCTCAGATGTCTTTTAGCTCTGTTTCTCAGCTTTGGTGAGATAGGCTGTGACATATCTAACAACTGCAGTGGAATTGTCTGCCATGTACTGTATGTCTATGTTTGCATTCCGAAAGAGGGCAATGATTGCGTTGCAATCATTGATATACTTTTATGACATCAAGCTATTTACTTGTCCTTTTGTGCAAATTGATCTAGGGAAGCTAAAGCAACATTTGCTATAGTATTTGAATATGTTTTTATATCTACATCGGCAGTATTTGCCACACTTATATTTTTGGAAGCATAAGATTTGTGTATGTAGCTCACCACCTGTGGTTTCTGAAGGTATGTCACAGGTAATGTTTTTTCTAATAAACTGCAAAACAGTGGCATCACTATCATTGCCAAATTTAGGAGAATCTTTTATCCACAAAAGCATGTGGATGTGTGGTGCTCCTCTATGATTGATATTCCTTTCTCCAAAAGAAGTGTTGCACTTCTCTCAGTGGACGGTGAGTTTTATTGCAGATGAAGTGCAGCATGGCAATGAAGCAATGGTGAAAGTACCTTGATACATTGACATGTTCAAGGGAACAGAGGTCTCCTTGTGTTTGTATATCTATTCCATCTTTATTTTTGTTTGCAGTGCATACAAAGTGCATAAAAAAAGTCATGCAAGTCATCCCATGTGTACACTGCACAACTTAAAGTAACAAACCATGTGGGTGGGCCTAGGTTCCTTAGGATACAACATGCATCAGCGTGACATCGGAACCAGTATTATTTTATAGCACGCATGTTTCCAAAGAGATTTGGGATACTTGACTGCAAAACTACTTCTTTGTCTTTTATTTTTTGAAGTAGTTGGGTAGCGGACATGTATACAAGTTAGAACCTGTTTTTAATGTGTGTGCAACTCCATTGTAAAGTTTTCATTCTACTTTTGTCTTTTAGTTTTACATAGTGATTGAGGAATTGTTGTAAATATGTAAAGGATTGTTGGTGTATGTTACACATTGAGCTGCATGTCACTTTGTACACTGGATGGTTTGTTTGGGTGAAAGGAGTATTTGGTTGAAGGTTTGTTGGGTATGTTGTTTTTATAAGGGTTTCTTTTGCCATAATGTTGTCTTCTACCATTTCATACCCTCAACCATTAATGTATATGGCTATTGTTTTTTGTTGTTCTTGTTTGTAAGCTTCTTCATTGGAATATAGTTCTGTGCTGCTTGTGTGAATCTATTCACCATCACAGATGTTTGAAAAGTCTCTATATTGACACTGTGCATATTTAGAAGTGCTTTTTGTGATGCATTGATTAATTTAGTTAGTGGTTACATTCTCTTTAAAATCAATATAACATTTTTTCTCATTAGTAGAAAAGCGCTGTCAATTAGAGCTTTGAGGATTAGTCTCCTGCGGTAGTTTTTAAGGGTAGATCATGATTATTCAGCTGTTTTTATAAGATTGTGAAGAACTCTAGGGGGAACATTTTCTGTAACATAAATGTTTTGGATTGTTTTACCTTGACTATGTTAACACTTGTAGATACAGTGTTAGTTTTGTTAGTGGGTCTGCTTTTCTTTGTACATATTCTTTTATTTTTTTGTTTTAATATTTTCTATACATTGTTTTAGCGATGGATGACTATATGTTTTGGTTTCATTCTTAGCTGCTCTAGTTTTCCTTTCTTTTCTACTGAATTGCTTTTTTTAGTAGGCATTTTGTTGTGTCCGTTGGAAAAAGAGAACGTTTGGGTTTGAAAGTTGTGCAATGTATATGCATGTATTGTGAATGGATGTGTGGGTGTGATTGGAGAGCTTAATACAGTGCTGTTTGATTGTGAGTTGACATTTGAGTTGTGGTTGGGAAGGTTGTGAGAGTAAGAGTCTGTAGAAGCATGATGACATTGGGTTAGTAAGTAAGGGAATGGTGGTACCATTGAATCAGTAGGAACATTCTGCTGTTTTCCGGAAAACAGTGGGTCGTGCAATGGTGGTGTTGAGATGGAACTTGGAACACTGTGAACAGTGCAGTATAATGAGTTTGAGTGAAAGAAATGTTGGGTCGAAAAGAGTAGTCTGGGGGTAATATATAGTTCATCTGTGCTGTTGTAATTAAATACATATACCTGGTACATTACTGTACTTACTTCGTAGGATGTGAAGGATATTCTTTTTTTGGTTCTTGTCTTCAGCAATGTGCTTCTTGTCTGTAATTGTAAAAGAAAGTTAGTTGGGATATGTGGTAATGTTGAAGTATGTTTAGTAAGCAAGGTTGTTGTTTATGAAGGTAGAAGGAGTTGTTGGAAAAACAATTGCTAGATGTTTAAAAAATGCTGTTTTTAGGAGCATTTTCAGGAAAGTAAAGAAATGCGTATTTGCATTTGTAGAAGCTCTGTGTGTGATGTTTTGTAAAAGATAAGAACAGTTGATGGAAAAGATTTCTAGTACACCTTTGAATGGCAGTTGGTGTGTAGAAGTTTAATGTGTTAGGAATATATGCATAATTGCATAATTGCCAGCATGATGCATTCTAATCAGTAGGTGTTTATGTAGTCGTATATTTTTTGTTTGCGTTCTGGTACTTGCAGTTCCACTTTTCCCATTTAAAAGTTGAAGTACATGCCCCAGATTGTATAGAAAAAATGAGGACTTCATAAGCAGGTAAAGATTGGACTGGGTTATGTTACGGAGGATGCATGCACTGTCAATATATTAAACTGGCACACACTGAGTGCCAATTAAAAATGGTCTACACATCTATTGAATCTGCATTTACAAATACGTGACACAGTGGCACAGTGAGCAAAAAGCAGATGGCTGTGAACTCTCAAAGTGGTTAAAAACCACTGAACAGGTTATCATGCCGTGTTCTTTCGAGAGAGGGACGCCTGCTACCTTTTTTGTATTATTACAGGTTAAGTAGCAGGAACCCTCTCTCTCTCTCTGTCTCTCTCTCTCTCTCTCTCTCTATATATATATATATATATATATATATATATATATATATATATATATATATATATATATATATATATATATTTGTGAAAGTTGAAGGAATTTTTTTTCTCTAAATATGAGCATACATCTGCTATGTCTTGTTAGATGCAGATCTTGTAAATCTGAAAATAGAAATCTTGGATAGTTTCACAGTATAGTGTGATGCAGATGCCTTTGATTAACAGGAGATATGTATGCTCAGAGTTCGATTGCACAACTGAAGTGTTGAACAGAGATGACAGGGTAAATTGTAGAGTTTTTGGATTTGATTGGTGGATCGATGTGTGACTCTTTGAAAGCAGTATTGAGGGGGTGTTGAGAACATGAAAGTGTAAAGGGTAGAAGGGCTGCCCCTGTGTTACAGGTTCCGTGGCCACCGCAGTAGTCCGCGGATGGCACATGCCGCACCCGGCTCTTTTGAGGATGCCTAGCATGGAAAGCGGACTGTGAGGATCAGCCAATGATGTTTGCTGGGTTTGGTCTACAGGAAGATAGGGTAGCAGGAGTTTTGTTTTCAGGAGTTTTGAGCGCTCTGAAAATGGCTATGGCTATGTGTTTGAGAAGGTAGAGTGTGTGGATTTTCAGTAATTGAAGGTGTATGCTGAAAATCATGGCATCTTTGGAAGTATTGGATTGGTGGAGGTGGAGGTTTTGTGGCATGTAGTTTGTGGCTTAAACTAGGCAAGCTTGTTTTGATTTTGAGAGAGTATGGCTCACTTTAAATGTCCAGACATTGTAATTGTGCATTTTGTAGTAGAGAGTTTGGGTTATGTGACTCCAGTGTATTTGCAGTTTACCCTGGAGGATTTATTTAAAAGCCTAATGGAACTGTTTCCTGCTGCCAAGATGATATTTTCTGAAATAAACTAGAGGCAAACATGGAGATGTCCAACAAACTATTTCAGTCCACCAATGGAAGAATCAAGGCCGCTTGTCAGTAAAGCTGTATCTACTTTGGTATATGCTTAGGAATGTCATCTTTTGAGAGTGACAATATAAGGTCTGATGGTGTGAATTTATTTTGTGAATATGGAGTTCATTTCACAGGTGTCAGAAATGCAATTTCCCTTTACAATGTTAGGAATGTATTGAAAAAGTACCTGTAAAAAATTGTTGTGAGAGCACTGATAAAGGATATGGCTATGTTTTTGAGAAGGTAGAGTGTGTGGATTTTGGGGGTGTCTCATTTTGTACAAATATGGTTCAATTGATACATCCAGACATTAGTGCTTCTGTTTCCAGCGTGTCCGCTCCCGATGGCCACCATGGAAAGGGAAAATGGACTCTGTTTTCCCTTTCCCGGTGGCCATTTTCTTTGTTGTATTTTTTTTTTTTTTTTTTTTTTTGAAATGCCACAACTATGGGCCCCGGGGCATTACCTGTGTTGGTAATGCCCCCGCCGCTCTGGGGATATTGTTTTATTAATTGCTTCTTTGAATGCAAACTGCAAAAAGACAATTGTTTAGAGGTCGGCCCTGCTGGCTGTTTAGCGAAGGTTTGGCCGAGAGTAGGAGCAGTACTATCATGAGCCTCCCGTAGTGGATCTTCAATCATGGGAACAATAGATTCTGCCTGTGGTAGAAGACATTATCTCGTCAGTTTAGCAGCCGTGGTGGACCCCATGCTGGAAAAAGGAGGACTGTGACAGTTTTACTGATCCTTGTGTTTCTAATTGTAAAGATTTATGCTGGTGACAGAATTGTGGGGAGCAGTAGTTATAGCCTGTGAGCAACATCAGTCTTTGAAAGTCTTCCATATTAAAACATGCAGAAATATCCAGCAAAATCTGTTCCTTAAATAGACTCCAGGCTGCTAGTGACTTGGGGTCTACAACCACTAAATCCAAACTACTTGCTGAGACATCCCCTATCTGGACAGCATTCAGAGAGTTTTGGACTCCCCCCAACTGAGCCTCCATCAAAATATTACTTTCTGCCCTCTCGTGTTCCTTGTTCAATAAGACTGTTCCAATACTCCCTCCTTACTCATAGAAATGAGTTACTTTGGACCATGGAGACATTGGTGTACATGAGGGCGAGCATACCGCTTTTTCATCATTTTTAAGATCTCTCAGAATGTCTTTATTGACATGCAGTATTTTAGTCATAGAGAGTTGTTCTAGCAAGAGCTTCTGCATCATTTTGGCACTTTGTGCCAGGACGTTGCATAGCCCATTATCTCTCCGACGGGGAGTGAATGTTAAAGGACACGGCAAGAACTCTCCCCTCCTTTTAACATCGGAAAGAGGACCTGACATACCCAGCCCCGGGGCGGGAATAGATCCAACGTATATAGTCTTCAGATGGAATGTTATCTAGGTAACTAGAGCAGCTAGGGCAACAATTAGACACAGGAGGCAAGACCGGCAGATGAAAGGTTGCTTACCCTCTAAGCTGCTGCAGCCCGACAGAGAACCAGGAGTGAAGCCACTGCACACAGCAGGGAGGCGAGCCTCCAGACCAGGAGCACCAAATTCAAGGCCCGAACGCCAGCTCCCCTCCGCATATAGACACCGCAATGTGTCTGCGGCAGCAACAATACCCAGATTCCAAAAGATTTAGGATTTAAAGATTTAAGATTACTGCTGGTCTCTGTAATATGCAGAGGTTAGAGGCTGACAAGAGAAACGGCAAGCGTAATGCTCTCTGCACTATGCTCTGGTTCCTAATATAACCGAGTGCAATCTTTAGCTGCTTTGGCAGTCCTAATTCTTTCTATACAATCTGGGACTTGTACTCCAACTTTTAAATGGGAAAAGTGGAACTACAACTACATAAAAACCTACAGATTAGAATGCATCATGTTGACAATTAAGCATATACTCCAAACATATTAAACTTCCACACACCAACTGCCATTCAAAAGTGTACTACAAATCTTTTCCAACAACTGTTCTTATCTTTTACAAAATGTTATACACAGAGCTTCCCCAAATTCAAATGCAGCTGGTAGTGAGACTTTTTGGACATGTGCCGAGATGTGAGAAGAGAAGAAAAGAGTAGAGTCGAAGATGACCCCCAGGCTTTTTGCCTCACAAGTAGGTCAGGGTGCAGGACCAAGGGTGGCAGCCAGAGTGAGAATGGGAAAATAGGTGCAGGGGTCCCAATGAGGACATTCTCTGTCTTACTGACATTAAGACAGAGATCATTAGCAGCACACCATGACTGAATTGCAGAGCGACAGTCTGGGATGAGTGGGGAGGAGGAAGAGGCCGAGGGTAGCTTGAAAGAGAGCTGTGTGTCATCAACATAACACTGAAAGTTGGAGGTGAAGGCAGAGATCATGTGGGCCAAAGGGGCTGTGTAGATATTGAAAAACCAGGGGGATAGATTAGATCCTTGGGGGACGCCATGGCTTGATCAGTTATGCCCAGGGTCTCACGGAGACAGGCTATCAGGATGTTGTGATTGTGATATCAAAAGCAGAGGAGAGATCAAGAGGAATGAGGACAGAGGGAGAGTTAGAATCAAGGTTTGAGAACAGGTTTTCACAGGGGTTCAGAAGAGCAGTTTCCGTGCTTCTTAATGCTCTAAAGCCAAACTGATGGTCATGGAGACAACCAACATATTCAGTGTTTAGGGTAAGCTGAGAGGTAGCCAACTTCTCAAGGAGTTTGCCCAGGAAAGGAGTGACGGAGATCGGATGATAGTTAGCCGGAATAGTAACAAAGTGTTTTTTGAGCAGAGGGTGCACAAGAGAGTGCTTGAAGGAAGTGGGGAAGAGTCCAGTGGAAAAGGAGATGTTGCAGAGGTCTGTCAAGGCTGGAGATAGCAAGTCAATGTTGTCCTTAATGGTTTTGGAGGGGCAGGGGTCCACCTGTTCCGAAGAAGCTTTAATAGACCGGACTTGTCTAGGGACCTCCTTGGGTGTGACTGGGGAGAGGGAGGAGAGAAGTGGAGTGGTGGGAGCAGCCAAAGTGGGCCCAGGGGGTGATGGTGCATGAGTGGGCGTGGAGGAGAGAGAAGACAGGATGTCATGTGTTTTGCTAGTGAAGTATGCGGCCAGGGCTGACCAAAGGGCCTGGATGGGTGTGGTAGAAGAAGAGGCTGCAGTTTGATTGGCCAGTTCCTCACAGACGTTGAAAAGTTTGGCGGTGCTGCTGGATGCCGTAGAGATCAGGCTTGAATATGAACTCTTTTCTTGGACCGGATGCAGAGTCTATATTGTCTTTGCAGAAGTTGGCAGGCCAGCTTGTCAGAAGGTGCGCCTGAAGACCACCATTTCCATTCCGCTGTCCTGCACTTGCGCTTAAGGTCAGCCAGGTCAGAGTCATACCAAGAGTAGCACTTTTTGGTAAGCTTCAGTTGGACCCTCATGACACAGTCAAGGATGTCAATCATATTCAAGATGGAAAGGGGAAAGTAGAGACGGATGTACTAAGTGGGAGTCAGCCGCAAGAGTGGGAGGAGGAGAGTAGGTGGAGGCAAAGGCAGCCACTGAAAAAATGTTCATGGTTCTGAGGCAGTGCAGAGTGTGCCAGTGCAAAAGGATAGGGAAGCTTCAAGTCAGAGAAGAGAAGAGAGTGATAAGTCCATGAGAGAGGAGTGGCAAGAGGAGTAGAGAGAGGAATGTCTGTGAAGATAAGAACATCCTAGGTGTGCCTGGCAATGTGCGTCGGACCAGAAGGTAGAATTGAGAGGGAGAGAGCAAGTTGCATAGCTTGCAGAAAGCTCATTAGGAATCGGGACAGTCAAGATGGATGTTGAAATCCCCCAACAGGAGGAGTTGGAAGTAGGAGGAGAGAAGGGAAGATGCCATGTCAGCCCATTCCGAGAGGAAGATGGTGGACTGGCCCGGTGGCAGATGGAAGGTGGCCAGAGTAAGAGAGGAGGCAGGGGAGAGACAGAGCCTGCACACCAGACATTCAAAAGAGGAATAGGCCTGAGTGGGGATGGTGGAAAAAGGGATCCACGCTGGAAAGATTAGGGCAACTCCCCATCCTGGTGTGTTGGGCCTGTGGTTAGAAAGAATCTTGTAGGCTTCAGGGAGAAGTGTGTCAAAACTTGTGATAGAGCTGTCCTTTAACCAGGTCTCTGTGAGAGCAAGAACATCAAGGTCCAGGTGTTCCAAGAGGTGGTAGATGTTAGAGGAGTGCTTGACTGTGGAGCAAGAGTTAAGCGTAGCAATGTCGCTAAGGAGGTGAAAACCCTGGGTTTCTACCTGGACTCTACCCTATCCTTCAACAAGCAGGTCAATGCCATGGCCTTGGACCACAGCATCTATGTGTAAATTGATTAGAGCGGGTAAACCCTTCCTGTTGAATAATAGCTGTATTATCTTGGCCCGGGTGCTCATTTTGTCAAAGTTAGACTACTGTAACGCACTGTACATATGTGCTAATGAACAAACTATTAAGAAAATCCAATTTCTTCAAAATAATGCCCTCAGAGCAGCACTTGGAATTGCCAGGAGAGAAGATATCTCCAAGATTAGAAGATCCAATAACTGGCTCTCTACACAAGACAAAATCAAGCTGAAAGTCGCTTCACTTACATATAAATGCCTGACCAACGCGGCACCTTGTTATTTGACAGAAAGACTCACCAAGAAATCCTCGACAAGGACTACCAGATTATCTAACACTAACTGTCTCTCTGTCACTAGATTCAAGCTATCTAGAGTCGGGGGTAGCAGCTTCCGTGTCATGGCAGCCCAATTGTGGAACTCCTTACCCTCCCACAAAGGGCAGATCAATCTTACCAAAACTTCTGCTAGAACATAATAAAATAGTTCAAAGACTCTGACAACTAGACATGCACCTGACACCCACAACTAACCCTCTCTGCTTCCATGTAAATAATTTTAGTTATTAGCTATACTATTGACTGTCCTTTGTATGTGTCCTCCTGTCAGACTTGGCCATGCCTTTGTTTCCACATGAGCTCTCTGCTTGTACATTGTGTTTGTTCTATATATCTCAGATGTATTGTTTGACCTTGATGTGTAACTAAGTTGTGAATTATCTTATTCTATGTGCCCTGATACCCACGGGTCTGATGCGCAATACAAATAATAAAACAAACAAACAAACAAATGTAGAGGAGATTGCCATTTTTCAGACTTCTGGGGGGTGCAAGGGTGCAAGGGGCAGAGGTCCCTCCGTAAGCAGTGCAGGTGCTTGGGAGATAGAGGCAAGAGAAGGCAGAGGGGCTCAAGTGTTAGTCCAGGCAAGGGAGCCATGCCAGTGGTAGACGGCAAGGAGCCAGTGAGGAGTAAGGTGGGAAGTTGATATGGTAGGGGAGGAGTCTATCAACAAGAAGGAGGTTGGGTTGAGGCCCTTGTACCACAAGGGTACCATAGCGATAGACATTTATGATGACTCTGGAGGTCAAGAACAAGGCAAGAAGGACCTCCTAGTGGGTGCCACCATTGATGTGTGAGGAAGAGTAGGGGGAGAGCAGAGCAGTCATATGTAGAATCCAAAGGTCGGGGAAGGGAACGACAAAGAGGATGTCTGAGAGTTTCTCTGACAGATGCACTGATGTATGTGTCAGCGATAGGAAGGCCTGGGTTGGTGCCCAGTGTGTCCTTTCTATGTTTCCTCCTGCAAGACGTTTTGAGGGGGGAGGGATAGGAGATGGAGAAGCAGTTAGAGAAAATAAGAGAGATGGAGAGCGTCATTGTGAAGGTGGACACAGTATGGTGAACTTAACCAGGCTGAGCCACTGGGGCAGGTGAGAGGGAGTTTACAGGAGGGTGGACTCACAAGGAAACAATAGGAATGGGAAAAAACAGTGGGAACTAAAAGGGGGGGGACAAGGGAGCAATAGCAGAAACAACACCAAAGCAAGGAAGTTGATTGGTTATCTAACTAGCAGAACAGAAGAATGCAGAATGAAAGCATACCTAAATTCGATTTTTTCAAGCGCAGACACAAACAATGGAGGATGAAAGCATACCTAAATTCGATTTTTTAACATAGACACAATCAATGCAGGATAAATCCCACTTAAATTCAACTTTTAACACAGACACAATCAATGCAGGATGAAAGTACACCTACATTAAATTTTTAACACACACTCTATCAATGAGGATGAAAGCACACCTCAATTCAATATTTAACACAGACACAGTCAATGCAGGATGAAAGCAAACCTAAATTCGATTTTGAAACACAGACACAATCAATGCACCTAAATTCAGTATGTAACACAGACACAATCAATGCAGGATGAAAGCACATCGAAATTCAATATTTATTTTATTTTTTAAAACATTTTTAAAGCACTCATACAGCCCATGGGCATCGAAGCACTGTTACAGGAATTGTTTGTTTTTTAGTTGCATAATAGTTTTTTTGTCTTAGTTGCATATTTATAACACATTTAAATACCCAGAGTTTTCTAAGCGCGGACCCAGGGATCGAACCTGTGTTGCTTCGTGTAGTCTTTCTTTCAAGGCGAACACGTTGCCACTGAGCTATCCTCCCGGACACACAGACGCAATCAATGCAGGATGAAAGCACACCTACATTCAATATTACAGTGTGCATGCGCCGGGTGTCTGTAGAACAGGTGCGATGTCCGTGGACTAATTAAAAGTGCGTCAGGTGAAACTGGACATCACGCCAGTCCAGGGGCACCTACATTCTGAGTGTGGACACCCCCAGACAGTTTTAAAAAAAACTGAAATATCACACAACAATATACAATACATTTTTAGCATAAAGAATACATGTATTCATGAAATGGATAGGGTATTGGAATGGGAACCATAAATAGGAGAATTAGGAATTTCTCTACAACAATGATGAGGGGAGGCAGGGAGTGAGGTTTCATCAAAGTGTCTTTGGTTAAAATGTTCAGAATTTGATGATTTCTGGGGACACGAGGGACAGGTGTAAGAAGGAAAGTGATAATGAACATTTTTAATTACATGATTTTTCACATATTACACACTGATTCCTACCTGCATGGTTCCTTCGCACCCCTCATGAGCTCCCCCTCTTCACCCCTACTTTCCTTGTCTTCCCCTCTACATCCTCTACCCAAGTGGTTCCCTCGCAGTCCTCGAATGTGTGTGCTCCTTGCCCCTCCTTCCCTGCCTCCCTAGTGCTCTGTGCCCTTCCATCTGTTGCTATGCTTGTGGCACTGCCTGCGGGGTTCCTTTGCAATGCTTGATCATGTGTTCTCCATACCCTTTCCATCAGTGGCTATGCTCACACCTTCGCATCCTTCGCACGTGCGGTTCCCATCCATCCTTGATCGCGTGTGCTTCGCCCCCTTCCATCATTGGTTTGCTAGCACCTACACATCCGTGCACGTCCCCTGCTCCCCTGCAGGCCCCTTTCCCCCCATGCCCTCCCTTCTCCTATTCTACGCTGTGCTGTTTTGTGTTTTTCTTTTAGGCCCCCCCTTTGCTTAACTACACTGTTCCTGTATCTGCTATCTATGACTGCTACACTGTTCCTGTAACTGCTATCTTTGACTGCTTTTATTGTACTGACAACCTACATTAGTTTTTTTAATATTCTATGTAGGTTCCCTTTGATCATTATTCATTTACTTATTCCTTGCTCGGCCTGGTTGTTCCCTGTTGTGTTCCTTTTCTTTGTTTCAGGTTGATTGATTGATTGTTTATTTATTATGCACTTATACACAAGTTTGTTTGTTTGTTTATTTGTAGCGCACGCCAGACCCGCAGGTATCACGGCGCGAAGGCAAGAATACTTTAAGCTTACAAGTTACAATTACAAGTTACATAGTCGCATAATTACATAGTTACCGATCATTGGTTACAGCATGATGAAAACAGTACAGCAAAGAATATATTTACACGTGTATATACTTACAAATGGGCAGAATATAGCAGGGAGAATCAGCTGATCAGAAGGGCTAGATCTTATCGGTCATTTTCTTTGAGCCAATTGATGGTGTTTAATGTAAAGTGAAGGTATGATTGTTCAGACCTTAGAGTGGTAGGCAGGGAGTTCCACAATTGGGCCTCTTTGACCGGGAAACGATTTCCTCTGGTAGTGATCATTTTGAATGGGGGCACAGCTAGGCATATGGTGTGGCTGCTCTGGTGGGTCTCTCTGTGCCTCTTCTTTTGAATCTATCTGCTAAGTATTTAGGTGCTAGGTTATTGATGCATTTGAATGTTAGTGAGGCTGTTTTCAGTTTGATTTTGTCAGCTATAGAGAGCCAGTTGGACTGTCGTCTGACTGATGATATATGTTCTGTTTTAGGGATTCCTAGGGCGGCTCTGAGGGCATTATTTTGCAAAACTTTGAATTTTTTGCATGGTATGTTTTTTCGAACTCAGGTAGAGAGCATTGCAATAATCCAATTTGGATAGAAAAAGTGCTCTTGCCAATGTGAGGCAGCTAATAGTGAAAAGATATACAGGGTAATTCATAGAAAAGTGTCGCAAGCGGCTGGCGCAGAGTGTCCGCGTGCGATTGACTGCGCCAGGCACGTGCGCTAAAACCGATTTCCGCGCACAGCGTATTCATGGATTTCATGCTCCCAAACCAGCCGTGGCGCAGAGTATCGCAGCGACCCTGCAGCAGCGCCAGTAACGCCCCCAAGAACGCCCTCGCGCAAGGAAAAGCCAGCAAAATCGCTAAATCATCGCAAAGGGCTGTGCTAACCCTGGACCAGTTTACAGGGCAGCCAAACAAGGAACGCAAAGCGGGTAACGTGCATATCAGGGGTACACGTGAAGTCATACACGCGATTAGCCAGGGTAAGTGTATTACAGGGGTACACGTGAAGTCATACACGCGATTAGCCAGGGTACGTGTATTACAGGGGTACGCGGGAAGTTTAACACGCGATTGGCCAGGGTATGTGTATTACAGGGGTACGCGGGAAGTTTAACACGCGATTGGCCAGGGTACGTGTATTACAGGGGTACGCGGGAAGTTTAACACGCGATTAGCCAGGGTAAGTGTATTACAGGGGTACACGTGAAGTCATACACGCGATTAGCCAGGGTACGTGTATTACAGGGGTACGCGGGAAGTTTAACACGCGATTGGCCAGGGTACGTGTATTACAGGGGTACGCGGGAAGTTTAACACGCGATTGGCCAGGGTACGTGTATCACAGGGGTACGCGGGAAGTTTAACACGCGATTAGCCAGTGTAAGTGTATTACAGGGGTACACGTGAAGTCATACACGCGATTAGCCAGGGTACGTGTATTACAGGGGTACGCGGGAAGTTTAACACGCGATTGGCCAGGGTACGTGTATTACAGGGGTACGCGGGAAGTTTAACACGCGATTAGCCAGGGTAAGTGTATCACAGGGGTACGCGGGAAGTTTAACACGCGATTAGCCAGGGTACGTGTATTACAGGGGTACGCGGGAAGTATAACACGCGATTGGCCAGGGTACATGTATTACAGGGGTACGCGGGAAGTTTAACACGCGATTGGCCAGGGTACGTGTATTACAGGGGTACGCGTGAAGTTATACACGCGATTATCCAGGGTACGTGTATTACAGGGGTACGCGGGAAGTTTAACACGCGATTGGCCAGGGTACGTGTATTACAGGGGTACGCGGGAAGTTCAACACGCGATTGGCCAGGGTACGTGTATTACAGGGGTAAGCGGGAAGTTTCACATGCGATTTGGCCAGGTACGTGTATTACAGGGGTGCGTGGGAATTATCACACGCGATTTGGCTTGGTACGTGTATTACAGGGGTGTGCGGGAATTATCACACGCAATTAGGCCGGGTGGGTCCTCACAGGTGTTCCCTGTACACCCTCCACAGCCCCTGCAGGCAGCCCACAAAACAGGGGACTACCCTGCACACCTGCTCATGTCCCCCTGCACCCCCACCCCCCAGCAGTGCAGGGGCACCCTCCACCAGGCCCCCACTCATGTCTCCCACCACCCCCACCCCCCAGCCACCAGGGTCACCCTCCACCAGGCCCCCACTCATGTCTCCCACCACCCCCACCCCCCAGCAGTGCAGGGGCAGCCTCCACCAGGCCCCCACTCATGTCTCCCACCACCCCCACCCCCCAGCAGTGCAGGGGCAGCCTCCACCAGGCCCCCACTCATGTCTCCCACCACCCCCACCCCCCAGCAGTGCAGGGGCACCCTCCACCAGGCCCCCACTCATGTCTCCCACCACCCCCACCCCCCAGCAGTGCAGGGGCAGCCTCCACCAGGCCCCCACTCATGTCTCCCACCACCCCCACCCCCCAGCAGTGCAGGGGCAGCCTCCACCAGGCCCCCACTCATGTCTCCCACCACCCCCACCCCCCAGCAGTGCAGGGGCACCCTCCACCAGGCCCCCACTCATGTCTCCCACCACCCCCACCCCCCAGCCACCAGGGGCACCCTCCACCAGGCCCCCACTCATGTCTCCCACCACCCCCACCCCCCAGCAGTGCAGGGGCAGCCTCCACCAGGCCCCCACTCATGTCTCCCACCACCCCCACCCCCCAGCAGTGCAGGGGCACCCTCCACCAGGCCCCCACTCATGTCCCCTATCACCCCCACCCCCCGCCACCAGGGGCACCCTCCACCAGGCCCCCACTCATGTCTCCCACCACCCCCACCCCCCAGCAGTGCAGGGGCACCCTCCACCAGGCCCCCACTCATGTCTCCCACCACCCCCACCCCCCAGCAGTGCAGGGGCACCCTCCACCAGGCCCCCACTCATGTCACCCACCACCCCCACCCCCCAGCAGTGCAGGGGCAGCCTCCACCAGGCCCCCACTCATGTCTCCCACCACCCCCACCCCCCAGCAGTGCAGGGGCAGCCTCCACCAGGCCCCCACTCATGTCTCCCACCACCCCCACCCCCCAGCAGTGCAGGGGCAGCCTCCACCAGGCCCCCACTCATGTCTCCCACCACCCCCACCCCCCAGCAGTGCAGGGGCAGCCTCCACCAGGCCCCCACTCATGTCTCCCACCACCCCCACCCCCCAGCAGTGCAGGGGCACCCTCCACCAGGCCCCCACTCATGTCTCCCACCACCCCCACCCCCCAGCCACCAGGGGCACCCTCCACCAGGCCCCCACTCATGTCTCCCACCCCCCCCACCCCCCAGCAGTGCAGGGGCAGCCTCCACCAGGCCCCCACTCATGTCTCCCACCACCCCCACCCCCCAGCAGTGCAGGGGCAGCCTCCACCAGGCCCCCACTCATGTCTCCCACCACCCCCACCCCCCAGCAGTGCAGGGGCACCCTCCACCAGGCCCCCACTCATGTCTCCCACCACCCCCACCCCCCAGCAGTGCAGGGGCAGCCTCCACCAGGCCCCCACTCATGTCTCCCACCACCCCCACCCCCCAGCAGTGCAGGGGCAGCCTCCACCAGGCCCCCACTCATGTCTCCCACCACCCCCACCCCCCAGCAGTGCAGGGGCACCCTCCACCAGGCCCCCACTCATGTCTCCCACCACCCCCACCCCCAGCCACCAGGGGCACCCTCCACCAGGCCCCCACTCATGTCTCCCACCACCCCCACCCCCCAGCAGTGCAGGGGCAGCCTCCACCAGGCCCCCACTCATGTCTCCCACCACCCCCACCCCCCAGCAGTGCAGGGGCACCCTCCACCAGGCCCCCACTCATGTCCCCTATCACCCCCACCCCCCGCCACCAGGGGCACCCTCCACCAGGCCCCCACTCATGTCTCCCACCACCCCCACCCCCCAGCAGTGCAGGGGCACCCTCCACCAGGCCCCCACTCATGTCTCCCACCACCCCCACGCCCCAGCAGTGCAGGGGCACCCTCCACCAGGCCCCCACTCATGTCTCCCACCACCCCCACCCCCCAGCAGTGCAGGGGCAGCCTCCACCAGGCCCCCACTCATGTCTCCCACCACCCCCACCCCCCAGCAGTGCAGGGGCAGCCTCCACCAGGCCCCCACTCATGTCTCCCACCACCCCCACCCCCCAGCAGTGCAGGGGCACCCTCCACCAGGCCCCCACTCATGTCTCCCACCCCCCCCACCCCCCAGCAGTGCAGGGGCAGCCTCCACCAGGCCCCCACTCATGTCTCCCACCACCCCCACCCCCCAGCAGTGCAGGGGCAGCCTCCACCAGGCCCCCACTCATGTCTCCCACCACCCCCACCCCCCAGCAGTGCAGGGGCACCCTCCACCAGGCCCCCACTCATGTCTCCCACCACCCCCACCCCCCAGCCACCAGGGGCACCCTCCACCAGGCCCCCACTCATGTCTCCCACCACCCCCACCCCCCAGCAGTGCAGGGGCACCCTCCACCAGGCCCCCACTCATGTCTCCCACCACCCCCACCCCCCAGCAGTGCAGGGGCAGCCTCCACCAGGCCCCCACTCATGTCTCCCACCACCCCCACCCCCCAGCAGTGCAGGGGAAGCCTCCACCAGGCCCCCACTCATGTCTCCCACCACCCCCACCCCCCAGCAGTGCAGGGGCAGCCTCCACCAGGCCCCCACTCATGTCTCCCACCACCCCCACCCCCCAGCAGTGCAGGGGCAGCCTCCACCAGGCCCCCACTCATGTCCCCTATCACCCCCACCCCCCCGCCACCAGGGGCACCCTCCACCAGGCCCCCACTCATGTCCCCTATCACCCCCACCCCCCGCCACCAGGGGCACCCTCCACCAGGCCCCCACTCATGTCTCCCACCACCCCCACCCCCCAGCAGTGCAGGGGCAGCCTCCACCAGGCCCCCACTCATGTCTCCCACCACCCCCACCCCCCAGCAGTGCAGGGGCACCCTCCACCAGGCCCCCACTCATGTCTCCCACCACCCCCACCCCCCAGCCACCAGGGGCACCCTCCACCAGGCCCCCACTCATGTCTCCCACCACCCCCACCCCCCAGCCACCAGGGGCACCCTCCACCAGGGCCCCACTCATGTCTCCCACCACCCCCACCCCGCAGCACTGTGGGGCACCTGCCAGCAGGCCCCCACCCATGTCCAACTCATGTCTCCCACCACCCCCACCCCCCAGCCACCAGGGTCACCCTCCACCAGGGCCCCACTCATGTCTCCCACCACCCCCACCCCCCAGCAGTGCAGGGTCACCCTCCACCAGGGCCCCACTCATGTCTCCCACCACCCCCACCCCGCAGCACTGTGGGGCACCTGCCAGCAGGCCCCCACCCATGTCCAACTCATGTCTCCCACCACCCCCACCCCCCCAGCCACCAGGGTCACCCTCCACCAGGGCCCCACTCATGTCTCCCACCACCCCCACCCCCCAGCACTGTGGGGCACCTGCCAGCAGTCCCCCACCCATGTCCAACTCATGTCTCCCACCACCCCCACCCCCCAGCAGTGCAGGGGCACCCTCCACCAGGCCCCCACTCATGTCCCCCTGCACCCCCACCCCCCTGCCACCATGTGCAGCCCCCACCAGGTCCTCACAATCCCCAATCATGTGCGTAATGGTCATCCTCCACAGCCAAAAAGACCTACCAAGTAACCCATTCACCCACATGGAAATGGAAATCACATGTTACACCCCCAATGTACATGAAGCAAATGAACCCATGTCCGTCACACACATATTTTCAAATTGAATGGGAAAACACACAACATGACATGCATGAAACCAATGAGATGAAACCACACAGTGAACAATGGAAAAAAAAATGTATTGAAAAAAATACAAATGCCAAAGAAAGAAAACTAACTACAATGTAAATGTGAAAAAATAAGCTGCATGTCCGCATAAAAACACAAAACTAGAAAATCAAATCCAAAAAATTATGTCCAAAGTGAAATGTAAAAACTCTCCATGCAACAAAGAACTATGTACAAAAATAACAAGGGTCCATCATCACAACTGAACTAAGGAAACCTCCTAAAAAACCTACCTAAATATCAACTATATACAAAAAGTGGAGCAGTGTCCGTCGACTCCAAATAATAATAAGAACGAAAGGAAACCTAAAACTAAAGAACTATATACAAAGGCGGCGGGCAAGTCCAGCGGCTCACTCTGTGGTGTTCCGGGCCAGGGCATCATCGAACTCCTGTTCGATGTCCCGGAGGCGGTCCAGTTCCATGGCCCCGAGGGTCCGCAGGGACGACGCCGTGTCCTCCTCCAACCCCCTGCGGATTGCCTCGAGGCACTCGGCCCGCCTCAGGGCCCTCCGCATGGAGTTCTCCGCCCTGACCATTGTGAGCCGCGCCTCTTCCGCCCGCCGCCGCTCCGCACCTATGGCGTGGCCCAACCGCTGCCACACGGAAGACACTCTCTGTCCTGGGTCCTCCTGCCCTCCGGCCGATGCCTGCCCCTCCGATGTCGAAGGCCCCGAGCCTTCATGGCTCCCACCATCTTGCTGCTGCTGCTGCTCTGCCTCTGCCCGTGCACTGCCTCCTGCTGCCTGCACATCCTCCGCCGGCTGGGGTGCACCTGTTGATGTGGCCACCCCTGCTGGACGTCCGACTCCCGACTGTGGCAGGGATGCCTCCTCCACCAGCCTGGCCGCACTGTCAGAGGCAGCTCCACAGGGCACCCAGGTGACTGATGGGTGGGAAGATGGCACAGAGGACGACTGGCGCGTAGGGGGTCCAGTTGAGGAGGGGGTCGGAACAAGCCCCATCAGACGGAGGAATCCGGCCTGGGTGACCTGTCCCAGCAGGCTGACGTGGTCAACGAGCCATTCGAGATGACGTGCAGTCTCTCCATGAAAAGACTGCAGGTCACCTCGCATGGCCCGTTGACGCAACGCCACACCAGCCAGGACAGGCTCAACCCGGACCTGGATGGCCACGTCCGCAGGCAGAGGAAGGCCAGTTGACGTCAGCTCATCCCCTGCCTGAAAACGGGTCTGGACGTAGGCATCCCTGCTGGTGCAAGATGATGCAGGGACAGGATCGGGGACAGGATTGCACACAGGCACCTCCGCGGCCGCCTGTGCTGCCTCCTGTCCCTGGTCCTGGACTGCACCACTAGCACCAGTGGGATCCCCACCTCCAGACCCCGTCTCTGGTGCTTGCGCGGCCCCCTCCTCCACCAAACCCCCCACCAACCTGGATGACTCTGTGCCATCTTCCCCTGTTGGGCCCTGTGGGGTCCCAGCTGCCCCTTCTGCTGCCGAGGAGTCCAACTGCAACCTCCGCCTCTTGGACCTCCCCCCGGCAGCTGCGGCCTGGGACGCGGCACCGGACTCCTCACTCCCCGACGAGATGACAACACGGGAGGGGAGCCGGGCCTTGCGTCTCCGGCTGGCGGTCGGATCCCCGCCGCTGTGCTCCACAGCACCTTCTCCGCCCTCTTCATCAGTTGACGCTGCAGACAGTGAGAAACAAAACACAGGCATCAGGGCACTGTACAATGGACACATACACGCATGACAGTTGCACATGAGTGGCATTGGCAAACCTCAGACATGTCATCACAATCCCCAACACACATGTCATTGCAACTGGCACACATGAGCCACACCACAGCCATATCGCAACTGCCACCACCATCCCTACACATACAACAGCATCAGCAGCCAAAGGGGAGCCATACATCACATGCAACACAGGAAGTGCACCACACATGTACACACACCACCACACTTGCATGCATGTCTACACCTCTGCCAAGTGTCGCACTGTTCAGACGGGCATCCATGTCACATCTGCCAATCAGGCTTCCACATACCGCTGTCACATGCATCCATGTAGCATCACTGTTGCACCTTTGACAAATACACACACATGCACATGTACACAGTGCTCATACATGCAGCCGAAAACAACATACATGCCTGACATCACGGACATGTCTACTTACATACACATTCATCCAAACATGTGTGCACGCACAACTGCATTTGCCATGCAAGCCCAAACACACAAGCACCATCCATGTCTCACACATTACAGCCCTCGCATGTGTCAGCCCCACGGCCCTGTACACCCCCACCCATACTCCACCCCATACAAACAGATGTGCAACCGGCACAATGGGGAATGATCACCACACGCCCTGCTCACAACCAGGATGCATGTACACTCACCGCTCGACTCCAGACGGCTCTGCTTCTCTAGGACCTGGACGTGGAGCGCTGGGGATATGCGTTCCAGGACCCCCATCTGTTCTTCCGACAAGTGGCCCCGGCGCCCCTTGGCATCCGCTGCCTTCAAGAGGCGCCGGGCCTTGTTCAGGGTCCTGGACCTGAAGTCCTCCCAGCGCTTCCTGACATGTTGTAAGTCCCGGACTGCCACCCCCTCCGCGTTGATGGCAGTCACGATGTCTGTCCAGATCCGAGTCCGTCCTTCCTTGTCGGCGCGGGAACTTCCAAAGAGGGCATCATACTGCCCCAGGACTTGCTCCACCAGGACACCAACTTCGGTGGCACTGAAGCTGGTGCCCCTCTGCCTCTCTGGCCGGGGGTTGTCAGTGGTCACAGATGGTGTTAGCCCCGACATGACAACCCCAGAGGCAGGAGTGGGTGGGCAACTGGGTCCTGGGGCTGGGCTGTGGAGCGATGGAATTCCAGTCGGGAGTCTTCTGTTCCAGCAGGGGTGGTCACAGCAACAGCACCCCTGGCTGATGTGCAGGCAGCAAATGGCAGTGCGCGTGGGCAGCAGGCAGTCAGGCAGCAGCAGATAGCAGGTGGGAGCGTGCTCGGGGCTCTGGGGGGCAGTAATTCGGCCTTCTGGGCAGGAGCGTGGTCTCCCGTGTGCTCACGCGTGGCCAGCTTGGTACGGAGTGAATTGGCACGTGAAAATCCTGCACGTCAGCGTGAAAACCGAGGAAAGGCCCTTAGCGCGTAAGCGCGTCAGCACGCATACGCGATTCCATTGGACCAAAGGCCCTCAGCGCGTAAGCGCGTCTGTGACGTGACCCGCACGGGTGTTTCCCACACAGCACGTGATGACAGAGCACACGTGGAAAGACTGCACGTCAGAGTCTCATTGCGTGTGATTGGACAAAAGTGCGTGTACACGCGATTGGCCTATGTACGTGTATATGAGGTGTGCGCGGACACTTACACACGCAAGTACGTCAGCGCACCTGTATCCCGGTGTACGGCCATTTCCACCAATCACACGCAATGAGACTCTGACGTGCAGTCTTTCCACGTGTGCTCTGTCATCACGTGCTGTGTGGGAAACACCCGTGCGGGTCACGTCACAGACGCGCTTACGCGCTGAGGGCCTTTGGTCCAATGGAATCGCGTATGCGTGCTGACGCGCTTACGCGCTAAGGGCCTTTCCTCGGTTTTCACGCTGACGTGCAGGATTTTCACGTGCCAATTCACTCCGTACCAAGCTGGCCACGCGTGAGCACACGGGAGACCACGCTCCTGCCCAGAAGGCCGAATTACTGCCCCCCAGAGCCCCGAGCACGCTCCCACCTGCTATCTGCTGCTGCCTGACTGCCTGCTGCCCACGTGCACTGCCATTTGCTGCCTGCACATCAGCCAGGGGTGCTGTTGCTGTGACCACCCCTGCTGGAACAGAAGACTCCCGACTGGAATTCCATCGCTCCACAGCCCAGCCCCAGGACCCAGTTGCCCACCCACTCCTGCCTCTGGGGTTGTCATGTCGGGGCTAACACCATCTGTGACCACTGACAACCCCCGGCCAGAGAGGCAGAGGGGCACCAGCTTCAGTGCCACCGAAGTTGGTGTCCTGGTGGAGCAAGTCCTGGGGCAGTATGATGCCCTCTTTGGAAGTTCCCGCGCCGACAAGGAAGGACAGACTCGGATCTGGACAGACATCGTGACTGCCATCAACGCGGAGGGGGTGGCAGTCCGGGACTTACAACATGTCAGGAAGCGCTGGGAGGACTTCAGGTCCAGGACCCTGAACAAGGCCCGGCGCCTCTTGAAGGCAGCGGATGCCAAGGGGCGCCGGGGCCACTTGTCGGAAGAACAGATGGGGGTCCTGGAACGCATATCCCCAGCGCTCCACGTCCAGGTCCTAGAGAAGCAGAGCCGTCTGGAGTCGAGCGGTGAGTGTACATGCATCCTGGTTGTGAGCAGGGCGTGTGGTGATCATTCCCCATTGTGCCGGTTGCACATCTGTTTGTATGGGGTGGAGTATGGGTGGGGGTGTACAGGGCCGTGGGGCTGACACATGCGAGGGCTGTAATGTGTGAGACATGGATGGTGCTTGTGTGTTTGGGCTTGCATGGCAAATGCAGTTGTGCGTGCACACATGTTTGGATGAATGTGTATGTAAGTAGACATGTCCGTGATGTCAGGCATGTATGTTGTTTTCGGCTGCATGTATGAGCACTGTGTACATGTGCATGTGTGTGTATTTGTCAAAGGTGCAACAGTGATGCTACATGGATGCATGTGACAGCGGTATGTGGAAGCCTGATTGGCAGATGTGACATGGATGCCCGTCTGAACAGTGCGACACTTGGCAGAGGTGTAGACATGCATGCAAGTGTGGTGGTGTGTGTACATGTGTGGTGCACTTCCTGTGTTGCATGTGATGTATGGCTCCCCTTTGGCTGCTGATGCTGTTGTATGTGTAGGGATGGTGGTGGCAGTTGCGATATGGCTGTGGTGTGGCTCATGTGTGCCAGTTGCAATGACATGTGTGTTGGGGATTGTGATGACATGTCTGAGGTTTGCCAATGCCACTCATGTGCAACTGTCATGCGTGTATGTGTCCATTGTACAGTGCCCTGATGCCTGTGTTTTGTTTCTCACTGTCTGCAGCGTCAACTGATGAAGAGGGCGGAGAAGGTGCTGTGGAGCACAGCGGCGGGGATCCGACCGCCAGCCGGAGACGCAAGGCCCGGCTCCCCTCCCGTGTTGTCATCTCGTCGGGGAGTGAGGAGTCCGGTGCCGCGTCCCAGGCCGCAGCTGCCGGGGGGAGGTCCAAGAGGCGGAGGTTGCAGTTGGACTCCTCGGCAGCAGAAGGGGCAGCTGGGACCCCACAGGGCCCAACAGGGGAAGATGGCACAGAGTCATCCAGGTTGGTGGGGGGTTTGGTGGAGGAGGGGGCCGCGCAAGCACCAGAGACAGGGTCTGGAGGTGGGGATCCCACTGGTGCTAGTGGTGCAGTGCAGGACCAGGGACAGGAGGCAGCACAGGCGGCCGCGGAGGTGCCTGTGTGCAATCCTGTCCCCGATCCTGTCCCTGCATCATCTTGCACCAGCAGGGATGCCTACGTCCAGACCCGTTTTCAGGCAGGGGATGAGCTGACGTCAACTGGCCTTCCTCTGCCTGCGGACGTGGCCATCCAGGACCGGGTTGAGCCTGTCCTGGCTGGCGTGGCGTTGCGTCAACGGGCCATGCGAGGTGACCTGCAGTCTTTTCATGGAGAGACTGCACGTCATCTCGAATGGCTCATTGACCACGTCAGCCTGCTGGGACAGGTCACCCAGGCCGGATTCCGCTGTCTGATGGGGCTTGCTCCGACCCCCTCCTCAACTGGACCCCCTACGCGCCAGTCGTCCTCTGTGCCATCTTCCCACCCATCAGTCACCTGGGTGCCCTGTGGAGCTGCCTCTGACAGTGCGGCCAGGCTGGTGGAGGAGGCATCCCTGCCACAGTCGGGAGTCGGACGTCCAGCAGGGGTGGCCACATCAACAGGTGCACCCCAGCCGGCGGAGGATGTGCAGGCAGCAGGAGGCAGTGCACGGGCAGAGGCAGAGCAGCAGCAGCAGCAAGATGGTGGGAGCCATGAAGGCTCGGGGCCTTCGACATCGGAGGGGCAGGCATCGGCCGGAGGGCAGGAGGACCCAGGACAGAGAGTGTCTTCCGTGTGGCAGCGGTTGGGCCACGCCATAGGTGCGGAGCGGCGGCGGGCGGAAGAGGCGCGGCTCACAATGGTCAGGGCGGAGAACTCCATGCGGAGGGCCCTGAGGCGGGCCGAGTGCCTCGAGGCAATCCGCAGGGGGTTGGAGGAGGACACGGCGTCGTCCCTGCGGACCCTCGGGGCCATGGAACTGGACCGCCTCCGGGACATCGAACAGGAGTTCGATGATGCCCTGGCCCGGAACACCACAGAGTGAGCCGCTGGACTTGCCCGCCGCCTTTGTATATAGTTCTTTAGTTTTAGGTTTCCTTTCGTTCTGATTATTATTTGGAGTCGACGGACACTGCTCCACTTTTTGTATATAGTTGATATTTAGGTAGGTTTTTTAGGAGGTTTCCTTAGTTCAGTTGTGATGATGGACCCTTGTTATTTTTGTACATAGTTCTTTGTTGCATGGTGAGTTTTTACATTTCACTTTGGACATAATTTTTTGGATTTGATTTTCTAGTTTTGTGTTATTATGCGGACATGCAGCTTATTTTTTCACATTTACATTGCAGTTAGTTTTCTTTCTTTGGCATTTGTATTTTTTTCAATACATTTTTTTTTCCATTGTTCACTGTGTGGTTTCATCTCATTGGTTTCATGCATGTCATGTTGTGTGTTTTCCCATTCAATTTGAAAATATGTGTGTGACGGACATGGGTTCATTTGCTTCATGTACATTGGGGGTGTAACATGTGATTTCCATTTCCATGTGGGTGAATGGGTTACTTGGTAGGTCTTTTTGGCTGTGGAGGATGACCATTACGCACATGATTGGGGATTGTGAGGACCTGGTGGGGGCTGCACATGGTGGCAGGGGGGTGGGGGTGCAGGGGGACATGAGTGGGGGCCTGGTGGAGGGTGACCCTGCACTGCTGGGGGGTGGGGGTGGTGGGAGACATGAGTGGGGGCCTGGTGGAGGGTGACCCTGCACTGCTGGGGTGTGGGGGTGATGGGAGACATGAGTGGGGGCCTGGTGGAGGGTGACCCTGGTGGCTGGGGGGTGGGGGTGATAGGGGACATGAGTGGGGGCCTGGTGGAGGGTGACCCTGGTGGCTGGGGGGTGGGGGTGGTGACAGACATGAGTGGGGGCCTGGTGGAGGGTGACCCTGCACTGCTGGGGTGTGGGGGTGGTGGGAGACATGAGTGGGGCCCTGGTGGAGGGTGACCCTGGTGGCTGGGGGGTGGGGGTGGTGGGAGACATGAGTTGGACATGGGTGGGGGCCTGCTGGCAGGTGCCCCACAGTGCTGCGGGGTGGGGGTGGTGGGAGACATGAGTGGGGCCCTGGTGGAGGGTGACCCTGCACTGCTGGGGTGTGGGGGTGATGGGAGACATGAGTGGGGGCCTGGTGGAGGGTGACCCTGGTGGCTGGGGGGTGGGGGTGATAGGGGACATGAGTGGGGGCCTGGTGGAGGGTGACCCTGGTGGCTGGGGGGTGGGGGTGGTGACAGACATGAGTGGGGGCCTGGTGGAGGGTGACCCTGCACTGCTGGGGTGTGGGGGTGGTGGGAGACATGAGTTGGACATGGGTGGGGGCCTGCTGGCAGGTGCCCCACAGTGCTGCGGGGTGGGGGTGGTGGGAGACATGAGTGGGGCCCTGGTGGAGGGTGACCCTGCACTGCTGGGGGGTGGGGGTGGTGGGAGACATGAGTGGGGCCCTGGTGGAGGGTGACCCTGGTGGCTGGGGGGTGGGGGTGGTGGGAGACATGAGTTGGACATGGGTGGGGGCCTGCTGGCAGGTGCCCCACAGTGCTGGGGTGTGGGGGTGGTGGGAGACATGAGTTGGACATGGGTGGGGGCCTGCTGGCAGGTGCCCCACAGTGCTGGGGGGTGGGGGTGGTGGGAGACATGAGTTGGACATGGGTGGGGGCCTACTGGCAGGTGCCCCACAGTGCTGGGGGTTGGGGGTGGTGGGAGACATGAGTTGGACATGGGTGGGGGCCTGCTGGCAGGTGCCCCACAGTGCTGGGGGGTGGGGGTGGTGGGAGACATGAGTTGGACATGGGTGGGGGCCTACTGGCAGGTGCCCCACAGTGCTGGGGGGTGGGGGTGCAAGGGGACATGTGTTGGTGTTCAAGGAGACATGTGCCTTTGCTGGGGGGCATGCCCATGTTGGGTGGGCTGCCTGCGGGACATGACCAGGGATGCAGGGTAGTCCCCTGTGGTGTGGGCTGCCTGCAGGGGCCGTGGAGGGTGTACAGGGTACACCTGGGAGGACCCACACTGTCAAATCACATGTGGGACTCCCCGGCACCCCTGAAATAAACGTACCGTGCAGAAATCGCGTCAAATTCACGCGCCCAGGCTATTCGCGTGTGGAACTTCCCGCGAACCCCTGAAATACACGCGCCCAGCCTATTCGCGTGTGGAACTTCCCGCGCACCCCTGAAATACACGCGCCCAGCCTATTCGCGTGTGGAACTTCCCGCGCACCCCTGAAATACACGCGCCCAGGCTATTCGCGTGTGGAACTTCCCGCGAACCCCTGAAATACACGCGCCCAGGCTATTCGCGTGTGGAACTTCCCGCGAACCCCTGTAATACACGCGCCAAGGCTATTCGCGTGTGGAACTTCCCGCGAACCCCTGTAATACACGTAGCCCGCTCCCCCAGGCCCGATCGCGTGAGGAACTTCCCGCGCACCCCTCAAATTCACGCGCCCAGGCTATTCGCGTGTGAAACTTCACGCGAACCCCTGAAATACACGTAGCCCGCTCCCCCAGGCCCGATCGCGTGAGGAACTTCACGCGAACCCCTGTAATACACGTAGCCCGCTCCCCCAGGCCCGATCGCGTGTGGAACTTCCCGCGCACCCCTCAAATTCACGCGCCCAGGCTATTCGCGTGTGAAACTTCACGCGAACCCCTGAAATACACGTAGCACGCTCCCCCAGGCCCGATCGCGTGAGGAACTTCACGCGAACCCCTGTAATACACGTAGGCCACTCCCCCAGGCCCGATCGCGTGTGGAACTTCACGCGAACCCCTGTAATACACGTAGCCCGCTCCCCCAGGCCCGATCGCGTGTGGAACTTCACGCGAACCCCTGAAATACACGTAGCCCGCTCCCCCAGGCCCGATCGCGTGTGGAACTTCCCGCGCACCCCTCAAATTCACGCGCCCAGGCTATTCGCGTGTGAAACTTCACGCGAACCCCTGAAATACACGTAGCACGCTCCCCCAGGCCCGATCGCGTGAGGAACTTCACGCGAACCCCTGTAATACACGTAGCCCACTCCCCCAGGCCCGATCGCGTGTGGAACTTCACGCGAACCCCTGTAATACACGTAGCCCGCTCCCCCAGGCCCGATCGCGTGTGGAACTTCACGCGAACCCCTGAAATACACGTAGCCCGCTCCCCCAGGCCCGATCGCGTGAGGAACTTCACGCGAACCCCTGTAATACACGTAGCCCGCTCCCCCAGGCCCGATCGCGTGAGGAACTTCACGCGAACCCCTGTAATACACGTAGCCCGCTCCCCCAGGCCCGATCGCGTGAGGAACTTCACGCGAACCCCTGTAATACACGTAGCCCGCTCCCCCAGGCCCGATCGTGTGAATAACTTCACGCGAACCCCTGTGATGCACGTACCCTGCAAATCGCGTGTGACACTTCCCGCGCACCCCGGTATACATGCACACGTATTTTTTGTCAGCGGGTGTCCGTGTTTGTGGGTACCCCTTTGCACGTCATTTTTCCTGGAGGGCCACAGTATGGGACATTCATCATGGCAGTATATAGGTGCTATTTGTTGGCGCACCTTTTGGCGCACATTTCTTACAGCCGCAGAGACGCTACCGCCTCCTTTCTTGTGGCGGTCGTGTTTGTGCCTGTGCGCTGGTTTGAGCGTGCGCTTTTTTCCCCTATTCTATTCCATGAATACGTGTTGTAGGCGAGCGTGTGGGCGTTCCGCGCACTTGTGCCCTGTACTTCCCCCGTGACGCCCACGTTTTGGCAAGTTGTTCCCCATTCCGAGTGTTACGCCCGTGTTCCGCCTACTTTTATTGCGTGCGCCGCGCTATGTGCGAATTTCGCTGTGGCCTGTGCGATTTTCGCTGTGACCTGGCGCACGCTGTTAGATGGCCTGTGCGCCAACATGCGCCAACGTGCGCCGCGCACTTTTTTTTCGCACATCCGCTGGTTTTCTCGCGCACGGCCTTCCATGAATCGACGTGCGCTGCTTTTCGTGCGATTTTCGCACGTTCACTGCGATTTTCGCTATTCCACTGCGATTCGCACGTTTTTGCCCACTTGCGCCGCGCTAATTATTCCATGAATCGGCCTCTTAGTTTGGCTGCTCTGATCAGCTTGCAGGTGTAGGAGGTGGCGGAAGCCATCACGTTTACTTGCTTTGTCAGGGTAAGGCAGGAGTCGAGGTAAAAACCTAATGTTTAAAAAAGCCATTAAAAGAGTTTCATAAATTTCTGAATGAAAATGATTTCAATTTGAAGTTGACAATGGAAGATAACAATCAAAACATACATTTCTTGGATTTAGAACTCTATATTCATGAGGACAAAATACATTCAACACTCTATATTAAATCAACATCTGGCAATAGCATACTCCATGCCAAAAGCAATCACCCTGCTCACATAACAAAGAATATCCCATTTGGAGAATATTTGCGCATCAAAAGAAACTGTACTGAAGATACAGAATTTATCAGACATAGTCAATCAGCCACTGAGAAATTCTTGGAAAGAGGCTACTCAAAAAAGACTTTAAGAACAGCCTTAGATAAAACTCTCTCAAAACCAAGAATGGAACTGTTAAAGAATAAAGTAAAATCCAAGGACAAAACAGTAACAACTCGAAAACTGAGATTTATCACAACCTACAGTACGGACAACAAATTTCTGAGAAAAATCTTGGCCAAACATTGGCATTTGTTACAATCAGACCAAGATCTTCAACCTTTTCTAGACAACCAACCTACTGTCACCTACAGGAAAGCTCTAAACTTGAAAAGGATTATAAGCCCATCACACTTTGAAAGACAGCAAAAACAAAAGGGCCTTTCACAACTCTGGAATGAAATCACACTAAAGGGAAATTTCAAGTGTGGAACGTGCACTATGTGTCAGTATTCAGATAATGGACTTACACAATTGCAGTTACCCAATGGACGCATTTATCATTTACAAGACTTCATCAATTGTAAAAGCACATATGTGGTGTATGCACTGAAATGCCAATGTTCAAAAATATACGTCGGCAGCACCATAAGGATGCTAAAAACAAGAATCTCTGAGCATATTAGAAATATCAAGAATGAAGACATGTGATTTCCAATTGGACTTCATTTCCTCACAGAACATCCTGAAACCCACATGGACAAAATTAAGTTTTTTGGTCAAGAAAAAATCCAAATGCACAGCAGAGGGGGAGACAATGAAAAAAGACTGATGAAAATGAAAAAAGACAATGAAAAAAAGAGGCAAATTGGATCTGTAGTCTTGATTGCTGCTATACGGGTCTTAACACAGACTCAGAACTAGGACATTTCTTATGATGTACTCACAATAGAAGGTTAACAATTGTATGGAATCTATTATTTTTGGTTACTTTGAACGTGTTAGTGAGATTTATCTAATTATACAAGGTGTTATAATGTGTTAATGAGATATAATTAATGAAACCATTATTTTACTAAATTTAAAGAATTTATCGAACCAATACTGAAGCCAAGTCATTTGCTTCACGAATCCTAGTCATTTCCCCTCTATCCATCTGGCGACACAAACTAAAACAAATGTTAAATAATGTTAACCTATAGCTTTTTAATTATCGAGCCTCTAAATAAGCAGCAGTGAAAACACTAATTATTAAGGTGGCCATCTTGCCAATAGCCGTCAAACAGTCTACGGCATCCAAATAGACTTTATTTACCCAAATAAAGCCATTCCGAATAACCTAATATGAATAAAATGTACTCCTTAAACAGTAAAAAATTAAAGTGATGGACTGTCAGGAAAGGACACAAAAAAAGAATTAACTTGCATGACTGTTCTTATGCATCTAATTATCAATTATTTATTTATCTTTCAACAACTTGAAACAAAATGGTGCTTCAGCACCATCAACCCACAATCAGGCCATTTGAATTATGAACTATGAGACCGGGGATAAAAAAGAAATATAAGAAAAATCTCTTAATCAACATAATTCGCGTAATCCACGCATCACGTGATTAACGTGCCTACACACTCCATTTAAGAAGGCGGCCCTCTTTAAGTCAGTCAGAACTTTCGGAAATCCATACACAAGGAAAACAAAACCGCGGTCCTATCCGAAAGGAATATTGAATCTATTTGCCGAAAAAGGTAAGAACTCTCGTCTACCCACTATGGAGTAACGTTATTTAACAAATCAACAGGGGGATCATGCTTAACAAAGCTGTTCCTGTTGATATTTCAGATACGAAAGTGAACGCCACAATGCGACACCTCCAGCATCTGAAATCATCTACTTTATAAAGCGCTGGTACTCTTTCAGCATTCGAAGTGCAACACATCAAGGGGCATATCATACGGTCTCACAAGTATCTATGAGGATAAAAACAGCTCACCGTTAGGTGAGACATTGATCATTTTTTCACTTTGTTAGTCCACATAGTGGACAACAATTCTGCTTAAAGCAGCATTATAACAAACAAAAAAGAAGCATTTTTCTCACTTATGTAGCGACAATCAACTATAGTTTAAAACAAAATTGATGTCTTAAAATGAATATAACTGCCTGTTTCTCATTTATAAAATAAGTCACGATAAGGGCATGAACTAAAAGACTCTTCAGATTTAGTTATCCACGGCACTTTCTGATATTTGGTTTGACTGAATTGTGGTGCTAATTATACAAAAAGAAGCAAACAAGTTTTGTAATTTGCCATTATATGTTTTATTTTCAATAGATAATTGCTCTATGTATGCAAATCAATACATTTAACAATGGATTACTGAAATATTTGTATAATAAATACCCTCCTGATGATCCAAGGGACTTGGTGAAACACGTGTAGAGGGAAGGATTGTATCAACCAAGAGAAATAACAAATATATTTTCTTTGTTCAAATCAACTCTGGAAAAGCTCTAAATTCTTTCTATATGGTGCGCAGGAAGCATGACTACAACAAGTGTTGATTTTCCAGTTAATATTTTGACCTTGTTAGCTACTTTGATGGTATGGCCGTCTATAAGAAAGGAAGAGTAGTCTTGGTTCATTTTTTTGATATTTTGTGCAGACCCCAGGATGATGAGTTCCGTTTTATCATCATTCAGGCATAGACCGTGACGAGCCATCCATGCCTGATCCTGATTGTAGTCCCCCAAAAGTGGGATGAGAATCTGGGTGTCATCTGCATAGTTAGAGTAGGTGTCACCCGGAAGTTCCAGATCATCAAACAGGGGCTTAGTGAAAATGTTATACATGGTGGGGGAGATGCAGGATCCTTGGGGTACGCTACATGTGATGGGCACAGGTTCCACAGCTGCTGAGGTAGAGAAGACTCTCATCATTCTTTCACTTAAGAATGATTTCATCCATGATATGGCATGTGAGCAGAAGTATGCAGCTGATTCTAAGTGGGTACAGATCACTTTGTGATCCACCAGGTCAAAGGCTGCTGAGAGATCTAGTAGGAGGAGCAAGGCAGTTTTTCCCTGGTCTCTAAGCTCATCAACCTGTGTTTTAAGGTCAATGAGGGCGGTTTCGGTACCATGCTGTGGTCTAAACCCTGATTGCCGGGTGCCTAGGAGTTGATGCATCGCCAGGAATTTTTGGATCTGTAGGTAAGCCATTTATCCAGAATTTTTAGCAGAAATGTTACCGTGGTGATAGGCCTATAGTTTGTGGGTATGGTAGGGTCTTGGGTTTGCTTCTTAAGGAGAGGGAGGATCCATGATTGCTTAAGATTACTTGGTATCGTACCTGAAGAAAATGAGGCATTAATACGTTTGGATATAAATGGAGATAGATCTCTAGCCGCCTCTTTTATTAATTGTGCTGGGCAGATGTCACCTCAGCAGTTTGATGGTTTGAGCAAGAGTATTATTTTCTCAACCTCTGTGATAGACACTTTAGTGAAGTTGAATCTTAGTTCAGGTTTTGAGGTGATGGGTGGTTCGCCCCTCTGATTAGTGTCTGAAGGTAGATTTTGTTGTTTTTTTTGTCGATTTTGAGTTGGAGGGTGGCAATTTTATCATTAAGCGCTTTCTGAATATTGGAGCACCATACTTTATTTTTTTCATAATTATATGGAACTGTGATAGGGTTCTCTAGTTCCTTTAGTATTGTGAATAACTCCTTGGTGCCAGATTTTGCTAGCAATATTCTACTGTCAAAGCTTTCTTTTTTGGCTTTCCGTATTTCAGTTTTGTATTTAGTAGAAGCATGGATAAGGGCTGCTTTATTAGCTTCTGATGGTGTCAATTTCCAAGTGGATTCGTACATATGTTTTTCATTCCATATTGATTTGAGTGCACCAGGCATTTAGATGTGCTCTGGGCTTGCTGTTTCTCAGTTTCAGTGGGGCAATGCTATCCATGGCATTAGCCATGGCAGAGTTAAATTAGTTGACTTGTGATGTTGGGTCTAGAGTGTCAGGTAGCGTGTTAAAGGTTGAGAGGATTAACGGTAGTATCCTGTCAGTAGTTATGTTTTTTTTGTTTCTTGTTGGCATAGGTGGTGCTGGTATATTGTCCTGAGGTTGGGTAGTTTTAGGGTTTATGGCGAATGCTATAAGAGCATGATCAGGGCAAACATGTGGGCTGATAGCGGTAATAGTTATATTACAATTGTGATCAGCTACCCAGTCAAGTAATCAACCTTTCTCGTGTGTAGGCTGTGATACTCTCTGGGTAAATCCAAGTTCTCTAAGGACATTGGCTATATTAGTTGCCTGCAGATCTTTGTGGTCATTGAAGCCAAGGTTCAAGTCACTTATTTGGATGGCTTGTGATGAGTTCTTTAAGTTGTTTGAGAAGATCGTAGATATGTCCTCCTCGGATGAACCAATGGTGCCAGGTGCTCTATAGATGAGGTGTATGTTAATGGATTGGGACGAGGATGTTAGCTCACATGAGTTGGTATGCAGAGGTGTTTCTACTTTTATGGTTAGGTTATTTTTAGCGATAATGGCTATGCCACCTCCTCTAGATTTGGTTCTATCTTCTCTGAAGATGTTGTAGTTAGAGGGCACAGAGAGCATCAGGGCTGGGCCAGCCACTTGGTGTAGCCAGGTTTCGGTTATAGCTAAGAAATCATAATTACCTATTTGGATGATCTGAGCAATTTCAGTTGCATGGGCTATTAATGACCTGGCATTAATAAGTGCCCCTTTGATGAGAGTATTCAGTTCAGGTGGCAAGGGTTTGGTAAGTTTATTCTTTTTAATTAGGTTGGTACGTAGTCTGCCATATTTAGTGGTCTTTAGGTTAAGGTTGATGTCAACCTTAGTAGCGGGGATGTTGTGTTTAGTGGTAGTCTTGTGACAGTTTCTACTGTTGCCATGAACAGTAAGATGCCTGGCTAGTGGTTCATATATTTTGGGTAATCTTGAGCGTAATTTTGCATTTCTACATGCAAGGTCACATGGAATGTAGGTTATAGTAAGGTTTGGACTGAGTACTTTTCAGATGGTTGGTCAGAATCTAGAGTGGTCACATGTCGACTCATATCCCTATGCAGCATTGTGATAGTCATATCTTGCCGTGGGCACGTAGTTAGCAGCTTTGAAGACCAAAGAATGGATAGATAGAAGAGACTGATGAGCATTCTGTTCTATGGGAGAGTAACTGTTTCTAGTGGAGAGTGGCAGTGCAGGCTAGACAGTCCCTGGGCAAGTTTAGTTTGGCACGGTATCTGGCAATGTGATAGTAGGCAATATCTTTGCTAACTATGGTACATTTGGTAGTTCACTAAGTTAACAACAAGCAATTAGCTGTAAGTTTGTAATAATGTGATAACAGCTCCTATCATAAGTACAATTCATGTATATTGATTGGCAGACATTCAAAATCTAGTTGACAAATAATAGGACTGTTGCGTAGCGTAGGCTAGTTATGTTTTGCCTTTTTTGTGGCAGGTATTCTTCAATCAGTTTCAGAATCTAGCATAACAGCAATTCACATTTGGACTACACGCTAAGGCATGCTAAAGTAATAGTAAATGACATCAAGTGTTGCAAAGCACAACCATGCATGGGAAGGGAAGACCTATAGGGTACACAAGAAAAACGATCTTACTAGGCATGGTACATTCAGATTATGCAGGTGAATAGAAACAGGAGGTGTGAGATGGCTGGTGGGACAACAGGGACCAAGTGCCCCCAGTCCCATCAGAACCTAGTTTAAGTACAGAGAGATTCCATTCTCAGGGGTCATAACCGAAGTGCAGTAGTGCTGCGGCATGTGCAAGACCCAGCGGTTCCCTCGTTCTTGCCGTATACTTGTAACTGCCTATTTTTGTATGTTCTTCACTCTTCTGCTTAGGTTCCTGTGATCTCCGTTCTGTTACTTGCCCCTGCTCTGCCTGGTTGTTCCCTACTGTGTTCTTTTTCTTTCAGGTTCCCTCGTTCTTACTCTTTTAACTGTTTTTTTTACATCTATATGACTGCTCTTCTTATTTGTCTCTTCGAGCCCATTGTGCTTTTTACTAAATTGTTCCTGTCTCGTTTGTGTCTCGTCTGCTTGCACCCCTCCTCTTGTGCAAGTCCCTAGTATCTCCTCCTCCTTACCATGTTCCCCCCGCCCCTCACCTCCCTCTCTGCTTCTTCTCCTCTTTCCCCTCCCTCTGCATCCTGTATGGTACTCTCTGTCTCTCCTATCTTCTCTAACTGCTTCTCTATTGACTATCCTATCCGTCTCACTAAGTCTGGTCGGAAGAAGTTTAAAAAGGACATCCTGGTCTCCAAGCCAGGCCTACCTATCGCTGATACCTATACCAGCGCTTCGTTCAGACAGACCCTCACTGTCATCCTCTTTGTCATTCTTTCACCAGACCTATGGACTCCACATATGGCCTCAGTGTTCTCTCCTTTTTCATCCTCGCCCATTAATGGTGGCATCCGGTGGGAGGCCCTCTTGGCCCTCTTACACTCCTCTAAGATCATCATTAATGTTCACCTAAATGGCACTGTCTTGCTCCAAGGCCCTCAGGGCAAACTCATTCTCTTCGATAGACACTTCCCGCACCTTATCAACTTCCTTTCCTCTCCTGCTGTCCCTTCTTTACCTTCTCTGGCTTTCTTGCCTGCTTCCTCTGCCACCTCTCTGGCACCTAGTTCCTCCTCCTTGGCTACCTTGCCCTCTCCTCCTTCCTCCTCGGCCCACCCTTGGGCTCCTTCTAGACTTTCGCAGGGAGTTCTTCTGACCTGTACCCCTCCTCGGAAGTGTTCCAAGGGAGGCAACCTTCTCCAGATTGCCTTCTAAACTCTTGATCAGCTGTCAAACACCCCTATGACATATGCCGTCTCCTGGAAGAACTCGACATTGATGTCCTCGGTTTTACCGAGACATGGTTCACAGCCTGATCTGTCATGAGTTTTGACACTCTGCTCCCTGATGGCTACAAGATCCTCTCCACTCCCCGATCCAACCGTCCCGGTGGGGGTGTAGCCTTGATCTTCCCGGAGTGGATTTCTGCCTCCCTCATACCTATGCAGGCAAACTCCTCCTTTGAATGCCTGGTGAAAAGATGGGCACTCACACCATTTGAAGGGAAATAAATGATTTTATGCAAGTGCAAGGGTTAGCCCATCGGTTCTGCCAGCAACTAAACAGTTATGACCATTTAACATTCCTCCCAAGCATCTTTGTGAGCCACCAGGTCAAAGGCTGCTGAGAGATCTAGTAGGAGGAGCAAGGCAGTTTTTCCCTGGTCTCTAAGCTCATCAACCTGTTTTTTAAGGTCAATGAGGGTGGTTTCGGTACCATGCTGTGGTCGAAAGCCTGATTGCCGGGTGCCTAGGAGTTGATGCAGCTCCAGGAATTTTTAACATTCTTCCCAAGCATCTTTCCCTTTACATTCCATGTTCTGTGTTCTACAGCCACTCTGAAGATGAGGCATAGAACACAAAACCCAGTCCATATTTGCACAATAAGGTATACAATAAGATATTACACCTGATCTGTAGGCTCTCTCTCCTGGCCGTTTTCTCACTGTTGCTACTATTTACCAGCCACCTGGTCAGGTAACATTATTCCTCTCTGATTGGGTGGACCTCTCTCCACCTCCCTTCTGGCCTCGTCCACTTAACTCCTCCTCCTGCACTCCTCTAGACTCTTTCTCAACCTCTCTATCTCTCTCTATTCTTCGCGATTCACTCTGCAGGGCAAACTCTGGATTTTCTGATCTCCTCAGACCTCCCCCTTTCTAACCCTCTCTCCACTCCTCCCTCCCGGATTGACCACGTTCTCCTCTCCTCTCATCTCCCTCTCTATCTACCCCTCAGGCCAAGCCAAACCCCACACTGCCACAAACCTTCTCGGTCATCCGACCCATGAAGCGTCTGTCAGGTGCGGCATCTAACAACTTGGCCGAACTCTTTAAAATTTGCAAGGAGCTGGTCTATCTTGCTGCAGTCTTTTCATCTACTGTCCCCTCCCAGGTCCTCTGCACGGCCTTGGCTTCACCTTTCATCTAAAACACCCAGGACATCCTGTACCCCCTCTCTTCCTCTCCCTCTTCCTCCTCTACTTTCTCCTCTACCTCTGGTCTTCCTGCTGCCTCCTCTTCTCCTCCCTTCTCTTCCTTTGCTTTGTTCAACCCTGATGAGGCACCTTCTTTTCCCCCTGGAAGCACTCTCTTGTGCACCCTATTCTCAAGAAACCCTCAGCTGACCCCTCCTGTCTGGCTAACTATCGCCCGATCTCCATTACTCTTTTCCTGGGCAAACTCTTGCAAAAGCTGGCAATCTCCCAGATTAATCTTCACACTGAATATTTTGGTGGTCTCCATAACCATCAGTCTGGTTTCAGAATGGCTAGAAGCATGGAAACTGCTCTCCTAATAATCTGTGAAGACCTGCTCTGTAACCTTGATGCAAACCACCCTTCTGTTCTCCTCCTACTCTATCTATGATGTGCTTTTCATATGGTCAACCATGCCATCCTGCTCAGCTGGCTCTGTGATAACATGGGTATCACTGATCAGAACCTTTGCCTGGCTGACCTCTTTCGTCTCTGACCAACCCTCCCAGGTCCAACGTGGGTCCTTCCTCTCCTCTCTCACTCTCTGCCTGCGGTGTACCCAGGGGTCTAATTTTTCTTCCTGGCTGTTTAACCAATACCTGACACCTCTTGCCCACAGCATAGCTGCACCAACTTTCAGTGCTATGGAGATGCACTCAGCTCACTTTCAGGCTCCCCTCAGCCGCTTCCTCACCCTCTCTCATCCCGGATTGTCTGCAATCCAGGATTGGTGTGCTGCCAATGATCTCTGCCTTAATGCCAGTAAAATGGAGATCCTCCTCAATGGATCGCCTGCACCTTCCTTTCCTGTCATTCTCTGGTGCCCACTCTGGGCCCTCTTCCTGCTCCCAGCTGTGAGGCTAAGAACCTCAGGGGCATCTTTGACTCCACACTTTTCTTCTCTTCTCACATCTCTGATGTCTCTAAGAAGTCAAACTATTAGCTGCACTTCCTCAGAGGTATTCTTCCTTTCCTTGCCTTCCCCCAGAAGCTTGCTGTCACCAGAGCTCTGGTTCTCTCTAGGCTGAACTACTGCAACAGCCTCTTTCTAAATCTAGCTGCCTCTACTTTCCGTCCTCTACAAATCATCCAGAACAGCACTGCAAGACTTGTCCTTGGCCTCAAGCCCAGGGATAGTCTCTCTCCAGCCCTGAAATCTCTCCATTGGATCTCAATGTTTCTAGGCCTCGTACGATCGTTATTTTATGTCCTCCCTTTGTTCCCCCCCACTTGCCTCTTCGCGCCATGAAACACTTGGGTTTAGGTGCATTATAATTCCATATCATATCATATTGTAGAAGTTCTTTAAAATCATTACTTAGTTCATCCAATTTTGTAGTCAAGTTCATGATTTCATTATTTACAGTTGGGGATCGGGCTTCTCTTTGTGATTCTTGGAATTGTGTACAATTAAACTGAGGCATGGTTCGTTCATGAAAACTATGTACTGTAAGAAAAACAGAAATTATTATTTTAGTAAGGTGTGTACAAATTCCATGATTTGTTTGCCTTAAAATATGTATTGTGTACAATTAGAGATGTTATCGTCACATTTTTTTTTTTGGAAGTTCTCCTCTAACCACTTAAGTGTGTTTGCCATTTCTTTTTCATTTTTTATTGATTTGGTTAAAAATAAATATTTAACGTTACAATATTAAGAATTTACATGATTCAAAGTACCTATATGATTTAAAGAAACTGAGTACATATTACAAAAGAATACAGATTACATTTTATACATAATCAATCAGATAAAAGAGTAATAAATACAAGTAAACAAGAGGAAAATGAGCAAATTGATGTCAGGGTTAAAGTTACAGGACTAGGAGTTTCAAAGAGCCAGTATAACTATCAAGCATTGTCCTCAGGATACAGGTGGTGTTAACACAGATAAACTGATGCAATTTCATTGAGCATATAAAAGTTCTAGTAGTTCCTATTAAAATACTTCACACGCTCAGACAGATTAGGATCATGATAGACCTAACACTCTTAGTTCTAAAAATGCCGGCTGCCAGTATAAATGTAATACGCTGTCCAGAAAAGAAGGGAACCACAGTGTTTCAGATGTTACAATGGTCAAATCGGCAAACAAATGTTGGAAGTGCAGTTTCCGCAATTCTACAAGGGCATGGCAGTGAGTTAAATGGGCTTCAGGGTTTCTGGTTCAGAGTTGTCCATTCAACGTCAACAAGCTCTATCTGCCCGGTGCACTTTTGAGCTTGCTCCAATATGATTTCACGTGGGCCACAGATGAAGTCTGAACCAAAGGAATAATGTTGTATATTTCGGGGCAGGGAATTTTAAAAGGTAAAGTTATTGCTTATTCAAAGGTTTTAAGATGAAGTGCCCATTCTTGAAACTTTGATACGTTTGGGACAATTGCCACGTCATTTGCCAGTCATACCACCAGAGTTTATTTTTGCCTTTAGTTGGGTTGTTGATCAGTAAATTAGTTGAAATATCTGCAGCTTTCATCAAATTAATAGTTAAACATAGCCAAAGAGAAAGAGAGTTATCTAAATTAGGAATCGTCAATTTAGCAATGGTCGATCGTAGTGATTCTGATGCCGGGGCTAGCAAGAATTTCCTATATAGTGTTAGGATTTTCCATATGACGATACTGCTGAGTGATGTTAGACCCAGTTCATATCTTAAAATTTACATTGGCTGGATTTCAAGTATGGTCCATTATTTGGCCCTTTAAAGATTCTAGATTCCACTCCATAGGTGATAATAGGTACCATTTTTTGTTTATAGTAGATCAGAACGGGTTTAAAGGAGAATTTCCCATGTTTGTTATGAAGTAGCCTAGCTTGGGATACTGCTGTTTGTACCTTTGATCTTAGTTCTAGGTGGTACGGGAGATCTGCTTGGTCATTATTAGTGTTCATCCCCAAGTATCTATACTCATTAACTACTTCAAAAACAGATTGGTAAATCACCCACCTAAATCTATACTTTTTTTTGATTTGTTACTTGCACAAATTAATATTTTGGTTTTCTCCATATTAACAGCTAGGTGGTTTGTATGAGCATAGCTGTGTAGGACCAAGAGCACGTTTTGGAGGCCTATCAGGGTTTTTAACAGCCAGACTAAGTCATCTGCGTATAACAGCCATGTTAGAAAACTTGAATCCAGCTTGGGAGAAGCTGAGCCTCTCGCTGTGAAAAAAAGTCCAATATCAGCTATAGAAAATTAAATAAACTATGTGCAAGAATGCAGCCCTGTTTCAGACCCTTCAAGGTCGGGATTGGGCGGGGAAATTGACCTTCTTGAGTTAGCCTTACTTGAATAGAGGTGTTCAAATAGAATTGAATAATCAAAGCACAGATAAAAGCTGGGAACTTGGCTTTTTCCAGTTTAACAAATAATAGCTCTCTCGAAATTGAATCAAAAGCAGCTTTGGAATTGATAAAGGCCATATAAATGGTTTGTCCCATATGCTGGCTTTGACGTTTGAAGAGGGATAGGGCTAGAAAGGTAATGGAAGTCCCTAAACCAGGAACAAAGCCTATTTGTAAATTGTCCATAAGCTGTTTATCTAAGACCCAGCTTGTAAAGTCTCTCAACAAAAGGCGGGCAAATATTTTACCGGGAACATCCATTAAGGCTATGGGGCAATAATTTTTTGGAAGTTGCCAATCACCTTTTTTAAAAAATAGGTACGATGACAGATTATTTCCAGATAGGCAGTATTTGCCTGCTGTGTTAAAGCTGGGAAAATATGTTATATAAAATATCGGTCCAAGAGCTAGGGATACATTTTAGCATTAGATTTTAGAGACCGTCTGGGACTGGGGCAGTGGAGCCACTTAATTTGGGTATTTGTAAGAGGATATCATCACAATCGAAACTGAGGGTATCATCTGCCTCCCAATGGCCAGTCTGAGTAAAAAATGAGTTCTAGGTCTGCTATACAATTCCTCATAATAATCCAGCAGGATTCCAGCACTGCATTCATTTGAAAGGCGAGTTGGTTATGATTCAGGGCGCTATTTAGAGTTGCCCAAATGTATCCACTTTTCTTAGACATGATAGTTTTGATCATATGCTTGCTGTCTTTCTGTAGCATGAATATTTAATGAGATTTGCCCCAGTTACGATATTGATTATTTAGTTTCCGGGCTAAAGGCAATCTCACTGCTAGATCATACTGTGCAATTGCCCTCAATTTTTTCTGGAGCAAGGTCTTGTGTTTACTTAACTCAGGATCAAAGGTGTGTTTATGTCTGAAAGATGGTTTAGAGTTAAGAGAGGGAGATGCCCTGAATAGACTCATAATTGCAACGTAGCATCCCTCAGAGTCAGTTAATTCTGGATTGGGAGTAAGTTCCAGTCTAATAAGTGGCTGTTAAAAAGAGCTAAGGATTCATCCGACCATCTGAAATGATTCCTTGGTCCAGTTAGGGGCAATTTAACTGGATAATAGTCAATAGCATCTGGCGGAGATAACCACTTCTATTTGGGCGACAGGCGGTCATGATCACTTTTAGTCAGCAGTAGGATCTCAAAGTCATCGATCAGATTGTAAGTATTTCACCAGACAAAAATGTAATCAATGGTGGTCGCTGAATTCCCTCTTTTCCATGTTGATTTGGGGGATGACTTGTTTTAAGGTCCCATTTATCATAATCAACTGTCTCTCTTTCATGAGGGCCAGTCATTTTATGGCAATATCAGTTAGATTTGGTTTATAGTACTCGATGCAGTTCACATTCAAGTGGCCTGCAATTAATACATGTAAAACCGACATCTCTGCACTAACCAAATCCACCATATCAAATACTCCTTGAAGGACTAACTGATCGGTTATAGCTGCGTGATTCCAGTAGATATTAGAATAACCATATCCCTGAATGGAGTTTTTAATTACCAGTTGAGTATAAGGCTTAGGTGAAGCCCAAGGATTTAAAGTGAATTGTAATTTGGTCTTCACTGCCACTAAAAGGCCTGCTGATGGGAAGCCTTTAACAGCAGGCAAAAGAGATGGAATATGGCCTTCCCACACTGGGGTATCTAAAAGACAGGTTTCTTGCAACATGACGATGTTGGAGGAATTAAGATTATCAGTCTTATTAGAAAGAAGATGTTTAAACCCTCTAGTATTCAAAGAAGCTAAACTATACAATTGTTGGTCAGGTTTGGTGGGTTTTTATCTTTGGTGACCTGCCAGAAAATGTGCCGATCCCTTTGACCAAGATTGAATGGCCATTAGATTAACTTGACGAGGCTCTTCAAATGACCGTTGGGAGGAAGTAACTGTTAGTGGGGTATTATGAGTAGATTCTGATTCGACGTATTGGTTTTGGTTTTGACTGTTTCTGTGTTGATATGTTAATTCAACGTGATCTGTGTCAGTTATCTTCAGTTGAGTGTGATCTTGAGTTAGTATAATACCTAAATGATATAACTGAGTTCTGGCTTGCCATAACATATTCCGGATAGCACCTAATTGAATCCATAGTTTTACCAGACTTGTATTGAAACTATCTAGGAACTCAACTTGGGTGATGTCATAGGACTGAATGACTTCTAAAATGCCAACATCACTGAAGACATTAAGAATGCTTGACCTGCTCAAGACATATTGGGCGCCAGGATTAGGCCTACATTGTAAAATCAAGGTGTGATTGTTTTTTATGTTGATAAATGAGTTTGATCTTATTGCAGAAGTTATATTTATTTTCTTTTGTTCAGACAGGCCTGGGTGAAATTTATTTATTATCGCATTTTTTACCGCATTTAAACCCAATGAGATGATTGGTGTATTAACGGTAAAATGCAAATTTGAGCAGTTTACATGGGATGTCTTGAAGGGAACTGTGGATTGACAGTCTCTCTCTATTTCTTATCTTCTTTGCTCCAAAGTTGTAAAGTCAGATTTAGGTTGCCAAAATTTGAGAGGATTAATTTCTTGGTGTTCGTCATTGAATCGATATTGAATTTGAAGTTGACTGACAATGGAATTTTCGGTCTGGAGAGATTCACTATTAATGATTGCGAGTTGGTCTAATCTCTCAGCTGCCTCAATGAGGTCATCTAAGGGGTCAGAGACTTCATGATCTGCGTGTAGAAGGGGCTCTTCAACTACAGGTGCCAATTCTTTGACATATCTTTTAAATTTTACTAATCTCTTGTTTTTTTTCCCTTAATTTTATATTTGATTGAAAGCGGAGTTCATTGGTAGATGTTAAAATTCGAATACATTTCCTGGATCCAATTTGAATTCCCCTTGATGGCAATTTTTGCTTCTTAGATTTTTTTCTTTCTCTTGTATAGGTTTTAAATGCTTTTTTAGTAGGTTTCATAACCTTTGAATCAATATGAGCAGGTTCATGTTCTACCGCAACAATATCATTAGTTGGCTCTGCATTTAAGGAGTCAACACAAATATCTTCATGGGTTGAAGTATAGGGCGTTATACTCATTAATGGAGAATTCGGTAAGCTAGAAAGGAGAGAGCATGTTCTTATTTCTAGAGGGTTATTGTGTAATTTGTTGGTGGTTGATTGTACATTAGAGGATTTAGGGTAAGTCTGGTCAGACCTAAGCCGATAACGATTATTTATCAAATTTGTTTGACAAGACAATTTATTATAAAGTGCTTCATATAGTTTGGCCAATGAAAGTAAGGCTGTTTCATAGCTGATAAAGTAACCTCAACTAATGGAGTGTTTACAGTTTTAAGGTTCACCGGCCTCCTAGGAGTGGGATTGGCATATGAGGCTGAAGAACAAGAAGATGAATCTAAAGTGTTTCCACATAATATAGGCAATTGGGAGAGATCAAGCTCTCCAACAGGCAGAGTGATATCCTGTAGGTTCTGAGTTTGGGTGTCTGGTACTAAACGTACCTCAGCGGCAACCTGATCTACCGAGTATTATGAACAGGAGGAGCCTCTTCGTCTAAGCCTTCAATTAAATGGTTCAAACCAATGGGAGGTTCAGAAACTAAATTAGAAACAGGTAGAGTCGAGCTGGATCTCAAATTCATATCATAAATGCTACAATTGATAATGGAATGATCTATGGTATGGACTTGGGCTACAATGGAATTTGAATTGGAGAAAACTAATGCTGGGATGCCAGGCGTATTGACAGGGGTTATGGTGTATTCACTAGACTAATTTGTATTTAATATAGAACAAGTCATAATTTCACAATGGTCTTGTCCACTCCTCGGGAATCGCTCTTCAGATACCAGAGCATTTATCATCAGCGAGTCAGATATCTCGTAGAAATCTATCAAAGGTGAATTAGGTTCTATATTTGTCTGCATTTGTGAATTCACCTGGATTGCATTCATGGCCATCAATCCCCTTTCAGATCTCTTGATGATACAAAAATTCCTTATATCTGATGTGAATGATTTGGCTCTTCTGTGTTTTTCAACTTTTTAACACAGGACATCTTTAGGCATAGGACCCTTTGGCGGCATTGCTGTTTATAGAATATATAAGTAACTTTCAAATCTGCAAGGAGCTGGCCAATCCTGCTGCAGTCTCTACCTCGCCTGTCCCCTCCCAGGCCCTCTGCACGGCCCTGGCTTCTCATTTCAACTCTAAAACTCAGGATATCCTGTCCTCTCTCTCTTCCTCTCCTCCTCCTATGTCTACTCCCCTCTCTTCCTCTGGCCCTTCTGTGGCCACCTCTCCTCCCTCCTTCTCTGCCTTTCCCCCTGTTCTCCCCAGACAAGGTTTCTAGACAAGTCTGATCTATGAAAGTCTTGTTGAAACTTGTTCTTCCCTGTTCCTCTAAAATGACCAAGGTCCACATTGACACACTGGCTCCTGCTTTGGCTGACTTCTGCAACCACTCCTTTGCCACTGGAGTCTTTCCTTCCCCCTCTGAAACACTCCGTAGTGCACCCTCTCCTTAGGAATCCCTCAGCCGACCCCTCCTGCCCTGCTAACTACTGCCCAATCCTCATCACCCCTTTCCTGGGCAAACTCCTGGAAAAGCTCGCCATCTCCCAGCATAATCTTCACACTGAATTGGTTGTCTCCATGACCATTTTTCTGGCTTCAGAGCTGCCAGAAGCACAGAAACTGCTCTCCTGACCATCTGTGAAGACCTGCTCTCCAACCATGACTCCAATATCTGCTGTGTCTTCATCTTACTTGATCTCTCTTCTGCCTTTGACACGGTCAACCATGCTATCCTGCTCAACCGTCTCTATGATAACCTGGGTATCACTGATCAGGCCCTGGCTTGGCTGACCGCTTTCTTCTCTGATCAACCCTCCCATGTTCAATTTGGGTCCTTCCTCTCCTCTATCTCTATCTCTATCTCTACTTGTGCTGTTCCCCAGGGGTCTAACCTCTCCCCCTGGCTGTTCAACCAATACCTGGCACTTTTTGCCCACCGCATTGCTGCTTTCTGCCCCAACTTTCAGTGCTCTGTGGACGATACTCGGCTCATTTTCAGGCTCCCTTCCACCACCTCTTCTCCTTTTCTCATCTCCGACTGTTTGTCCGCTATCCTGGAGTGGTGTGCCGCCAATGATCTCTGCCTAAATGCCAGTAAGACTGAGATTCTCCTCATCAGCACACCTGCTCCCTCCTTTCCTGTCACTCTATGGCCACCCTCTCTTGGCCCTCTTCCTTCTCCCACCTGTGAGGCTATAAACCTCAGGGTCATCTTCGACTCCACTCTCTCCTTCTCTCCTCACATCTCTGACATCTCTAAGAAGTCACACTACCAGCTTCACCTCCTCAGAGGTATTCTTCCTTTCCTCTCCTTTCTCCAGAAGCTCACTGTCTCCAGAGCTCTGGTTCTCTCTAGGCTGGACTACTGCAACAACCTCTTTCTAAATCTGCCTGCTTCTACTTTCCCCCCTCTGCAACTCATCCAGACCAGGACTGCAAGACTTATCCTTGGCCTCAAGCCCACGGATTGTATCTCTCCAGGACTGAAATCTCTGAACTGGCTCCCAGTGGCTGCGAAGATTAAGTTCAAATCCCTCTGCATTATCCACAAGATCTTCTGGGACCTGGGGCCTCAATACTTCCAACTCTCTCTTCCTAGATTTCGTCCTTCTCGAGCTCTTCACTTATCCGTCTCCAACTCCCTCAGGATCAGTCACTGCTCCAAGCAATAAATTGGTGGTATATCTCTTTCTTCGGCTGGGCCTACCTCTGGAATAGCCTCCCAGCCTCCCTGAAACTTGAGGAGAACCATCTCTGGTTCCAGAAGCACCTCAAGACCTTCGCTTTCTCTCCTCCTCTCCCCTGCTAAACTCCTGACTGAAACTGCACTGGTCACCTGATTCCCCTTTGATCTTGGGCCCTGGTCCCCTCCCCTGCCAGCTGCACACCTGCACTGCCTCCCGGGCAACTCCTGCACTTGGGGGCTGTTTCTGTATCCCTACAGTGCCCACCAGCTCTCAACACTTGATGTCTGCACTTACCCTTGCACTTGCCACTAGCTGGCTGCACTTTTACCCACTGTTTTTATTTATTCTATTTATTTTTTTACTGCCCCCTACCCCTACCGCACTTTCCATTCCCCATCCCCTGCACTTGCGCAATCTCAATATCACCTGGCCTAGTAAGACGGTTGTTTCTGTCTTCCCCCTGTTCACCCTTCCTTGTCTCGTCGCGCTTTAAAACACTTTTGTATAGGCACGTTTTTAATGCCATATCATATCATTGTATTTAACTAATCACGGCACTCTGCGCACTCCAAACAACCAAAAGATACTAACATAGTGGAGTTGCAAGTTGTCAATGGCTCAAAAACTCAGAATCGCAGACACCGGCCGTGGATATGCTAACCGAGTTTGCAGAGTCTAGTCACAAGTTCACACACTCCAAGATAATACAAACAAGATGAGGCCACAAGAAATAAAGAAAGGCTGGTTCAAAGGAGCAATGCCACAGTCACCAGCTGTGTAATTGTTGACAACCCTAGTACCAATTATAGTTATTATCAACAAGGAATGATGTCCGATCAAATAGGCAGGCGGTTTGAGGAAGGTATCTTGCAGGCACTGCACAGCCATGGGGAAAAGAGAGGTCGGGTTGATGGTATGCAAATAGAGTCAAAACTGAGCGCTGTGAATAATTGACTTGATTTGCACTTCGGAAAAAAGTATTTCCAGAAAACAACAAAGAATCACACTCAATTCACTGCCAAGACTCATTTACCTGTGGTGCTTGTATGTACCTTACTGCCAGCAAAATGAGGTGAGAAATGTGAAGTTAATCAGGATGTAAGGGACTCCAATTTGTCACCGGCTGGCTCAAAGGTCTAGACCCACAGTCACCAGCCACCTGACCAAACGGGAGTGCTGCAGATAGCAGGAGATAGCTGGTTCAAAGGACAATCCCACAGGCGCCGGCCACTCGGTTGCTGGAAGAAATTTTTTGAGTTTGAATAATAAAACCGGTGGTTCAAAGGCATGAGCCTGCAGTCACTGCCGAATAAATATGATATGCTTAGTTGTTCTGTAGTTAATACAAAATGCGTATACAGTCACAAATAATTGTTTAGAAGGTGATGGCAATTCCCAAGTGTGAGGAGGTTGTAAGCATTTCAAAAAAAGAGTTTCAAGGGAAAGATTACGGCTTGAATAGACCACAGGGGTGTTTTCCTGGTATTAGTTTGAATAATTAAACTGGCGGCTCAAAGGCATGAGCCCACAGTCACCGCTGGATAAATAATGTGTGCATAGACAATCAAAGATATCAAAACAAACTTTCGAAAATACTCAAGATGAATCAGTGGGGCGCTGTGTCCACTACCACGCACCAAACACCAACTACTTGTCACTGGCGCTTGGCTGGAGCCTGTGTTCAAATAGGGAGGTGCTTCTTTAAAGGGGCAGGCTTGATGTGGTGCAAGTTACTTCCAACTGCTAGCATGCAGAACAAAGTTTAGAATAAAGCAGGCAGCCAACTCTTTGACAGCAGGTCGACAATAATCCAGCTCTTCACCAGACACTTGTCACCTGCACGTCGACACACTATTTTTGATTTTTTCAGAATCGCTTGGCTCAAAGGGAGTTCAAATGACCCTACAGTCACCAAACTCCATGACTACGTTCGCTGTGAATGTTGAAGAAGAAAGAAAGGACCCACTCAGCCGGAACCAAATCGATTCAGTTTGGCACTTACTTATGAACTTCAAAGGTCCCCTGTGCGATCATTCACACTGTTACGGGTAATGTTCTAGTTATTATACAGCAAGTCTCTTACACCGAGCCACAAAACACAAGAACACACTCAGACCACCCTCCGACACATTAGAGTAGGGAGTGAAGGGTTTATGGTAGGACTGTTCGCTCAAGTTCTCCAAAGTCCATCTCCAAAAATGGATATGGAAAAAAGACTCTGCTTGAACTGAAGCTGCAACCAAAAACGTTACACAAGAACAGACTCAGTCCAAACTCCGCCAAGCTCTGCTAGGGAGTGAAGGTTTTATGGTAGGACTGTTTGCTCCAGTTCTCCAAGGTCCGCCTCCAACAGTGGATATGGAAAAAAAGACTCTGCTTGAACCAAAGCTGTAGCCGAAAACATTACACAAGAACACACTCAGTCCACGCTCCACCAGTGTGTTTGCCATTTCTGTGAGAAAAACGTGCTTATGTCTTGTAACACATGTTTATATAATGAATGCAAATAATAGAGAACTAAATACAATGCACTTACCATTAAGTAAGAATGTGTTCTCCAATAAGCACCTGGTGTCTGTCAATCTGTATGCAGAGTTCTACTGATGCGATTATATGAAGTGTGCAGTTATGGTTTCTGATTGGTGCCTGTGGTTATGATTATTTCAAAACCTTCCAGCCATCACCTTTTTGTTTTGCTAAAGTCACCCCGAGTGGGATGGGTATGCCCAGACATGGATCCCGAGTCTGTCGGGCCTAGAGACTCAAGCTACTCCTCACTGATGATGCCCATCAAGGCTGAAACATGTCTGGGGATGCTTGTGGTCTTGTGCAGAAGGGATGTGACCTAGCAGTTCGGGCTGGACTAAACCTTTTGGGGTAGGCCCAGGCCTGATTTGCATATGGTTTTTCCCCTTCTGTAATGGCTTGGCAGGCTGAAAAAACGAAGGTCTGGAGGGTTGCCCTGAGCTGTGCCTGTGTAACGCTCACCTGGCTCCCACGGAGGCGCTGGTCTAGTCTGGGTTGCTGTGGCCTCTTCAAGCGTGATGCGCAGAACTCGGACCACCGATTGAACAGGACCCCCAAATCTTGCTTGTCTGGCCCGTAGGAATATCCTTCTGCAGATGAGAAAGGGGATTAACTGTCTGCAGAATAGTGTGCTTGCCCCCCCTTTCCCCCTTCGTTCTTCTCTGACTTCCTCCCAACCCCCGGTTTAAGCTCACCTTATGGTTTGGAAGGATGAACTCTCCATCCTGCTTCTGGTGCAGGGGCATGTTCGTCCAGTTACTTCACTGGTTTTCGAATGGCGCTGGCAAAATCCACTTGACTTTTCAGAGCGATACGCCGTAAGTATAAAGATTCAAAAGTTCAAGTGTGAGCCTCTTTTTATGTTGTCTTCCTAACCTGTGATCTGTCCTTTATTTCAGGTGCAGAACGAAGGCGATGCGTTGAGGGGTTAAAATTGCCGATGGTAAATCAGGTGAGTTAGTGATGAGGGTGACCCCTCTAAATGTCTTTATGATTCCCCAGTAATGTCTTTTGTCCTTTCCCCATAGGGGACGGGGTGCAGTACCTGCCAACGATGCGGCGCCGACCCGAAATGTGGAATGGTTCACCAAGAAAAGCCGGTAAGTATTATGGCTGAAAATTCGGCTTTCCTCCTGTGTTCCCCCTGCTCACCTTTTGTCTCTTCTTCTCTCCCCTAGGTGCAGAGATGTGGCGACCGGTGCTGACAGCCGCGATGGAGCCGGGAGATGTTCCGAGGACAGGTGAGTGAAGCGTGGCGCTGCAGCGAGCAACGCAATGCTTTTAAATGGAAGTCTTTCTTCAAGAATGCTGGCGTGAAGATTCCGGATTCAGGTAAGAAGTTTGAATAAGATCTTGGTTTTCACCTTTCTCTTCTCTTCTTTCCTTACAGGTGTTCCAGGCTCGAGGCGGGCGTGGCTGGAGTCCACGTGCAGGAGCAGACTCGGTGAGCGTTGAGCTGCTGGGTTGCAGAACAACAGGAAGCACGTGTGGCTGTCCGGGCGTGGCTTAAATAGCCTTGGAAGAAGTCCCAGGTAAGTATTCTTCCACAGCCCCACCCAAGTAACAAAATAGTCCCTTCAGTAAAATAGTCCCTCCTAAGCCTCATTTGGCTTGGATCTTCATGCAGCATGGTCTGCATCAGGTGAGTGTGCAGCATGGTCTGCATCAGGTAAGTGCACCAAACACTTTCCTTTATGAGCCTGGTGCCTATGGCGCCAGGACTGATGTCCAACATGAGCCTGGCGCCAAAGGCACTAGGACAGAGTCCAAAGAGCCCCTATAAGGGGCCGCTGGGCTTTTACCCGGGGGCATGATGCCTGCTCCCAGGGGTGCTGGGCCTGGCCTGGTGCTCCGGGGGTAGGCATCATAACAGCCTGTGTTGTGATTAATTCAAAACCTTCCAGCCATCACCTTTTTGTTTTGCTTCTGATTGGTGCATTCCATTATAATGTGTGCTAAATGAGAAAATACTTCTTATTGTTTGCATTGATTGTCTGTATAAAAAGGTATATTTGCGTGTTGTAAACATTAGTAATGATGTTATGTACATGTGTTTGTTGGTTGATGGGTACAACATTTTGGGGTCTTGCCTATGATTCTAGCCTTTGTGAATGCCACCTGACATCCGCGGACTACCGCCCTGTCTGCGGACTCCATACCTGCCACATTGGGGGTGTGTATAATATAAGGAACTTTTAGCAGATTAAGGGTGTACTGGTAAAACCCATAAAATTCACTGAAAAATCTTTGTTAAAGGGATGTTATGGTTAAGTTGCACTAACAAAAATGCCTGAGAGTCAATGAAAAATCTTTGTTAAAGAGACTTTATGGTTACAAGTAAAACCGAAAAACCCTTGAATTTCGCAAGTTACGGTAAGCTAAGCAATCATAAATCGCGCCACATTCATGCACTGCTAGACTAACACCAGGACATCAAAGATGACATCACAAATGCCATTGATGACATCACAAATGTCATTGAAGACATCACCAATGACATCACATATGACATTAACTTTGTTAAAAAGTCTCTAAAAGGGGTTGTGTTTATAATGTTAGTAACAAGATGTCAGAAGGTAATCAGGAGACCTATCATGAACTACTTAATGCATTAAAGAATGTTCTCATCTGAACAAAATATGATATTGGAGTGTTGTTGTTAATACAGGAACCTAATCATACATAGAGATCGGCAATGTCTGCAGCATGCACTATAGAAGTAGAATATGTTTAATGTGGTCATTTTGGATAGTAAAATAATGAATAGTACCTTATGTGAGCTTTGAGTAATGATGAACATGGAATAGATAGCTAATACCTACTAATTCAAGGTCAAAGTCAATCTGAGGCACATACAGAACTTCAGTAAGGAGGAAAGAAACAACACCACCAAAACATTACCATGACAATAGACTTTGTTATAAAGTACATACATGTATGTTTGAGGCTTGGTTATTTTCCCATGCATGTGCGCCATGAACTGAGGCCAAATGCTAAGGAAAGTGCATTAACAACATACAAAAAGGTTAATGTCTACATATGTACTACCTTTTGATGTTTAAAATTGTCTCTATCATTGAACAAAACCATGTGCCCTATATATGTCAGTGAACAAAAAGAAGTAGCCCAAACATGTGATATCATTGGTGATGTCATCAATGACATTTGTGATGTTGTCTTTGATGTCCTGGGTGTCAGTCTTAGCAGTGCACAGAGGTGGCATGAGTTATGGTTGCTTAGCTTACCATAACTGTCAAATTTCAAGGGTTTTTGGTTTTTCTTGTAACCATAACATCCCTTTAACCAAGTTTTGTCAGTGAATATATATATATATATATATATATATATATATATATATAGTAGAAAAATCTTTATTTCGGTGATAACACCCCATAAAAGAAACACAAGATAACACAAAAATAACACAATCTTGAGCCACATACAAAACTTCATAAATAACATGATACCATGAAGACAGATACAAACGTTTCCTAAAGGTATCATTAAAAAAAGTTACAATTGGTTTTTATTTCTAGTAAAAAAGTGGCACTTTGCAATAATTCCAGTGCAGTAGAAGACGATCTTGCGCCAAGGTGGGACCAAATTGGTTTCAGCCAACAGAATCCCACCCTAGCATAGGCAGGGCAAAAACAGAAGAAATGCTTCTTGTCCTCGACTGGGCCAAGACGATAGGGACACCTAGGGGACATGTTATCCCCCCCATTTACAGGAGGCACAAAACCCAATCTAAATACAAGTGGCACAAAACCCAATCTAAATTTTAAAAATTTACTTTTCACTTTCAAATTCAACTGAAAGTCCAGATACTGTTCAAAACGTCAAAACTTTTTAATTGAGAGGTAATTGGCTGCCCACTTACTCCTAAGCAAGGAGTCAATCATCCTCCCCAATCCCGATGATTCAACGAGGTCCTGACACAACCTTTATATCCCAAACCCATTTTAGTAGGATTTAAGAAGCATAGTTTGTACGTGTGAAAATCAGGGGAGCGATCGACTTCCAGCTGTGGAAAGCTACCGAGCCAACCCTACCCTGTAAAGTGCAAGAGCCTCAGAGTTCCAAATCCTCAACCAATACAGCACGGTGCTAGCATAATAAAGTATTGAATCTGAATTCGCCCTCTTCACATGCCGCTGCTGCAGATGGTGCATTAACAAACAAACCTAGTAATCTTTTAAAGAATTTGTTCTCGATCACTTGAATAGATGCACAATCAGACCAGCCCCATAGCTCCGCTCCATAGGAGATTGCTGTTACCACTTGGATTGAGTATAGTTTTAGGGGTATCGAATTTGTTTCCCCCCCCTCAGTCACGAAACCATGCTACGGATAAGGCCACATTGCCATGCACCTGTCAAAGTGCTTGTCGCCGACTGGGCTTCCTATTTTTATTAGATGGAAAAAAACAAACCCAAGGAATTGAAAGAATCAACCATCTCCAATGATTGATCATTCAAGTTCAATTTGGATACTAGACAAGCTTGACGCCTACGTGGGGCAGAGACCATTGTCTTCATTTTAGACTGATTAATGCAAAGGTCTTCTGCAGCACATAGTTTCCCAAAGCTGTCAAGCTGATTTTTTAGCCCCACCGGTGTTTTACCCAAAAGAAACGCATTGTCGGTAAAAAGAAGTAGGCTCCATTTCCAGGAACCCAAAACTGGAGCATCCTTAGCCACTTTGTGCAAATCGGAGGCAATATCATTGATAAATAACAAAAATAGAAGAGAAGCCAACACACATACATGTCTTACACCGTTCTCACTGAGGACTGGCTTGGGGCCCCAATGAATACAAGTACTGTTTGATGACTTCATGGCTCGTCCTAGCTGCAATGAATTCATATCTCTCTAGACATGCCCAGAACAGTGTCAAAAGCCATTTGCAGGTCGACAAATGTTAAATACATCAGAAGCGATTTTAAGGATAAATATTCAACACGAGAATTAACCTCACAGCTTGATGAATTGTAGAAACCCCAGGACGAAAGCCCGCCTGTACATGCAAGAGGATGCCCAAATTATCCACCCAGGCCTCTTATCAATGCCAAATATCCCCTGAGTAAATTTGTGCTAAGGAATCAATCACAGAAATGGGCCTGAAGTTTGATGCCAACTTTTGGTCACCCTTCTTAAAAATAGGAAGAATGAGAGCTACACTCCAACTATCAGGAGGGATGTTTGTAAAGAAGACACCATTAAAAAATGTGTACAAGAAAGGGACCCAAATGTGGGGATCACTCTTAAATAGGTCAGCAAGAAGTTAATCGGGGCCCATAGTTCTACCACTTTTCTGCTCGAGCACTGCTCTTTCTACTTGCTTAAGTGCAAAAGCATCTGGCATGTTTTTTAAAATCCAACCATTGCTTCGTAACAGCTCATTGGGTAATGGCAAGAGTCCAAATGAGCACACAGAGGACAAATTACTATACCATTCACTTGGGTCGATTTTGGATGACTTTTACTCCTGCTTAGGCTTGATGTTAGACTTGACTAATCTCCAAAGAGGTTTACTGTTTTTTGCCCCTGCTGCAGGTTCCTGAGCCTGCCAAATGTTTTCGTCATGTTTCCCCTTTTTTTTGAAATAGTAGGGCCTGATAGGCAGATTGAAAACTAGTTACCTTTTCTGAACTTTTGCCATCACACTATTTTAGTACTTTTAGCAGAGTATTGTTAGCTGATTTACACTCCCCATCAAACCACCAGCACAACTTGGTACTAGTGGTGGCGGCCTCTTTAACCATTCTCATCATCAAAGGAACCACTAAATTATAAAAGTCAATATGCAAAAGAAGGGAGTTGGGCTTAGAAAAAGCAACTAACACAGGAAGAAGAGTTTTGAGAATTAAGGGGAACAAATTCCTGGAAATCGCAGGTGACCAGCTCCAAGACATGATGATGGTAGAATTTTCAAGAGGATCTATCAGGCTACCACTACTACTACCACCCGAGCCAAATGCATCAGGCAATACACAGAAGTGAAGGGGATCATGATCACTCTCGGTGCGTTCCACAGCCTCCCAATACAGCATAAATATCCAAATGTAATCAATATGGCTACTCCTAGCTTGAGTATGAAAATTTGCATGAGCGGGGGCATCCTCAGGGAACCTCCCATTACACGCACACAACCCATGAGAGTACAATATAGAAAAAACATTACCAGCATAAGGATAGATGGACGAAGGAGGCACCATCACTGGTGCAGGGATGCCCCACAATTTGTTTTCCTTAATTAGATCAAAAAGGATTTGGCTAGGACCCACCAACTGGCAATTAATATCAATGGCCAGCAAACAGCATAGATCACCATGCTCTGCAACCTGAGCACTTATACTGCATAGTGCACTCTTCAGGAAGTCTATGGCTTGCTGATTTTGCCTTAGGTACACATTTAGGATTGCTAGATTGAAATTGCCCCCACTCCTGACAATCACACCAAGAATAACCGGCAAATTCAATTCCATTTGACTACACACAACCTTAAAGCTTTCATGAACCCAAATCAGGGGTCCACCCTTTGGACGGGCCCCTTTAGATGGAACTGCTGGTCTGTAAAATGTCTGATAATTTAACTTATGCTGTAGACAAATTATTTGAAAGGTTTCTATTAGCACATGCTAATCACGGTCAATAATCTTACTGGGTAAACCATTCACATTCCAGGACAATAATGAACATGAGGGATGTGACTTGGGCCTAATGCTCTCAGGGCCACCCCTTCCCCAACAAAGAGAGGGGACGCCAGGGCCGTGTTCAGCCACATGCCAGTGCCCAGGACCAAGCCCCTACAGCTAACCCCATGCTCTGTTAAACCATCCGTTTGGGCCCTCTCAGGCACATAACGAGGGAACGCATTCATACAACGATAAACACTATCTTTGGCGCCTCTCAAGATCAAATGAGAAGCGTTCCACAGAGGGGCTTTTAACACTGAGATTATGGATGCATTGGATCAGTCCAATATTGTGTTCTTATCCCCGTAACAACGATTACAACCCTCATGACTTGCTGCATTACAGACCACTATTGGTGAGGGAAGGCCTACGATAGGACTACGCCAGGAATCATGGAGAGGATATATCTTAAACACAGCATCAAGGCATATCATAATACCTTTACTCGCCAAAGCCTCCTTACAATTTAGAAAGCAAGTTCTGACAAGGGGGTTGATAAAAGTGAATCTGACATTACACCTCCCACAGAACATACAGTGCAAAAGAATCCTGCAAGTTGAAAAGATCAAACACGGAATGTCATCAACACCGAAAACCTCAGATAGTGCTGTGAACTAAGCACGCTTAAACACACTCTTGTTCCCATGAGTTCTACCTTTGAAGTTGAATATTGGGTTCACAGAGCGCAAGCCTTGCAGTGGATAAGGCACTGACTGATTTAAAGCCCCCACACCCAACTTCACGAGTGGCGCTGGCAAGGAAAAGTTCAGTCTGGGATCAGCTCTCATCGTAAGGTCCACTACAAGTTGCGTGACCCCACTTTCCATTGATGCACACCTCTGATCTTGCTCACTGCACTTGCACATCCGGACCTCACTCATACCAGAAATGAGAAATGAAGATTTGCCAACAGCTTGGGCAGATGCAGGAGCTATGACATCACACTGGGGGTAATCAGTAGACTGGTTATTGGGCTGGGCTTGCCCTGTTGACAAGAGACTAACTCCCTCCTGGATCCCAAGTGGGGCTATTGGGCATGATGCATGGGATTTCCAGGTCCCTACAGTTTGCGAGGCTTCATCCACCATATGCTGCCTTACAATAGCCAAACTCCCAACAGTAGTCTTTGGGGGGCACATGTTATTGGGAACATGGGAACGGTGTAGGAGACTCGGGATGATAGTTAAACACTTCTCGACACAGTCATTACCACGCCTTCTCACTTCACTTTGTTCCCACACTGCATTTTTTGAGACACATGACTGGGAATCTCATGCAGCAGGCTCGTATCAGGGCCAACCTCCCCCCAATTTCCCTAGTTGGCTCCGGTGAGGGCTAGCACGATACGGGCATAATTTTCACATTCAATAATAATGTTGTTAATTGTAGGAATTGTCTGGAAACTCTGAACATCCTCCACACCAGTACGATCCACAGAATGGTAGGCTGTAGCTACATGCACCAATGGCCCTTCACAGGCAACATCATTTATCACCTCAGAGACCCCCCATGGTCAACCAAGGATCTATCTGAATCAGTTGACAGTCCATTACAGACAAGCCTGATGCCTGATGTTGGCAATTTTCTAAATAAAGGCGATCAATCGAGCATTCCAGGGCCTCCAAAACTGAACGATCCGAGGGTTCATGGTCCACACAATCTGTCTTTGATGACCCAATAAATGGCCCACTTGTTACTCCATGTCCTCAGATGTAGCAGTTGTGGCTACTGCTATGGGTGGAGTAACACGACATACATCCTGTGGACAAATAACACATTTTATAACAATATGGTATGTACTAAGCAGGAATTTAAGGAAGTAAGTAACCAAATTAATGTTGAACTGAAAAAATGTATGTGGAACTAGACCATAGCTCAATATGGGTTAAATAGAGGTAACCGGAAATACAGAATTGAGTGTTAATAGTAGAAAACCGCAGTCACCTGTATGGGCTATACAATAAAAGCCAGGAAGTCAGCGGATCAAACGTAGCATCACGCTTGCTTTGCAATTCCAAAAGTTCCTTTGGCCCTTCAGTGTTCAAATGTCGAAACAAATTCTTTGAGGCCCTTCGGTTATTACAGTACATAATCTCACTGCTAATTCATTTTTGTTGAACAAGCCATGGAATACCCAAAATGTTCACACTTAGCATTAGCTGGAATGAAGGCTTCTTTGTTGCTACAATTCAACAGGTCGGTAAACAGGCCAAAGTCATTGTCACTGAATGCACAGTCAGAATTTCCCTGTTTTTTCAGGCCATGCCAATATTATAAGTTCATCAGGTAGGGCAGTTGTCCTCAAAATTGCCCTATAGTAAACTGTGGAACCTTGTAGTTAGGTTTTCTTCCAATCTTCAGACCACATTCGGGCATCTATATAGTTCTTTTAATCATGAGAGTTAGTAGGAAATGCTTGGAAGAGTCCTAATCACTCTTGGTGGCTGGGCTAACAGTCACTGGAGTCTCTGATTGAATGATGTAAATTAAGTAGGCCAGAGGGGTGCTACTGGAGCTAGAAGATACACCCTCCTAGATGTGGATTCTCTGTGATGCTCCTTGGATGGCTCCTTACATTGACACCGGCCAGAATGCTTTGGCTGATGTAATTGTTAGTCGTCTCATGTCCTTGCCTTCCTGCTAAGTGTCCATGCCAGCATCACAGTCAGGCAGTGCATGATAGGGATTCTTTAGTGCTTGAGACTCAGCTGGTTCTGCCAGGTCAAGAGAGGAAGGCACCAGAATGATCCTCCTCTGGTTGCTGAAAAAGGGGCATGGGTGTTCTCAAACACTGGCAGTGCATGGCCCTCACAAAGGAGTATTAGAAGATCTGCAGACACAGTAAAGCTTCTTCGTGATTAATTTGTCTTGCTTAAATAGGAATTTTAGAGAAAAAAAATCTATGTCTAATCAGAGGGTTGTATCCATTCACAATTCTAGCACCCACCAAAGCATTGGAAAATGGCACATTCCAACTTTCCTAGCGCTCTTCCAGGTCTTTCACCTCAGCTTTATTCAATATCACAAAGGCCAAATTCAAGCATCCAGCCATATCTAGTTCTAGCACTGGAGTCGAAACTCTCTTTGACAGACAAAGGCAATGGCCATGTATGCCTATATTTGTGACTCACTCACTCCTACATGATCTAAGATTAGGCTGCTGGACTCACTAAAAGATTTACATGGGGGTCCACAGTAGGGATATTCTGGGGTTTAGTAGGCTGTGCTCTCATTATATCTCACAAAAGACTATCACCAACCAGTTGAACCCACAGAGTCATCCAAGCAATTAGACTTGCATGGGGAACAGTGTGCTCGAGAACCTTAATGTCTCTCAAGAACACATTTAGGATTTGCACCCTTGGATGGGGACTGCCATAGGGTTTCCTGGGACACAGAGTGACACCAAGATTCTATGTTCAAGTTAGGGAAATATTTATAATTTGGCCAACCAAAAGAAAACAGGATCTTCCCCAAGCCAAATGTGTCAGGATAGTCCTCCCGCCCACCAACAAGGGCTTTTGGCCTTCTCGACATTTTGCTTGTATCAAGTGTCCTTCCAGATTCATTGATCTAATTCACTACAGGTTTGCTCACCATTTTTAAGTTTGGGAATTTGTAGGCTTTAGTATTTCTTGACCATTTCTTCATATATCTGACTATCTGCAGGCTTTCTGGGTTCCTCTACCCCAAGACTAACTGTAGAGAAAGGCCTTGGTTGTAGATGGGTGAGCAGGAGTAGTTGGCAGGAAGAGGTGGAGAGATATCTCTTTAGTCCTGTCTTGTCTAGAACCACTCCTGATCATTCTACCATGATCTATGTATCTTTCTTGGTCTGTTCCCTACTCTCACTTTCTGGTACATCATACGGCTCGCCCTTGCCTACTGGAACCTTCCTGTCTGCTATCACCTTCTAATGTTATTGCTTCTTTTGTATCACACATTCCACCTCAGGCTATCACCACCACCTTCCTCTCTCTTGATGCTGTTACATTCAGACTCCCCTCTCCTCCTAATACTAAAATGTCCTACTTCCATTTCAATGTCACCTTCTCTAATTAATATTAGCAGCCCAAATTGACTGTTTCACCTCCTGGGTTTACTGCCTAAGCCCCAATGCTGTTTTCTCCACCAGATTCTACCATCTCAGCTCCACTCCTACCACTTTGTATCATCTCCTCCACCTCACTGCTGTCTTCATTAACTGCTGTTACTACTTCATCGCCACTCCTATCTTCTGAAGTTACTTCATCCTTCATTCTCACCTGTTTCTTCTCCCTCTCTACTCCTCTGCATCTCAAGCCACCTTTGCCATCCAAATCATCCTTTTCCAGAGTTACCTGTTCACCAACCACCTCCAAATTCCAGCCTCCTGCTCTAACAGTCCACACTGACTGTCTTGGTGGGCTCTGGGGTTTAATGCTTTCCCTCTTTTACCTGGATTGGGCTCTTTGCAAGTGTCTGCACCTGTGTCCTGTAATTGGGACATGGTTGGCACTGGGTGCTTCTCCTGGGTGCACCTGGCATTACTTTGGTTTTGGGGAACTAGACCAGGTCTTTCTTTAGCCTGCTCATGATCTTGGATTTCACGTTCTCTTTCCTGCCACTGCCCAGTGCTGCCTATGCAAGTCCTCCAATTTCCTCAGTGTGTAAACTGTCTGCCAAAAATACTCTTTGTAAGCATCTCAAACCTTCTGAATGTATGGAGAATGTGGCCTTGTGGTGAATTTGCATTGTTGTATCCCCCGCAAGGGAGTGCTCAGCCGGAACACAATGAATTGTTAACTCTGCATCACATGCGATTGCATTTTCAGTCAGAAAGCTGCAAACTTGCAATACTGTATCAAGCGTGGGTCTCTGGAACTCACAGAGCATCTTGCTGGGGTTTTGTAAATGACTTCTTTGATAACATGGATTAGGCTATAACAGTGTAGAGGAGCAAGTAGACGCATTCTCCCTAGTCACTGCTCCCCCACCCACGTCCTATTGGAATGACAGACGAGGAGCCAGAATTGGGAAACCATGCACAAGTTTATGTGACATATCGATACCAAGAAGAGTTTATGAAGGACGATATGCATTCAGAAGCCATTCAGAAGATACCCTCATGTTGAAACAGTGGAGGAAAGCTACCAAGAAGGATGTCCCTTGCTAGATTGCCAAAATGCAGCCATGAATAAAATGGTGCATGACATGGATGTACGTTAAACAATGTCTAATTACAGCAAACGATTGTCCTAAAGAAGATGTATGAACCTATGCTGAAAAGATATGAAAATACTTAAGAATGATGATGTAACTGAAGCACTTAGAGAAATATGTACTCCATGATGCAGTAATTACGAACACATTGAAGAATGAAGTGACCCACTGGTGAAGAACTGGAAATACGCTGAAACGCAAGGTAGGCAGTATACATAGAAGTTTGCTTATAAGAGGTATATATTAAACGTTTAGGAATACCATTAGTAGAAGATGGACGACTGCTTATGTCAATGAACCCAAAACATGATCGCAGGATATCAATGTGGAAAGAAAATGAAGAAGCTGTTTTTCCCTTGTGCAATGACATATTTCCCAAAGTTTAGGAGGAAAACGAACATTTGCAGAGGCCAAATATTGGCAATTAAAAGGGCATGAAGTTAATATGGGATAGAGTGAGAAAGGTCAAGAGTAGCAACTGCACCCAGCATAATTGAATCAAATGGTGTTAAATGCACTGTCAATATTGACAATTTTATGGTCTTGTAACACATGACAAAGAGCTTGCAAACAAGGGATATTCATTAAGCCTAAGGCTAAGATAGCGATGTGCCTACATTCCCTTCAATGTCCCAAGATAGTGCAGACTGGCAAGGTCAGCCTTCAAACAAAAGACACTGGCATGAGGCCTAACGATGAGAGAGGGTAGACTTATTGGGGAAAACAAGGGGAAAGCTGATGTATCTCCAAGCACCTTGGTTTCATTTCTATGTATGTGCTGCTAGCAAGCCGAATGTCCAAGGGTGTATTTGGGTTGACAACCAATTAGCCTCCCATGCACTTTCACATATAATGTTGCAAAGTATTATTCCTCCGCCACATTCTCTGCTATGACGAGAACTTTACACCAGGTGTATCAATGTAGCTCAGGGTGTGTCTCACAGATAAGAGACCACCAATGAGGGACTAGCACACATATACCACCCCTCAATAGGTTTTTGCAGTTTGCCACGTAGGATGACATCATATATGACACATCAAGAATTATATAAACTAAATAGAACAGGAAAGAGTGATCCTACATGTGGGGTGTTTATACCCATGCATCCAAGCCCTACCATAAAACTGTGCATTACTGGCATTGAAAACATTATGATGGCCAGAACTCCCCAGAGAGTGCACAGGGAAAACATGAAGAAGAGGCTGCCACCCATTTTTGCCTATGTTGTGAGCACAGGAGGGCACTGCCTAAAACCACCATTGGGCTACACACACAGTAGCCTGAAACCATTGGGAATGGCAATGCTGATTGCCAAAAGCAACCCAGAAATGTGGGGAATTCATTTTCTTAATGTCAAAATGGATGCAATACTGGTGCTCACCACTATCAGAAAGCCGGCGTTTTAAAACCACCAGACTTTTGTGTAAAACTGTACAAATGAACCCAAACCAGGCCAAGGAAAGACTTGCTAAGAGGTGGATACAATGTAAAACTATATTCTGAAATGACTTGAAGGAAGTAATTATTTAATGTATATATAAAAAATAGTTGGGGATGTCAGCAGCTTAAGTGAATTTGGGTTTAAAGCCATTAACATTGAAATGTTTAGAATAAATGAGTGACCTACTTGTGAGTGTCACATAGGGTGCAATTGTTTAAATGTCATAGTTTTGAACTTAGAATCAGCATTCTAGCTGCATGTGCAAAAATTGTAAGTTGGATTTGAATGTAGAAAACTGGGAAGTAAAGTGACATTTAGCTGAATTCTGCCTGACAACTACCCCCGACAGGAGTTGAACTGGCTCAACAACTCTTCCCAGGCCTGGCTGCATTCTGCTGCCCCTGCCAAAAGGAGATGACACCTCTCTGATTGAATTAGGGGAGTGGCACCTAGGGACTACAGGAAACTAAACAAAGCACTGTCCTGGACTCAGGCAAATGTTATATTGGGGGGGTCATAAAATGGCATCCTATTGGGAGAAACTGGGAGGGGCAGTGCCTGTGAGAGCCAGCTGAGCTTGGGGGAAGTGGATAAACCAGAAATTCCACCATGTGCTTTGGAAAACCACACCCCTTTGGGGCCAGAACATGATTTTAAAAAGATGGATAATTCACAGTGCGGACTTGTCAAAATTATATAAATAACATCATCATTTTTGTGATTTTTCTGTGCACATGTTAAGAGGTGTTAGGACCCTGTGGGATGTTCTTGGGGATAGTAGCGGAAAAAAGGTTGTTACTCCAAATGTATGCATGTTAAAAATCTGACACTTTATCATCTGAAACCCATATCCCTGGTGCACATTTGTGTAAAATATGGAAAGGTTTAGAGGTCATTATCTGGATGAAAAGTGGAGAATTCTGTCATAAGTGGACACAACATCGTACAAAGACAGGGATTGGATGGTTTGGTGCTACAGAAAATATGTTAACTGGACCTACAATATTAGAAAAATGGTACATAGATAAATATGTATTTGGGTCAGAAATAGATATGTGTGCAATTTGACAAGGGGATGTTCCTCTGACCATAAAACCTACAGCATCACTCTGACACTCCATTTCTTTCCCCCAATCAAGGGAGAGAGGAAAGCTTGGCCAATGATAAGTGGGAGGGGCAGGCTTAGCTAGGCCCAGGCACACACCCATTTTCAAAAGACATAAAAAGAGCCACTGGAACCCAGGTAGGGACATTCACTTTCCACTTTCTTGCGGGACGCTTTGCCGGGAGACTTGAGACTTCACATCCAGAGATCCAGACTTCAAATCCATCAATCTCCAGAGACCAGAAATTAACTCCAGAATTTGTAGCAGAGAGGCCTGAATCCACAAGCTGAATCCTCTTCAGCAGGCCTCAAAACCAACCAAACTATTCAACAGCCGGACGAGCTGTTTGAATTCTTTGCCAAGAACTTTTGCAAGAACCTGTAGGAGTATCCAGAAAGCAGTGCTGTATCTGGAACCAGAGAGAACCAGAGACCAGATCGCTGTGAAGAACTGCTAGCAGAAGTCCAGCCAATCCTGACCCGATCAGTGACGAAGTCGCATTCCTGTCCAAAATCTAGTGTGAGTACCCAGCTAGCACTGTGCCAAAACCAATCTCTTAGTTTAAAATAATCTAATCCAAACTATTTAAGCTTATTAGAACTGCCTCCTAGAATCGTGTCATTCTGTCATCTTTAAAACTGAAAACTGTCATCTGTCTTTACCTTTACTAAATCGGCCGTTTCTCCGGAACCGTTTGTGCTAGGAGCGAGCTTTAACTGTCATCTTAAAGCTAAGATTCTAAGCTTTCCAGCAAACCTAAAACCAACTTGCTAACCTTATAGTGCCTCCGTAATTGCGCTCGACGCACGCGACTAAATTTGCCGCGATTTGACATTTTGCTTAATTTCAGCCACGTGTAAAAAGATTTGTCCTTGCTTTCCTTGCTGAACTTCGTGTGTAACCTGACAATCATTCATAGAGCATTGCTAAAGTGATCCTGAATTAATTTAAGTATCCCTCACTCACCCTGAACCTCCTATAGGGAATTAAAAGCCTTTTTAGCATATTTTTCACTTAATTGCAACCACATCAAAGTATATTGCCTCTGTTTAAATCTCTTACCTGTTTTCCTCTAAGCTTGCTAGTGGGGAACTGAATTATATTTGATTGTATTCCTGAGAACTGTGTACTTTCCTTCCATCTCTTTACCTTGCATAGGGGGGGTGGTGAATTGTCAAAGAAAAGTGATTACATTGTCTTTTGTTGAAGTCACATCAAGTTTATTTTCTGTACTGCATTTTCATTCATCATTGCATTGTCCTTGAAGCCATAAAAGCAATCTCAGCTACTTTATCCTCTCTATATCACTTCTAAGCCATCAAAAAGAGTGTACCACTGTAACATTATCCATTGTTGATCACTATCATCTTCACAAGTGTGCTATCAAACATTAATTTATTATAAAAGTGTGATATATATATATATATATATACATATATATATATATATATATATATATATATATATATATATATATATATATATATATTGTTTAATTTTGTAATAAACCTTTTAAATTTGCAAAACAAACCTACTTCTTGGCTCAGCGGGGTTGGGGGGATTCTGAGAGAGGGGTGTTAGATAAGGGTTGTCATCCAGAGTAAATGAACTGGACATAAAAATACATCAATAAGGGCTTCCATCAGCATCCCAGACTAGGCATTGACTTAGCTGTAGTGTTGAATTGAAGTCGCTTACAAAGTGGGGGCTCGTGTGCAGCTTAATACAGTGTGTCAACTGACCGGATACACATATCCGGTTACATCACCACGCTGTTTTACACTGTGAAAGCACCCCTCAAAGGAACGCTATAAGGAAACGGTCTGTTTTGCAAAATAAAATACAAACTTCTGTAAGTCAGGAAGGAACTCAAATTCCAGAATGACGACATTGGTAGACATCAAAATAGCCAGAGAGCACTTCTTACATAAGCTATTTCTGAGAGGTGAATGGACTGAGCAGGGCCAGGATGTGTGGTGCAGGCAATCACACCACAGGTCACTGCAACTGGGTTAGCGATCTGGAGAGATCAGGTTCCCTTACATGTGGCCCTGAGCGAACTATACATGGCTCCTAAAGCTAAAGATGAACACGACAAGATGGTTAGGATAGCGGCATATTTGTATCTACATATGGGAGCCATGCAGGACAAATGTGCTGAAGGCCAAGATCTGGCAAGTAGGCAACTGTTGGCATTAGAGAAGGCCCAATCTGACCTGGTCTCTTCTGAGCAGAAGCTGCAGAGGAGCCAGGAGTTAGAAAATAATAGTAGGCAGTATATCATTAAAATAAAAGAGGACATGTGTATCCTGCAACAGGAAAAGTCTGACCAGGATAACAGATTTCTGGCCTTGCAGGAGGAGTACCAAGAAGGTTTGGACTCCCTACTGCAGAGCCAGAAAAAGCTGGAGCAACAATTAGATTTCAATAGGGCATGTGCTGAGCAGGTAGTCACCCTGCAAAGCCACCTAGATAGGGATAAGGCAGAGAGCAATAAACTGATCCTGAAAGACATGGATACCCAGGCAGAGTTTGCTCAGGAGCGCCAGAAAGCTGGTGCCCTTCAAAGGCAAAGGGACGACCTGGCGGCACAGATGCAGACTCTTAGTCAGGAAAGGGACACTGGCCAGGAAGTCTGCCATTTAAAAAGAAAAACTGAAGAAAATCACTTGGCCCTCCAGGGGCTGGGTGACCTCCAAAAAGAGCATCAGAACCTGTTAGAGCACACCAGGAGGGTGGAAGAGACTCTGGCAAGAAAGGCGCAGGCCAGTAGGGATGGAACTCAGGAGGTAACCCTCCTGCAGCAAAGACTGGCCCAGTACTCCGGGACCAATCAGGAGGCACAGAGAGAGAATGAGGCTCTCTGCCAGCACAATGATAGGCTCCAGCAACAGGTAGTCATGCAGGAGAGACTGATAGAGTCTAGTAAGGCCTTAACTGAGGAACTGAAAGTGCAGGCTCTTGCATTGCAACAAGGAGGAGGGGCTGATAGAGATGAAGTTCGCTGGGAAAGGGAAACGCCTGAGAATAACCTCAGGAGCCCTAGTACCAGAGGCCTTCATCTCTCCCAGTCCCTGGACTCTGCCACCCCATGTCCCCTGGCGCACATGAGCACAGGGCCATAGGGATGGCAGATTACTATCCAGCCAAAAGGATGGTGCTCATAGGCCAGTACCACCCAGGAATGGATGGGCGGGCATCCGGGTATGGGCACCTAAGTACAGTGCAATTTAGTGGGGAACCCCAGGAGAGTAGGCCCACTAAGGGCATCCTGAAAACCTCTGCCCAGTTAGGTCAGTGGGGGGGGGTACCCATTAAATCCTGGTAGCAAGGAGGGATCTGAAGACTCCTCTGAGCATCACAGGACACAGGAGACCAGGTCCCCACATTCTGCCAGCTATTCCCAGGCTCGCAGAATCTGGGAAAACCTGGAAGATCAGACGGGCACCTCTGGGAGCAGTGCTTCTGAATCAGAGGATGAATGGACCAGGGTTACCCAAACCAAAAGACCAATAAGGTGAAAAGGGCCTTGCTTAAGGACCCCTTAAAACAGATTAAGGCAATCAGGAGTGTTATCACGCCTTATCATAAGAACGCCAAGTATTCTGTTTGGGTACACTTGGAGCTCTATGAGCAAATGATGGAGACTTTCCATTTGAAGGACAGCAGTAGCTGCATCCAGTACGTCAAATGGACATTCTGCCCTGAATACTCCAGTTTCTTTGCGGGGCTGGAGGACCAAAACCATTCAAGATGGTCCACATATAGGGCGGCCATCTTGAAACATTTTTCTGTACATAGAAATCCCCAAGAGGCTCGCAAGGCAGCCTACAATTTGCAATGTGGGGATGATCAGGCCCCACAAGAATTTGTGCAAGAATTGAAGCATGCCTTTGCGCAGACCACCAGAAGGGTGCGCACGGACAGCAGAGAATTCATCAATACATTTTTCCATGCTTTTCCCAAGTACATAATGACCCAGCTCATGAGAGATTTTCACGAGAAAAGATCTTTAGACTGGGTCATTGAGCAAGCCACCCGGATCTATGATGTGCAGAAGCCCATAGAAAATAAAAGTAATGTGCAGAAAAACCCCAAAACCAACAGCACCCCTGCTGCTGCCAAGGTGGCAGAGGTAAAGGTTGCCCCCGTTTTAGATTTGGAGATGGGGGGCCTAAAAACCTGCCTGCACCAAATAATTCACAGCCCAGAAGGCCCTCGGGCCAGTCACAGACAGGGAGTCGAGGAGGTAGTCCCACAAATGGGGTCCCCTGCTCCCCTGACTATGTAAGTCCCCGCTACAAGGGAAACCGACTAATCCTGGGTTATGTGTGGACTCCTACAGCCCAAGGGGGGGATCCAGCCAAGCACCTGACCCAGGGAACTTCCCTCCTAACTTCCCACAGGAGGGCAGAAATTCCCCAAACACTGGGCAGAACTTTTTTCCCAGGTATCCACAAGATTTCCAGCCCCAAAACCATCCATCCTTCTTTCCCCAATTCCCTGAGCCCAGACAACCTAATCCGGTAGAAGGGAGGCCAAGGGTGGAGGGGCACCCAAGTGTTTCCAACCCAGGGTATTACCAGAAAAGGGATAGCTACCCTTCCCGGGATCAGCCCAGGGGAGAAAATAGAGCCCCGTATCAGCCTGAGCGGGTTTCCCAGTTAGAGCGCCAGGTTCAGAACATGGCACAGGATTTGGGCCGCATGCTGAGGGCCCAACAGAACCCTCAGATGGGCATGCCGGCACAGAATGCCCCAAACTCTGGGCCTGGTGCTCCAGAACAATGATGGGGCAGCACCCCGATAACCCACCGGTTCCCAGGGAGGAGGCACAAGGGGAAGGGGGGTGTACAGCCTTGGAGGAAGCTTCCTTCCCAACTTGTAAACAGCCCCTGGAAAACTAGGAACCAGAAACAAAATCTCCTGCCCCTGAAAGCCTACCTCCCAAGGAGCAGAGGGGGGGTAGGAGAAACAAAGGACCCAAACAGACCCACTTTGTGGAGGAGGTACAGGTCTTTCAATTTGAGGGAGAGGGATCCTCAGAAGATCCTGGGAAAAGGATCTTCTCCTTCAGAGATGGGGGAACTCCTCCCAAGGAAAAATGGGTCCCAAGAGATTCCAATCCAGACTGGGTAGATGTGCGGATTGAGCTGTCGCCACCCATCATCCTATCCCAGAACCAACAATACCAATACCAAAAACCCCTGGTTCAAACCCATCCTGGTGACTGCCTCCAAAAAGGCAGGGGTGGCCCAGAACCGGAACCAGGGGAACCTAAAACTGAATCAACAGACTGGGTAGATGTGGGGATTGAGCTGTCACCACCCATCATTCTATCCCAGAACTAACAATACCAAAATCCATGGGTCAAACCTATCCTGATGACTGCCTCCAAAAAGGGGGGGGGCGGCCCAGAACCCGAAACCATTTCCAGTTGCCCACTTTTTCTTTCAGATTCCCCAGGCTCGTCACGGAATTCTGCCCAAATCTCTTCTCTCACCATGTCCAAAACCAGAAAGTTAGCCCACCAGTTGTCCAAAAATGTGCATTATCTGTGCCCCCTTGAGGAGAAGGAGGGAAGATACTATGCCCCGGTACAAGTACAGGGGCAGGGTACAATTTTGGCACTGCTGGAAACTGGATCCCAAGCTACCCTTCTGTCCAAAAAGGCCTTTGATGAACTAAATGCAGGAAGGGGGGAGAATTACCGTATTCTCCTCACCTCTCTTCCTGGACAACTGCAGAACTTTGACGGGAAGGAAATTCCTGTCGAGGGGACTGCAGAGTTGGACATTAAAATTAGGCGACACAAGGTGAAATACCCAGTCATAGTAGTGACTCCAGAGGGCACCCCTTGTTTACTAGGGAATGACCTTCTGAGAGGGTTGTCACCCCTAAGAGATTGTGTAAACAAGGTCCTCTGGACCCAGACTAGCCGACCAATAAAATTAAAACAGAGTGTCAACCATGTTAGTTTAAATGGGACCTGCCACATGGTTGAACAAAAATCTGACCAAGTAGAATTTCACTTCCAGAACAACCAAATTCCAGACGTGACAGTAATAGCAGTAGGACAACAGACTGGTGATGGGGGGTCCTCTCTATTTCTGAAAATCAACCTTCCTTCCAGTTTAAGGTGATATTCCACACTGGAAGGAAACACTCTGAAATTCTTTACCAATCCACAATCAGACACTCCCTCTCCTATAGTCCAGAAGGATGTGAAATCAGCTCAGAGCCTGGCTGATATTCAGCAAATTGGAGAGCAGTTGTTCATCCCTGTTCAGTTAAATGATGGGAAGGACTCTGTTCTCGCCCGAGTGTGTGTAAACAATGGTAAGAGCTTCATCAGCAAAGCCATGTTCCGCCAAGTCCCAAAAGATCCAGCCATTCCCACATTCAAACTGATAGACAAATGGGAAATGGACCTGGAAGCACCCAATTCCAAACATCTCCTGCCAAGCAGGTGTATGCTCAAAATCTCCATTGGCAACAAGAGCATAGTCTATAATTGTTGGGTCGTGCGAGACGTCACTGCCGCCTTTTACTTAGGCAGTGACATTCTCAATCGCTTTGCCATTAATTTGGACCTAATAAACTTCAAAGCTTGGTCCCGATTAGCAGATAATCCCATGGGTTTTGATGATCAAGAAAAAGCATTTAGGTCAGCTCAATTGCTACCTTATGCAGTTGAAATTCAGCTTAAAGAGGAAGTCACCATCCCAGAAAGGACCCGACAATTCTCCCTGGAAGTGAAAGTTAAAAGAGGACAAAAATTGAAAAACCCTGATGCTTATATTCATCTAAATGCTTCTCTCCAACAGCAAGGGTTAGGGTTAAACCCAACACCATTAGTCAACATAGAACATGACACCATTCCAATAGAGGTGGATAACAGCGACTTAAAGAGTATTACTCTAGCCGCAGGCACCATTATTGGAATGGCGGTTGATGACCGACATTTCTCCATTGATTTAGGAAATGAACTGTTAGGACCAATCCCCAAGGACTGTTTTGACAGTGACAGTGAGGACAATACAACACCAGACAGGATTTTCACCCGGCATGGGGGGAACTTCCTGGTGTACACTTCTTGCCCTTATGGTAAGGCAGATGTGACTTGTGACTTCAGGAGGGATGAGGTGATTTTCCAGGTCCATGAGGGCTGTCTTTCCCACCTGAAGCTGCCAGTCCAAATCAGCATTCTGACCAGGGACTTCTCCACCCAGCTGGAGGAGGCTGCTGAGATAGCAAATCCAGAAGTCTTTCCAGGCTTCAGGCAGATGGTGGAAGAGAGAGTCAACCTGGCTGATGCTTGCAAGACTCTGGAACAGAAGCAAAAGTTGAAACAAGTTTTCTTGGATTTCCAAGATCTCTTTGCAGTAGACTCATATGACTGTAGTCGCACCGACATCCACACGACAACAATTCCCACAGACCCTGGCATGACTCCAGTGTTTGTGAAGCAATATCGCTTGCCTCTCGCATCCATGGAGTCCCTTACTGAAATAATTAAGAACCTTGAGTCCCGGGGAATAATCCGTCCAGTCCACAGCACTTTCAATAATCCGGTGCTGGGAATATTGAAGCCAAACGGCCAGTGGAGACTCTGCACCGACCTTAGGGATCTCCACAAACGGGTCCATACTTCCCGATGGCCTCTCCCCTACATTGACCAAGGGCTGGCCCAGATCCAGGGGTCACAGGTATTCACAGCAATAGACCTGACCAATGGATACTGGATCGTGCCTGTCAGTAGGGAGGACCAATACAAACTGGATTTTACCTTTGGGGGCCAGCAGTACCAATGGATCCGGACTCCCTTCGGATACCTCAACTCCGGCAATGAATTCAACATTTTCCTACACAAGGCCATGCCCGACCTAGGTGCGAGGGGTAACCTGGCTTATGTAGATGATGTCCTCATCAAAAGTTCATCTGTGGAGGAACACATAGCGGAGATCCGTTATGTTCTGACACAGTTGAGGGCCGCCGGAGCAAAACTTTCCTTTCCGAAAGCACAGTGGTGTAGAACCTGTGTTAATTTCTTGGGGCATGAGATTACTCCTCAGGGTCTCTGTCCCCAAGAAAAGAAAGTGGAAGCACTCCAGAAACTGAAGGATCCCACAACTCTGCGGGAACTAAGGAGCCTCCTTGGACTGACTAATTACAGCAGAAAGTTCATTGAGGGCTACGCAGAGATCACTAGACCCCTGATTCATCTCTTGAAGGGGGGGGGTCAAGTGGGAATGGGGTCCAGAACAATCCGAGGCAGTAAGACAACTCAAGAGAAGCCTCTTACAAGCGCCTTGCCTAGCTTACCCTGTCAGAAACAAGGAGTTCTTCCTGGAGACAGGGTTTTCTAATACGTGCTTGACGGCAGTATTATACCAAAAGCATGAGAAGGTCAATAAAGTAATCTCCTATGCGAGCAAAACTTTATCCTCTGTGGAGGAAAAATTCAACGATTGTGAGAAGGCACTCCTGGCAACGGTGTGGGCATTGAAGAATTACCACCCATTTATCCTGGGGGAACACATCACAGTGGAGACTCCACACCAGCCTCTGCAATATCTACAAAGTGACAGAATCTGGGCCGGAAATGTGAGTAATTCCCGAATTACTTCCTGGATTCTGTCAATGCAAGGCTTTCCTGTGGAGGTCAGATATGGCCAAAACAAGAAGAGTCCCCTCGCGCAAGGTCTGGCTGACTTGCATGATTGTGCCAGAGAAAACTGCCTCGAGGACGAAAGTCTAAAAATCAAGGACAACATGGAAGCATACCTTAATTCCCCCCACAAAGTCTTTGAAGAAGACAAGTGTGAGGGGATGCCCGCTGTCTATGTGGATGGATGCTCTTGCCATGTTGACAACAACGGGAAGAAAGAACTGGCGTCCGGCGTAGGGAATGCATGGGTGAAGGAGTTTCCAGAACCCTCCGCTGGACACAAAATTGGTCCCCGAAGTAATCAGGTGGCATAATTGATGGCTGTGCATCAAGCCATCCTCACTGCTGTCCAACATCAACTCCACGAACTGGTCATAATCACAGATTCGGATTATGTACGGAACGGGTTTGTGGAGCACCTGGTTAACTGGAAAACCAGAGGCATGCTATGTGCTAATAACAAACCTTTGAAACATGGGAAGTTAATTCAAAACATTGATGATCTGGTCACCTCGAATGGGATGACCATCTACTGGAAGAAGATCAAGGGTCATTCCAAAGTAGAGGGACCAGACAAAACTGGAAATGACTTAGCTAATCAGCTGGCCAAAATCGGGGCCATCCAAGGGGATCTAATAGAAATAGAGTCCCTGTGGGGGAAATCCAGGTCACTGCTATCACTAGGTCCCAGACAAATGCTCACAATGACCTTTCAACTGCACAATGGAGTAAGGAGACCACTGATGCTGATTTGATTACAGCTCAGAAAGGGGATCCAATAATTGGCAAGTTTTACCAACACATTGAGGACCCTGAGAACTTTCCCCTGACGGATACCGATTACATTGGGAAGGAGGACCTTAGAGTGTTGATGAAATGTCCAAAGATGTTCCGGAAATCCCAAGCTGGCCATGATCAGTGGGTGGTTCCTACCTCATTCCGAAGCCTGATGTTAAGTCACGCCCATGATGCGGCCACCGCCGGTCGTAGGGTGTTTCACACAACACTTGAGATCTTAAGAGAGGTTGCATACTGGCCACACATGGGACAGGACTTCGACCTATACTTGAAGGGGTGTCTTGTGTGTGCACAATTTCAGCCAGCATCCCTCACACACCGTGCGCCTCTCCAACAGAGGGGGATGACACTGCCATGGTCTGATTTGCAAAGCGACTTCGTAGGCCCTGTAATTCGCTCATCTAGAGGAAACAAGTACATGTTGACCGTCACATGCTTGTTTACCAAGTGGGTGGAATGTCTCCCAGCCCCAAACTGCAAGGCAGAAACAGCAGCTGCCCTGATGATTAACCACATCTTTTCCCGTTTTGGGCTACCTCAAAGGATTGAGTCAGACAGAGGTAGCCATTTCACCAGCGAGGTAATGACAAAGATGTGGGAGATACTGGGGGTCAAAAGGAAGTTACACATTGCTTACCGGCCAGCTTCTTCTGGGGCAGTAGAACGCTACAACCGGACCATTGTGAGCATCTTAAAAAAGTTTGTGGCATATTCTGGGCCAAGTTGGGATATCCGATTACCTCTGGTCCTAATGGCCATCAGATCTACCCCTTCATCTGCAACTAAAATGTCACCATTTGAGTTGATGACCGGACGCAAGATGGTGCTTCCCCAGCATTTGCTCTACAGGACCCAAGAGCAGACACTGATAAATGCCTCCACAACTCATGAGTATGTGGAGAATTTAAGGAAACACCTTCAGCATGCTTTTGCCTATGTTCAGCTGAATCTAAAAAGATCAGCTGATAGCATGAAAACCCACTACGACCTGAAGACCACCAGGAAGAAATATACTGTGGGAGACCAAGTCTATCTATACAATTTCCAAAGGAACCAGGCCAAACAGCGAAAATCTTTGCCTACATGGAAGGGACCGTTTGAAATTATAGACAAAATCTCCCCTGTAGTCTATAAGATCCGCATCCCCAAAGGTAGTCTGGCGGAAGGGGAAGACAAGTGGGTCCATATTAATCAGCTAAAGTGTTGCCATCCCAGGCACACTCTGCAACGACTGGAGGAATCCTCTGGAATCCCAGAGGGGGCCGCCCCAGAGTAATTCAGTTCCCATCCTAAAATAATCCACATATAGTCTCTAAAATATTATGATTTGAAAAAAAAATGTTTCATGTTATATCTTGTTTTAAAATAAGACTGCAAAATGTATCCTGATGTATAAAATGTATATGCTGCCCCACCATTAATAGTGATGGTGAAATGTCTGTGAATAGGTATTGCCGCTTTTGCTTTATCATCCTAGGAGAGTTGAAACCAAAGATCCAAGAGGCCCGGGGTACCGCCCAATTTTCCCATCAGGACCGGCGAGGAGAACCGATCGATCCAACAGGATGGAGGAAAAGATGCTGAACTGTGCCATCTATGGAATTGGAAGAAGATGAGGCGAACATCCCAGATCTTGCGAGTTCCATCAGTGAAAGATCAGAATGACCATCGCAAGAGGGGGGGCTTGTGGGATGTTTTTACCCATGCATCCAAGCCCTACCATAAAACTGTGCATTACTGGCATTGAAAACATCATGATGGCCAGAACTCCCCAGAGAGTGCACAGGGAAAACATGAAGAATAGGCTGCCACCCATTTTTGCCTATGTTGTGAGCACAGGAGGGCACTGCCTAAAACCACCATTGGGCTACACACACAGTAGCCTGAACCCATTGGGAATGGCAATGCTGATTGCCAAAAGCAACCCAGAAATGTGGGGAATTAATTTTCTTAATGTTAAAATGGATGCAATACTGGTGCTCACCACTATCAGAAAGCCGGCGTTTTAAAACCACCAGACTTGTATGTACAACTGAACAAATGAACCCAAACCAGGCCAAGGAAAGACTTGCTAAGAGGTGGATACAATGTAAAACTATATTCTGAAATGACTTGAAGGAAATAATTATTTAATGTATATATAAAAAATAGCTGGGGATGTCAGCAGCTTAAGTGAATTTGGGTTTAAAGCCACTAAAATCGAAATGTTTAGAATACATGAGTGACCTACTTGTGAGTGTCACATAGGTTGCAATTGTTTAAATGTCATAGTTTTTAACTTAGAATCAGCATTCTAGCTGCATGTGCAAAAATTGTAAGTTGGATTTGAATGTAGAAAACTGGGAACTAAAGTGACATTTAGCTGAATTCTGCCTGACAACTACCCCCGACAGGAGTTGAACTGGCTCAACAACTCTTCCCAGGCCTAGCTGCATTCTGCTGCCCCTGCCAAAAGGAGATGACACCTCTCTGATTGAATTAGGGGAGTGGCACCTGGGGACTACAGGAAACTAAACAAAGCACTGTCCTGGACTCAGGCAAATGTTATATTGGGGGGGTCGTAAAATGGCTTCCTCTTGGGAGAAACTGGGAGGGGCAGTGCCTGTGAGAGCCAGCTGAGCTTGGGGGAAGTGGATAAACCAGAAGTTCCACCATGTGCTTTGGAAAACCACACCCCTTTGGGGCCAGAGCATGATTTTAAAAAGATGGATAAATCACAGTGCGGACTTGTCAAAATTATATAAATAACATCATCATTTTTGTGATTTTTCTGTGCACATTTCAAGAGGTGTTAGGACCCTGTGGGATGTTCTTGGGGATAGTAGCGGAAAAAAGTTTGTTACTTCAAATGTATGCATGTTAGAAATCTGACACTTTATCATCTGAAACCCATATCCCTGGTGCACATTTTGTAAAATCTGGAAAGGTTTAGAGGTCGTTATCTGGATGAAAAGTAGAGAATTCTGTCATAAGTGGACACGACATTGTACAAAGACAGGGATCGGATGGTTTGGTGCTACAGACAATATGTTAACTGGACCTATAATATTAGAAAAATGGTACATAGATAAATATGTATTTGGGTCAGAAATAGATTTGTGTGCAATTTGACAAGGGGATGTTCCTCTGACCATAAAACCCACAGCATCACTCTGACACTCCATTTCTTTCCCCCAGTCAAGGGAGAGAGGAAAGCTTGGCCAATGATAAGTGAGAGGGGCAGGCTTAGCTAGGCCCAGGCACACACCCATTTTCAAAACACATAAAAAGAAAGAGCCTCTGGAACCCAGGTAGGGACATTCACTTTCCACTTTCTTGCGGGACGCTTTGCCGGCAGACTTCAGACTTCACATCCAGAGATCCAGACTTCAAATCCATCAATCTCCAGAGACCAGAAATGAACTCCAGAATTTGTAGCAGAGAGGCCTGAATCCACAAGCTGAATCCTCTTCAGCAGGCCTCAAAACCAACCAAACTATTCAACAGCCGGGCAAGCTGTTTGAATTCTTTGCCAAGAACTTTTGCAAGAACCTGTAGTAGTATCTAGAAAGCAGTGCTGTATCTGGAACCAGAGAGAACCAGAGACCAGATCGCTGTGAAGAACTGCTAGCAGAAGTCCATCCAATCCTGACCCGATCGGTGACAAAGTCGCATTCCTGTCCAAAATCTAGTGTGAGTACCCAGCTAGCACTGTGCCAAAACCAATCACTTAGTTTAAAATAATCTAATCCAAACTATTTTAGCTTATTAGAACTGCCTCCTAGAATTGTGCCATTCTGTCATCTTTAAAACTGAAAACTGTCATCTGTCATTCTGAGCTTTAAAATTTCAAATCTGAAAAACTACCTTTACTAAATCGGCCGTATCTCCGGAACCGTTTGTTCTAGGAGCGAGCTTTAACTGACTTGCTACCCCTTATAGTGCCTCCATAATTGAGCTCGACGCACGCAACTAAATTTGCCGCGATTTGACATTTTGCTTAATTTTAGCCACGTGTAAAAAGATTTGTCCTTGCTTTCCTTGCTGAAATTCGTGTGCAACCTGACAATCATTCATAGAGCATTGCTAAAGTGATCCTGAATTAATTTAAGTATCTCTCACTCACCCTGAACCTCCTATAGGGAATTAAAAGCCTTTTTAGCATATTTATCACTTAATTGCAACCACATCTAAGTATATTGCCTGTGTTTAAAACTCTTACCTGTTTTCCTCTAAGCTTGCTAGGGGGGAACTGAATTATATTTGATTGCATTCCTGAGAACTGTGTGCTTTCCTCTTATCTCTTTACCTTGCATAGAGCGGGGGGGGGAATTGTCAAAGAAAAGTGATTACATTGTCTTTTGTTGAAGTCACATCAAGTTTATTTTCTGTACTGCATTTTCATTCATCATTGCATTGTCCTTGAAGCCATAAAAGCATTCTCAGCTACTTTATCCTCTCTATATCACTTCTAAGCCATCAAAAAGAGTGTACCACTGTAACATTATCCATTGTTGATCACTATCATCTTCACAAGTGTGCTATCAAACATTAATTTATTATAAAAGTGTGATATATATATATATAAATATATATATATTGTTTAATTTTGCAATAAACCTTTTAAATTTGCAATACAAACCTACTTCTTGGCTCAGCGGGGTCAGGGGGATTCTGAGAGAGGGGTGTTATATAAGGGTTGTCATCCAGAGTAAATGAACTAGACATACAAATACATCAATAAGGGCTTCCATCAGCATCCCAGACTGGGCATTGACTTAGCTGTAGTGTTGAATTGAAGTCGCTTACATACATGAGTCATATTGATTAGTGTTTATTCACCCTTATTTACTTCTTGATATTAAAGCAGTATTTTACCATCTCCTTTGAGTCTGTCTAGTTATTTGGTCTGAGACATTTCGTTGGTAATTCCATCTAGATCACAGATACTTCAAGGTGCTAGAGCACAACAGTATCAGGACATATGCTACTAATGTTGTATGAATGAATTTGACTCTGGGTAAAGAGAAGCATTTGCTCTTCATTAAGGCTTTTCTAGAGCATCAGGCAGTTTTGAAGGGGGCCCATATAAGGGGGGTGGGTCATGTGTCTATCCTCTGCCATGCAGCAGAAGCTAACAGAGGGTGATGAGGTGGTCCTCCCAATGCCACTTTTGGGTCCATGATTCACTGGCTTAGGGAAGGATCCATCCCCCTGAGTTATCTGCTTAGTGCCTAGGGAGAGACAGTGGACCACATGACAAGATAAATTCGAAGAACGTTTAGCTTAAAATCTTACAATGAAGCACAAATGTGGGTGCCTCTTTGGAGAAATACTCTCTGTTTGCTTTACGGAGGGGTATCACGTGCTTGTGACTATCACCAAGCAAGGTGAGAGAATAGTATGCACCATTCGCATCAGTGTTACTCTGTAAAACCTACTCCTTTATGTATAGCTAGTTATTGCTCAGACAGGATTTGGTTTCAGCCACAGTGAATCAAAGCTGCAACTCATAGCTAGGGATGAATGCCTGTTCAGTGTTTCATTGATGTGCTCTGTATATGAAGGCTTTGTAGTTTATCGGGGTGCATAGAATGGGAGAAGGGTGCATGCATATGTGCATCTCGTTTACATTAAATACACAATGTCCATCATGCTGTACTTTATCACAGCTGCCAAAATCCTCCCCTTTACCTATGCATGCTCTGTAAAATGAAAGAATGCAAATACTATTCCTGCAGTGCCAGACCCCCAATAAGGTACATTTGAGAGGCTGCTTATGGTGCCACCGGCCTGGGGTAAGAATTTGGCACCGGATTGGCAATACAGTCTTCAAATAAGCCCCAATTATAAGGGATATGGCATAGGATGAGGGATCAATGGAAGACCACACACTAACCAATGGGGGTACCATTCACTTTTATTTATTTATACCAAAGAAACCAGTTAGGGTAAGACCTACAGGATCTAACAGGGAGATGCTTTATAAACATAGGTTTGATTCAGTTGATCAGTTTAGTTTAGTGTAGTTATTTACATCATGCAAAAAGCGCATATGCATCAAAGCGCTACAAACACAAACACAAACAAACAACATCAAAGGTTAGTTTGCAGGAATCAAACAGCAAAGAAACGGTACTATCCAGAGCATAAACTAGGTCCTAAGATAAAATTATGCAATCATTTAGAATAATTCTTATATTGGTGTCAAATTAAACATGATTAAAGGTCCAACAGAGGTTCAAGGAGAACCCAGTCAGGTGATGGGGATATTGAAGTCCTAGTCTAATGTATGACTATGACCCTGAGTCCAAGTTCATTAGTCTTGGGCTATTCATGGTCAGAATTGCATTAATCACCCTAAGCAGTTCACACAAAGTCACTTGCAGTTCCTGGATGTTCCAAGCGTTCCAGTGCATTTTTGTAGTGTGCACCAAGGGTGTCCCTCTGGGGCTTGTAGCATGACAACTGGTGTTGAGTCCTGTAAATTATAATGTATTGAAGAACAGATGCTGACAATCTATTTCTTCCCCATCTGTCCCATGTGGATTTTCAGGAGGTAGTTATTATTTCAATGCTTTCCCCCCAGTCAAATTTCAAGAGGTATTAAGCCTTCTTCCCCCTGCGTGTGTGAACTGTGGCAACAAGGAATTAAGAGGCTGACCAAGTGGTGCCATGGTTATTGTTGTAGGCTTTTATCTAACACAAAAAGATAAACCTATCTATCCTTAACTCTAATGGGGTTTCACTACCTAAACTAAGGAAACACGGGTGCTCGTCAGGAAGTCCATGAAAGTCCAAATCAAAAAGGCACCATCCCAGTCCAAAAGCTCCTACCCTCCCTGTGAATACTGTGAGAAACCTGAGGGTATCCACTCTCCTACTCCCCCTGGATCCTCTTCTTAGGTGGCCAGGTATAGGCCATCGCTTTTGGATCTTGACCCTGGGAGTGGGAAGAGGGTGCCCTCAGGCGAGACATGGTATCCCCCTTTCCATATTGAGAACCAACCTAACCCTCCTCTGGTCTTTATTGGCTATTGTAAAATATCTCCCCTCATTTTCCCCCATTCAACCTATGATAGCACTGGGACGAAGAAGAGGTGACTAAGAGGAGTGAACACCAGTAACTCATTTCACCACTCTAGTACTGAAACAAGGAAGATGCCTGCAAAGTACTGTTAAGTTCAGGTATGTCTCTTTAATTTCAGACAGGCAATACCAATTGTGGACTCACACCTGGAGCCTATCAAGTGGTTTCAGGTATATAAGAAGGGACGAAACCAGCAACAGAGAGACCGACAGCAAGAGCAGCAGACGATCCTGTTCAAGAGGCGGCAGCCGTGGTAGGATGTGCAGAGGAGCCCAGACACCGGCAGACAATCCCAAAGTCCTGTGGAGCCCAAGGAAATTTGGGTCATTAGAATTCCACAGGTGTCAGAGCCTCCATAGTTGGGAGCTGTAGTTGGAGTTGTGGCCAAAGGAAAAGGTACAGAGTCCACGCCAGCATCCGCAGAAGGGAGGCAGAGCTCCCTCAAATCACAAAGAAGCATTTGGAGAGCAAGCAGGACTTGCGGTCACAAGCATACCAGCAGGTGGAGCCGAAGTAGACTGACACAGCTGCCCAAAAGGAACACCAAGGACCGGTGAGTGAACGGGAATATCATTCGAAACCGGGATGCTCCTAGGGGCTGCATGGAAGCGATTGAATGCCGAATGTAGTAAACGAAATGTACAAATTGAAATAAACCCGAAGGCACGGGTTGAGTGAAAGTTAAGCGGCAAAGGAAATATTTGTTAATATTGAATACTGAACTGAATGGAAACTTATTGAATACCAAACTGAATGAAAACTTTATGGTCAGAGCTATGATTTAATTTAATGAAAGCTAAACGTGAAAGTGCCCATTGGAAAGTGTGGAAGTTTGCAAAAGAGTATGGCAAGAAAGCTGGGGAGGAAATAAAACCACTACAAAGTGAAGTGGATGAATGAATACAGTATGGCAAGGTCAAAGACTGACAAAGGATATGTGACACATTGTGGCAAGGCCAAGAGGCTAATCTGGCGAAGAATTGACGTTCCCATAATAACTGCACCACAGGTATAGCCAAAAATATCTGGGCATTTATATTTGGGTTTTGTTTTTTGAAAGTCATGTGTGATTATGGAACACTTATTGCCCAGATCTGAGAAAGGCACATGACGTGCCGAAACACGTGTTATCACAAAGGGCACTCCTACGGGAATTGAATAACAGGATTAAAATAACTGGACAATTTCTTTGGCTATACCTGTGGCGCAGTTATTGTGTGAAAGTCAATTTTTCTATGCTTACAGCGGAAGTAGGGAACATATCCTCTGATTCCTCTCACATGCACGTGACACGAAACACTGGAGAGGAAATGGGTCGCCGGGCACCAGATGTTGATATTTTTAAACCCCATACACACAAAAAAGATAATCAGGAGAATCCAAGAGCGTGTGAACCTTCACATAAAGCCAAGAGGCTGACAAGGAGAGTGTGAATCTGTACACAGGGGCAAATGCAGAATAACCTGTATGTGCTGAAGAGCCTAGGATTCCTGTTTGCGTGACATGTGATGGGTGGACCATGTTGTCTGGCAACTGCGCCTAGACCAGGAAACCCTCCATTGTGAAAATCAGAGACATTGTTGAAGTAAACCAAGAAGAAGTAATTTAAATTAACTGTTAACTCGATCCAGAAGGAGTGGCAAGTTGATCTAGAGTTTTGTTGAACATTGAAAGACTGAAACCAAGTATAAGTTGGGAAGTTGAAGTCTTGTGGAAGGGAACCCTTGAATTGCAATACAGTTTTGAGGATGGAAGCTTCAAGACTCTTTTCTTTGAAACTGTGTTGCCTTGAACATGGGGAAGGGAACACTGAGGATTTGTGGAGCTGTGTTACATTGAACTTGGGGACGGTAGCCACAAGGATTTGTGGATAGGTTTTGAACTTGAGAAAGATAAACTTAAGACTTTTGTGGAACTTTCTTGAACTTGGTGAAAGGGAGCTGAAAAGTAAGCTGGGAGCTGGAAAAAGCTCAGGACTTTGTTTTGATAACTACTTTTTTATTGTTGACATCCCTACGGATTGGTTTGCTTTAGTTGTAAGGGCAAGGATAGGTTTTGGACACAGACAGACTTTTAAGTTAAACCTCATGACGCAGACCTTCCTTAGTTTTGTTCAGGTAGGGAAATCCTACCTTAGCATAGGGCAAGTTAGGCTTTCAACCATACTCACATTTGAGTTAATAAAACATTTTATTCTGAACTTTGAATGTGTTGTCTGTGTCTTGCTTCATGATGCCTTCACAATACAAAAAACAATAACTAAAGTTTGGATTCTTGTTCTGACCCAGGTGAATGGCTCCCTTCTCATGGATAAAAGTATTTCGAATTAAAAGTTCCATAAAAGTTCCAAAGTTTCCAAACAAAGACAGTCCTGAAAAATGCTCACTGAGCTAGGAGAATGGCTCACTTCTCCTAGCTGGTTCCCCAATGTTCTGTATGCCTTTCAACAAAACCTGCAGTTCTTTCAATGAGAGTTTGACACATTCCGCTTTCTTTGTACTCTTTAACTTGTCCACACTGGGACAATGAAGATTCTCCCGAAGTCCCTCTCAACTCCTCAGCACCTCACATTTGTGGAACTGCCCAGGGAATGGTGGTACAAAGTAATTTACTACTATCTCTGCTTCTTCATGGTTTACAGTCTCAAATCTTCCCGTCCCTCCCAGACTTGTTCTTGTTCCTGTTACCCTATCCCAGGGAACTCTTCACATATTTCACCAGGGGTCACAGGTCCTCTCTCGTTGCTTCTTCTTCCATGCTATTTCTGTGGCCTATTTATCTCCATGATCAGTTACTTCTGGTGGTCTTGGCGCAGTTGTCGTACCAATTAGTCCGCTCACGACAGGTCATGCCACCACCACAGTCTCTCGTACTTTCTGCACATACACCTATGCGGCTCTGCTGTAGGCTATGGTAGGCTATCTCAGCGCTGTTGTCGGAGCGGACGGTCCACCCACTATAGGTTATACAACCACCTTTCCATCTTTCTTTGTGTATTGCACCAGCTCCCAGCTGACTTGCAAGATGCTTCTTGGGCATCCTGCTCTTTGTCTTTATAATCTTGGTGACATGCCTTGCTGCAGCACCCCGGGGCCCAAGTTCAACCTCAGAGGCTCCAAGGCAGCCTCCTTGCTCCTTAAAGATATCTGTGTCAGCCCCAGGACAGCTGGCAAGATATTTTCCTTCCATCCTGCGGTTTGTCTTCTCTTCACTCCTAAACTGCCCAGCTGTAGTCTTGGGACGCCCGGTTTTACTCTTCTGACAGGTTTTCTCTTTCGGCCGGCTTCTCCTTCTCTCAGCCTTTTGTTCCACCATTCCTTCTTATTCTTCTTCCAAACTGCCTCACTGCAGCTGCACAACACCAGGCTTTAAACTCCCCGGCTTTCTGCCGGTTTCCTCGGTTCTTGGCTTCTCTTTGACCAAGACTTATTCTGCCTCCTTCAACTTCACTCTCCGGTTTGGAGAATTGAATCTCCCGAGCCTGGCTTTTGGCCTGCTGGGTTCCCCTTTCACCTGCTTCACTCTCTAGTTCCTTTTTGGTGTATATGTTTTATGGCTTGAACCTCCTCAGCATAACATTGGTTTGATTGACAGAAGCTGTGGGAACACGGTTGACGCTTTGCTGTAGGGTTCTTGAGCTCTTCTTCATCTCAGTCTTTTCAACATTCAACACCGAAGTAGTTCCATCAGTGTTCCTCTTTTCAGTGCTGTTAAAAGAAAGACTAAAATTACCTACCTGGTCTTTCTTTGGCTTCTTAACCACATTAGAAATAACAGGCTTGGAAGAAAGAAAATGACAACAGTATACACTGGTACTTTCAGTAGAACTCGTCAAAGGTCTAATAGGATTCTGGGTCTCAAGGGTGAAAGCATAAGGATGTTTCATCATGGGGTGAGAATCTTTACCCCCTGAAGGATTTGATGTTATTACTGCCCTGTGGGGATGAGGTTTAGAGATGCTTTGCTCTTGATTTATGTTTTTGTAGCCAGGAGGGAAGTCCTTCCCTATAAGGTCCTCCCGCAATGTATGTCCCCTAGGAGGACTATCAGTTAGCAGCCTCAGCACCCTAGCCTGATAGGAAAGGGCTGTCCTCTGGGGAGAAGTGACGAGAGCAGGTGAATCACCACAGTACCTAGCCCCTAACAAAGTTTGTTCCTGTTTTCTCTCAACCTCAATACAGAACCTCTCAGTAAGTCATGGATAACCGTCCATCCCTACCAACACATATATTGTAATGTTGTGCTGTGATGGATTGCCATCTGGCTACGGTATAGAAGCAAGAAGGAAATCTGCTAGTCAGCTCTCCTTTTCATAAGCTCCATGCTAAAAACATAGTGTAAACATGTGCCCTGCTGGATCAGTATCCTGATATGCAGCACCTGCTCTCCAGTGGCTCCGAGCAGGTTCAGGGGCCACAGGTGCCAATTTGACAGCAGCTGTGACAGCCAAGCCTCTGTGCAGGTGCTATATTTAAGGTGTTCACCCCTGTCCCAAAAATGAAATAACTATGAGGGTTACTATTCATGTTAAAGTTAAAAGAAAAGCCATACTTGAATTTTAGTTATGGTGGCTAGTACCTCTCATAATTATACAAGCCACATCAATTTGATATCACACATGTGACCGCCCTGTTAGTCCAGCCCCGCTGTAGAAGGGTTATATGTAGTTCCCCAGACAGATTATCTCTGCTGCTCTCAGCAAGACTGTAGCCCTGGGGATTGCCTCACTTCGATCCTTTCTGAAGGCAGGTACCACCCTTCACAGTGAGACAGCCAATGCACATGAAGCTGTCCTGGGAAGAGTAATCATAGGAAACACCCTTCACAAAAGGACTAGCCTCACACCAGTTTGCTGCATACCAAAAGGGCTGTTGATGTTATTGACAAGGGATGAGGCAGGGTGAATGTAGAAGGAGGGATCTCAAACCAGCTGGAGGAAGGTGCCACCATCTTCTCTCTTCCTTCCAGTCCCCTTCACTTCCTTTAACACAAAGCACTTTGGGTGTGATGTCAGACGTCAAGGTCCACGCTGTACTGCAACAGGGATTGGACCATCAAAACAGGCTTGCTTTTATCCAATCACCTAGGGACTGTTGACTTTAAAAGAAGGATCTTCCACTCCCTGTGTGGGGAGAGTTGGCTCACCAAAGCCCTTAAGCAAAGCTGAAGACTGAGTATCCAAGGAAGAGGCACGCTCTGCTCCCCAAACATTGAAGGGCATATTGGGGTGACCTGTTGCTTGGGCAAAACCTGCATCTCGTTCAGGCACACAGCTGCCCAGGGCCCCATGGTTAAGTACCCCTGCAAGTGTTTTCCAGCCTCCCCCATGCTTGGAGCAGGGGAACAAGGACTAAACATATCCATCAGTCCCTGGATTAGCATTCACAGTAATCTGAGAGTCAAGACAGCCAGGATCCATGATTTTTCGGCCTCAAACCACTGTGAGCCGTAGATTGTGATGTTCAACCCTCTTCAAACCAAAAGGATCTTTGCAGCTGCCTTTGGCCCTTGACCAATCTTCGAGCTGCAGTTCTTCACTCTCATATCAGTTTGCTATTGTACTGTACCAGCTGAGTGCATCGTTACCCCAGCTCAAACCTGAAGATGATCGTTGTGCCTGCTGCCTTTGCACCACTATTCAAACTGCCTACATCTTTATGCCGATCTTTGGCAGTTGACCAGACCCTGGGGGATGCTTTGAACCACAAATTTCCAACGCTGCACCAGAGCCACCCAACTCAGTTGGTGCATCCAGTCAACAGCATCTTTGCCGTCGAACCGACTGTCGAAACGAACATGATGGCCCTCATAAGCCACACCTCACTGAACACCAGTTCAAGCCACCATTTGAACTGCCAGCATCTTTGCTGCCACACTTCATTACTAGTCGAACTGACCCTTGTGTCCTCATCGAACCATGACCCTTGACACTGCATTGGACAGCCTGTTTCGAACAGTGCATCCAGTCACCAGCATCTTTTCCTTTGAACGTGTGTTGAACTGACCCAGGTGTGTCTTCTAAACTAAAGCTCAACCCTAGCCGACACCTTTTTTCTGTCTTCAACAGCGTAACCCATGCATTCAAGCCTGATTAGAACTGCACGAACAGCACTGAGAGGCCTGGTTTGATGTGTCGAACTGCCAAGCATGGTATTATTGACTGATAGGGTCCCCTTGCCTTGTTTGCGTCCTGGAACTGGTTTGATCACTTTTATCCCTTCTTGCACTCAAGAGCATATCCTTTCTAGAACATTGTGCTTATTACTTGCCTTTTAGCAATGATTCATTACCTGTGGGCCTCATTCCGACCCTGGCGTTAACCAAGGCGCTATTAGCGCCTTGGTTGACGCCGGTATTTTTCCAACTCCGCCATGATGAATGGCGTAATTACCGCCCCATTCCAAGGTTGGCGGGGGCGGTAATTCCCCATTCACCATGGGCCCTTCCCCATTCCCATTTTTGGCCCATAGGGCTCAATGGGAATGGGGAAGGCGCTAATTACGGCACTGTAAATTACGGTGCCGTAATTAGCTCCTAGGTCCCTTTGCGGGTTGGTTTTTTAACGCCTGCAAAAAGCAAAGGGAACTCGGAATAGGGCGGTAAGGGTTTAACGGCACCGGTCTCGTTACCGGTGACTGTTAACCCTTACCGCCCTACTCGGAATGACCCCCTGTATCTTGCTATCTGTGCATATTCTGTGTTCTTTACTCAGAGGTGGGTTTTGTGTATTGTTTTGCTGTTTAGTTATTTTCGTAGATGGTGTGTTTAATTAAAGTATATATTTTTTTTATAAAATCTTGATTGGATATTTATTTCCTTTCATTTGGACTGTTATCGTTTTGTGTTTAGGTTGCTACTGGATCACATTCACACCTCTCTTGAGAGTATAGCCTTCTCAAGGCACATGTCACCAAAACAGGGAAAGGGGGTATATCTCTTAACTGTGCCTTTCTTACCTTTATGACAGGAATCTCGATAGTTTTGTAGCCATTTCAGTGCTGAGTAGGCACTTTAGCCTCTACACACCCTTGTACTCCTGCGCAGCTGAAGTCATTTTATTACAAACGCAAGGTTAACTGGTCTTGTATAGGGTCCTTTTACCATTATGGCATTTTGGGGCATGAGGCCTTGTCACTAAAGTTGTATGGGTGGTTAGTCAGATAGAGGGGAAAGGCAGATCCTAAACCTGAACTGAAATGTTGATCGGTGCAGGGCAGCAATACCCAATGTCGTGGTTAGATGGTTTGCATCTGTAGAGTGCCCCACACGCCTGCTTGATCAGAACCCTCTGATGGGAGGTGAATGATAGCCATAAAAGATAAGGGACACGGTTAAGTCAATGGCTGAGAGGTGACGGTTATCTCCCACCTCCCTCTGAGCCACCTTAAAGTTCCAGAAGGAAGATACTGCAGGAAGTAGGGGATTTTAAGCCCAGAGGCCAGGAGCACCACTGTGAGTAGAATAAGGAGACCAAAAAAGAAAAAAAGCACAGGGTTTTCCCGGGGAGGAAGGAGGGCACAACTAATGGGGTGTTGAAGGTTGGTATTATTACCAAGGCATTGCACTCTCGATGTTTGACAGTGGATGAATTTCCTTTGGAAGAATTCAGAACCCCTGAGGTGGAAGACATGGTGAGCTATACAAAATGCTTCCTCCATTTGATTGGAATCCTGTAGACTGTACAGAGGGCTTTGATGATGTGTCTGCATCTCTTCAATCTGAGGATATGTCTGGCAACCCTGTTCAAGACTCTTTATAGGCATTTCAAAACTGCACTATTCCCTTTTCCTAGGGGTCTGACTAGGGCTTAAAATTGCCCCAGGCACCAATGAAAAAGTGGCCCAACATTGCAAATGGCAATTCATTCTTTTTGTGACAGACTGTTTGAGTGATACCCAATGGGAGGTTTTTGATAAAATGTCAGGAAAATTGTGCATTTTAAAGATTATTTATTGAGTAACACTGGTCAAAACTACTAGCCGCATGGTGAAGTAACTTATCATACTGGCCCACATAGTCCAAAAAAGTGGCCCACACTAGCATTTTGCGTTTATGGTTCGGGCATTGCCCTATTGCCTTGTAGGCCAGTCGGAGCCTGCTTTTCATTTACTTAAAGAACTTTGAAACCTGCTTATGTTTGTAAAATCTATGGGCCTCATTACGAGTTTGGAGGTAGCCATGGAGCTATTGGCTCGATGGCTGCCTCCAAACTGGGTTCCTTTTCCGGGTTCCTGCAATGGGGATTTACCGGGTCATTCTGACATAGGAGGACCTGGTAAATCCTCCTTGCAGGAACCATTCCCCATTCCCATTTGAGCCTCCATAGGGCTCAATGGGAATGGGGATGGAGGTAACAACGGGCACATTATAAGTGTCCCGTTGTTACCTCCTTCTTCCCCTCACGGGACCCGGAAAGCAGGCCTGGTTTTACCAGGTGTCCGATCCGGGTCCCGCGATGGGAACCCTGTGATCAGCCCTTACGGAATGAAGGGGGCCGGTCCCGTACCGGCCCACTTCATTCCGTGGCTGCAAGCCTCGTAATGAGGCCCTATGTCTGAGTAAGAACACAAGCCATTTATAGTTCCAGTTTATCTTTCTAATTTTAGGTATTACCCACATCACAGCCCTAAAATCGCATTTCCAACAATAGGGATAGAATAACTCAAAATGTAGCCATAAGAGTACTATATAATCCCAGGAACATATTTAATATTATAAGTCTTACTGTTCTGTTAAATGAAAAGCTGAGATTGACAATGGGCCTCATTACAGGTTTGGCGGTATCCTGCCGGTAAATCTGATGGGATACCACCAAACTGGAATTACCATTAGTGGCACTTAGAAGGCCGGAATTATGGGCATATTCCAAGTGCCGGCAACAGTGGTAATTCCCCATTTCATGGAGTCCCATAACACTTCATGGGGGGAATTGCCAGTATGACCTGCACCAGTAATACTGGTACCGGTAATATCAGCCTTTTTTGGTGGAGGGGTGCTGGCCACCCCACCACCATACTTGTAATATGCTGGTCCAGAAACATGCCAGTAAATGGAATTACCAGCATGTTATTTCTGGACCAGCATACTTGTACTTGGGCCCATGCATGGTCTTGCTACAATAATTGGTACCAATGATTCCTAAAAGGATGGCGTCAACAGGTACAGGTAATGTAGCGCCACACTTGGCATCCCCTCAGTGCTGTCTTGTGGAATTTCACAGCGACTACAATTATCCTCTTCAACTTTGGGTTTTTACAATAATCATGACTTCTTGGTACCTTCTTTCTTTCAGCCCAACATCTGTCCATTTTGTGAGATAAGACACAAGGCGATTGTAATGAATAATGAATGGTATGGTACTCGCTGTCCATGTCCTCAACATGCTTATAGACATGTTTTTTAATTGTTTTATTATTTGGATTAGCTGATGAAATCAACTTTTCAAGTACAGATTTTTCACGATTAAAATGTGATCTTTACATTATTACAGAAAAGGAAAAATACAAAATGATACACTTAATTAATAATGCATGATTATACTTTGCATCAGTTATTAAAGTTCAATAAAACACTTCTTGAAAGCTGTCAGAGACGATACTAGATGCTCGCTGCCATTTCATTCATAACATTAATAATTTTAAAAAAAATGACAATTTTATGAGTTCAACTGGTATTACTATTTCAAGAAAATGCACTATCGCTTTTATGACTGCAAATCTCGTACTTGAAAACATAAGTTGCCATATTTTATCTTTTCCAGCCACATCATACAAACAAAACAATTTCTCAAAATACTGACTTCCTTGTGCACTCAATTGTGGGCACGATACCACTATGTGTTGTAGTGTCTCCTTTTCTGTAGCAACATTACAATAACAACAAAAATTCATATCAGACGGTATTACATTTCTCCGAGGTAAATGTCCCCTGTGGGCCACAAATGTAGCCTAAAACGTAAGTATTTATTCCTTATTTGAGGTGATGGACATTTCAGTAAATAGCCTGACATTTGTCGGATCCTTTTATAGCCGAATCTGAGCGTATCAAAATCTTTATATTTCGAGCATTTTCCTCTGTTGTTTATTCAGTCCCATTGATACAATTTTACCTTCTCAAGTGTTCTTGACATTTCCATTACACAGAATTTGGGTCTACCAAGACTAGCCTTGTTCGCCAGAACCAAATGTATGTCATAGTTATTCCAAGATGGTAGGGTCATAAGCCACATCTCTTGTAACATGACAATGTCATGTAGTTCTAGGCTAGATATATTATTATTTATTAAGTGCTTAATACCTCTTGAGTTCCAGCTGACCAAGGAAAATGTTGAGTGGCTCTCTGGCCACAACTGCAAGCTCCATTCAGTGCTACTTGCTTTTCAGCTGTCTGATTCAACAAAGTACTCACTAAATTGGGCAAGCCAGTCACCCCACTTTCTGGTTGACTGGGCCTTGCTAAAATTACAAAGCCCAAATCAAAGTGTTGTGACTTGACTGCCCAAATAGAGTTTAGTACCACCCTGAAATGTATCCACAAAATCACTGATGTTCTTTTAGTCACCCCAGTATATTCAACCTGTTCAATGTCAATTGTGCCGATGTCATCTAAGGCAGGGATCTCACCAAAAATTGACAAAACTGATGTGCGATATAAATTATACTGGGTCGCTGGAAATGGACGATACACCATTGTAATTGAGTGTATGGCCCCCTTGGTGACTTGTCAAGGGGGCCATATGATTGTACATTTTCATTCTAATCTGATAATGCATTTTGCCTTTTGGAAAGTGCATGTAGCATGTATTTTTTGGCAATCGCCTTGGAAGCTGTGGCGGCTGCAGTTTGTGATTGATGTAGATTTTTAATAAATTGATTCGCTTGTGAGGAAGGGGTTGAGTTAACATTTTTGATGTTTTGGGTTTTCGTCTTCAAATCAACCTTCGTTTGTTTAGGTTTGGCTTTTTCCCCTAATACCTGATCACTCCTGCCAGAGAATAAAGCATAGTTTGGTTTTTGGTAACTTGATCAACTGCTCTAAACGCCTGCAGATCTTGGGTGGTTGATTTAGAATTTTCACAGACTAGATCAATAATGGGCTCTAGGATGAAAGGTACAGAGTGAATGTGTAACTTACTTTTGTTACATGCTCCAGCTTGTGTATCAGTTTGACAACTTACCGAGACCATTAGACTCTTGGAGCACAGTGTATTCCAAAGGTTTCCATAGTTTTGGGAATTGTTTGCTGCCAAGTTAGTTTGTTCAATTTGCAGTGATTGATGAGCTATTTTTGAATTCAATGACTCAAACAGCCTCGCCAATGAATGGATGGCGGAGTTCATTGAAGTTAGCGCTATTTCAGTTAAACCGTTTGTTATTTTCACATTACAATCCTCGTCTGAAGGCAAGGTATTTGGCTTCAATTTACGTGGTGTCAGAGCAGCAAAGGAGAGCTGCTTAACAGAATTCGACATACTAGAGTTCAAGAATAAATCAGGTGAATTAGACAAATTCTCAGGAAGTGTATGCGACGAAAAGCAAGACACATCCAAATCTATGTCAATTATGGCCAAATCTAGAGGAGCATTCACCTGGGATTTTTTTACCAGAGTTACTCCTGGGCCAGTTAACACGTTACAAAGCAGAACACTATCCGTGAGTGAGACATTTTCATTAGCAAAAACAACACGCGGAGGATCTACAACACTTTATACCTGAACATTCTGTAACTCCTGACCGGCAAAATAAACAAATTGTCTTTTTAATTCTTGGACATGCCTTTGCCTTGGCTTTGGTAGTCGCTGAAAGAGGGGTAGAACAACTCCGGCTTCTTTTCTGAACGCTCTCCGGGGAATTGTACGTAACAGCAGCGTCATTGGTTTTGTGCACTGCAGATACCGGGGGCATACCTGATTTCTAGGAAACCATACCCTGCTTCATTACTTAATGCAAAAACTGTTTCCCACTCAGAAACGGCTTCCTTACGCCGAAACAAGTACCAGTGAGTACCGCCCAACACATCAAAAACGCGACAAGCGCAGCAAAGCGGCCAAGCGGTATTTCCTGGTACTTGCTCTGGTGTGCGCGCGTAGTGCGTGTGCGTTCTGCATTTTATAGACCCGCCTTCACAAGGAAGTAACAAAGCCTAAACAAACAACAAAATAGGCAAGTTCCTTCAAGTTCTTTACTAAGGATATTAATAATAAAAGGCAAGATGTTAATTCACCTTGTGGGCAATGTAGTCCGAGGAAACAGTCCAAGCAAAATTAGCCGGCAAAACTTGATCCTTTTGGCAATAGAAACGCGGCCAAGTGGTACTTCCTGGTACTTGCTCCGGTGCACACGTATATTCAGATGCATATGCTAACCTCCCACTAATCTAAGTCAAACATATTTCTGATAATTATTGGATCTCCCGGTAACTCCTGCATATAATCTGTGACTTATTTCTTCTTGGACGTAACCTAACAACAACGTTTCCAAAGATGCTTGACACATATGGTCAAAAATATGAAGACACAATTAATGCCACCTTTTTCTCTCAAAGATGTCACAAAGCAGAAGTAATGGAACACCCAAAGGCTATAATTTTGAGTTTTTACACATACATTTAAATGAAAGTTGCATCCCTCAGGGAATAACAAAACAGGAGCACTCTGGGAAACATGGGAGTACACATTACAAATACATGGACTCCCTCATACTGCAGTCTCCATCTGAAGGTTCCTGTTGCCAACATGATCTACATGAACAGCATTAACAAATGACCTTGGATGATTATTTTACTTTCTCCTTGATAGAGGAATTCAGGTCACATCTGATCTGGGACCCTCGTTTCCAGTTCCATTATCCTCAATTGTGGTATCTGCCAGGCTCCATCCTCTCCCCATGGATGAATGGTAACCTTCGGTGAAACTCCTCATTTGTACACCTTCTAAACCTATGCCAAAGGCATGCAGATTGCCCTTAAACTGAAGGGTGATCTCACCTGTGCCTCTCTTGTCCAGGACTAGGTGTTTGATGACCCGTATGTCTCAGTGCCCCCAAAAGCCGAAATGATTTACTTTGGATCTTTCCCTGTGTTCCTTTCTCCTGGCCCTCCTTTTTAAGCATGCCTCTTGGCTTGATTCATATGAATCTGGATCTTAACCAGCTCTATCTCCTTCATGACCCAAGTCCAAGAACTGTCCAAGAAATCAGACTGCCATATAAATGTGCTATAATGCAACCTCCCTCTTAATATGTTCATGAGATGGAAGGAGCAAGGATCGTGGTCGTTTATGTTTGACTGCTGCAATAGGCTATACACCCTCACCCCCAAAAGTCTGGATCACCTTTAAATCACTTTATCATATAGCGGGCCTACTGGTGGACTGGACTCCATTACCTCGAACACACAGTTACCAAAGTTTGCTCTACTAGACCTGTAACATCTCTCTCTTCTATGTGCCTATCTGTGTAGCAGGCAAAGAAAAATATGTTTGGGGGCAGGCACTGCAGGTCCTGCCTCTGCAATGATCTGCCAACATCTGTCACGGCAGAAGAAACCAATTTCATTTTGTAGAAACTGCAAGACTGTCTTCTTCCAATAAGACTTCAACCTCTAGGTTGGACGTTGGCATATCCCAGTGCATCCCTTATAATAACAAGTATAACCTAGAACCAATACAATGTACATGTAAAAGAAGATGAAAACATATATCTTATGATGCTTGGTGAAGCGCTAGTGGTGTCATATACGGTCTCCTTTTTCATATAAATTCTTTGGGCAAGTGTTACTCTTACTAACAATAAACCGACAACAACATAAAACAGCAATAGAAATTAACCTGTTCTTTGGTTATCTCGACACTAACCACTTACTACATATCAGACTTCATTCCTTATGTGTGTTACTCCCTAGCAGAAATTTGCAAAAGCATGAAAGGCAAGACTTGTGTATATACATGTTTAATTTAAGAGTACATTATATGCCCAAATCCCTTTTCAATTTAAATCAATTTATGATCTACCTTTCTGAACTGTTCCAACATAGTCAGGAGTAGTCTTTTGATCAATCCTTGGGTTTCTGAGCATTGCTATCCTGGTGAGATGGCTTCACCGTTGCCAGAATGCGGGACCCCTGTCAGTGTCCCAAACGCCGACTATCGCTCATATGGTGGAAATTCATAGGCAATTCTCTGCATTCTTTTCCAAAGATGGAATATTCCGCAGTGGCATTCCTTTCAAAAAGAGTCCTAAAGCCAACAGGAGAGTCACATCGGCATGAATGCTTGGATTTGCTTTCCACTTTAATCCTTTTAATTTCGGGCAAAACCAGAACATATTTTCAAGTGACCTCTTTCATCGGGTAAGCCAGGCCGCAAGCAATGATGAGGCGGGATTCAAAGGGGCACAAAAGGAAACTTCTTTTATGAGGTTACAGTTCAGGTAAAGGTAGTAAATGGCAGAGCAGTAGAGTTAGCATCCACCCTGGTTGGCTCTCTCCAGTAAAAGTCCCTTCCACCGTCTCCCCTAGAGCCTGAATCGCCTTGGGGTTCCATTACCCACATAGCCTTCTAGTGTCAGGGAGGACACCCCAATAAGTGATGTGGATGCTACACATTTCCCATCAACCATATGATCATTTCACAAGTCCAGCACAATAGTACTTCTTTTGAACCCATTTTACATCATTTGTACAGTGTATAGAAAATACTATGCAGCTGCTTGCATATTCCGTTTCCCGAAATCCCAGTGCGATAGAGCCATCTAGGATCAGATCCCATAATGCAATAAAGGTCATAAAGGTGCCGAGACCATGCACATGCTATCGATGTGCCGCTGCCTGTCGTCTGTGGTTAACAATAAATACATTGCTTTATTCCATGCAAATCCCATGTCTGGATCTATAGTGGCTTCCTCCTAACATGTTACTGTATGATCTATCATAGTCGGCTGCGTTCTATCCCCTACCCCTTTTTGTAAACTCCAGTAAAATAGCCAATCCGTTTCTCATAAACTGCCTTTCGAGCAAAGCATCTCAAATTTCAGTAGATTCTGTCCTTGACCTTCTGACCACAATTTTGATTGAACATGCACGGAGTTATTAGTGAAAGTGAAACCCCTCTTTATTTCTGCAAATGTAATGTGTACGCATGTGATATTATCAGTGAATCTGTGGTGTAATGGATGATATAGCGTGTGATACCATCTGTGATATCATGAGCACTTTATGGTGGTAGCAAAGTTATAGGTGCTTTCACAACCATAACTTAGGTTTAATTGCTCTGCAACCATAACTTACACTTATGTAATGTTTTTTCACACACACGACATACATTATATGACATACATTATATGAAATACATTTGCTGTATTGAATATCAGCATTTCTCTGGTGACATGTACTATCCATATGCATAGAAGGAATAATGCACTATGCACAGCTACAACGCATTTCAATGTTTGGCAAATCTTTGAAATAGTCCGCTTCTGTCCTTCCCACATTGGCCAATGTACAATGTGCTGTGCGTTGGTTTTTCGCTCTTCAAACTCACTAAGTACGTAGGTTTTCTGTATTATTGGTTTGCCATCTGGCACACCAGTGTTGAGCTGCACTGGTTTTTATAATCAGTGTTTGCAATGGTCCTGGATATCAGATAAATGCATTTTTAACAGAATGTTCTGGGAGTAATTGTGCTCTTAACAGCCTTACAGTGACAGTTCTGTTGTTCTGCCATAATAAATATGTTTGATTACAGAGACCAAGAAAGGAACATGGACTCTGCGTGGAAAGAATAACAGCCTAACATTGCAAACAAACCATAATAGCTCTGTGTGTCCACAGTAAACAAAAAATAAAAAAAAATAAACAGAAGTGATAAGGAAGGGGAAGGAAGGCTTGTAGACATCTATTAATGGAAGACCGAGTCCAGGCCGTACCAGCAAAACAAACGGTGGGATGGGCGGTTCTACATGCTCGCTGCAGCACTGAGAACGTTGGCAGCCACCTGGCTAATTCGGTCGTTATTAACTCGGCATGCATTTTGGCGAATCTTGGCTGGTATAATAAGCCCCTTCCAAACTTGCACTATAGGGGTGCGCCATCATAAGCCTTTTTCCCCACCCCAATCGGCTAGCCCCACAGTCTTCTGAACCTTTACCCACGAAACCCCTGCATGTGCTTTCACCAAATTTGCTAATGCCTGCATGACTAAGGGAATACTACCATGCTATAGAGAAGGTCTGTGATGTACTTGGATTTCTGCAAAACCTTTGACGCTGTTCTACATAGAGGTCTATATAAGCAAGCCTGCCCATAATTGTGCAGGTTCAAGGCTGGGAGGTCTTGCTTCTTAATAGTGAAGTGATGAAAACTGAACAGTTCTGGTGAATGTTATTGATTCTGAGGAGATAGAAAAGGCAAAATAGATGTCACAATGATTAGCCCTTGAGACTATGGGCCTCATTACACGGAAGGCGGTAATCCAGGGTGCTATTAGCACCCTGGACCATGCCGGTAAATTACCGGCACCGCCTTGGCGGAAAGGGGATTTACCGCCCCATTCCAAGGTTGGAGGGGCGGTAAATCCCCCTTCCGCCATTGCCCTTCCCCATTCCCATTTCTGCCCCATAGGGCTCTATGGGAATGGGGAAGGCGCTAATTACGGCACCGCAATTTTGCGGTGCCGTAATTAGCTCCGAGGTCCCTTAGCGGGTTGGTTTTTAACGCCTGCAAGAAGCAGGCGTTAATTCCTCCAACCCGCAAAGGGACCTCGTAGTACGGCGGTAAGGGTTAACGGTCACCGTTGCCATTAACGGTGACCGTTAACCCTTACCGCCGTCCGTGTAATGAGGCCCTATATTTTTAATAATGTTATCAGCAACATAGCAATCGGATTAGGTATTTCAGGGATTCACGAAAGCAAGAGTGGCGGTCTGAGTATCAGCAGCTCAGATTAATGTTTTAAAGTGTATACACATCGGAACAAGGTTCTCAAGCTTCAAAGACAAGCATTTGAGGAAAACCATAGAGCAGTACATCATGGGAATAGGATCTTTAAGGTCATCAAACGAAAGAGGGATCCTAGGGTGATTTCATAATTTGAGAGTATACAACAATGTTAAAGGGCATGGGTGTTTGAAGCCAAGTAAATGCTAGCCATAGGGAACACTTAAGCTGAGGTAAAAGGAACACTCTTGTCCCTTCACTAGCCTCACCAGGAGTGATGTCCACTTAAGATGTATACTCAAATAAGATGTCACCTGAAAAGTCACCAGAGCAATGGATTTGTATTGAGATCATGTGTCTAATTGGGTGGTACAGAGTGGAGAATTAGGGAATTGTGCAGGGGTTGGGAGGTAGCATGGATTTTATAGAAGGCTCTCCGTTTTCAATCTCTCTGTAGCCCTAACCATTGAAGGAGTTATCCTTCCACTTTCCTCAAAAGCCCAATTCTTAGAAATTGCAACTGATGGAGGTATTACCTGTGTGTGTCTCGCAACCACTGGAGTAGCCGCTGAGGAAAATGGTGGTACGAACTTGTTAGGCAGCATTATATGCAGTACCCTATGGAAACACCACACACAATTAAGACTACAAGTGACAGTACAAATTCACCTTTGGTACAAGCCTGTACTACACAGTAAAGTGGTAGCGATGGCCGATCAGCCAGACTTATTTCAATAGGAAGTGAGCAGTATCAATAGTTACACAAAGGATAGCAATTACTATGATTCAAACAAACACTGACTCAAGGTTTCTGAGTAAAAGAATATACATTTATTTACATTTCACTAAAGTAAAGCAGTTGAAAAATCACGTTACCAATACACCACACCACTCCCAATAGATTCTGGTCAAGTTTAAACTCAAAACGAAGTGTGAGCAAAATGGCATCCAGCAATTTAAAAAGGGAGGGAAAAACGAAGTTAGGCTAAAATTGAGCAGCACCAACAGGTAAGTAAGCAGGGCAATCTAGAAAGAGGAACTACACTGATGGAATCAAATAGGCTTTGGGCCAAAGTCAATAGGACAAAAGTCTTTTGCTCAAGATCACACCGTTCAGGGTAGTTCACGGTTAAGTCTTTGCCAAGAGTTCCGGACAGAATTGGCTATCCGGCCCACTGTAGCTCTTTATAGTGAATTCGACCAGAGGAGGGAGTCATGGTTTACAGTTTGGGCAAACTGGTTGGTCCCACCAGCTCAGGGGAAGAAGATTCCTGGAGGATCTTCTCTGTCGTTGGAGTTCGAGGATTCGGACCTGCAGCAGGGCTTCACCGGATGGTTTAGTCGTGGTAGGGGTCCTCTTCCGTCAGCTCCTCGCCGGTTCTTTAGTTCCAGTGGCGACTATGCCTTTCCAGACCCAGAGACTTGCTTTTTATGCAGTTTTCCCCCATTCACACAGCCTGGCTGTCAATCACACAGCAGGGTGGCTGTCCCGCCGGGACAGTCACCACAGCCAATCATTTCAGAGTGCGACATGGGTCTCCAAGGAGACCCTGTGCAGGGAGTCCTAAACCCCTCCCTCACATCTTGCCCCCCCCTGACATAGAGGCACCTAAGGAGGGCTTCTGCATAGAAGCCCACGAAAGGACAGTGAACAAAGGAATCAAACTTGGTTTGGCGCGCAGAGTAAAACAGGAGAAAGACTTTTACAAAATGAAATGGTGAATAAACCCAGCCGGAACCGTAATAAACCATATATGGTCTAGCGGGTTTAAGTTCGAGGCTACCAAGATAGCCTAAAACAATACCAAGGTTATTTAAGATAACCGCGGTAGGAAAAATAGGGTAGTTACCACTGCCACCAGCCAAGTCTTGATGAAAAAGGAGCGAAACAATGCTCCAAGAGAAACAGACAAAAAGGGATAGGTATTAACCCTTTCCAGTACTTCATGCAAGATGGTTTGTATGGGTATGTGGTTTTACAGAGGCTAATAAAGATAATGGCAACTTTATGTGTTCTGGGAGACAGTAGTCAGTCCAGAAAATGGAGTCTGAGTTGGGAAGTCTAAAAGACAACCCTGTGTCACTGAACAGAAGGTGCTTTGTAACACACAGTAAAAAGATGATGTCTGTGGAGTAGGTGAGGCTCCACAGTCTACGAACATAAACATTTTAAACACACACAGCAAAACACATGTACGAGTGGGACCAGGTGAAAGAAAGAAATCCTAGAAATCCAGCAAAGCTGCTGAGGGACTCAGTAGGTACGGGAAATTAGCCATTCTTGAGAATTCTCCCTAACACTTGCCCCCCCAGACTAAGGGACAGGAGAATTTTATCCACCCCTGGATGAATCTCTACCTCTAGTCGGTTAAAAACATCCTAGAGAGACCATAAGCATTTTGATGGTGACATCCTGCTCTGTGCTCAATGGTGAAATCAAACCCTTGCAGGCAGATTGACCATCTCAGAAGTTTTGGGCTCTCCCCTTTCATTTGCATTAACCATCTCAAGGGTTGGTGGTCTGTCTGAATCACAAAAGTAGATCCATATACGTATGGTCTAAACTTCTTCAGAGACCACTCAATGGCAAAACATTTACACTCTATGGTTGCCCACCTTGTTTCTGGTTCCTTCAGTTTCCTACTGATGAAGCAAATGGGGTGCTCCCTACCTTTCTCATCCAGTTGACTAAGGACTGCACCTATACCTGTATTGGATGCATCTTTCTGCACAATGAAGGGTTGGTGATAATCAGAAGCTCTTAGGACTGGAGCTTGGCAAAGGGCTTTCTTCAGGTTTTCAAAGGCTTGAGTGCACTCCTCATTCCATCTAACCGTTTTAGGGAATTTTGGAGAGGAGATCACATTCAAGGGAGAAGCTATGGTCCCATAGTTCTCAATGAGAATCCTGTAGTACCCAGTGAGACCTAGGAAAGCTCTCACTTGGGGTTGAGTAGTAGGGGTGGCCCAGTCTTGTACAGCGTGTACTTTGCTAGGCAATGGCCTTATTTCACCTCCTCCTACCTCATGACCAAGGTAGACCACTTTGCTCTGACCAATTTGACATTTGCTTTCCTTTATGGTCAGATGGGCCTGCTCAAGGGCCTGCAAAACATATCCTAAGTGATCAATATGTTTTTTCCATGTAGGGCTGAACACTGCAATATCATCCAAGTATGCCATGCAGAAGTCCTCCATCCCATTCAGAACTTGATTGACCATTCTTTGGAATGTAGCAGGTGCATTCTTTAGTCCAAAAGTCATAACCTTAAACTGGTAGAAGCCTGCTGGGGTTGAGAATGCAGTTTCCTCCTTGGCATGGTCTGTCAGGGCTATTTGCCAATAGCCTGATGTTAGATCAAATGTACTGAGGTACTTGGCTGAACCAAGTCTGTCCACCAGTTCATCTGTCCTTGGCAAAGGATGGGCATCAGTATTAGTGACTGCATTTAGAGCTCTATATTCTATACAGAATCTGAACTCCTTGGATCCAGCCTTTGGTACTAGAACAACTGGACTAGACCATGGACTTGTAGAGGGCTCTATAACCCCGAGATCAAGCATCTTGTTGACCTCTCCTTTGATGTGGGATCTTACATGTTCTGACATTCTGTAAGCCCTGCTTTTTAAAGGTAGACAGTCGCCAGTGAGAATATCATGCTGGCCCCCAGGGGTCAAGCCTGGTGAAAGTTAAAACAGGGAGGCAAACTGATTTAACAGAACTTTGCACGCCTCCTGTTGCTCAGATGTCAGCTGAGAAGAAAGATTGACTCCTTCTATTTTCTCATCCAAAGGTTGGCCTCTGAGGAGGTCAGGTAGAGGTTCACCCTCCTCTTCCTCTTGAGATGAATTTAGAAGCAAAGCTTCCACTTCTGGTCTCGAGACAGATGCCTTTAAACGGTTGGTGTGAAAGACTCTGGGAGCCTCTTTAGGTCTGCCTATGTCAACCAAATAGTTCACCTCTCCAAGTTTGCCCACAACCTTGAAGGGTCCTATCCATTTGTCCGGTAAGGCCCTCTGCCTTGTTGGCACCATAACTAATACAAGCTGGTCTTGAGTAAAGTAAACTCAACCGTGCTGGCCTTCTGGTCATGCCAATGTTTGACCACAGCCTGACCTGCTTTTAAGTTATCACTAGCTTCTGCCATCATGTGTGACATTCTCCTCCGGAGACCTATCACATAGTCAGCCACTCTGACTGGCTTAGGGGAAGGAGCACTCTCCAACCCCTCCTTAATCAGGGCTAATGGACCTCTGACTGATGGCCATAGAGAAGTTCAAAGGGACTGTATACAACTCCCTCCTGAGGGACTTCTCTATAAGCAAAGAGAAGGCATGGCAGTAGAAGGTCCCACTTTCTCTTAATGGGTTCTTCTAAAGCACCTATCATGCTCTTCATAGTAAGATTAAACCTCTACCAGTCCATTTGTCTGTGGATGGTAGGCTGTAGAGAACTTGTAAGTGACACCACAGTTTTCCCACATGGCTTGCATTTAGTGGGACATAAAATTGGATCCCCTGTCGGATATCACTTCCTTAGGAAACCCATCTCTGGTACAAATACCAAGTAGAGCCTTAGCCGCAGCCTGAGCCATAACAGTTCACATAGGTATGGCTTCTGGGTATCTTGTAGCATGGTCTACTACAACCAGGATAAACCTGTTCCCTGAAGATGTGGGAGGGACAAGGGGACAAACAATGTCAATGCCCACCCTCTCAAAATGAACTCCCACCACTGGGAGAGGCAACAGGGGTGCCAAATCTTGGCTTCACTCTTGACAGAGGTTTGGCAAGTGTGGCAGCTCCTACTGAACTTGTCAACTTCTGAACCCATCTTAGGCCAGTAGAAGTATAAAGAGAGCCTTTCCTTCGTTTTTTTGAAGCTCAAGTGACCAGCCAAAGGTATCTCATGGGCCAAGTGTAGGAACTGGAGTCTGTTGGTAAGGGGCACTACAATTCTTTTGCGGTCCCCAGGGATAGACTCAGTCGGTTCACTGTAGAAGAGGCCATCTTCCCAGCTTAACCTGTGGTTTCCAACTTCTTGCCCATCAAGTTGGTTAGCAGCCTGTTGTCGAAGACCTTCGAGAGTAGGACACTCTCTTTGTCTTCTGCTGAAGTATGCCCTGTTGGGTCAACCTTCTGCCAGTAAAGAATGCAGCTCAGGATGGTCAACAGGGTCAAGATCTCCAACCAAAACAGTGTCTTCTTCCAGATCTGATTCTTCAGAAACTGGCTCAACCACACTAGGTTGCACCTCACACTCTGCCTCAGAAGGTGGAGGGATCACAGGTGTGATCTTGGACAATCTTGGGGATGTCCTTGTTGGTAGCACAGGGGTGCTGTCTGACTTTTTCCTTGAGGTTTTGGGTTTCCCCTTTGCCTCTGTCTTTTTAGAAATGGTAGTGAGCAACTCCTGTGGAGTGGGAGTGATTGTTTCCTCTATCAACTCCTCTGGAGAGCCTCTCAAGGTCCTCTCCCTTGCAGGCCTAGTGAGCTCCTCTCTCCGTTTACTGGGAGGCCTGGGGGTACTTGACACAACTCCAACAGTTTTCAGATCATTACCCAACAGAACTTTATCAGGCACTTCACTCTGCACACTAACAGGTATTTTGACAGTCATATCATTACACTGGATGAGAGCTGGTAACTGGGAATGCATTTGCACAAGGCCTCCAGCTAACTTGGTGAGGCATTTGGGTGCCTTAGCAACATCCTCCACCTTGGAAAAATGATTCATCCACCACAGTTATGCTGGCCCCAGTGTCTCTGATGGCAGGAGTCTCCTGACCATTCACAAGAACACTATCTTTATAATACTCTTTAGTATTACCTGGGATGGAATTATAGACATCTAAATTTGGTTGTTCCCACATGCCCATGGACACTAAAGAAACACCAGCTGAGACTCTCGTGGGTTCATCAGCCAGTAGGTGAAAGTTTCCACTTGCCATAGGTACTTCTTCCTCTGGGGAGAAGGCTAAGGAGACAGTGTGGATCCCTTAAGGTTTACCCTTACATCTGGGATCTCCTTTCACATGGTCAGTTGACCCACAAACATAACATTTCCCAAATGTCTTGATGAATGGGGGTTTGTTCTGATCTCCATCTGGTTTGGGTCCAGATGGTGCACTAGCCTGATGTGGTTCCCCCTGTGGTTTACCCTTATGTTGTTGTTTGTGGCCCTCTTTCGGATTGAATGTATTAGCAGTCTCCTTGTTATCTTTCTTTGGCTGCTTTCCCTCGTCCTTCTTCTGAGTTGCCCCAGAATCCTTGTGAGTAGCCCTGTTGGCAACCCACAAGTCAGCAGCCTTAGCTAACTTCTTTGGATCTATCTTCTTAGAATCAGCCAAGTGCTGCCTGAGCTCAGGAGAGCAGGCATCATAAATTGACTCCAACATAACAAGATTCCTCACAGCTTCATAAGTGTTCACTCTGTAACCCTTAACACAACCATCTAAGTTTTTCAAACATTCACATACCCAGATAGTCCAAGGAGTACCATAATGCTTTTTGAGGGTCGTAAACCTCTTAAGGTACTGGGAAGGGGTCTTCCCAAATCCAGCAATTTAAGCTAGCTTCACACACTCATAATCCATCCTATCCACCTCCCCCAACCCCATCACAACATCAGATGCAACAGTGGGTATTCTAGAGAAGTGCCAGGGAAACAACTGATTCCCTGTAAGACCTTGAATACCATGGTTATATTCAAACATTGCCAACCAATCCAAAATATCAAGCTTAACCTGATACATACCCACAATTTCTTTAGGCATAGAGGGTCTCTTAGGACTGAAAGACCTAGATGACTCTGGGAGAGAAGCATTTTCAAGAGATAACCTTTTCATTTCTAGTTCATGATTCAACTCCTTTTCACTGAGCTTAAGTTCTTGGTGTTTTTGTTCAGTTTTAGCATTTAAACTTTTGAATTCCAGTTCAAGCCTCATCTTTTCTAGAGCAATGAATTCAGGACTGAGTTTAGGACCTGGTGGGGTCCAGTGGACAAAGGTTGAGGTTACTGAGCAGACAATGGAGCAGTGAGGCCTACATTAGGAGACATATCTTCTTCCTCCAACTCATCATTAATAGGCACATTAACATCCTCATTATTTTCCACATTTGCTGAGGGGTCAGGTATCTCAGACCCACCCTCCAGACTTGGTTTCTCTAACACTCGTTCAATCCATTCTGACATTTTGCCTTTAACAGAGAGATTCCTTTCTCTGCACAGATGTTTTAAATAATCCACAGTGTAACTAAGGAGGGTCTCCTGACTGTAGCTTTCCATATCAGACATGATTAATATTGCGTTTTAGTGATGTTAACCTTGTGGTTAGTTGATCCAAGGTAATAGCAGCACTCTAAGTGTAATTACTATACTTGATACTCACCGCTGTACACCAGTGTTAGGCAGAATTATATGCCGTACCCTTTGGCAACACCACACACAATTAAGACTACAAGTGACAGTACAAATTCACCTTTGGTACAAGCCTGTACTACACAGTAAAAGTGGTAGTGATGGCTGAGCAGCCAGACTTATCTCAAGAGCAAGTGAGCAATATCAAATAGTCACACAAAGGACAGCAATTACTATGATTCAAACAAACACTGACTCAAGGTTTCCGAGTAAAAGAATATACATTTATTTACACATCAGTTGTATAACATTTCACTAAAGTAAAGCAGTTGAAAAATCACGTTAGCAATACACCACACCACTCCCAATAGATTCTGGACAAGTTTAAACTCAAAACGAAGTGTGAGCGAAATGGCACTCCAGCAAATTAAAAAGGGAGGGGAAAATGAAGTTAGGCTAAAATTGAGCAGCACCAACAGGTAAGTAAGCAGGGCAATCTAGAAAGAGGAACTACAGTGATGGAATCAAATCAAATCGTCTTAGGGCCAAAGTCAATAGGACAAAATTCTTTTGCTCAAGATCACACAGTTCAGGGTAGTTTGCGGTTAAGTCTCGGCCAAGAGATCCGGACGGAGTTGGTCGGCAGAAAGGTTAGTTTAAAGAGAAGAGAAGGACAAGCCCCTGAATTGGCGAAAGGGTTCACACACCTTCACCGCGGCTGAACGAAATGCACACCCGGATTTGCAAAGTACCTTTAAATGGAGAAGAAGCTGTAGCTAGGCGGACGTTCCTGGTAGTTCCTGCAGGACTGACAGGACGTAGGAAGACTGGAGGGACCTGCACTACCCAGGGAAGAAACCAGCAACAGAGCAAAGTAACAAATAAAAGGTGCGCTCCTTAAAACCCAAGCAGGGTCCGACCTTCCTGGCTATTCGGCCCACTGTAGCTCTGTACAGTGAATTCGACCAGAGGAGGGAGTCCTGGCTTGCAGTTTGGGCAAACTGGTTGGTCCCACCAGCTCAGGGGAAGAAGATTCCTGGCGGATCTTCTCTGTTGTTGGAGTTTGCGGATTCAGACCTGCAGCAGGGCTTCACCGGGCGGTTCAGTCGTGGTAGGGGTCCTCTTCCGTCAGCTCCTCGTCGGTTCTTTTGTTCCAGTGGTGACTCTGCCTTTCCATACCCACAGACCTGCTTTTCATGCAGTTTTCCCCCATTCACACAGCCTGGCTGTCATTTACAAAGCAGGGTGGCTGTCCCGCCGGGACAGTCACCACAGCCAATCATTTCAGAGTGTGACATGGGTCTCCAAGGAGACCCTGTGCAGGGAGTCCTAAACCCCTCCCTCACATCCTGTCCCCCCCAGACATACAGGCACCAAAGGAGGGCTTCTGCATAGAAGCTGGTGAAAAGACGGTGAACAAAGGAAACAAACCTAGTTTGGTGCGCAGAGTAAAACACGAGAAAGACTTTTAGAAAAAGAAATGGCATATAAACCCAGCCGGAACCGTAATAAAACATATATCGTCTAGCGGGTTTAGGTTCGAGGCTACCAAGATAGCCTAAAACAATACCAAGGTTATTTAAGATAACCACGGTAGGAAAAATAGGGTAGTTACCACTGCCACCAGCCAAGTCCTGATGAAAAAGGAGTGAAACAATGCTCCAAGAGAAACAGACAAATGGGATAAGTATTAACCCTTTCCAGTACTCCATGTAAGAAGGTTTGTACTGGGTCTGTGGTTTTACAGAGGCTAATAAAGTTAATGGCAACTTTATGTGTTTTGGGAGACAGTAGGCAGTCCCAGAAAATGGAGTGTGAGTTGGGAAGTCTAAAAGACAACCCTGTGTCATTGCACTGAAGGTGCTGTATAACACACAGTAAAAAGATGTTGCCTGTGGCGTATGTGAGGCTCCACAGTCTATGAACACAAAAATGTTAAACACACACAGAAAAACACATGTAAGAGTGGCAAAAAAAGGCCTCACACTCTTACCAGGTGAAAGAAATAAATCCTAGAAATCCAGCAAAGCTGCTGATGGATTCAGTAGGTAAGGGAAATTAGCCATTCTTGAGAATTCTCCCTAACAAAACTCAGGGTCTGTGTTCCCCTCTTCGGACAATAAAGGATAGCACCCATATGGGGGCGGTGCAGAAGACATTCCTGTACCTCCCCCCATAATTTCAACATTATGGCCCTTCCCAGCTTTATCATACATCCTCCATAATTTCAAGATACTTTTACTGCTTTTCTAACTTTGAGCCTTTATGCTTTGTAGTTAAAAATGTATGCAGGTTCTCCAATATCCCTGTATCCCTGTATCAAAGGTTCCCTCAATAGGCCAACAATTTAACATTTTCCCCCTTACTTTCCCTTACTTAACGTCAACCACTCCCTGTGGTATTTTAGAATGTTTGCCTTATAGCCGGGCAACACCTGGCACACATGATTCAATGAAGTTTCCATATTCCTCCCTAAGACATCAAAAAATAATTTCACAGAAAAAATGTTGAGCTGATCCACTGGCACAAAAATGAAAATGTCACTCAACGAGCCCCCTTTTTACCCCTACCCCGTTTCTTAGATTTTCCCCTCATTCAGTCACTGTATTCATGTATACCGCTATTACCTCACTCAGCTACTTACTTCAATTCTACTTCTTACTTTTACATAAAAGACAGCATCTTATTAACTCGCCAGCCAATATTTCGGAGATATCCCACAGACTCGAGCGTAGGAGGGGCGCAATGCTTTCTGTTACAGCACTGCTACTCTCGCTCTCTTTATCACTACTATGGCCTTCTCTACCACAAAACTGTCTTTCCCTGATTACAGGAAATTTTCCTTTCTCTACTTCAACTAACCAAGAAAATGGAGGTGACGGGCTGTGCCTGCACAGCAAATGCAAAAGAATGTCAAGGTCTACTTCATAAAGCTATCTACGATTGGACATACCCTAAAATACCACCCCACTTTCAGGTGAGGGCTCCAGCCAACCAGACAAGCAAACTAAATGGTATCAGTACAAGCCTCACACTGGGTGTGCGGGGTAAGATACCCAGTCACACCTCTAAAATAATAAGCTAGATAAAAAATAAATACAGGGGACTCATAACACAGAACAGTTCAGCCACTTCATCAAAAACATCGACTTTTCCAATCCCTGCAACCTCAAATAATTTCACACCCACCTTCCAAGTATACCATTACCAAGAAAAACTTAAATCCAAGAAACAACCCTGTTTTATCCCTATTTATCCTATTGCTTTAGACCTGAGGTGCTCCACTGTGGTGCTTCATCAAGTCGTCCTGCACAGCTAGGCCACAGCACCACGTCTCTGAGGAGCACATGAACCTTTAACCAATAAGGCATCTGCAGACCTCTTTTTCACCGTGCACGGAAGACTGGTCCCCGCCATGAGGTACCGCAGCTGAGAGGTGTGGCAGAAGAGCCCCACGTCTCAGAAAGCCTGGGCTCCTATCCTGGCTGGCCGAATGTGTGGATGGGCCTTTAATAACCTTAACCCAAACAGGCCCACCACTTAAGAAGTGAGTACACAGTTGTACATTAAGAACGTCTAATCTCAACCCCTTTGGAGTGCAAACATTGTGAAGATTGCCTTGTGTGGAATTCAGAAAGTCTCAAAGGGAAGAATCATACCCCTTTGGAGTGTGACTATTGTTGAACTGAATGTAAAAAGCTCTGACAAGCAACAGAGTAAACCAGGCATTGGAGTGAAAAGGGAAACCTCCCCTTCATATGATTTTTTTAACTGAATATAAAAAGCCCTGGCAGGAGAGTGAGCCAGGTATTGGAGAAAAGGGGAAGAGTCCCCTGCATGTGAACTGTTGATCTGAAGGTGGAGGTCTCAAAGGGAAGATTCATATACCTTTGGAGTGTGAACATTGACTTGACTTGTGGAATGGAGAAAGTCACAAAGGGAAGAACCATTCACCTTTGGAGTGTGAGCATTGTTGAACTGTGAAATTGAAGGAAACTCAGGGAAAGGGACATCCCCCTTGAGTGTGTGGAGTATATTATAGTGATATTTAAAAAAACTGAGAAATCTTGTGGAAGGGAAGGACCCTTTCTGATGTAACTTTTTGTTTTCTTTTCTGTACTTTAAAGACTTTGGGCCTCATTACAAGTTTGCCGGTCCGGAATCAATGGTACGAGTGGGTGCCTTTTCGCCCACCAGGTCCGACCCGGCAGGCAGAAAGGCACCCGCTCGCAGACCTTGAAGGATGCACCGGCACCATTCATGAATGGTGCCGGTGCACCCGTCCTCCCCATTCCCATTGAGTCCAATGGGACTAGAATGGGAATGGGGAGTAATATTTTTCGACGCCCAGCAATGAGGAATTACCGGGACTGCAGGGGCTGTAATGCCCCATTAAGTCCCCATTGACGGGCGCCGGAGAAAAAAAAAACTCCGGCGGTAGCTATGCCGTTTTTACCGGCACGGCTACCGCCGGACTCATAATAAGGCCCTTTGTGTTTTGAACTTTGGAAAGAAGCTGCCTGTCTTCGGCTAAAAGACATCCCCATTTTCACGTTATATTGAGTTTAGTGTGTGAGGGTCAGGTTAGGATTTTGGACACAGGACAGAGAACTCTTTTTGCTTTACAAATCCCGACACAGACATTCCTTAGTTTTGTTGAGGCAGCGAAACCCCTTCTAAAGTTAGGGATAGGTAGGATTTCCCCAAGCCCCTCTATTATTATTTTTTTTAAATTTAGTTTTATTAGGTTTTAATAGAAACAGATCACACAAAAGGGAAAAAAGAGAAATAAATGTAAACATTTGGTTACAAGACAGAGGGCCTGATCACGGTAATCCGGCGGTAGCGCTATTACTGCTGGATTTAAGGGTCCACCAAATCGGGACTTCGGCGGATTTCACCCCAGCTCTGAGCTTGGGGGAAATCCGCCGAAAATGTGCGCTATTACCGCTGGCGGGAAATCCGCTGGCGGTAAGAGCACGAATTTTCCCCATTGAGCCCAATGGGGAATGGGGAATTACATTACCGCCAAACTCGTGATCCGGCGCTATTAGCGCCGGAAGTTCGGCAGTAGAGCTAATACCAGTAGAGCTAATACCACCAGCGGTAATACCGCTGGCGTTACCGCCAAAGTCGTGATAAGGCCCAGAGTTGGGACGTCAGTAAGCTAAGATCAACATTTAACATAAACTTAGTTTACTTTCTCAACTTCAATCTGTAAGACTTTGTGATAACCGTTTCAATTCCCATTCCCTCATCCGCCTCCCACCCCGCCCCCCACCACCCTAGTGCTAGGCGTTTGCTTTCCAAGAGTAGTGTGGTCTTATGTTTATGTGGTCACTTTTCAGGTTCAAGGAGACCCCCTTATTGGGGAACACCTCTTTGTGCTTCTTCATCGCATTTTGGGTTACATGTGAGACAGTGTCAAACATTGGGAGGATATTGCATGAAGAGCCAGTTAGCAGATTCAGCTTCAACACATGTTACTACACCTTAATGTATTGTTCCTGGCATATATTTTTTCAAAAAATCCATCCACAAAATATCACATTGCATGGACCTGCCGTGTAGAGATGACGTTATTTTTTCCATGGTGCATATTTTTGACGCTACATTGACCCATTCTCCCTCGCTCGGGGTTGTTGCGGATTTCCACTTCATAGCTAGCAGGGCCTGGACAGCTAGCAGTAGCTGTGCGGCCAGACCTTTGACTCTTCTCCATTCATCCTCATACTTCTCAAAACCAAACAAATGAGCTAGGGGTCTGCCGTTCTTTGGACCCCATCTAGGTCTCTGATCCACCCCAGGACCTCGTCCCAGTACATCTTAATTCGGGGGCATCCCCACCACATGTGCCAATAGTCTGCAACTTCCCCACATTCGTGCCAACATAGTGGGCTGGCTGACTGGTACATTTTGGAGAGTCTATATGGATCATACTGCCACCGATGTAACAGTTTGATAGCATGTAATTTATATTGACATGATATAGATGTTCGGGGTGCCGCTCTGCACATTTTCCCCCATGTATCTGGATCAATAGCTTTCCCAAGTCTCTCTCCCATTTAATTCTGAGAGGTTCTGTAGTTCCTCTACCTGCCTCTATTAATGTTTTATACGTAGCCGATATCAACCCCTACACCTCTGTCCTGAAGTTCAGTAGTGTCTCAAAAGGGGTAAGTTCTCTTCTCAATTTATCTTTCCACTCAGGTCTCGTTAAAATGCCCTTAATCTGTAGGAATTATAATGTGGACAGTACCCCTATCCCTAAGGCCTCCACTAGCTCTGGGATTGTGATGAAGGAGTCATTTTTCAAAAGTTTACCTACTCTTTCCAGTCCCGCCTCGTACCAAGTTTGAAATCTTTTTACATTGGGGATATGTTCATTAATACCTGGGGACCACAGGTGGCTCAACGGTGATGGGCAGTCGAAATGTTCCTCATCTCCATACCTTCCCTCCATATTTCCCATATGGTTTCCAGTATCGGGTGTGCTTTCAATCTGTTTAGTAATTTCCTCCTTGGGGCCCACAGCCACTCTGAGACCGTGGGCGGGTATGGGTAGTAGTTGTCAGTTGAAATCCACTGTGGTTCGTTCTGATTACGTAGGTGGGGAATAAGCACCCATAATTGGGCCGCTTCATAATATTTCCTGAGGTCTGGAAGACCCACCCGCCCTTATCCTTGGGTAATGTTAGGGTATCATATGCGATTCTAGTTTTTTTTCCCTTACCAAAGGAATCTTACAAGCGCCTTCTTGACCTCTAGAAGAAATGTCCTGGTATCTTAATGGGAAGCATTTGGAAGGGGTACAAGAACTGTGGGGGGCAGATCATTTTTATCGCATTGAGGCGTCCTAACCAGGATATTGTCAGTTTGTCCCATCTGTGGGATGTTTTTACCCATGCATCCGAGCCCTACCACAAAAACTGTGCCTTACTGGCATTGAAAACATCATGATGGCCAGAACTTCCCAGAAAATGCACAGGGAAATGCATGAAGAATAGGCTGCCACCCATTTTTGCCTATGTTGTGGGCACAGAAGGGCACTGCCTAAAACCACCATTGGGCTACACTCAGTAGCCTGAAACCATTGCAAAAGGGGCAATGCTGATTGCCAAAAGCAACCCATAACTATTGGGAATTCATTTTCTTCAGGTCAAATATGGCTAAATTATGGGCACAACATTATTTTACTGCAGAACCACACCAGTGCCATGTGCTGAACCTGGATAATATACTTCCATGTAAAATCTCTTGTTTGAAATGCATTAATTCAAGACTGATCCAAAAAAAAAATGCATGCAGTACCCGCTTTGGACTCAAGGCGGCGCTAGCGGTTTAAACTCTGACAGGAGAACTGCTACTTCAGAAGCCAATCAGCCTTCTGTGACAATTGGGACTTCAAAAGACTGTGGGTTAATTAGAAATCTAACCACCTGCTGTTCCCAGAGACAATCTGATTTGAGTAACAGGCCAAAAGGCTGGGAAACCTTCTCACCTCAGAAAGCCCAGGATATCACATGGTCATGCTAACCAAATGCAAAGTGGCCCCCTGGTCTGTTGACCTCAGCTTGCTGGAGCCCACACAAAAGACCTTTTCCCTTGAATAGGATATGGTGATTTTGACTGTTTCCTGTCAACAAAGATCTGCCAGCCAGGAGAGACATGTGATCACTGTCATCCCCAAACTTTGGGGGCGGACTCAAACACTGCAGTACTTTGAATTGAAAGCAAATATATATTTTACAGAAATACTGATAACTCTTGGTAACCAGATGACAGAAATGTGAAATTTGGGGATCCTTAAAATGAAAACTTTGCCCACAATTCAAGCCCAAACTCCAATTTGTGTGATGTTCTGGGGTAAAACCCCGCTATTTATTGATACTACAGACTCTGTGTTTCAGCTAGAGACATGGGAATTTACTGGAGTATGTATGGACAGGCCGTGTATATGTGTATAATTTTTAATGAAAAACCAATGTTGTACAACCCACTAAAATCGAAAATAAGTTGCCATTTCTTTGCCCAAGCTCCTAGAAACACCAGAGTCTGAACAGTGCCTACCTCATGTGATATATGATGTGTGTAGGTGATGTAAAAACAACTGTGTATTTGGGAAAATATGTATTTGGATCAAATATAGATTTGTGTGGAAAGATGACAGGGGAAGGCCCTCAGGCCATACAATCTACCTCATCATTCTGACTCACAACTCAGTTCCCCCAATCAAGGGAGAAAGGAAAGCTTGGCCAATGATAAATTGAGAGAGGGGCTGGCTTAGTGATGCTGCGCACACACCCACTTTCTAAACACATAAAAGCAGACAGTGCAGGACAAGTGGGGATCCCTTTTTCACTTTCCGCGGGACGCTCTGCCGGGAGACTTCAGACTTCAATCCATCAATCTTCAGAGACCAAGACTTTACTTCAGAATTTGTAAAGAACAGGCCTAACCCACAAGCTGAGTTCTCTTCAGCAGGCCTCAAAATCATTTGCAGACTATTCACAGCCGGGCTGAGCTGTTGATTCTGGCCTGAAACCCTGCGCCAGAAAGATCCAGAAGCAGTGCTGTACCCAGAGAAAGCAGAGACACCCAGAAAGCAGACTAGAGATCCAGAGAACCACAGGCCGCTGTATCCGGGGAGCTGACCCAGACGCTGTGAGCAGAACCGGTGCCTGACAGACCCAGCAGAGCGGAGCTGACCCAGGCGCTGCGCGCAGAGACCGTCCGTGGCGAGGGAATCGCAGCCAATCCTGACCCGATCTGTGGCGAGGTCCAGTCCTTTCAAAGCTAGGAGTGAGTACTTAGATCAGATTGTGACAGAAATAAGCTCTTAGTTAAAATAATTTAATCCAACTACTTTAATCTGATTAGAACTGTCTCCTAGAAATCGTGTCACCTGTCAATTTGAGTTTCTTTAAATCCGAAAAACGACCTTTACAAAATCGTTCATATCTCTGGAACCGTTTGTCCTAGGAACTTGGTTTAACTTTCCTCTAAAAGCTTAGAATTTCAGCTTTCTAACGAACCTAGAACCGACTTGCTTATACTTTTGCCATAATCGCGATTCACGCACTCGCGATTTGGCCCGATTTCTTTACCTGTAAAAAGATAGCAGCTTTTTGCTTTCCTTTGCTAAAAATTTGTTTGCCTCTTAATAACCATCCCTGAATCATTGCTAAAGTGAGCCTGAGCTCATCCCAAGTATCTCTCACTGACCCTGAACCTCCTAAAGGGAATTAAAAGCATTTTCAGCATATTTCTCACTTCACTGCCACCACATTCAAAGCACTTGGGCCTGTGTTTTAAAACTCATACCTGTTTTCTCTAAGCTTGCTGGGGTGGGAATTGAATTTCGTATTGTATTTGATTGCATTCCTGAGAACTGTGTGCTCCTCTTTCCATCTCCTTCCATTTCTTACATTGCATAGGGGAGGGGGGTGAATTTCCAGAGAAAAAGTGATTATCTTATCTTTTGCTAAAATCATATCAACTATTTCTGTACTGCATTTTATTCCTCATTGCTTTTCCCTTGAAATCATAAAAGTATTTTTGCTACTTTATCCATCCTATACTAACTCCTCATTGATTGTAAAGAAGTGTGCTAGTGCCAGATTACCCATTGTTGATCAACATCATATGTCTAAGTGTACTATCAGATATTAATTTATTATAAAGTGTGATATATATATATATTGTTTAAATTCTCAAATAAACCTTTTAATTTGCAAAACAAACCTACTTCTTGGCTCAGTGGGGTCAGGGGGATTCTAAGAGGGGGGTGTTATACAAGGGTGGTCATCCAGAGTACTGAACTAGACATAAAAATACATTAATAAGGGTTTTCCTCAGCATCCCAGACTAGGCATTGACTTGGCTGTAGTGTTGATTGAATATCCCTTACACATCTAGCCAGGTACGCATGGAAATTTTGAAGGAGTATTGGGAAGTTGGATTCATATAGGTCGCCTATCTGTCTTGTAATTCGTATTCCTAAATATTGTAACATACTGTGTTCAATCGTAGGACCGATGAAGGAGTATTTCACTTCGTATTCCTAAATATTGTAACATACTGTGTTCAATCGTAGGACCGATGAAGGAGTATTTGACTTAATTTTCCTCTGCGGACCCTTGTAGGGGGAACAAAATTGACTTGGTTCTGTTGACTTTGAAACCCAATATTCGACCGTACTCCTCAAGGGGGTGCATAGCTCTGGGATGGATGTTCTCAGGTTGGCTACATGAAGGACTACAATGCCACTTTATACTCAGTCAGGCCTAGTCGCAATCCCTCTACCTGGGTGTCGTTCCTCATCTTCTGTGCCAATGGTTCCAATGAGAGAGCGAAGAGGATAGCCGAGAGGGGGCATCCCTGCCTGGTACCCCATTTTAATTCAAACCATCTAGAGTATTCTCCATTTACAAATACTGAGGCTCTGGGTGCTGTATAAACTGCCCGAATCCCCCTTCTAAATGTAGGCCCTATCCCAACCTTGCATAAGACTCCTGTCAGGAAGTCCCATTCTACCCTGTACTACCCTGTCAAAGGCCTCTTCCGCGTCTATGGAGAGCAGTGCGGGGTCATTGTTCATATTTTGGGAGGTGTTGACAAGATCCAAGGTTTTACGCATGGTGTCGGCTTCTTTTCTCCCGAGTATGAAGCCCAGTTGGTCAGGGTGGATGAGACGAGGCATAAGTGTCTCTAGTCTAGAGGCCAGCACTTGTGTATACATTTTCGCATCAACATTAAGCAGAGATATGGGGCGATACGATCCACATCTTTTGGGGTCCCTTCCATCTTTAGGAATCACTGTTATGAGAGTCCTAACAAAGGAGTATGGGGGTCTCCCGGATTCTAGGATCTCGTTGAACAGTTCGACCAGGAATGGTATGAGGTGTGTACCAAAGGATTTGTAGAATCCAGATGTATAACCGTCTTCCACTGGAGAACCTTTTTATCGCATTATGTATCTCTACCTCTGTTATGGGAGATTCTAAATGAGCCAATTCAATGTCTGTTACTTTAGTTATGCCAATAGCAGCAAGATAAGTCTCTATGCCAGTCGGATCTGGGTCTGTCTCTGGGTTATATGGTGTTTTGTAGAAGTCAGCAAAGGCTTCAGGGATGGTAGGTTTGTTTGTCACTGGGTTAGGCCTTTTGTCAATTATCTCCAGCACTCTGCGTTCCGCCTGTTGTTCCGTTAGCCTAGCAGCTAGTAGTGCATCAGCTTTTTCTCCTTTTTCATAAATATTTTGTTTCAGTAGATGGAGTTTGCATACTGTCGGATCATGCTCTAGGAGGCAAAGTTCCTCCCTTTTCTTTTTTGCTTCACTAATTTTGATGGGATCTACCGTGTCACCTCCCTTTGCCTCCTTATCCAGCTGGCATATTTCCTCCTGGATTCTATTTTAAATCAGAGCTCTCTCTCTTTTATTTTTCGAGCCCCTTCCCTTATGAGGACCCCCCTCCAGGTTGCTTTTCTGCTTCCCACACCCCCTGTTTAGAGACTTCCCCGGTGTTGTTCGATCTAAATTATTCAACAATCTCCATTTCCATAACGTTCTTAAAGACAGGGTCTTTCCATAAGGTCTCATTACATCTCCATTTACCTCCCCAGACTGGTAGGTGCTCCCACTCTGTGTCAGCGATCACCATATCGTGGTCCGACCATGTGATTGGGGTGATCTCTGTGTGTGCCGTTGTGTTACATAGATCTCTTGAGAAGTAAATGCAGTCAATGCGAGTGAAGGTGTTGTAAGGGGCTGAGTAAAAAGTGTAACCTCGTTCATTTGGGTGCATTTGTCTCCACACATCGCTCATCCCATAAACATCCATCATGTCTGTAAACTCAGTATGTTCTCCTTTGGTTCTATCTCTTGTTACTGGGTTACCAGTCCTACGATCCATGGTAGGATTTGCCCATAGGTTAAAATCGCCACCTAGAATGATGTGGCTTGTGGCCTTGAGCATTATTTTGGGGATTGTTTCAGACAGGAATATAACTTGGCTTACCTTGGGAGAGTAAATCGTGGCAATTGTCACTTTCACATTTCCGATGGATCCTATTACCAATAAAGCTTGGCCTATTGTGTCTGACCAAGTCTTGGTGACCTTAAAGTCTATCCCTTTCCTGATAAGGATCCCCCCCCCTCTATTATTTCATTAATAAAAGTCTTTAACCAACAAAAAAACTGCCACTGTGTCCGACACTTACTCTTGTTCAATTACATTATACAGATGGCTGGGCATTATTTTGGACATGCCTGGGCCCTAGAAAGAAAACGCTTGTGGAAGACCTATAATTTGGGGGTTATTTATTTATTTATTGTTGGCTTTTTGGTGCTTACACAGGAAAGACATTCTGTTTCAAAGCGCCCACAGGGCAGCAGGGAGGGAACATGAGATAGTAGTACATATTAAATAAATAAAGAATAAAGATGGGGAAGGGATGGCAGCACCTACTATGCCTTGTGAGTATTCAGAATGTGCAAGTGCAGGAAGGAAGAGGTCAGTAAGGTAGGTGCAGTGGTGTCCATGCTTGAGGGTGAGCCGCAGATGTAGGTAGAGTGAGTGCTATGCGGCCAGGAGCCGTGTCATGTGGAAAGTGAGAATCTCTCGAATAATTTAGTGCGAGTGTGTGCTGAGGCAAGTGCTGAGGCAAGATAGATGCTGGAGAGATTGGGTGTGAATGTCAGAGGCCCTGAGGATGCATAAGGGTCCACTACACCAATCACAGCAACTTTGGGATTAGCAGAGGAAGGAAGAAGGGAAGGAGAAAGAAAGGAGGAGAGTCTTGAGGTCTTTCTCGGAATGTCAGAAGGTTCTGCTCAAGATGCAGTGGGAGAGGGAGACTGTTCCAGAGGAGGGATCTAGCTGAGGAAAGCGAGCAGCCTCCTGCTCTCTGTTTGGTGACACTTTACACACAGACAGTTGGTGCCAGAGAAGCATAGAGGTCTATAAGGAGAGTATTTGGTAAAAGAGAGTTGCAAGTAGAGTGGTGCCCGGTCCCAGACAGCCTTATGGATGATGTAGAAGGATTTGAATTTGATCTGTGGAGCTAGCAGGAGCCAGTGGAGGCTTTTTAGGGCAGGTGAGATGCAGTCCCTGGCATTAAGGCCAAGGATCAGTCTCACTGCTCTATTCTGGATTAGCTGAAGGGGTCGGAGAGTGTAAGAAGGTGGATTGAGCAGAAGGCTGTTGCAATAATCAAGCCTAGAGAGAAAAAGGGCTCTGGAAACATTGAGCTTCTGGGGAAAATTGGGAAATCGGAGAATTCCTTTGAGGAGGAAGAATTGGAAGTGGGACTTCTTGGCGATCGCCTGCATGTGAGGAAGGAAGGATAAGGAGGAGTAAAAGATGACTCCAAGGTTTCTGGCTTTAGAAGAAGCAGCAGGGGGAGAGTTCAAGGAGGGAGGCCAGTGATAAGTTTGGATACATAATGTGGTAATGGATGTTGTTTAGCACTCTGTCAGCACAGTAAGCGATTTTGTACAGAGATGATATATAGGTTATAGAATGGCTATATTGCAATTTGTTTAGGATTTTGTTGTGGAGGAATATTTTAATATAGAAGGCACATTCCACTTCTTAATCATTATTTACATTTTAATGTGGTTGCTGAGATATGACTGTGTAGAGTTAGAACTTGATAATATACATATTGAAGTTGTTTGTGGGGAAAAGATTAGGAATGGCTTTGCCTAATTTAGTTTGTGGATAACATAAAATAAATTACACTTTCTAATGCAGATATACCATCATCTTCTGATGAATGTTCTCTGCAGCTCTACTTCATTGGGTTACGCGTAAATAGGCACACACGCATCCATCAGTCGCATCAAAGCTGCCGTCATCCAACACTGTCACTCTTGCACAACATTTGAAATGTACCATTACACATTTACAGTACAATTGTCATGCCATTCCAAAGCATGTCCACTACAAAGTTCAATGAAAGTATGCACGATTTCTCCATCCATGTACATCCACATAGCCACCCTGGATGTGGCACGTGTAATCCTGAAAGTACTGCTTGTAATGCACTACCTTTTTCGTGATAGTGTGTGGAGGGGTTAAACAGTATCAAACTGGGTAGGGGATTCAGTCTTCCATCGTAGATATATGAAAGTCTTTTTTAGTTGTTGTTGTTTTTGTGATGTGCGTGCTAGCAACTTTTTTTTTATTTTCTATTTATATGTGTTTCTGTTTGTCTCTCCTCACATTTTTACCACATTCTGGTCAATGCTTATTGCAAAGTGTAAAAGAAAACAGCATTGCCAATAGTGCTCAAATAAAAGCAATTTCTACGGAACCACTGTGTATTTGGCAACCGCAGGATCTCATACTGGGTGGAGAACATGCCAGCAGTCTGCATAAACTCACGCATAATTCTGTTTATAGCACACCTTACGACCTCTGACTGCGGTCAAATTACGCCATCATGGACCAAAACTCCTCTTGGTGTTATGCATGAGTCAAAGACCTTCACAGTAGGAAAAATATGCAACTATGCGGTCAGCAACCTCTTCAGGTGACGGATTAATCGTCCACATGACTTTTAACCCAAATGTAGACTTCTGTAGTGCAGCACGACAAAGTCAGTGTTCATGACGGATGCCACGTATCTGCAAAGGCGACCCATCCCGCTGAAACTGCAGTCACCCTGACAGGCCCATAGAGCGTCCACTCCTTCCAACCCAAAATTATCAGCAACACCTCTTTGCACACAACACCTGTGCAAATGGCGCACAAAGGAATCACCGACAGTAAGCACTGTTCGTCTCTCCATCTCGTCTACCCTCACGACACAGTATTGGCAGGATATGGTACAGCCCCTTCCTGTGAACCACACCCTAAACTCCTACTTGCAAATTTCCACACATTCCAATTACCTTTCCACCCTCCTCATAATGGCAGGATGTGCATGAGCGCTTTCCCATATACAGTGAGGGCCACGGCCCAGTGAAGCTGAGACAATACTTTTTCCCTATGCACGGGAATTGGGTGGTGTCAAATTTTCAAACAACCATGCAGTAATGATTTACAAAGGCTCTGCATTGCACACTGTCATTTCTATACAGCACTACATATTTACTGTTGAACACTGTCAGCACACGTTCCGTTTCATTGGAAATCCCCTCCACCAGAAACTTCTGATAAATAATTCACGGTTGCAGCACCCAAAAAGATCCTCAGACGCACCCAGCACACCTTTGGCCATCCACACAACATTGTAGCCCTTTCCACACCCACCTCCACACCCACCAGCACACTATACATCCAAACAAGCAAGCCACCATGTGGGCACCTACCATTATGCACAAACGTAATATACATAGCGGCACTTCCACCCAACTCTCCCACACCATTACTGCCATGGGTGCCCTCACTGCCCATTTCTGAAAAAAGAAGACTCAAATAAGGCAAAGTAGTAACCCTTTCTTTGGGGCAGGGACAAAATTGTTTTTTAAAACAATGTTATCTTTCTTGATTTAGGACCTGAAACAATATGCTTGTATTTTCCAAAAGTAATATCTAAGTTGTTGGAGGTCATATAGCTGGTGAGTGAATTAATTAAGACGTGTAGGCCATTCTGTGTTGTAGATGGCAGCACAGCATCGTCCACATGTAATGATGCAGCCAGATATCTTGAGCCTCTTTTAGGTTCATCTCGTACTGGGCATTTAAGCTCATTCATCAACGAATGAATGTAAACATGTTTACATGTGTTCCTTGGTTACAGGAGCACAAGAAGATAACACACTTTCAAGGGAAATCTGTGCAGTTAGGTTCATATACAGTTTCTTGATGATTTATGGTAAAAGTGGATTGATGCATACCTGTGGGCTTTAGAGGGGTCCATAATTATTTCCTATTAACATTATCAAAAGTGAATGATAAATCCATAATTGCCAAGTACAGGGAAGAATGTTTAGTGACCAAATATTTACAATGGAGGAGATGCAGCATAAGTGCCTGTTCTCTATAGGTTGCCCAAAGGGTGAATCTTATCCTTTTAAAAAAAAAAAAAATCTTTTATTTACAGGTTAACAAAATACAGAATAATACATAGTTATGTTACTAAATGGTCAGAAAACCATTGCATGGATTAGATAAACAATACACCAATTTACATTAAAGGATACAGCTACTATATCATCTCACAACTGATTCCCTACTACCTCCCCAATCACCCCACCCATCCCTTTCATATGAATTTCCTATTATTATACAGTTTAGTACAGTGAGAAAAATGTTCCCCACATTTTTTTAAATAACCCTTTTTTTCCCTCCCTCTTATATTGTACCTTCTCAACTTCTGCTAATGCATGCATGTCCGTAGTCCAAGCCTCAATTTTCAGGTTCAAAGCACATTTCCAATTGCTTAAAATAATTATTTTTTTCCGATCATGGCCCCTCTGAACAACCACTTTTTCTGACACTGAGTAAGGCCATCTAGAGTTTCATCACTCCCCAACACCGCTGTTTTAAAGTCTAGAACCGGCAACCCCTCAATCACCTTTTCACAAACTGCACCTATCTCTCTCCAAAACACACTCACCATTCTGCAATCCCACAACGTGTTCCAGTGTATCTGATTCATGTGAACATGTCCAACAATCTGAATTCTCCAACATACCTTGCTTCCACATTCTTTCGGGTGTCCAATAAACCTAATTTAAGATTTTAATCCGTCTAGATCTCTCTGTAAGCCCCAAAGAGCATAGCCGGACATTCCCACACATTTGCTTCCATAACTCTTCTGAAATATCTGAACCAATTCTTCTGCTCCACGCTTCTCTTAATGAGTCATTACCCTTATACTCAGATACAATCATATTGTAAACACGGCTGGCTAGTCCATCTTCCACTCCTGCTGCCTTTCTTGTAAACAAGTCTAAATAAAGCCTTTTTTCCAAGTCTAGGGGCCTCATTAGGACCTGTGCGCAATGCGTTTAACGGCGCCGGTAATGGTGCCGGCGCCGTTAAACGCATTCCGCACTATTAAGAGATTCCCTCGTGGGACCTGATGTGGACGTCTGGTTTTACCAGAAGTCGAGAGCAGGTCCCGCGAGGGGACCGGGGAGCTAAAAACGGGCCGGTCGTAATCGGCCCGTTGTTAGCTCCCGCACCCATTCCCATTGAGCCCTATGGGGGCTCAATGGGAATGGGGAAGGTCTGGGCCCGGGTTCTCTGAAGGAGGAATTACTGTGCCCTGCAAACTCGGAATGGCCCGGTAATTCCTCATTCAGGGAACCCGGACCTGATTTTGGAGGCAGCCATGCCCTTATTAAGGGCATGGCTGCCTCCAAAGTCGTAATGAGGCCCAATATCTCCAAGTGCACTTCGGAGTCTCCTGTAATCAGAAACTTTGAAATTCTCAATGTTACAGCTCATCTGTATTTCTCTCGCTGTCATCCAGTGCCCATCCTTAAACAGATCAGCTATCAAATGAACACCACCTAAATACCAATCAGCCCAGAACACGACTATGTCATCTATTTTAATAGACAGATTCATCTAGACTCCAGGATCCTTCAACGCATCCACTCCTATAAAGTCACACAACTTCTTCCACAAGCCTCTCAAACATGCAATCAATGGATCTTTCCCACAACTTTGTCACGGGTTTGTGGTCAAGATAGCTCCCGGCGTCAGAGGACCATTGTAACTGGTTTCTGCCAACACCCAATCATCATTTGAATCTTCCAAAAAGGGAACAAAAAAAAATAGACACATACGCCGGATGGTAGGCTCTGAAATTAACTTTAAATTGGGGGTTTCTTATCCCACAAGAATGCTTGAAGTAATCCATCCATTTCACTCCAATAAATGGAAGTTATTGTCAGAGGAATCATACTCAGTACATAGTTCACCTTCGTGGCAGAAACCATTTTCAAAGCATTCACCTTTTCCCAAAGTGATAGTTTCAACAGACTCCATCTTTCCAGATCATCCCTTAATTTGTAGCATACTATTTTCATGTTTTTATGCACCATGTCTGAGATCTTGGTGTCAACCAAATCCCTAAATATAACAATCTGTCCGTACAGCATCTAAATCCCAACTCTGTTACAAATTTTTTATCACAAAAATGCACCAGCGGCAGTACCTCAGACTTTGTCCAATTTATTTTGTAACCGGAACACAAGTGAACCTCTGTCAAGATGTCCATAAGTGCCAGTATCGAATGCCGCAGGTCCCTGAGCACTAATAGCATATCATCAGCATATAACCACAATTTTTGCTCAATTCCCCAATATAACAAACCCATTATCCTACATTCTTCCCTGATGGCCACTGCTAATGGTTCTATGGCAATAACAAATTACAAGGGTAACGAAGGGCAACCCTGCCTAGTTCCTCTTTTAAGCATGAAACTGTCGGATCATATTCCGTTTGTGTTTACCTCAGCTGTTGGTTCATTATAAAGTAATCTGATCCATTACACAATCTTTCCCCCAAATCCCATCCCATCAAGAACCGAGAAGAGAAAATCCCAATTGACTGTGTCAAAAGCCTTCTCAGCATCGAGGGATAGAACAGCAACATCCTCCTGCTGCTCATCCGCCTTGGAAATCGTATGTACTAGACTCATGATGTTGCTCAAGGTTTTCCTCCCTTTCACAAAACCCGATTGATTTCTGTGAATTAATGATCGAAATACATTTTCCAATCTTAATGCCAACATTTTAGCCAGGATCTTCTTGTCTGTATTGATAAGACTTATTGGCCTATAGCTGGTGGGTAGGGTATCATCCTTCCCTTTTTTTGGAAAGACAGATATCATCGCATGTCTCGGGTAAATCTTATCCTTAATGGCACAGCAATCCAGTTGTGCCATTAAGTGTTGGTTAGGGTGTTTAAACGTAAGATCTGCACAATCACCAGTTAAGTCTTTCTTGGAGTGACCCAATTGAAGTGGACCTTGAAGTATCGCACAGGGTGTTAACATGGGGGAAAGGCCGAATAGAGATCTGTGATGGTTTGCATTGATTTAATTGATTAAATAGAGGTAGGCAGGTGAATGAAGAAATGAGGTGGGACCACCTGGTGTGACTGCTTCTGTCATGAAGATGGGAAGTATTACCACAGTGTTGGGGCAGAACCTCATCCTTACAGATACTGTTGTTTACTCTATATATTTTCTTCATTACTAAATGTCTCTAAGTTAGCAACACCCCAACTGTTTCAAGCACATTAATTGAAACGTTTTTTATACATATCCTTTAAAGGTAACACCATCAGAAACAGGTTGAGATAAATGAAGCTTCTTGCTTCCAAGCTCATTGGGTTCCGGATCATTTTCCATGTGTAGATTGGGAAATTGGCACAGTTTACTTTCAGTTTGAGATTTAAATCCTTTGAGAATTCTTCATCAGCCTTGGCCTGCGTGTGCAATGAAGGGTGTTGCTGTGCAGAGAATTTGGAGCTCTTGGTGATGGAATTATTAATGGGTATAGCGGTATCCTCTATTGCACTCTTTGCTAAGTCAACTACCGTTTTGATTATTAATGAAGAGATGCAAAGTTCTTTAGGGGGATGTGTTGCTTTGTGCTTAGCCATGGTCACGTCTTAAAAATGAAGGATGACGTAAAGCCTGTAAATATGCACTTGACATGCCTTACCACTCACCAGATATAGAATCTGAACATTTTTATTCTCGTTTCATTGTTCCATTTACCAGATCTACTGTGATTATGCTCGCTAGTGTCCCTCTCTAGCTTGCTTCCGGGTGTCCCATCACAACGTGTGCCTTACTGTGACTCTGCTCCTTGGTTTCCTACTTGCCCATTGCTCCATAACATTCCACCATAATGTCTGCCGTATTGTGACTTCACTCCCTGGTGTCGCACTACAATTTTCCTTTCTGGGGCCCCACTGTAGTGTGTGCATTACTGTAACTTTACCCACTGGTGTCCAATATGATTGATGCCCTACCGTGACATGGCCCACTGGTGTACCACAATAATGCATACCCTACCGTGATCTTTCTCCCTGGTGTTCCGCTATAATGTTTGCTCCCTGGAACTCCACTGTAGTTTGTTGCTTTCTGTGGTTTACTCCCTGGTGTCCTTCCTAATTTGATACCCATTGGTTATGCACCCTGGAGTCCCACCTAATTATTTGCCTTGCTGCTATTCTATTTACTGGTGGTCCACCGTAATGTGTGGTGTACTGTGGGTGTGTTTGTTTCATGGTGTCCCACTGTAATGTATGTGCTGCTGTGATGTTGCCCTCTGTTGCCACACCATAATGTGTACTCTGATTTATCTTGCTCTCTGGTTTGCAGCTATAACGTTGCCCCAAGCATTTCACTTCAAATGGTGCATTACTGAGATTTTCTCCCTGGTGTCCCACTATAATTGTGCCTCTGAGTGTCCTATTGCGATGTACACGCTGGTGCCTCACCTACTCCATTGCCTTATTGTAACATTTACTCACTGGTGTTCCATTGTAGTTTGTGGCCTACTTTCATTTTGCTCCCTGGTGTGTCCCTGTGATTTGGCGCCTTTGTGCCCAATGCAATTAGTGCCCTAATGTGATCTGACGTTTTGATTATCACTGCTATTCACTTCCCCATCAAGACTCTGCCTTCTCTAGAACCCATGCTCTGAACTCTCCTGAGGACATTGTCTCACCATCTGTGTACTTTGTACCAAAGGCTGCATTCAGTTTATCTCTTCCCGTCCTCTCCACGTGCACCCACTCTCATCCAGCACCAGTTGCTGCACACTGCCCATTGCCAGAGATGCCAACCCACTCCAGGGTGCTGCAAGATATCTCCTTGCAAGTACCCTAGAGGAAGAGCAGCCCTACCAAGACATTACCATGCCTGCAATGGATGGATGCTCCAAACTGCCCATTGGGCCCTCCACTGCCCGTGCCTCACTAGCATTATCAACTACTATAACACAGCACATTACAATGTATGTCAGCTAATCCATTTGCACACATCAATTACATAGCCCTCGCAACAGACATCAACCATAAATCCACATCTTTATAGCCAACTATCACAGCCCCACCTGATGCATGCCAGCACCGCGAGAACATGATGCTCCACTCTGGACACGCAAGCCTATATGCTTTTGAAACAGAACCCATAGAAACTGACCCGCATGGAGGGCTCAGGCTAGATTCAGATCTGCATGCATCAACACAACAGCAAATCATGTTTGCATTTTCCTCTCTGTCTACTAACCTAACACCACACCACAGAGCTGCCAAATGGTAGCATAGCATGGTATAGAACCAAGTAACATAGCATAGCATAGAATAGCAAAGCATAAGAGATTTTCCTGAGCCCCATGGTGTAGGCAGGAGCTGACCAGTCCCGCTCATTGTCTGTTCTTCATCTGTGCACATGTCCGGGTGGTGTCATTTTTTTTAATCCTTTGAGCCCCAGGAGGCTCGGTACTTCAGGTGGATGGCAAGGGCTCCCTAGGAAGAAAGGGATCCCTTTGCTGCATCTCAGTGCAGTAAGGGCGCGTTATTCCCTGGCTCCCGTGTGGTTGGAGGACTAACAAGCTTGTACTGGCCTATAAGGCAATAGGACAATGCCCGAAGGGATGGCGCAACAGGATAGTGGGCTCGTTGTTTGTACCAAAGTAGCCCCGTTTTTTGTGCCAAAGTGGGCCAGTTTGATGAGTTAATTTGGTGGGCAACTGTGTTTTGACCAAAGTTACTGACGAAGGTTACAGAAAAAAACCTTAGGTATTTTTCAGTTTTCCACAAAAAGAGTCCAATTACCATTTTCTATTGTGAAGCAACTTTTTGTATTGGTGTCCGGGCCTATTTTATGTCCCAGACTGACCGTCACATCAGCAGGCGCCAGCTCTCTCATGCTAGGGGTGCAGCTCAGCGTTAGGGGACAGAAATGTGTATGAGACAGCTGCATGGACATTTATGGAATTGATGATATTGCTGTCCAAAGTTAAAGACAATATTTTGCAGGCCTCATTACAAGTTTGGAGGTGCCATAAAGAATTGGTGGTAATTCCATTACTGTCACTTTTTTGGGTGATTGCCAAATCACCACTACTTTTACCACACTTCTGAGTTTAGAGGTGAAGTTGGAGGTTTCTCATCCAGCAAAATGCTGGAGGAGAATCCTTCACTTTAGCTCCAAATATCGGTGGATTTACGGATTGGTATTAACACTTGTGGTGAATCTGCCAAAAATCCCCATGGAGTCTTAAGGGGCCTCATTACAAGGTTGACGGTAACCCGCGGTGCTACCGCCGGGTTGCCTCCAAACCTGTAACCGGACGGTGCTACCGGCGGTTGCCACCAACTCTGTAACCGTATCTGCCGCCTGAGATCCGGTGCCACCGGGACATTACAAGTCCCGGCGACCCGGGATCTCATGCGGCAGAAATCATAAGTCCCTGATTCCCATAGAGTCCCGTAGGACTCTATGGGAGTGTGGAGACGGAAGCACTGGTACCGTTGCTAACGGTGCCAGGGCTGCTGTGAAAACTGTGAATACATTGATCGATGCGCCCAGCAGGTCACACTTGCCGGGCGCAGAGGCCCTGGCAGGCACAGTTGTAGTCTGCCGGTCGGGATTGGGTTCCAGTACGTTGCTACCGGCACCCTTAATTACGGGCCGGCAGACTTGTAATGAGGCCCAAGTTGGATTTACACCACCCTACCACCACTCGTAATGCCACAGTCATGCAGAGGGATCGAGTGGTAATAATGGTAAACCAGCTTGGTGGTAAACCCGCAGAGTTGCCCTTGATTTACTGCCAAACTCTTAATGACGTACAATGTACTGAATCAGAGTTCTGCAACCAGTGCCCATCCAGATGTTTTTGACTACAGCTCCAGTAGCCGCCCTGCCCAGCATGTTGTATGATGGGTGATCATGGAAGTTGTAGTCTAAAATATCTGGTGAGACACAGGTTGCAGACCTCTGTTTCAACAATGGCACTTCTATTCTTTCACATTACATAGATTGTATTCTGAACATGCCCAGCGAAATGGCACAGCGTTTGCTGTGAATAAGGGATTCATTCTGAAATGAAAACACACGCCCCTGTTTTCCCAGCTGTGCAGGTGCTGATTGAAAGAGGTGGCTCGGAATCAGGGTCAGACTGGGCCATAAAGTTGCACACAGTTGCAAATGGCAATTCATTATTTTTGTGATACTGTTTGATTAGTACCCAAGGGGTTGTTTTTGATAAAATGTGATGCAAATTGTGCATTTTAAAGAATACTTATTCAGCAACACGGGTCAGAGCAATTAGCCGCATAGTGAAGTAACTCACCAATCTGGCCCACATTGGCTGAAAAAGTGGGCCACTTTGACCAAAACAACTGCCCCACACCAGAGGTTTGTGTTTTTGGTTCGGCCATGGGCTGATTGCCCCACAGGCCAGTCTGAGCCTGGTCGGAATGTGGGCATCGACAAATGCAAACATGTTTTTGAAACGGCTCAAATGTTTTTGGCAGAAATGTTTTTTTTTTAAAAAAAAAACAGAAACCGGTTCCCTTGTGTCTGCCTAGAGAGGGGGGGCTAGAGAGGGGGGGGGCGAGAGATAATGAGAGGTATGCGAATAAAAGAGAGAGAAAGAGGAGTAAGTCATCAAGTGTTCATGTTCTTAAAATAAACCCTGTAAAGGGTGGCAGGTGTTGACGTTTGGCAGGTTTTGGTTTTGGAAACTGTGGGGTATTTGCATGAGCAGAACGTCGTTTTTGCAATGGCGTGCATGTTGATCTAACAGCAGACTGCTTGCTTTGCCCTTTGTCTCCGCAGATCTGCACCCCGGATTTAGTGGTGTTTCTGGCATGTGCCAATCACCGGCTGAAGGAAAGGTTACAGAACCGTGCCGAGCAGCACGGGCGGCCTGACGATAACCTCAAAGCCATCCAAAGGCGGCTAATGAATTTCAAACAGAATGCGGTCCTGCTGGTCAAATACTTCCAGGAAAAGGGGCTCATCGTCACAGTAAGTCTCCGAGCCAGCCCACGTTGGCATGTTTTATTTAGCTCTAATTGGATAATGCACTACCGCAGCACGGCCGCCGAGTGCACAGTGCCAACGCATGCACGAATCGCTAAATGTGTTTGCCCGATTCATTAAGTGCCACGTGTCAAAATATATACATTTCTGACTTTTTCCTCACTCAATTGTAATGTCTCATTGGAAATGCTTTTCATTACCTGGAATTTAGTTGGTTTTGCAATGTTTGTTTTCTGTATCAGAGACACTGTTGGTAGAGTGTGGAAACACACATTGGCACAATGTCTTCATGTTGTAGAGCACCTATGCACACTCACAGACACGTGAAAACGCTGATGAGGGTTTTGTCCTCCCTTAACCTTGGTGTGACGTTGCCCCTTTAAGAGTATGTGGCAGGACTGTCATGAATGACTGTCAATAAGAGGAGCCTCAGCCGGCACGTGCGCCAGAACCGTGGCAGAGTCCATGAATGGCACTTCTGCCTCTTGTCTCATTTGTTGGGCCTGCAGCCTCATGCTGTTTAATCACGGCTCTGCTAACCTGGCCTGCAGGCTAATGCCGTATTGCAGCTACCACGGAGCTGGGTGCCCCCAGATCAGCATGTGTACCCTGGATGCTGTGAGACCACAGCCACATCCAGAAACCCGCGTGCCCCACGGCAACCAAGTTAGTCCTTGTGATCTCAGCAATCAGGGTGATCCCTGCAACAGTCCAAGTCCATGTGACCACGGCAATCGGGTTCCCTGCAGAGTCTCCCCAGCAACTGTCCAGCTGGCCCGTGTGCCCTCGAGACAGCCGTAACAATGGCGACGAAGGTAGTTGTTCCCGCAGTGTGCCATGGTCGGGTGACGCCGCTGCAGCCAGGGGTGCCAGCCACAACAACTGGTATGCACAACGGGACAAATAATGGTAGGGTACAGCTGAAGTCTGATCAAAATCACCCCATCCTTCTGCATAGGGCCCTCTCTGCTCTCAATGTGGAATCCAGGACATTGGCATGGCATGCAAGGCCATGATATTATTACCTGTGGCTAGAAGCAATGTAACAACTTCCCAAAACTGCTACCTGCTGCAAAACTCGTAGCTTCTTGTGATTGGCTCAGTGGCAGCTGCAACTTCCGACAGGCTGATTTTTTTTTTTTTGTTGTTGTTTTTTTTGCATCTTCCGACAGGCATTTAAAACAAAACATGTTCAGTTGGACACGCAGCATGCAAGCTCGTCACCGCTTGTTAAAAGGAGGTTTGTGCCTTATCACTTTGCTAAATTGATCTTTAATTTGTCAACCGAAGTTTGTGATAGGACAGAGCAGACACCAGCCTTAAGTCTGATGCCCCTGGAGTGATGTGTATACTAGTGTTGAGGGTGGACACCGCCCTGTAGAACGGGGACATCTCACAACAGCAGAGTGCCGACTGATCCAGACGAGAGGTAACAGAAGGGACTGCCCTCGTTGTGGGATGATGAAGGGCTAAAAAGTTATACAACTAAATGGTATCCTACCACAGGATAAGTTTATGACAATACATTATTCATGATATGTCACTCAAAGTTCAAGAAAGAGATTTGCTATATGCACCCAATCTTGACACTATTTTGGATGAGCAGGATCAATCAGCACAAGTATCAACAAACAGTTGTTTGCTTTTATTGCAGCTTTATTAAATTCGCTGTCAGTTTGTCTGGTAACTAAACCACCTTCATTTGTTATTTTCAATGTATAGTTTTTTAAGGGAACAGTGTGAGGCACGGTACGAGGTAACAAGAAGTGCTATAGACGATCGAGGTAAATACAGAGAGGTGAAAAAGAGTCCAAAGCATACTTAGCACCTGTACATACATAAAAACAAACCCAAGTTTAAACTGAGGAGGCCTGTAGCACTGCCATCAAGTCAGTGCCTAAATCCTAGTTACAAAGTGTGAATGCATGAGTGACCAATCTAAGGATCAAACCTAGCAACAAATGGAAGTGAGCGATGACCAAACCATAGACTGATGCAGAAGACAGCCTGCTGCCACTATGCAAGATCATACTGCAGGGAGTGGTATAATAAGTGAAAACAAGGTGTGCTACCACTATACACATCATTGGCGTTCCTTGGAAGAGTGCTGTGTCTGATTCTGGATGTCTGGCCTCTAGAAGGATGGAGATTATTGAGACGGTCTTGAGGACAGTTGATGTGAACGTTCTGTATGCCACAGCTAATGGAAAGACATGATGACTTAAATCGGTTACGGTCATGGACGGGAAATAGAGAGCAGAGCTATAAAGAGCTTATATGTATATGTACATATAATGAGCTTGTTGACGTTTGCTATGCGTAGAAGTCAATCATGAAATATGACACATTGGTGGGTGTTCAGGTGCACAGAACTGCCATCCAGCTGAAAGATTGAGGTGGGAAAATCAGTACTTGAAAAGACCTGGAACCCGACTCGGGTCACACAGGATAACAGCAAAACTAGACTGGAGCTTCTATACCAGTCGGGCTAGATGGCCTAAGTGTCCTTGCACTCTGAGAAGAGTTGATTGTGGTGGGACTGTAACAAGATGATGTTGACTTGAGTCAGGTTTGCTCAGAGGTTTAACCCACGGTTTCAGTTGGTGGTTTCTCGTGCCAGTGATTCGGTAGAATAAATCCCACTTGTCACCAATCAAAATCAAAAGAGGCACTGCTCAGCAGCTCAGTCTGATGCTTCAGTTCAGATAGAGATGCATTGTTTGAAAGGTTTCCATTGGTATTTATCACCACCTCTTTCTGCAAATCCATCACACATGTCTCTTTTCCAGATGTTGTTACATTTTGAGAACTGTTGGTAAAAGGAATTGTTGGAGACTAGTATGGAATCTGAAGCTCATAGAGCTTTCATGCCCTGCCAGGAGGGCGGACGTGGCCTGTAATGGCCCGCCAGCCCAAGCTAAGGCAGGATGTGGGCTGTTAAAGGACATGACCACCTTCCTGGCAGGACATGAAAGCCATTCACACCAAAAAAATTATGGCCGCTGCCACATGGAAAAGGGACTAAGTCCCTTTTCCATGTCTATGGCAGCCAGACGGGAGGAGTTCCGGGACCAGAGCGCAATGCTCTGGTCCTGCAGGAAAGTGGAGGGGGTGGGTAGGCAACAGGGAGAGCCCCAATGAAAAAAAGGGAGAAAAAAAGCACCACTGAGTAGGGCCTGGGGTGGCTGGCACAGTGGGCAGGGATTGTGGATTCTCGCTCGCAGTTCCAGCCACCTGATTGTCTGAGTGCTGGGCCTTTCCCGGGGTGCAAATGGAAATTCTGGTCCTTTATTACAACTACTGTAGGGAGCGGCTGTCTTGAGTTTGTGCTCGCAATATTTTTACGTTAATGCCACAGTCTGTGGTCCCTTGCATGACTTGGTTGATTGCACAACAAAATACAACTGTCTTTGTAACTTGTGGTGAATCTGTCCAATAGCATGTATTTCTTGAAGTTCGACGTTAATGTAAGGTGATCAATGAGTCACTTCATTCAGGTAGGATGGTGAGGATATGCTTCTTGCAAAAAAATTGCCATGCTTATAATGTCCATTCAGTCACAGGTCCACACTAATCACTTTTAATTTAGAACTCAGTCCATCCCATGATCAGTCGATCACATGATCAAACTTGGCTTACAGTCCGGTGCATTTACTAATCTGAAAAAACGGAAGTGACACCCTCAGGTGATGCCAGCTCTTTAGTCTGTATCGAGCAGTGCATCCTCCTTGATAAATTGAGGATAATTGTTACAATGCATTATTCTGGTTTGTTTTTCAATGCTGTGAATTGCTCATGTTATGTATATTGATGAAATATTTCAGAAATGTGTGTAGGAGGTGTGTCAAAGATTTTTTTTTTTATTGTACATTGGTTAAAACCAAATATTAACCTTAACAATATCCCAAACAAATTAAAATATACAACATTCATTTCATCCTTTAACATGTCCATAAGAGAAGAGAAAAACATTATATACATTAAGAAGATTTCAATAATTCATAGATTTAAAACAAAGACTTACATTACATTTCTTCCAAATTCAAGCAATTCATAAAACGCAAAGCTGCCAAAGCAAGTGAGGTAGAATCACCACCCAAGCAGGCCCTTCAGCTCGGCACCAAATCGGGCACCACTAATTGGCAGATCCGTTGACCCACATGGAGATATGTAACTTCAGAAAGAGCAGGATACTAGCTGAGAATGTGCTGAAGGGTTTCCACTTCCTTTACATTCCTGGAAAACCTGCAGAAATCTTCCTGTGGAAAAATGTTCTTATATCTCAACAAAGTCTCCTCAGTGGGTAATAGGTTCCATCTTAACTCAGAAAGTTTGGAGCTGGCCTTTGAACAGGGAAAAAGATGACACTAGGGTGCCAATAAATCTAACTGTTTGTGTTCTTACGAACCAATTCCGATTCGTGGAAGCTATCCACTGTGACACGCAAGTCCCATTCAAACAGGGTTACCTTTACCTTGTGTGGAGTGTCTCTTAAGTCTTCTATGGTCAGTGTAATATTGTCTAGAAATTTGACACAATAATCCTTAAAATGATGAATCGCCTTAACCAAACAAGCTAGGACCATCCCATTAAACATTTCAAACAGGGTATTAGGCAAAGGGCTTAAAATGCTACCGAAAAAGATCAAATATTTCCAAGTAGGCTTGGCACGCAAGGAACTTAACCCTAGCTCTGTAAGAATAGCGTCTGTAGGGACCGCTTTTTGAATGTTCAGTACTCTCCGCCAAATGCGGCTCTCAGGTCTTCTCAAAATGTCCAGCACTCATGACTGCAGGACTTCAATACCATAAATGATGTTCGGTATGACTTTCCCTCTATGAAACTTAATGGTACAGACGAATATTTACAGTATTTGTTTTTGCTAAATCTCATCTGATGATTAAGGGCGGTAGCTTTTTTTACATAAATAAGCAGTAATAGGTGCTTTCCCGGGGCTCCAAGTGATCGAAAAACCTAAGTAAATTGTGTTATCCACTTTCCCAAGTTTGGAGACTTCAAGAAACCACTGGAAACCTGATTTTTATTTATTTTTGTTATTTAGAACGAGTCAAAATGTCAGTTTTGGCTGTAATAATTAATTTGTTTTAATTAGCAGAGGAGTATTCATAAAAAGATCTTAAAAGACGCTGTAAGCCGACAGAAGTGCAATCTAATAAAAATAAAATTGTTAGCATATGCCAACCATATTGGACGCCAGCCAGGCGCCCGTTCTGGGAGGGATGAAAGCGGTTTGCTCAATACAATCACATATGCCGGAAACGTAAAGGTTAAAAAGACAGGGTGCCTAAAAATGCACCTCTGTCTCAGGCCATTTTCAGCAAAACGAATTCTACTTAACCTACCCCAGAACTTATTCACGTTCAAATTCGCATGAATACTAAGTATTAACCTAAGCAAATCGTCCGGAACCCCATTTTTTAAGTTTTTGCCATAATAAGTTTCTAGAAACAAGGTCAAAGGCTGATGTTAAATCTATTGTCGTGGCATTGTAAGTATGGTTTGGTCCCCGGGGTCTTAGAATTGCTGGCCCTTTTAATTGCATGGTACACATTCTCTAAAGTGATTACAACCACTCCAGTACTAGGTGGAGTGGCTGACTCGACAGTGTAGTAATTACTGTCAGATTTTACCGAAGAGTATACATTTCATATATGTGTTATCCATTGATCCTCAGATACAGTACAGGATTGTGATTGGAGTTGACAAGAATATGTGTGTTTTATTATCTGCCAAAAAGTGCCACATCATGTGACCACAGGAACTTGAGCATGGTTTTGGCATCACGTTGCTGTAACTTTGCACAGTGCCTGCTTGTCCAGTTCTTATACACCAACCTCAGTCTTTGGATCCCAGTTACTAATACCCAGGTGTCCAGTTTCTGTCTCCTAAGCTGCCAAATTTCGGCCCTCATCTCTCTTTTTTTGTAGCCACTTCTAAATAAAACCTATGACTCTTATTATGATTTTGCACAGTGGATTGGGCATATGGCTTTTTCCCAGCAATCAAATCCAAAATATTTTTACAGATAAAGATCTCGAAACAATCAACCGTGAATGTATCAATTTTCCACAAAAAGCCAGTGGAATTCATAATATGAGTCATCCTTTCATTAAATCTCTTCATTGAGACAGGTTCCTGCCCTCGTTTAATTCAAGGTCCGTCTGGACATGCTCAGTGTTAATTAGAGAATCCCAAACAAAATGACATTGCAGCATACAGTGATCACTCCACAGATTACTTACTACCCGTAATTCTTGACATTTTCTAAACAGGAGAGTATCCGTAAAGATGTAATCCAGAACAGACTGAGTAGAACCCCTGCTGCCATGTTGGATGGCTTGTTATATTGCTCTGAACTGCAAAATTTAGCATAGCCATATTTAGAGAATACAAGGAGGAGAACTATTTATAGCCATGCTTGTCCTTCTTCTGAAGACCACTTCTAGCAGACAGATGCATCATGCCATCAACCATTGTGTCTCTGTCAGGGCATGAAGAATTGAAATCACTCAACACCATTATGTAACCCATGATGTTTTTGCCAATCCAGTCAGCAAGGTATGAAGACAGTCCCATCCAGGAACCCATCTAACAGGGAAATTCCTATGTTGCAATAGATATTAATGATTAAGATGTTATATGGTTTTCCACAATCACTCACAACAAATTCTACAGCAAGGGCACCTGGCTTTATAATAGTCTCCACAATTGAGGAGATAAACCCCCTGTTTTGAAGCAGAGCACCAAACCACCTGTTGGGTGGCCCTCGCTGCTTTTGTGGGCTGCCTGGATTATAACCATGGACACGTTACAAGCCACATTTCCTGGATGCATATAATATCGAACTGTCTCAAAATACGGGACACTTCCAAATTAGATATTAAACGAGAATGGCCCCTCGAGTTCCAGGAAACTATGGACATGTCGAATGTTGTGGCTAGAGGCTCCCAGGACCACACAGGGCCCTCCTGTTATCGTGGAGCACCCCCGCCAACCATGACCATTTTTGCACTTCTGTGGAAGCATCATCCTTCTCTAAAGCAAAATGTGCCCTCCTCATTTTAGCACCATCATTATTCACCGATACCATTATACCTTTGACCATAGTTTCATCCCAAATATGCCTTTCCCCAAGCCACTTGTCTTAATGAGTAGGGTTCTCTCAAAATGGTTTTTAGCACCACCCTAGCAATAAAATGTAGAACAACACTGTCTATGCTCTCTGTGTCAAAAAATTCGACCCTATCAATGTCCTTGGTTGAAACTAAACACAGGTTAGGTATCTCTGAAAACAGGATCAGAATATTTGCGCTATTCAAAAATAGACAATGGTCATCATTAAAAGGACTCTCCACCACAATCTTATAGGTGCACATATGATCCTGAAAAGGCTGCTTCTGAATAAAATGACACCCCTCTTTCCCCTCGTGTGTTTTAATAGATGATCGTTTTTCATCCTCAGGTCTAGAGGAAGCCTTGCTATCGGTGCCTCTCGGAATGCTGTAGGTAGCATGATCACCATTCTTAATTTTAGTGTCAGCTCTACAGCTCCATCGATCCTTATGTGGATGGCTCAGTTTGTCAGGAAGAGATTCAACTTGCCAGGAACTTTGTGTGCCATTACAGACTTGGCTCAGCCCATTTCCGTTGCGATGGATCAGAATGCCCCTGAAAGGCTCCATCAAGTTTGTTATCACTTCTGTTTGCGTTGCCATAGTAGTGGCAGTTTTGTTAACATACATACCTGGAAACCTGATTCCTTTCTCTGCAGGGATCTTAACGGGAGGTGCAGAAAAATACCTGTTTTCCATAGAAAGTTGTAAGGAATCGGTTTGTGCCGATGAATTCACTGTTTTTCTGTTAATCAATGTCAAGGGTGAATTGTTATGCCACCGTGATGTCGTAATGCTCTGCTCTTCATCCTCAGCAGGCTAGGTGCAACTACCGCTTCTGCAAAGCTTAGATCACTTTCAGAAAAACTATCCATGATAACCTTTTTCTTATGCCCCGTAGCAGGAGAAATTAAATTCAGAACGTTTTGTTTTGCATGAGAAAGGGCCTCCTGTATGCTAAGGTTACGCAAAAAAGTGCATGATGATTTCTTGTTGTTGGTCTTCCCCTTAGCATGTTTGTTTTTTTGTACCTGCATTAGAGCTGTATGTTTCCTTTTTTTGCGTCACCTTCTTGCCAACAGGGGCACTATCCTCTTTGTGTTTACAAGGATGCAAATCTTCGGTTCCCCTTTACCTCCCTCTATAACTGATTTTACAGGCATAAATGTGAGGTCTTTGTGGGCGGAAAGGCTATTAGAATTGGCCTGTCCCCTACTCATTTGTTGACCGATGGCATTTTGAAGAATAGAAACAGCTTGGAGGAGATCAGATCTTTTTTGAGGTTTGGTCCAGGCTTAATAATTCTCGTAGCTCAGCTTCTTTTGCAGAATTTTCCAGTGTTTTTAAAATAGAATTAAGAATGATGGCATGCGCTCTTACTTCAACTTTAATACTGTCACAAAGTGTGACAAAGGAGGACAAGATATAAATTCCAAGCAGTTTGGCCGTTGGTGCCATTGTAAACTTTCAGAGTAGCTTCAGGGGGACAAGTTTGCTTGTGCCTCCCCGGATGAGAAGTAGAGGCCTTCAAATACATTGAAAAGCTTTTGTCCCCTGAGCTATGACCCGACAATATTGTGTGAGAGTTAGCATCCACACATACAGAGGCAGCACACAGCCCACGTGTAATGCCATCATTTCCGCATCCGTTCTTATCTGTTGCCCTGGTGTTCCATATGCTCTACCTAAAGCCTTCTCTTTGATGGCGGTTTAAAATAAGCTGTGATTTGTACATCCTTTGCATTATGCACAGATGGCTCGCCATCTTGTTCCCGAGGCGTCTTTATATCACTCGTGCCTTCATGCGGGGATACAGTCAATGGTAAATTACATGCAATCGCGAACATTTCTTAGCCTATTGTTCGTTCTGATGGCTTAGATACATTTCTGAGAGGGTACATAGTCACTGAGCTGGAAGTAAGAAGAATTCTCATGTAGCAACTTAATAAAATAATATAAAAAATAAAAAATAAAAATATGAAACCAACACGTCACTGGCCCCACAATGACGGAAGTAAGAGCTTGCGTGAAGAAACAAGGGAACGGGGCAATTTTAATACAAGATAGTTTAAATGCTCACCAATTAGGTCCCAGGGTCAAAACAATGGTCCCCTAGTTCACAGGTTCACAGAGCAGTGGACTGCAGACTGCACACTTGAGCACACTTTGACGCATGCGCTGATGCTCTGCATTCCATTTTTGAATTCTCAGCTGGTGACACAGTTGCTAGTTGAGCCGCTAGACTGGCAGGGAAGGTTCACTGAGCTCTGAGAAAGGATGCTGCTTCTCAATTGCACAATTCAGCAAACAACAACAATTCCTAAGTGTTCCGCAGCATTCTCCTGCAGACTGCACACTTGAGCACACTTTGATGCCTCTGTGGAGGCACCATGTTGCCTTTTTGTGGTAACATAGTTGCTAGCTGTGCCGCTAGACTGCCAGGGAAGGTGAGTTGAGCTCTGAGAAAGTGTCAAACACCAACAATGCACAAGTGTTCTGCAGAGTTCTCCTGCAGACTGCTCACTTGAGCCTAATATGACACATGTGCTGATGCGCTGCGTTCCCTTTTTGAATTCTCAGCCAGTAGCACAGTTGCTAGCTGAGAAGCTAAACCACCAGGGAAGATGAGTTGAGCTCTGAGAAAGGATACCGCTTCTCAATTGCACAATTCAGCAAACACCAACTGTGAGGAATTTGACCATCCACATGGTGGGTGTGAGATCACCTGGGCTTTTTTGAAATGTTTCAATAAATGGAATGATGGTAGATCAACCTCAGGAACATGTTTGGGGCTATTCCACACACATTTCTCTATGCTCACACAACAACAAAAGCATAGACATGTATACTCTGGCATGGACACAGCCTACAGGCACAGTCCACCCTTTCATATTTAGTTGGAATGTGACAGAAGAGGGGGGGCACAATATCATCCTAAGAAGGGGGAGGACAACATTTCCCTCTACCATGGACAGCTTGATTCACTGATAAAAGGCTCCATGGAACTGCACTGCACTTTTTGTTAGGCCCTGCAGCTGGTGACAGCAATTAACATACCAACAGAGGGTACTTCAAACAGGCCCCCATGGGGGCCTTGCTGCAGAAGGTAACAAAGGAGACAGGAAGCCCAACAACCTTTCATATGTAACTGTGCAACCTGAAGCCAGCTCCCAGCCTCACTATCAATGACTGTGAACTGACATGTCTGGGTCTTTCTTGCAGTAGGACACCCCTGCTTAGGGGAATCCATTCTTAAGATACTAGAATATGGTTTGCACAAGTCAGAGAGTATGGTCTCGCAGCATTTTCAAGGGAGACCTGCTATTTTAATGAGAAACCACAGGGAGATGCATTAAGAGACTCTTTGATCACAGCAGACAGAAATATGGGTGGGACCTAGTAGCACAAGGGAGTGAGCCTAGAGATCTTTCTGTTGAGAGGAGGTTTCTGCCATATTGGTTCCGGTACACTCCTTGTTCCTGTTCCACCCCCTTACCTTTTCCTGTTGCAAAGCACTCTGGTTAAGACTGCAAGCATATAGAAAATTGTTGTTAGGGACCCCAGGATTGGTTCACTAAGGTAGGCTTAGCCTACACCAATCACTGTGGCCCACTTGGCTTTCAACGAGGGCTGGCACCCATCTTTTGGCAGATCATCTGAAGACTTCACAAGAAGAAGAAAGAAGAACTCATCCTTGGACCATGGCTGAAGTTACAGTCTGCCTTACAGCTTCCACCAGTGAAGGAAGGCAAGGAGCATCCAAAGATGAAAGCAAGATCCCTCCCCTTAACTTCTCCCAGGGAAAAGGGGGAGAAATAAACTCAGAGGACCATCCAGCCGCTCCAGAACAGGTACCCCATCATCATACAGCGTGCCCTGCTAGACTCTGCAGCAAGCTTACTGGATAGGGAGTGCTAGAAGTTCTCTGAATCCAAAACCAAGGACAAGGCAGCTGCCTGCAACGCAATCCTGAGCTCCGGCCCGTCCACCTTAAAGGATGACACAGGCCCCTTGAAGAAGCTGGAAGAAATGCAACAACAACCATCTACCGCCGTCCGCCTTAAAGGAAATTTTCAAGCCAGTTGATTGATTGATTGATATTTTATTTCTATCGCACTCATACACAAGTGTTTCAGAGCGTGACAGGGCAAGGGAGGGGAACAGGGGAGAACAAAACAGCGATCTTACTAGACCCAGTGACATTGAGAATGCGCAAGTGCATGGGAGAGGGGGAGGGGAAAAGTGCATGGAAGGGGGGAGAAGTGGAAAGTGCGAAGCAGAGGAGAAGCAGATAAATAACAATAAATAAATAATAAAGGCAACAAACAGTGGTAATGCAGCCAGCAATTTGCAAGTGCTAGGTTTAAGGCAGCAGACAGGGTAGGTCTGATAATTGCAGGATGAAAAAGGGGGGGCTGTATGGGTACAGATACAGACCCCAGTGCAAGAGGTGGCCCGTAGGCAGTGCGGGAGGGTGGCAGGGTGAGCAGGTACCTGGGCTCGAAGGACAGAGGGTGGCCAGGTGCACAGTGCCAAGGGAGAACAGATCAGCAGGGAAGAGGGGGAGTGAAGACAGAAGAAAAGAGGAAGGTCTTGAGGTGCTTCCGGAACCGGAGATGGTCCTCCTCAAGTTTTAGAGTGGCAAGGAGGCTATTCCAGATGGAAGCCCCAGCCGAAGACAGAGATCTACCCCCAGCTCGTTTCTTTGAAATACGACTGACCCTGAGGGAGCTGAAGGTAGAGGAGCGAAGAGCTCAAGAGGGGAGGTATTTGCAGAGGGATAGCTGAAGGTATTTTGGACACAGGCCCCAGAAAGTCTTGTGGACAATGCAGAGGGTTTTGAATTTAATCCTTGCATCCACTGGGAGCCAGTGGAGAGATTTCAGAGCTGGAGAGATACGATCCCAGGGCTTGAGGCCAAGGACAAGTCTCGCAGTCCTGTTCTGGATTAGTTGCAGAGGGCGGAAAGTAGAGGCAGGTAGATTTAGAAAGAGGCTGTTACAATAGTCCAAGCTAGAGAGAACCAGAGCTTGGGATACCATGAGCTTCTGGGGGAAGGAGAGGAAAGGCAGAGTACCTCTGAGGAGGTGCAGTCGGAAATTTGACTTTTTAGAGACCTCAGAGATATGGGCGGAGAAGGAAAGGGTGGAGTTAAAGATGACCCTGAGGTTCTTAGCCTCGCAGGTGGGGGTAGGAGGAGGGCCAAGGGAGGCCGGCCAGAGAGTGAGGGGAAAGGATGGTGAAGGTGTGCCGATGAGGAGGATCTCTGTCTTGCTGGCATTCAGACAAATATCATTGGCGGCACACCAATCTTGAATGACAGTTAGGCAATTAGAGATGAGAGAGGGAGAGGAGGTGGCAGAGGGCAGCCTGAAAATGAGTTGAGTGTCATTAGCTTAGCACTGGAAATTTGAGCAAAAAGTGGCAATGCTGTGGGCGAGAGTTGGCAGGTATTGGTTGAAAAGCCAGGGCGAGAGGTTAGACCCCTGGGGAACACGACAGGTGGAGAGGAAGATAGATGAAAGGAAGGACCCAAGTTGGACCTGGGAGTTCCTGAGTTCCTCGATCGCAACCAACTGCAACGCTGACTGCTGTCAAGCCGCAGTTGCTAAAAGAAACACCAGACATCTCCACCAGTGCTTCGGAACTGCTGATAAGCACTGACACAAGGATTCCTGACCGAGTAGCAATGAAGGCCAGCCTACAGCTATTCGTCCAGTTTTGCCCACCAAACAAGTCTTGTCGCCTGATACCCGCTGCTAATTCGTGTCTCAAACTCAGGCAGAGAAGCCTGCAAAGAGCCCAGAAGCCGACTCGAGTCTGTTGAGCACCAAGAACAACTACAGCAAAATTGTGGTTCTGTCCGCCTGGTCCTTCACAGAAGGCCCCAGCGACATGTTAAGATCCTTTCTCCCTTTTTCCGAAGCCAAGAAACTGTTGTAAACTATTGTGGTTAATAACCGTACCAACTACCCTCCTGTTAGTATGCAGAATGCATTGCTTTTCCTTCGTAGAAACTGTCTGTCCTCTGCATTCCTTTACAGGGTGGGTTATAATTTAGTAGTGTTGTTAGAATGTTGTGATACTAATAAAGTAGATACTTTTATATAACCTTCACTGGACACTCCTTTTATCTTTGGGTCATAATGGTATTTTCGCTGCGTTGCAACTAACCAACCATCCACGACTTTTAGAGGAGATAAGCCTGCCGTTTCATCCACATTACCAAAATTGGACAAGGAGTTTTAACATTTTAATTGTATTCTTTCCCAATCAATTTGGATTAATTCTGGTGTATTAGAGGTGTGGGGCTGATTGATGGTTTAGAAACCCGAGATTCACCCCTGCTCCACTGGTACCCCGAATGTGATTTGTCACCCCAACAATACAGAAGTGTTCCAAAGGTTTGTATAAACCATATCACTAATTAATATATAAATATATTCAGTGAAAAACATTGTTAAAGGGACATTGTGGTTACAAGTAAAATCAAAAAACTGATGAAATTTGCCAGTTATAACTTGTGCCATTGCCATGCACTGCTAATATTAACACCCAGGACATCAAAGATAACATCACAAATGACATCATCTGCTCAGGCACCAAAGTTATACCACAATTTTTTGTACTTACATTTTGACACAATGGAAAAAATAAAACACAGGACAGATTTGCAAAACCATGCTTTCAGGTCTTTGCTGATGTTCCTCGTGCACGTTTGCTGCAATCTAGTCCAGCACTTTGTGCTGTAGCCATGAGCAGAATTTATTTCCAATTCAAACCTATCCGGACTTCGGAAAAATACCACATTGCCAGTCCCTGGTGGTTATGCCCACTTTAATACCATTATCAGTCACTCGCAGCCATTGCCAGTGGCCGGACAATCTGGCCACTGGCCCTGACCACAAGCTATACCAAAGTCACCAAAGGCATGTACCTACATTATGACAGTTTTCAAAAAATAAAACGCAGACAAATTTGCAAAACCATACTTTCGGGTCCTTGCAATGCTCCTTGGACGTTTGCTGCAAATCCGTACATGTTTTATTTTTTGGAAATTGTCAAACTGTCCATACACAAAATAGTGATATAACTTAGCCCCAACTTGAAAAAATCCATTAAAACTGTGCACAAACATTCAAGGTTGGGTCTATATTTCTTTTTGCAAAATGATGTGCATACTCATTAATGGCACCAAAGTTATAAGCCATCTAAAAATGTTGAGACCCCCCCTCTAATTTTGCCCCCTCATGTGAAATCCCACCAAATTTGGCAAAAACATTCAAAGTTAGGTCTAAAATCATTTTGCAAACTTATATGCAGATTCATCAAATGGCACCACATTTAAAAGCTGTTCAATCATTTTGGGACCGCCCCTCTAATTTTGCCCCTCCTGGTAAAACAGCACCAAACTTCGCTGAAACATTCAAAGTTCGGTGTAAAATAAAATTGCAAAGTTTCATGCAGTTTTATTAAATGGCTCCAAAGTTATAAGCTATCCAAAACTGCTTTGCACCAACTCTAATATGCAGAAATATGCATGGATGTCCTCGAACTTTTGTCAAGTTTGTAAAACATTCTAGCAATTTCCCCAAACATCTGAGATGTTCTCAGACATTGGTGAAGAAAAAACACAACATTTTTAACTTTTTATGGCCATATCCCATCACATCCTCATCACCCCTAACCTCCCCAAATATTGTTTTTTTTTGTTTGATGAGTGTAATGTGTTTTTTAATAGGTTTTACCACAACGTTCGGGGACTACGGGCACTGTCTGCGAATTCAACATAGTGTCCAATTCAAATGTTTTGACGCATCTCATGGTTTTAATTGACCAATCAGCGGGCGTGTATGATGTCCGCAAATGTCACACTGTGCTCTGATTGGTCCAGAGGTGTCCACGCATACTGAACCAGGAAGTGAGACTGTGGACTGGACGCAGATATCCAAAAAATGTTTGGACCTACTTTTTGGTCGTTTAAAAAAAAACGACTGACAGATTTACCCTAAATTTGCAAAAGCACACTTTTGAGACCAAGCCGCCGCTCCTCGCGAAAGTTTGGTGCAAATCCATCCAGCAGTTTCTGCTGTAGGCATGAGCATTTATTTTCCTCTGTTATGTCAATGAGGATTTCCAACGTTTTGGGACCCCTCTATATAACTTCCTCCTGCCCCGGACGAAACCGCACCAAACTTCATAAAATCATTTCAAGGTTGCCATATACTTTTTTCGCAAAGTTTGGAGAGGTTTCTTCTAAAAGGGCCAAAGTTATAAGCCGCCCAAAAACTGCAGGCTGTGTAATGTGCTGTAAGCGATATTCAATCAACACTACAGCCAAGTCAATGCCTAGTCTGGGATGCTGAGGAAAACCCTTATTGATGTATTTTTATGTCCAGTTCAGTACTCTGGATGACAACCCTTGTATAACACCCCCCTCTTAGAATCCCCCTGACCCCACTGAGCCAAGATGTAGGTTTGTTTTGCAAATTAAAAGGTTTATTTGAAAATTTAAACAATATATATATATCACACTTCTATAAATAAATTGATAATGGATATTACACTTGTGAATATGAGCAGTAATCAGCAAGAGGTAACTTATGAATAGGAACAGAAGAATAAGGTGGGAAAGAATGCTTTATATGGTTCAAGGAAACACAATGATGAATGAAATGCAGTACAGAAAATAACTTGATGTGGCTTCAACAATAGACAATGTAATCACTTTTCCTTGACAATTCACTCCCCCCCCTATGCAATGTAAGAAATGGAAGGAGAGCACACAGTCTTCAAGAATCCCAACAGAATGCAATACGAAATGCAGTTCCTCCCCCAGCAAGCTTAGAGGAAAACAGGTAGAGGTTTGAAACACAGGCGAATTACTTTGAAATGTGGTGGCAATGAAGTGAAAATGCTAAAATTGATTTTAATTCCCTGCAGGAGGTTCAGGGTGAGGGAGAGATACTTTATATTAGTTCAGGCTCACTTTAGCAATGCTCTATGCGTAACTACCAGGTTGCAAACGGACTTTAACAAAGGAAAGAATGGAGCTGCTATTTTGACAAGTGGAGAAATTGAGCCAAATAGCAAATCGCAGTAAATTTTGCGAATGCGTGAATCGCGATTGCGGAAAAAGTATAAGGAGTAGGAAGAAATTTCGTTCCTAGCCCAAACGGTTCAAGAGATACGGACAATTTAATAAAGGTAGATTTTCGGATTTAAAGTAAAACTCAAAATGACAGGTGGCAGCTTGCAGCTTCAGAATTGACAGGTGACAGTTGTGCAGCTTTACATATGACAGATGACACGATTTCTAGGAGGCTGTTCTAATTAGGGTAAAATAGTTCGGATTAGATTATTTTAACTAAGAGATTGGGCTCTGCACAGTTCTGGCGGATACTCACTCCTAATTTTGAAATGAATGGGCCTCGTCACGGATCTGGTCAACTGGACTGGACTGGGTGGTTCTGCTCACAGCGTCTGGGTCAGCTCTGCTCTGCTGGTCTAGCCTCTCTGGATACGGCGGGTCAATCAGGCACCGGTTCTGCTCACAGCGGTCTGGGTCTCTGGTTCTGCTCACAGTGGTCTGGGTCAGCTCTCTGGATACAGCGGCCTGTGGTTCTCTGGATCTCTGGTCTGGTCTCTGGCAATTGTTCTTGGCAAAAGAATTCAGACAGCTCGCCCGGCTGTGGAATAGTTTGCAAATGACTTTAAGGATGCTGAGGCCTGATGAGAAGAGTTCTCAGTTTGTGGGTTTAGGCCCTTGCTTTAAGTTCTGAAGTAAAGTTCTGGTCTTTGAAGAATGATGGATGTGAAGTCTGAAGTCTCCCGGCAGAGCGTCCCGCAGAAAATGGAATTGAATGTCTCTACCTGTCCCAGCAGTCTCTTTTTATGTGTTTTGGAAGTGGGTGTGAGCGTGGCATAACTGAGCCTGCAGCTCTCTACTTGTCATTGGCCCAATTCTCCCCTCTCCCATGATTGGGGGAATTGGGTTGTGAGTCAGAGTGATGAGGTCTGTTTATGGGTCAGAGGATCCTCCCCTGGTCACTTTGCCCACAAATCTATATTTGATTCAAATACATATTTCCGAGGTACACAAGTGGTTGACATTACATGTACATATGGCACCTTGCTTAAGGTAGTCTCTGTTCCGCCTCTGGCGTTTCTAGGAGCTTGCATTCAAAAATGGCAACTTATTTTCGATTTTAGTGGGTTGTGCAATATGGGATTTTCATCAAAAATTATACAAAGGTACATTTCCCTTCCACATATATCCCAGTAACTTTCCATGTCTCTAGCTTAAACACATTGTCTACAATATTCATAATTAGCGGGGTTTTGCCCCAGAACATGGTACAAATTGGAGTTAGGACTCAAATTGTGAAGGCATTTTTCAAACTAAGACTCTCAAAGTTGTACATTCCTGTCATTTGGTTACAATAAGTTATCACTATTTCTATAAAATATATATTTGTTGCAATTCAACTCCCCAAGTGTTTGGGTCCGCCTCCAGAAGTCTGGGTGGGTCAGTGATCACATGTCTCTCCTTGCTGGCAGAGGGCTGTTGACAGGAAACACTCAAAATTAACATACCCCATTCAACAGAAAGAGCCTTTTGTGTGGGCTCCAGCAGGCTGCCTGGAAGTCTCTCCTCAATCAATCAACAGGGTCATGTGATATCCTGCCTCCTGGTGTGGGAATCTCTGAGGTGTTAAGAGTTCTCAGCCTCTTGGCCTCTGGGAACAGCAGGTGGCTAAGATGTTCAATTAACCAACAAGCTTTGAAGTCCCTGCCCCTCTTGCAACTCCTAAATACAGTTTCCCTGTCAGAGTTTAGACCGCTAGCGCCACCTTGTGGAATCTGTCGGTACTGCATCCATTTTTGAGTTGTCTTGATTTACTGCATTTCAATAGAGTGGTCTTTTGCTTGATAGTATAGGACCCTTGCTTAACATTGTTTTGATGGCATCCTTACAGTAGAGTGGTGATGTGGAACCCCCCACAAGAAGGTTGTATCTTTGGAGTGGTCTCGTGCCAACTGCGCAGTTCTCCTATTCTGGCGTGAATGTGGGCGGCAATAGCTCATCCCCACATCCACCCAGTCTATTGATTTAGTTTGTTCTGGGATAGAATAATGGGCGGCGACAGCTCATCCCCACATCTACCCAGTCTATTGATTCAACATGGGTCAAGACCCTTGACAGTGCGTGCATGTGTATATATATATTCACTGAAAAAACTTTGTTAAAGGGACATTATGGTTAAGTTGGACTAATAAAAACACATGAAACTCAAAGAAAACACTTTGTTATACGGACGTTATGGTTCCAAGTAAAACCGAAAAAACCTGAAATTCGCCAGTTATGGTAAGCTAAGCAACCATAACTCGCACCACCACTGTGCACTGCTAACACTAACACCCAGGACATCAAAGATGACATCACAAATGGAGAAAAAGACTTGCATTTGAGCTAATTTGCATACCCGCAGTGCTTTGCTCATGTGGCTCTGCACTGGAGGTGAACTTCCAGTGATGTGGCATGCGTGATTTGGATCAAATGACATGCTTCTTTCACATTTAAGTTGGGTGTTTTCTATGTCTTTTTAAATGCTCCATAATTTTGCTGGGGTTTTATCTTTTTAACTACCTATCTTGCAGGGGTGGACTGGCCGACAGGGAACTCTGGAGATTTACCGGTGGGCCTCTGCACCCTGGGCCTCTTTTGTGTGGTATTTCAAAATTTTCTCATAGGAAAACCATTGTACTTGCTGAAAATGTGTCATATGGGGCCACTTTGAAAACTATTTCCAGGGCCTCTTTTGGTCCCCAGTAATTATTTCCAGGCCCTCTTTTAGTTCCCAGTCCAGCCCTGCTATCTTGTTGAGACAAGCCCTTTGGGATGAACGTTGATGTCATAATATGAGAGATCCATGTCATCGTCTGGTCATCCTCTGGTCTAAAGAATATCAAATTGGCAATTTTTGTGGTGCAGCTTTATTCACTGTATAGTTGTAACTGTTTACATATGCATGTTAGGGTCACGTGTCTGAATAAATAAAGGTGACTTCATTTGATTATGCGAGTACCCATCAGTGAACTTGCCAAATGGCATTACAAGGTGTACATTAGAAGACGTAATTGTGTTTAGGAAAATAACATATCACCCCCGCCGTTTCATATCCCCCAGAGCGCCTAGAGAACGAACAAATGGCATCGGTGCGAGTTATGATTCCCAATAACTCAACATAGCATTATGTTTTATATACAACATAAATCTAGAAAACTTGAGCGACAGCTTCGGCGGTGACTAAAGTACACACATGCACGCAGCCGTGTGATTTTGTTTTCAGGGCTGCGTGTGCTCGGTTGTAACCCCCCACACCCCGCTGGTGTCTCGCGCGTGACGCCACTGCCTGCGCGAGCCCTTTGTTATCACCGGGCAGCGGAGAATGGAGCCACGCTGGAGAGCGTTCAATGGACCTTGCGCTTGAGAAAGGAAGGTGGCTGGGTTGCAAATTGGATAAAGTGCTCTTGTATTTGCTGTGCAAGGATGGTGTGTTTGACATTCCTCGCTGATGTGGCTTGCTGTGCGCGACAAACCGCGGCGATGCGTTCATAGCGTGGCAAAGACTCCTGCCACCTGACGTTCCATAGGGCGGCATTTCTCCAGCATTTGTAAACACAATGCTTTCCTTGGAATTAGCCATTACGCATGTTAGTAAAGATAGTGTTATTCAATGCCTGTATATGTCTGCAACCCATCAAACCAAAGAACGGTAATGTAATGACATGGGCCGTCGCGTCAGGTTCATGTGATGCCTCACCATGGCAACAACAAGGGATTCCAAAGGACAGGACACGTTGACAGGTTCCTGTAGTGTCTCCATTTACGTCCCTGTGAAGTTCAATAATCCACGGAAGATATGGGACTAAACTATGCCATTGGAGAACAAGAATGGGCACAGAATGGGGTGGCACAACAACCAAGGCTAAGGCTGGGTGCCAACGCACATAGTCCAAAGCAAGATGTGGTGCTGTCCATTCGCAAATGACGAGATGGGCGTGACTGCCATCTAACCTAGACATCCACATGTGTGACTTATACTGGTGCGTGCACAGCACAGCCACAGATTGACTCCACCGTCCACCTGTGTGCGCTTCCTCGTATCCGTATGTGCCTACCTTTTTTTGCATGCATGTGCAACGGCCTCTGTGCATATATGTGTTGGGGCATCTGCACGTTAGTGTACACACATGCCTCTTAAAAGGCACACGTGTGTGTGCAGAGGCAGGCACCTGTTTTTCCACATGTTTCTGTGCCTCCATGTATGCATGTGTGTGCACGCACTCCTTCTTCTTGCTGTGCCAGTCAGTACTTTTTCTTTAATCTTGGCCATGTGCCATTGTGGAGTTGGAAAACTGAGAAAACGGGTTAATTGCTGTTAAATTGCGGATTGCCTTATTCTCTGCGTTGTAGAATGATTACGATATGCACATTGCTGCTGCTTTGAAACAATTGGGGTCACAAGTGTGCATATTTATCAACATCTTCATAACTGCGGACCTGTGGGGAACTTGCTGACAAGGGGATGATCCGCCTCCACAAGGCCCTTCTTCAGAAAGATGAAAGCACAGTTCTAATGTTTAGTCAGGGCTCATTCCCCGAAGAGAAGGTGATACACAAGTACAAGTGCTTTTATTTACCGATGATGCAGGTAAAGGGCAAGACTGAAAACAGGTTTATAGCCCTATAATAGCTCTGGAAGGGTATTGCTGTGTGAAAGGCCTCGCCAGCAAATCTGTCCTCAAACATCAAAGTGATGGTTCTGGGATCCCTGAGAAAGTTGAGATCTACACTTCACTAGTTCTTCAGGCTGTACCTCCCTTTAACTACTTGGCGGGCATTTTCTTGCATCTGGCTCGTGGGCCCAGCAGGTTGACAGGATCACCAGGCTGCTGAAGCTAGCCTCCTGGGGTGACCTAGTCACTTGGACATTTGGAAGCAGTTCCCTAGAAGCACCTGTGAGGGCCGATCATGAACGTGAAACTGTGAGGGCCTGTCATGAAAGTGAGCTCTGCGCTGTTGTGAGCTTAGACACACTTGCGTTAGCTGAAAACGTGTTCTGAAAGTAATAAGTGGCCTCCCAGGGAGCACACAATGCACTAAGGGTGAGATGGGGCCCAGGAGTCTCAAGTGTGGGTATGCCGTGAGATCACTCTTGCTGTTACTAAGGAAACCTACTGTTTTTAGGACAGAGTTGGGGGAAGTTAGGGCCATGGAAGGGGCACAGAAGCTACCGTGGGTGTGACGCTAATGACTTGGCTCCATAGATAGATTGAACATGATATGATATGATAGGTTATTTATAACACGCTTAATACCCAGCGGTTCCTAAGCGCGGACCCAGGGATTGACCCTGTGCTGCTCTGTGACGTCTTCCTTCCAAGGCAAGCACGTTGCCCCTGAGCTATCCTCCTGAGACATGTCTCTAATGTAAGAGTGTATGGAGATTGTGACCCGGGAGACCATCTGTATTAAGTGGTGAAAGCTCTCTACTGGGAATATGTCGAGCAGACCACATTTAACAGTGCTCCTCCAGTTGTATGCTATCAGAATACCTAAAATGAAAATGTCGGGAGGTAGACGAGCAGCTTGACAGTATGTCTTTCCCTTCCCTGCCTGCATATGTTTGCCAGTGCCCCAGTTAAGTCTTTCAGACTGCAATGTGTGAGGGTAATCTCTGAAGTGCATGGCTTCAGAAACAAATCTTCTGGCACTATAACTCATGTGTAACTGTATATTCTGTATATCCTTGTACTGACTCTGACCACACTTCGAGCTGTCTTGCCACTATTCTGGTTTTAATGCTCATATTCTCTGTAAACATTGTGATTTGATATGTATTCTGTAACCGTATTCTGTAACTATGTAACCAAGCTGAAGCGCCTTGATACCTGAGGGTTAAGTGTGCTACAGAAATAAAAAACAAAACAAAACTAAATCAGAAACACAACAAGAAGGTTCAGACATTAATTCATAGGCTCTCCTGCTTTTCCAAGAGCTTAATTCTTTAAGTGCCCTGAAGATTTGGAGAACTTCCAAATGCATATAGAGGAAAGCAGATAACATCAAATGGGTCAGAGTGCAGGATCAGACATCAGATTCGATACATGAACTCTTTTACAATTGCACATCATAACTATTGAGTCTATTAGACTTTTCAATTATTAAAGAAAACTAGCACCCCATGCTACTCACTTTAAGGTTCCTGCTGACATGGTTCAGACACTTTACTTTAGTCCCAGCAAGGTTCATAATAATATCGTTAATTAATACCTGTGGCCACATCACTTTTTCCAAACAGTATGACATAATAGTACCAGCTGTAGTAGATGATCTGTCAGGTATGCTACAACCATTTCAGTATGAATACAATATGTAGGGCTCGATGATGGTACTTCCAATACATGGCAAAACAGGGACTTTTGTACAATTTGTAGCCTTTTCATGTTTGTGTCATCCCTTTTTTCAGCCCCATAACACGCATAAGATACTGACATTTTCTTGCATATTTTCTTATATTCTTTGTCAGCCATCAGATCTCCCGTTGCCCAAGGTCATTTTAGTGCTCATTCTAGACACAGGTCAGCCCCAATTCAAATTCCAGGTGAATGATATCCCTAAAAAGTCGAAGTGTTGACATGATTCCCATTTCTATCCATTGGAATAACGTGTTCTGCAGCAGTTTTTGGATCTCATAACACATATGACATTGGACTTTGCATAGTTAATAATTAAACAGTGCTGCCTGCTATATGCAGTACAGACGTCAACCAATTATTGGAGCACGTAACAGAATTTTGCCAATAATACCACATCATCAGCATAGCTAAATAGGGGAATTCTCCTGTTCCTATATGGGGATCTTCAGATGATAATTTTTCTAGGTGAAAGCACAACCAATTGATAGATTTAGGTGTAAAGTCACAAGACACATGCTTGGTGCTCCCCCTTTTCTACACCAATTGCTGCTTTGTTCATCTTAAGTCCCATAACCAACCTTGGCCACAAAACCCTTAAGTAATTCCATTAGTGAGACAAAAGAAGGTCTATCAGACATTTCCTCAAGTGTGACCTGTCCACACTGTCAAGCATTGATGCTAAGTCCACGTGGCCACGTAGACAGGTGTACATAATTTGTATACCTATTTAGCCATGATTAACTTTATATTCAACCATTAATAGACCTCCTAAACCTTTTCCTAAAGCCCAATTGGGTGTCTGTAAATATTTCATTCTCATTCACCCAATCTAATAATCTAATGTATATAAATCTAACAAAGAGTAATGGTGTCCCACCTGGAAGGGATACAGGGTGATGTGAATTTTATATTGCCCTGTCCCCAGCACTCCCATTGTTTCTCAATTTCCAAGCCTAATGGTAAAAAAATACACTTGATCTAGTAATATCCCTATCCAGGATCCTCAAAAGATATGACATTCCAGCATTACAATTGTCTAAATAGACCATAAATGTTCTTATCCCGGGCAAATAAAGAAAAAGTGATGGCAAGTCTCTTCCTCTGCCTGGCACATTCTGTGCATTAAATTCGACAAGTGGTTTCCTCTTTTTCATGTTACTTGCCAGAGCAAAGAGATGTCTAAGTTGAGGATTACATAGATATTTTAAGTATGGTTGTTGCCCAGGACTACCAGTCCAATTGGAATATGCATGGCAATTCCCTCTCATCGGACACTGTTAGTTGCTTACTTTGATAATATTTAAGTTTTTCTAAAAGGGACCTATGGGAATTTACAGCATGAAAATGGGGTTGCAAATTACCTCCCACTTTTTGCATGTTAAGGTTAAGATCCTGGAACAACTGTTTCCTATTGAATGAGATAAATTGTTGTGAGAAGTGTTCCTGACAGGAAACATCTGCCAGCGCCCCCTTGATTGTAAAATCACTCTTTTAACTCCATATGTGGAGGTGTAAATCCACACCTTGATGGTTGGGACAGAGATCCTACTTAAGCTTGCAGAGCAACATTCGGAAATTCTTGCGGTAAATGGAAACTGTTTACTGCAACAGAAACTGTTTCCAAGATGTGCATCCACAGATTCCCACTCTGAGGTCATTTTTGTTCAACCCAATACCTGTGCACCATATGCCACTGTATCACCAAACATCCCTTTAAAGTTCATCTCCACCTCAGGCCCAAAATTATAATTCTTCTTCGTTATGAGTTTTAGGATTGCGGGCAAAGCTACTGCATTCTTTTGGGGCAAAATCTATATGGAAGTTCCATGACAGATTTGGATGATATTGACACACCAAGGTAGCTGAAGCAATCAACTAGCTTAATCGATTCCCTCTCAACCTTAAAGCATGGGTTAGGTTTGATGCGTCCCCAGCTGCTAAACACCATTAGTTTAGATTTAGCCTTGGTTAGAGCTAAATAGTTCAGATTGCAGTACCAAGACACAGCTTTCAGTTGAGCTTTGTGGGCAATAGGTGTCCTTGCGAGCAAAACTAAATCAGCATACAGAAGCGTTGGGGCTGGCTTATGACTAACAAAGGGAATAACTTGATATGCCTCTTGAACACAGTGCACCAGATAATTGATGTAAAGGCAAAAAAGAACAGATGCTATCAGGCAACTTGTTTGACCTTGCTAGCTGTCAGAAGCATCTGAGTTCATGGACCATTATGGCCGATGTGGTCCTGAATGGTAGTCTTGAAATGTAATGCCGTGATAATATCTAACAAGGTTAGGTCAATGCCCATGTTTGCTAATTTGACTCACAACCCCTCTCTTAGCACAAGGTCAGAATCTGAAGAAAAATCCCAAAAGGCTACATTTAATTCTTAGCAAATGCATATTTGTTTATCAAATGGGAGAGCATAGACATCTGTTCAACTGTTGAGAGCCCTGTCCAGCAGCCACCTTGAACTCAATTAAGAATTTCATTTTCACCAATCCACTTGTTTAACTAATTTAGTATATTATGGCTAAGAATATGGACAGTCAATTGTACTGAATTTTATGATCTACATGAAGTTACAGCACTGGTGGGACCTTTGTTGTACATTGGTATAATGGCAAAAAGGCTAACATTGGTATTAAACATTTCTATGTACTTCTCAACTACAGCCGCTACAACCCAGTGCTTGGCATTATGAAGGTTCACCAGAGACATCCCGGGCCTTGTACTGATATCTATCAATGGAATATATTTACTTTTCTATCAATTGATTTGTTACAGAGAAATATCCTCAGTTTATCACAATTATTACACCCCATAGTGTGGGACAGGAAACAGACTGTTTCAATCTGAATAGTTAGTTTTATTTCAAATAACAAATCAAACAATTAAAGATGGTCTCCTAACTTACATTTCTGGGAAACTTACCGGCAACACTTAAAATGCATACTGGCAGCTTGTTTGCAGAAAGGAAAACACAACCTGCCTGCTGTTGTCTCACTAATGTTGTCATTCCAATTTTCACAAACATCCAGACATGAAAACCAGTAGGCAATAATCTTTTCTACTTTACAAAGTAGACATACACATTACAATTGGTTGTTTGATTTACATTTCTTTTGGAACTGTCCATATACTGTATAGAACATTTTGTCTGCCTAAAACCCATCTCCTCCTGAAACAAAAGATACAGCAGTTCTCACAATAAAGATTAAAAGAAAACAATTTACTTAGTTTTCTCTGCAATCAATGAAAAGTATTTGCATCAAAGAACCAGTTTCCACTTTACAATACAGTTCACCAATTCTTGGACTAATTTAGCTCTAAAATGTTTGACATTCTCTGTGACAAACTGTTGTTTCCTAGCTTGTGCTGGGACACAGTATGATATTTTCATGATATTAGATTGGTTTAAAATCATTTTAAAGGCTTGGGTTTCTTATGATTTCAATTTCTTTTAGAGCAATACCTGACCAGGGACTAATCTCAATGGATGTACAGTCACATGCATATACCGCAACACACAGTCGTGCACTTCTGTTAAAGGAGGCTAGCCCAAATGCTCGCTACTCAATCCCTGTACAGTGCACTGGTGGTCTCGAGCTAGGACAGCACCATAATGAATAACATAAAAATGAATTAAAGCTGTGCTAACTCTCTCACTATTCTCAAGGAAGCTGATTCTCCCTCACAACATCCCAGTTCCATGAGTTAATTAAGGAATCAAGTTAAATTACTTTATTGACTCTGGCAGACACAAAGCATAGGACTTGTCATTTCATTATTCAATATAGGATGTCCTGTTGGACTGCTCTCTTGCTTTTCTGTTTCCCCAAAACTTGTTCTTCTTCCTTCGTATTTGAGCTTAACACTACCCTCGGAATGAGGAGTCAGAATTCAACTGGAATATTAATTTTTCTTATACATTCTGTCACATCATTCACATGCGCAATACATCCTGCATTTCTATATATATTCTTATATGCAAATGATTTGTGTGGTCTGCTAAATCCAGATGTCTATCCAGTTTCCTTATTGGGCAAAGGGTTCTGAAGTTATACCTTAAAGATATTTTAAATGGCTACTTTCAAAGGCAAGATACTGTTATTTGAATGTATTTTTTAGAATTTGGAAACTGGGACTATTTATCAAAGTTATGGATAATGGGTCTGGGCATTCATGCTTCACAAAAGTGCTGATGTCTGCATAAACAGATCCCTTTAGTACAAACCGATGTGACATATTAAATGTTAAATGTAAAATAAGCTATTCTGGTTTATTTTTATTTATAACATTTGTTAAAGTATAGCTCTGTGAACAGATATGGTGTAATCTGCAATTCATATTCTAACATGATAAATTACTTAAAATGCAGTCCTTTTCGTTATGAAACAGGCCATCATACATTCATAAGCTCATTTACATTAGAGTATTTCATGTTTATTAAAGCCTACAAGACAGCATGTTTTCTCTGCATATTCTGTTGTATGTTTAGCATTATTGACTTGACCTTACAATGCAAAGTAATTCTCTGACCATGCGCGATGTAATAGCGTGCACTATATTCAATTAAGTAATACATGGCAGACTGAGTTGCAAGTTATCCTTAATTAGGCAGTGTATAACATCGGCATGTCTTGTTTGACTGACAAAAACATTGATAAGCTTCCTGAAGGCCACCCTTTTAGCTATATTATTGCTGAAACCAAACATGGGTTATATCGTAAATCCAGAGAGCCTACTGCCCATGTCTTTTGGAACATTAGGCTGTCATGCTCACTAATGGATGATATCCAATAACTGTCCCCTACTTTCGGCATCAGCCTGATTATAGTATATGATTGTAGCTTTAGTTCTATCTGACTTTACTTTCTGGAGATGTAATGCAGCCATTCTGTGTGGAGCCTTGCTGAACTTTACCATTGTGTTGCTCTGTGTTATAATTGAGGTTTGCAGACTTTGACATATATCAGGGGCTAAACGACCCTCATCAACACTGATAGCCTCACTTCTTTTTATAGAGTTCAGTAGATTAGATAAGTGTTGACACACATCCTCCAAGTTAGCATGAAGAACAAATAGATGTGAATGGAAACCCTTATTTTGCCCTTAGCCACCAGTACCCTCGCATTCTAATTTAGTTTGAATGTTAAACACTCTTTCTACTTTATTACTCATGTGTCTCCATCTCGGTTTCCTTAAGTGAGGCACTTTGTTTAACCTTAAGGATACCACAGGTTTCTAAAAGAATCCCAAAGTCATAGATCAATTGTGCATTATCCTCCTCAGGATTTCTTCAACTATATAGAGGTGACTAAAAGCAAGCCAGGCACAGTCCCCCAGTAGTACTTTCTTTCACTGTCCTACCAGCTCAATATTGTTTCCATTAAAATGTCTTCCTTAGTTTGTAAGTTACTGTTACAGATCAAAATTAGAAAGTAAACGGCTTAGTTCATTAGTAGGGAAATATCTAATGCATTTGGATATTTATTGCTATGGGTGTCGCTAGTGGTGGTAGTTGCAGTCTAAACAAGCACCTCACTCGTATTCCTCTCCATTCTGCTCCCTGTATAAGCAACCCTCCTCTAGGAATTACTTGCCCATTTCCTTGCTTGTAATTGACTGGCTGCTGATTAGACTGAATGCCCTTGTAATTTACGCAAGACATTAAAAGTAATTGTCATCTCCGAAACTACCTCCACTCCTTTCTCTCTTTTGGCAACATTTAAAACAACCCGCCAACCAACACCAGGGGACTTAAATAATTCTAGTAATGTATACAACATGGCATACAAATATTCTTCATAGTCTGGTTTTGCACTGCTCCCGGGTACATCTGTTTTTTTACAGGACAGCGTTTATAATATCCTGTCTATCTAATTTCATTTCCTATCTCTAAAAGATTTTCACGTGTATTTAATGTCGTGTTTCTGAACATTCTCAATCGCTTCCACATTGTGTACTTGTGATACGTTTCTTTTAGTTCTAGCTGAGCTTAACATTTGCCTACAGCATTATCCATTGAGCCTTTACCGTAATTTAGCTTTTTCCTTCCCCCCCCATGCATTAGACTTCCTTTATGGCTCTTTACATTCCTGCCCACTATGTAAAGTCTTTCTTTCTCCATTGTGAGCTACACTGACAACTGATTCAGGTATTGTAAGATGTGTACTGACTAATGAAGTGGAATGTAATTACTCCATTACAGAACTGCCTCCAAGTGTTCTTCTCAGCTCTACTTAGCTTTTCTTTTAAGGCACGCACAGCCCCGTTTCTTTTATAGGTTTCAGTTTAATCCAGTTGAAACGTGTGTTTATCCACCCTTTCTTGGATCCTCTGTATGGGGTTTCTTTTTCATCATAACTTACTAGGAACGCAAACACTCCCAGATGGAACAGTGAGTACAAATCCTACCAGGTCGTATTAAAGTCATAAAATACAATCTAACAAACAAGGCCGCCTTTTTATTAAACAGAATTGGTTCATGTGCATAACCAACTGATTAGTTTGGCACAACCTAATAAACCAACTTAGTCTATTCTAATCAAAGTGCAATTTGTTCAGAAACAGACATCTTATTCTTAGTCCTAAAATGTCATTGAGTTAAATTCCTTAAACATTATTGATCGTATTACAAAATCCCTAACAATGCAAATACATGAAATGTGAGCATAGACTCCTCAAGTAAAATCTGAACCAAATGAGCTGCCGCTCTTGCATCTCTTCAGCTCAGTGGAAGCTTTCCCCTCTTCACGGTCTTATACACTCGCACTTTCCCTTCACGTCCTTTGACATTTGCTCTTTAATTGTTAATCCAAAAATGTTGTTATTATCCAGGACCCGCAGTGTGACTTTGTCACCAACATTTCACATACGTGTCCAAACTGCAGGTCTACAGATCACAAGTTCTGAGCCATCCAAACTGCAGAACTGCAAACTCATGATAGCAGGCCAAGCCATCCAGTCATCCCCTGCCCCCTCCGACTCGCCCATGCTCCCCTATGTTAAAGGTTTTTATACCGCACACTGTTGCCACCTGCATGGCCTTTTGGCGCTCTGGCAGATCTGTAATGAAAGGAGGGTGGCAGGTATGCTAATAGGACTGAGCAGAAAAAAGAGCTAGAGACCTGTGATGTGCTGTTGGCAGCTTCAGTTCGGAGAAACCGGTCACTGAGCGTAGGTGTGTTTTCCTCTAGTTGGTAGTCACCATGCAGTGTTAGGCAAGATTATGTGTGGTTTGTTTTTTTGTTGCAGTGTTGTGAAGTTTGTGCAATTTGCGCTAAGGTAGAGTTAAGGCTGTATTTAGTTCAGAGTTTGAGAAGATGTATGCAGAAGGGTGCATTTTTAGTACAGTTAGTTATTGGTAGTACATTTCCAACCCCCCAATGTTCTGACTAAAGGCAACCCACATACCTTCCCCTGTCAATTCATTCTAGTGTGCAGCAATTACCACCCCCACAAGTTTTTCCCGAGGTGATGTGTTCCCTGTGCCTCTTGGTCAGTCCATGAGCTGCACAGTGTCTGCACCCGGCCGCATTCCTTTATGTGTGACAAGTTTCACACCGTCGGTGGTCCGATTAAGTGAGACACATCTCCCTCCCCTGTTTCCACCTTCGGCCCTCTATCGGGATGAGATACCTTTCTAGTCTCCCACCACCCTTCCAATTTGGACGCATCTATTCTACCCTGACCTCCACTTTGGTCCGGTCCACTCCACACTCCTCATCTGTTGTGTGATTATTTGATGGTGCGCGGCTGTTGTTCAGTCATTTTCATCCCATACAGAGTTGAAGAACCTGGTTTTTAGAGGTTTTCTGAATTTTAGGTCATCCTACACTGTTTGGGAGAGAGTTCCAAAGTTTTACGGCTATGCAAGATAATGCTGCATCTCTGCTCTCCTTGCCATGGAGACCCCTTCCTCCAACAATAATGTATAATCTGCTGTCTTTAGGTTTTGTGCTCATTAAAAAACACAACTCAAGCATTAGATCAAGCATGGTGCAACATCATTATGCCCACCAAGAAACACAAACACCTTTACATTGATAACTGACATAGTGTCATGCAAGCTCTTGTTATAGCCCTATTATATCATGCCAGTCCCCACAGAAAAGGTATACCAAAATCCTGAGTCCCAGGTCTTTAGTCACTATCTTAAAATGGCATAACTTGGTATTTACTACAGTATTCTTGGCACTCGCTGCTTTGACTGTAGCACTACTGTGCTTCTCCCAGACATTGGCCAACCTTTGAATCCAGATTGATTTTTGTGATGGTCTGAAATACTTTTAAATCAATGTATCTAAACATCAAGGATGCCGGACCAACATGACTCCATTCAGGACAACCCAAGTGGGAAGTAAGACCAACAGTCTAAGCTCTTGAGATCCGAGAAGAATTAAAACACTCTGATTCACGTTTTCTAGATTCACCTTGGAAGTAACTGAAGCTCCCACTCAAATACTGACTGGTTTTCACTTTTGTTTTTCATCAGTAGCTCATCGTTTACCTCTAATGTAACAAAGTCACAAAGCCGGTCTTCTCTAGGCATCAACATGTAAACACTTTCTCAAGTAGCATGCATCTCAATTCTATTGGCAGTGTCTTCAAGGAATGATTCCAATGTAAGTGCTTTGGGTGCCTCAAGACTTGTACTGTATCAACATAACTTTATGCCCTTTTCGATATTCGTTCCTTGGATGCAACCCAGGCACAGAGAGGTCACTGTAAGGTAAGCCCGTGTTTCCTAACGTGCATGGTTTACTTTAGTTCACAAATTCTGAGAGTAATTGCATTCTATTCCGTGTTCTTCCATTGTGCCCAGTACCTCAGATGCCACAGTAATTCATTCCTTTGCATTCCATACCCATTGCATTGGACATGCTAAAAGCTTGTGACATTAGACTATGCTCGCCAAAAAGCTTCGGAAGGGCAAGTTCATGACACCCTCAGAATTTGTGGGCAGCTGCCGAGCTGCACAAGTGGATGCTGAATGCCCAGCCACATCCGTTTCACATGTAGAATGTGCTAGGAATGTGAAATGACTCTGTCAGTTTGCAGTGTTCATGTCCTCCCTTATTACAGACCAGGTACATGGGGAAGCATAATGCAGAGAAGGGCCCTTACAGACCCCTCGACCCCTCCCACTTTTATCTGTCCCAAGCAGAAAGACTGCTGCTTGCAATGAGCGTTTGATTTTCTTTTTACATAACCACCTAGGAAACAGGAATGAAATATATATATATATATATATATATATATATATATATATATATATATATATATATATATATATATATATATATATATATATATATATATATATATATATATTGGTTGAACGTGATGGGGCCCTGTAAGTCAAGTAACTTGCAATGGGCTCCAAGCACCCATGTAGAGGTGTTAGGCATGCACCCGACACTTAAAAGAGTAACATAACATCTGCATGGAAAATCTGACTGCATGCGCCTGTAAGTGACTCCAATCAAGCAATCCCACTAAGTCAGTGCCTTGTCTGGGATGCCCAAGGGAAGCCCTTAATTATGTATTTTTATGGCAAGTTATAATCTGGATGATGAACCCTTGTATAACAACCCCCTCTTAGAATCCCCCTGACCCCACTGAGCCAAGAAGTAGGTTTGTTTTGCAAATGAAAAGGTTTATTTGAAAAATTAAACAATATATATAATTTATTATAAAAGTGTGATATATATATATATATATATATATATATTATTTATAATAAATTAATAATTGATATCACACTTATGGATATAATGTTGGTCAACAATGGGTACTCTGGCACTAGCACACTTCTTTACAATCAATGAGGAGTTAGTATAGGATGGATAAGGTAGCAAAAATACTTTTCTGGTTTCAAGGGAAAAGCAATGAGGAATAAAATGCAGTACAGAAATAATTTGATAAGATAATCACTTTTTCTCTGGCAATTCACCCCCCCCCCCTATGCAATGTAAGAAATGGAAGGAGATGGAAAGAGGAGCACACAGTTCTCAGGAATGCAATCAAATACAATACGAAATTCAGTTCCCGCCCAGCAAGCTTAGAGGAAACAGGTAGAAGTTTGAAACACAGGCCCAAAATGCTTTGAATGTGATGACAATGAAGTGAGAAATGTGCTAAAAATGCTTTTAATTCCCTCTAGAGGTTCAGGGTGGGTGATATCTAGTTGATATTAGTTCAGGCTCACTTTAGCAATGCTCTATGAGTAACCAGCAGGTTAAAACGAATTTTAGCAAAGGAAAGGAAGAAGCTGCTGATTTTTACACGCGGCTGAAATTGTGCAAAATGTCAAATCGCGGCAAATTTACTCACGCGTGTCGAGCGAAATTACGGAGGCACTATAAGGAGTAGGAAGTCTAGAATCTTAGCTTTAAGATGAAAGTTAAATCTCGTTCCTAGCACAAACGGTTCCAGAGATACAGACGATTTTGTGAAAGTAGTTTTTCGGATTTGAAATTTTAAAGCTCAGAATGACAGATGACAGTTTTCAGTTTTAAAGATGACAGAAGGACACGATTCTAGGAGGCAGTTCTAATAGGCTAAAATAGTTTGGATTAGATTATTTTAAACTAAGAGATTGGTTTTGGCACAGTGAGTACTCACACTATATTTTTGAAATAAGCCGTCAAGGTCTGGTCAGGTTGGACGGGACTTCCGGCGGGTGGTTCTGAACAGCGGTCTGGTCTCTGGTTCTGCTCTCAGCACTGCACAGTTCTGGTCTCTCTGGATCTCTGGTCTCTCTGGATCTCTGGTCTCTGGAGGTTGATGGATTGGAAGTCTGGAGTCTCCCGGCAAAGCGTCCCGCAAGAAAGTGGAAAGTGAATTCCCTACCTGGGTTTCAGTGGCCCTTTTTATGTGTTTTGAACATGGGTGTGTGCCTGGGCCTAGCTAAGCCTGCCCCTCTCACTTATCATTGGACAAGCTTTCCTCTCTCCCTTGATTGGGGGGAAGAAATGGAGTGTCAGAGTGATGCTGTAGGTTTTATGGTCAGAGGAACCTCCCCTTGTCAAATTGCACACAAATCTATTTCTGATCCAAATACATATTTATCTATGTACCATTTTTCTCATATTATAGGTCCAGTTAACATATTTTCTGTAGCACCAAACCATCCGATCCCTGTCTTTGTACGATGTCGTGTCCACTGATGACAGAATCCTCCCCTTTTCATCCAGATAACGACCTCTAAACCTTTCCAGATTTTACACAAATGTGCACCAGGGATATGGGTTACAGATGATAAAGTGTCAGATTTTTAACATGCATACATTTGGAGTAACAACCTTTTCTCCGCTACTATCCCCACGAACATCCCACAGGGTCCTAACACCTCTTAAAATGTGCATGGAAAAATCCCAAGAATATTGATATTATTTATATAATTTTGACCAGTCCGTACTATGAGTTATCTATCTTTTTAAAATGATGCCCTGGTCAAAAAGGGGTGTGACTAACTGGTTTATCCACTTCCCCCAAGCTCAGTTTGCTAGCAGAGGCACTGCCCCTCCCAGTTTCTCCCAAGAGGAAGCCACTTTACGACCCCCCCAATATAACATTTGCCTGAGCCAAAGAAGGCCCATTGTTCAATTCCCTGCAGTCCCCAGCTGCCACTCCCCTTTCAATCAACAGGACCATGTGATCTCCTTTTGGTGGGGCCAGCAGGATGCAGCCAGGCCTGGGAAGAGTTGTTGAGCCAGTTCAACTCCTGTCGGGGGTAGTTGTCAGGCAGAATTCAGCTGAATGTCACTTTAGTTCCCAGTTTTCTACATTCAAATCCAACTTACATGCAGCTATTTTTTATATATACATTAAATAATTACTTCCTTCAAGTCATTTCAGAATATAGTTTTGCATTGTATCCACCTCTTAGCAAGTCTTTCCTTGGCCTGGTTTCGGTTAGTTTGTTCAGTTTTACAACAAAGTCTGGTGGTTTTAAAACGCCGGCTTTCTGATAGTGGTGAGCACCGGTACTGCATCCATTTTTGTTATTAAGAAAATGAATTCACCACAGTTCTGGGTTGCTTTTGGCAATCAGCATTGACATTCCCAATGGTTTCAGGCTACTTGTGTGTAGCCCAATGGTGGTTTTAGGCAGTGCCCTCCTGTGCTCACAACATAGGCAAAAATGGGTGGCAGCCTATTCTTCATGTTTTCCCTGTGCACTCTCTGGGGAGTTCTGGCCATCATGATGTTTTCCATGCCAGTACTGCACAGTTTTATGGTAGGGCTTGGATGCATGGGTAAAAACACCCCACACGCCCACTACCAGCCCTTCCCCTCTTTGAATCTGGTGAATTGGGCACAGGTGACTGCCGATTTAGAACGTAAGGAGCATTGTCCACCCCCATTCTACTGCTCCAACCATCTGTGAATTTGGCCTACTGAGTTATGGCTTCAGTTCGCAGCCAATGCAAAGCTTTTTGGTTATACCCTGCAGGATGAGAACCCCCATATCACAAATACCCTCATGATATCCCATGTATGTAATCTCTGCATGTCAATTGGATGACTCTTACTTAAGTGTCATCAGCACTGCATTGATGTATTACATGTGTTAAGTACTTACTGAATATTATTTTCATATGTACCCATTTTGTATGATCATCTGCAGATCTGTGAGACACATGAGATCTTGATAAGCACACTAAAAAGACCTGTACATGGATACATACTACTTATTCTTAACATGGTTGGTTTCATTTTAACAATTGATTTGATTATTGTGTTTTAAGTGACGACTAGGCTGGCTCAGAATCCTTTATGGAAATGCAGGACTTGCTAACATTTTAGCAGCTTGAATGTGACCCTTGCATTAACTCTTAGATCTATATGTTCAAACTGCTAAGGTATGTTTCTGTACTCAGCTGATGCAATTTATCAGTGCTGAATTGCTCTCTGCTGTCCAAATGGCAAAGTGCACCCACTTCAACAACAGCTATCATTTCAAGACACGGATGCAATTTATTAGTGTTAGGTTGCCTACTACTGTCCAAATGGCAAATTGCACCCAGTTCAACAAACAGAATCAACAGGTTTTAGGCAGTCACCTTCACCTTCCACTAGCGCAAAAATTCTGAAGTTACTTCTTTCCGCCGCCACTTCTCTTCACACAGGGCACAGCGGTTTCAGTTTCAATGAACAGCTAATTACTGGCTCAAAGTTTCAGTCTCCAAAGAGTGAAACACTGTAGGATGAATGCCTCCCCACAAGCTAAAACTGAAAATAGGTGCTGTAATTATGCTTCTACGCAATCTCATGCCATCAAGGAGAATCTGCACTGGAACAATGTGGACAATTACGCGTCTAGAAAGACACTTCAAAGAGGTCTCTGTGATTGATGAAACTTAGATACGGTTCTTATACCACGCATACCTCATTCGATCTGATAGGTTTAGCCTTTTCAATGACCATTACTAAGTCACAGGGACCTACGCCCCCTTCATGGAAGTAACCAGTGGTAATTCTGATATTTAAGAAGGGGGACAGAAGTGACCCAATGAATTGCCGGCTGATATTGAACTTCAAGGTGTGCTAGAACGAAGTATGTTATGCCTGGAACAGCTAGTATAAATATATAGTTTCACGAGGGATATGAGCACGGTAGGTATTGTTCATCTGCAATATGAGCACTGACATACATATGCACTTTTGTTCCTACAAAGCCAAACATGCCTATTGTACATACATAAGGAGCGATACATTTCAGGTGGGATCTTGCACAAAATGTAGACAAATAAGTATCAGTGCTGTGACTGACATTGGCGCAATTCATATCGCATTTCATGTTATATTATGTTGAAATTCTTTTATACTGAGCCAAATCACTACCATTGTGGTTTCAGAGAGCTGAGGGTTGTCTGGAAGTTGGCATATTAGGCCCCATCATGGATATCCAGACTGTAGTCTGTAGTCTGAAGACAAAACCAAAACAGAAAGGGTAACACTGGGGGAAGGGGAAGTGGGTGCCTATGTAGCATATGTGAGGTTCAAATGTTGGTGGGGCCGGATATGTGAACATAATCTCAACTTGGTGATACCGTTAGCAGCACACACACAACATGCCTGCATGTCACGTGGGACTTTAGGAAGGCATATCCACCTTCAAGTCACTTTTTGGAAAGCATCACAACAGGCCCTCATGTTTATGGTTGGTTTGTGCCCTCTTATAAATAGTGTTGTAGCAGACATCTCCCTAAATGTTAGGAAATACCTTGTCCGTTCTCCTCACCCCTTTTTATATTATGTTGTGGTAAGTCATGTTGTAGTACGTCATGTTACTGGGCTCTGCTGTAGCACGGCTTCGGCCATGTTCATGGTATGGCCTCTTGGCGCTTTGTATCTTTAGCTGCTTTCTTTATTTGATGTCATATTGCGCACTGGCTGATGTCACGCATCCAGTGATACACTACAATGGATGAAGTCAGGGCGTACGGTTCTAACAATGTACTTGAGAACTGGAAAGTAATTTCTTTGCAGGGAGTATGTTCTACGTGCCCGTATCCTCTACTCCAGACAACAGTTCTGCAAACACAAATTGCTTAAAAATGAAGGCAATTTGCTTCAATATCTGCTTGGTGAAATGTCAATAATGCTACACAGCACAAGCGTTGATGCAAGCCTGCATGTACATAATGAAGCGGAAGAGACGGATGGCCAATCATAGGCAAAACTACCGCCCGTCAATAAGCATTTTAAAGGACCAATACAATTAGATGTTCATGCAACGAGAGAAAGTGAAGTAATAACCTTTGGAAATAGTCTGCACAGAGATGAGTTTGCAGTTCTGCAGTTTGGATGGCTCAGAACTTGTGATCTGTAGACCTGCAGTTTGGACAGGTATGTGAAATGTTGGTGGCAAAGTCACACTGCAGGTCCTGGATAATAACAACATTTTTGGATTAACAATTAAAGAGCAAATGTCAAAGGACGTGAAGGGAAAGTGTGAGTGTATAAGACCGTGAAGAGGGGAAAGCTTCCACTGAGCTGAATACAAGAGAGGCAAGAGCGGCAGCTCATTTGGTTCAGATTTTACTTGAGGAGTCTATGCTCACATTTCATGTATTTGCATTGTTAGGGATTTTGTAATACGATCAATAATGTTTAAGGAATTTAACTCAATGACATTTTAGGACTAGGAATAAGATGTCTGTATCCGAATACATTGCACTTTGATTAGTATAGACTAAACCAATCAGTTGGTTATGGACATGAACCAATTCTGTTTAATAAAAAGGCGGCCTTGTTTGTTAGATTGTATTTTATGACTTTAATACGACCTGGTAGGATTTGTACTCACTGTTCCATCGGGAGTTTTTGCGTTCCTAGTAAGTTATGATGAAAAAGAAACCCCATACAGAGGATCCAAGCAAGGGTGGATAAACACACGTTTCAACTGGATTAAACTGAAACCTATAAAAGAAACGGGGCTGTGCGTGCCTTAAAAGAAAAGCTAAGTAGAGCTGAGAAAAACACTTGGAGGCAGTTCTGTAATGGAGTAATTACATTCCACTTCATTAGTCAGTACACATCTTACAATACCTGCAACATCAAAAATATTGTTTTTGAAATTGATGCAATAAAATGTATGTACACCCTAAGATGCTTCTGGTGAGTAATATCTTGACATCCTACTTGTACACCATTTGATTAACCTGCCAAGAGATTCGCCATTGTGCTTGAGGTAGAATTAGAGTTGTGTATTGCTGTGTGTGTTTGTGTGTATTCTCTGATGTGCATTCCTTTGAAATGTTACAAGTCTGCTGTCTTTATTCATGCTTCACATTTTACGAGTGCTTTCAACTTGCCAGTGTCGAGGAGGTCCCAGACATGGCCTGCATCCCTACCCCTCATTTCAAGGTACCAGGAGAGTACTCACCAAGGTATGTGACGTATGAGGAACAAATAAACCAACAAAGAGCTGCACGGGGGCTCTGCCCAGTGTACATCAGAAGATCCATACCTGTTGAAGCGCCCATAACCAGACAACCCTGGGCAACACGGTACCCTATCAGAGAGCCGTACCAGCCGCTGATACGAAATGAAGAGTACCTACAGACGGTTCATGAAGAGACCCAAAGAGCCCTAATGGAAGGCCAGTGGAAATGACACAAGGGCCTGGACAGACTCGTGAATGAACAAAAACGGCTATCGAAGAAAAGCACGCCAGTGCGAGTAGCTACGAAAATAAATGTAATGGACACAGAGAAGAGAAAATGTTAAAACATAAGGAAACGTTGCTACGAGACAAGATGGAAGCAACTGACCAGTTAAACGTGTGTAAATAGGCTTGGAACGCAAGAGGCTAAAGAAAACGATACTGCTTGCAATGCTTAGTAGAAGATTAGAGCGGCAAGCGCCAACCATATACCTACCTCAATAAGGCACATTGTACAAGTGCGACTCCATTTTGTAAAGCAGAAACATACCCAGGCTGCCAGAGGCCTAACAGGCCAAGTTACGTAACCCAGCCAGAGGCAAGAGAAGGTGCGGAATCGAAACTCAACAAAGAGCGGCTCATGCCTAGGAAATCGAGGTCAACCAGAGAAAGGGAGGAGAGCGTCAGCTAACAAGACTCAAACTTCAGAGCATACCAGCTTGCCCCATGAAGGTCAAGATAAGGGGGGCCCATACAGGTGGCGAGGCTGAAACAGAATTAAAAACACTAAAAGCTGGAAACTGAAGCGGATTCATGGTGAACTAGCATGTGATCAGCCAGGCGCGAAGAGGGACCACCGCCTGATGTCACCTAGAACCCGAGGATGCCATAACTTTTCCTGATAAGAGGCTACAGTTTCGAGGACATTCCCAGCCAACTAATTGACACATAGCCCAAGATACTGATTGATGGAAGGGAGGCAGGGTGAAACTTGGGACACCAGGCACCTGGGTGTCCATTCTGCATGCTGCTAATTAAAAGTGGAGATTTATGTCTAGGGGTGTAACCTGCCCAATCACAATGATCCAAGTTATCTGGGGTCCTATATATCGTAGAACCAATGAGACGTTGTACTTGCAGTGACGTCTATCACGTGTGATGTAGAGGGAGGGGTGTAGACGCCCACCCGATAAGAGTTATCCAATCTGCATGTTCCATTATCATATACAGATATAGCACCTATACTTAAGTTACCTTTCCTAACCAATTATATTGCATGACGAGTTTTGTAGAATTAGACGTCAATTATGACGAGATTGGTGCATAAAAGTTGCTGTTCACCAGAAGTTCGAGGAAGTCAGAGCGAGACAGGTGGTCGCAACAATGCTGATTTCCAAATGCTTCCATGTTTGATGTACTTGTAATTAAACGGACTTCCCTTTGCCAAACTACTGAGTCCTCATTATTGAGTCGTGTTGGAGTAAGTGAATCCTGCACCCCCATCCCTCACATGGTGCAGCTATCTTGTCTTACAAGTACTAGAGGGTGAGCACCGACCTATGGGCCCGTTCGTGGTCATCCCGCCCTCCTGTACACCACTGTACCACAGGTTAAAGCAGAGGGGGAGTTCAATAATGGTGCTATTGTACACAACTTTATTATCCCTTTGCCTTAGAGTGCCGCATTTCTTGTTGTTCCCTCTACCCTTTGCAAGCTCCATTAACGTTTGCGAGCTCTCAGCTTATCAGGAAACAGTGTGCTCTGTCACTTAGCAATTGACATCTCCTAACACAAGTAGAGTAGAGATTGATCATGGGCAAATTATGTAATTTCTAAGCTATGTGATGAATCCCCTGCCTCGGTCTGGGGACCCCCACTAGTGTGGTCAGAGGCCAGGATGTTCCCCAAGCTAGCAGATGATGGGCCCAGGGGTGGTATGATGAGGATCCCCTGGTCTTTCCCACTTAGTTTCTGTCTCAGGACAGAGGACAGTCACATTTCCACCAAAGACACTCCTGCCTCTTTATGGGAATCATAGGACAGGAAGCTCGGCAGTCAGCCAGCCTTCCATTGTACACATTTCCAAGCATCATAAAGTTAGGAGCAGAACATTTAAGAGAGTCCACCCCAAGGTCAGGCTCAGGGCATGATAAGCAGAAGAAGAAACACCCAAGAGGAGGAACTAGCCAGCCCAAGGTACCACTTCAGAACTGGAAGGCATCTACAGGTCTGTGGCCCATCAGCCAATCCATGCACTAACTACCTGAAGGGACACAGCAAGGTTCCAAAACCCTAGAGAGAGGCTGCTAAGCAGGGCCAGGTAGTGAACAGCAGAGTGAGGGCCACCCAAGGGGAGGTTAAAGCCAATATTAAGTTGCGTATCAATGCTGGAATACATCTCCAAGAGCAGAGCCTGAGGGCAAATCCCAGTCCAAGCTAACAGACCTGACTCCCCTGTTATCAGAGAGAGGCTATAAGGCAAGGTCAAAGCCCTGTAAAAATTCACAAGTATGGGGTTTGAGCTTAAAACTGGAGTGTGTAGATGCACGTTTTTTTTTTAAATGAAAGTTGAAGGAGAGAGGGCTAAAAATTGAACAAGAACTAGGAATCTGGAGGAGAGGGCATGGTGGCTGGTAAATATTAGAAGCTGGAAGCAGGAGGAGCGACCCAGGAAATAAGACCAAGGAGTGAAGCAATCTGGAGCAATAGAAAAGGAGCAAGAGAGTGGTGGCCAAAGAGGGTCTAATTATTGAAAAAAAGGTGATGCCCAAAGGTTGAAGGTGCCCAGAGGGTTGGGTAAGGTGGTAGGAATTTAGAGACAATTGATCTGGAAATGTGAGGGAGTTGGTGTGGCTAGAGAGCGACGAGTCGAACCATATATGTAAGATAGTTGCAGATCTTACAAATTGTCCCGTAGATTGATTTTTCTCCTGGTGAAATGATCTCCTCCTCTTACTCCTTAAGCCTTATCTCTGATGTCTTCACTTCATTTGCGCCATTGGAACGCAATACAATAACTTGCAGCATGTCCCCTTCTAAAACTAACAGCAATCCTCCACCCCCAGGAACAAGTTAGTGTCTTTTATTCCTTTTATGGCGGTGCCAACTGGCCTCCTGTGAAATGCCTCATTCAGCTTTGGAAAAGAGATAGAGACCAGGGAAGCTGCATTCTGCTGCTTCAAGCAGTGCTCCCACCTGTGCATCATTGAAGTCCATTGCACATGCAGCTTCTTTGGATCACAGTCATATTGCGGTGTCCTTCACAGACTTCCTGCTGCTTTCCCTGACACCTAGCATTCTGGGTAGTTCCATCAGCAATTGCTGATCCCTCCTATGTTCTACTTATTGTTGCAATTGGCAACCCTGCACTGCTTATTATTGCCAATGCCCACATAGGAAAGACAGCAGCTATTCCATAATACCAACCACCATGGTGGCTATGGCCACATAGTATTTCGAGCTACTGGCATTGTAGTATGCCCCAGTGCTGTTCTAAATGTCTATCACCTCCAGCTTCTCAGACTATCTCTGTTTTTATGCCAAATCCAGATCCGAGGAATGAGGTATTCCATGTTGAATTGATGCATTTGAGAAATTCAGGCTCCTTGCTGTCTAGTGTCTAATAATAATAATAATAATAATAATAATAATAATAATAATAATAATAATAATAATAATAATAATAATACAAATAATATGTTAGGATCTAAGGTTGCATGAAAGACTCCAACCTCCAAACAATGAAATAAAAGGTGCTGTTATTACCCACTCTTAATGTTAGTTGATTTGTCGACCTCAGAAGGAAAACAAACTAAGTCTGTCCCTTGATGGGAATCCAAATTGCCAAGTGCTGGTTGCTCTCATACAATAGAACAAACCGTTATACATGTAGCCATCCACCCGTGGCATGCCCATGTGCAAGTCCAAGGCTAACCGAAATCAGACTCTAAATGTTTCCAACTTATTGTCAAACGGCTGATAGAAATCTAATATTTCTACATGGTCCCACCATGACAAGAACCCCATACGTAGCGCTGTCATTCCAGTCAGCAGTTTCCTCATTAGTGTGCCATGAGATCAATAGAACATATACAGCATTCTCCTTTTATGTGTTGCTTCACATGAAATATTACCTATCTTTTTGTTTTATTTTTATTTTTTATTGTTATTTGGTTAACAAGGTAACCTTTAACAAAGGTATGCACATGGAAAAAGCATAACAGTATTACATTACATTATTACCTTAATTAATTACATTAAAAGAACAAGAAAACGAAAACAATAAAGAGAATGCAAAAGATGAAAACATCATTGAAAAAAATGTTTTCACAAAAAATAGATCTAGAAATTAAAAACTAAAAACAGAACAAAGCAACAATGTAAGTATTTGGGTGAAGAGCCAGCAAATCTAATTACCAATTCACCAGAGTCCAGAATTTCCTTTAAAGAGTGAATTGCAGCAACCATCCAATTATTATGACCGTAAGAATTCATAATAAGCTCTTTCAATATTGGATCTGGGCATAAGAATGGATAAGAAAATAAGGAAATAAAACATACACCTTTCCTCTAAGGATCTACAGTGCAGGAATTAATGTAGCAGCGTTTCAAACTCTTCAGCTGCTATGCAGAGGCGACATCATCTCAAGGATCTCTGGACTTTATTCCTTGCACCCAAATGTCTTTTGTGTAGATCAGATTTAACCATAGCCTCATCACCCTAGATTGCCATAATCTGCTGGGTGACTTGAACAGATATTCAGGGCAGATTCCGAATGGTCTCACATCAACCAGCAGGTCAGCATATAAACGGTACGTTCTGACTTTACTGATTGTGTCAATCCAGTCCCATTCTCTGAGTCTCCTTTTTAGTTTAGTTGGTTTCTGGCAAACCGTTTCTTTTCAGATTCCATACCTTTCACACATCAAGTACAATTCTGGTTCCCAGGCATTTAGGGCAGACCAGGACTTCTTATGCAGCAATTGTTTTAACAGCTATCATATCGAGCCTTCTCTAGCGCAGAGGACATTTTTCAATAGTGGCAGGTTCTTCCAAGCAAGGTAGAATTATATGGAAGAACGGCCTAACTCATAGCAAATAACTGCAGCAGAAAGACCATTGGGCAGGTGTAGTACCTTCCTCCAAACATACCCTCAACCACATCACAATCTAGTACAGTAGGGAGACCCCAATTCTCACCCCCATACGTTATGGATGGTAAAACCTTAGATTCATAGAATTTCAACACTGGTCTAAGTGAGGAATGACCAAACCTTTGATTCACAACACAAGCTTGAGTAGCCAGCATTTTGGAGCAATGGTATTTTTGGAATTCCATTTTGTTCAGTAGCTCTTGCAGTACGCAACCCAGATAACAGAAGCTCAAGACCTTTTCTAGGGGCATACTGCTGATACTCCAGCAAAATTAGTTGTATTTCTTTTTCATCCCATGTCAGATTTATTTATATTGATACTTAGTTAATTCAATTCTGCATATTCAGTCAGGGCACCAAGCTTGTGTTGCAGGCCTATTGGGGTATAATCAAACAGAACTAAATTGTCTGCATCAAGTAAGTAGTCCAAGTTAGTCTCAGCTAGGCTTGGCAAGAAGCTGCAGATACCTCAAAAGATCTCAGCAAGGTCTGAGAGAAAGAGGCTAAAGAGTAAAGGGGTCATGCACAGCCTTTTTTTTATCTGCACCTGTTCATAATTGGTGCTGACAATTTACCCTGGTTATTAAGGCACACTCTACTAGAAGTATGGGGGATGTTTTTACCCATGCATCCAAGCCCTACAATAAAACTGTGCAGTACTGGCATGGAAAACATCATGATGGCCAGAACTCCCCAGAGAGTGCACAGGGAAAACATGAAGAATAGGCTGCCACCCATTTTTGCCTATGTTGTGAGCACAGGAGGGCACTGCCTAAAACCACCATTGGGCTACACACACAGTAGCCTGAAACCATTGGGAATGGCAATGCTGATTAAAAAAATGTGGGGAATTCATTTTCTTAATCCCAAAAATGGTTGCATTACCAGTACTCACCACTATCAGAAAGCCGGCGTTTTAAAACCACCAGACTTTTGTGTAAAACGGAACAAATGAAACAAAACCAGACCAAGGAAAGACTTGCTAAGAGGTGGATACAATGTAAAACTATATTCTGAAATGTCTTGAAGGAAGTAATTATTTAATGTATATGTAAAATTTGTAAGTGATTTAAACTGGGAACAAAAAGTGACATTTAGCTGAAACCTGGCTTAATGAAACTGGGTTTTGCCTGACAACTACCCCCGACAGGATTTGAAACCTGCTAAGCCACTCTTCCCCTTGCCAAAAGGAGTTGTCACCTCTCTGATTAGATTAGGGGTGGAGCAGCTGGGGACTACAGGGAGTTGAACAAAGGCCTGTCCTGGACTCAGACAAATGTTATATTGGGGGCGTCGTAAAAGTGGCTTCCTCTTAGGGGAAACTGGGAGGGGCAGTGCCTCTGCTAGCAGCTGAGCTTGGGGGGAGTGGATAAACCAGTTATTCCACCCTGTGATGTGGGAAGCCACACCCCTTTTTTGACCAGAGCATCATTTTAAAAAGATAGATAACTCATAGTGCGGACTTGTCAGAATTATATAAGTAATATCATTATTTGTGTGATTTTTCTGTGAACATTTTAAGAGGCGTTAGGACCCTGTGGTGTATTCTGGGGGGTTGCTAGCGGAAAATAGGGTCTCACTCCAAATGTATGCATGTTAAAAGGTTTAGAGGTCGTTATCTGGATGAAAAGGGGAGAATTCTGTCATCAGTGGACAGGACATCGTACAAAGACAAGGATCGGATGGTTTGGTGGTACAGAAAATATGTTAACTGGACCTACAATATTAGAAAAATGGTATATAGATAAATATGTATTTGGGTCAGAAATAGATTTGTGTGCAATCTGTCAAGGGGAGGTTCCTCTGACCATAAAACCTACAGCATCACTCTGACTCACATTTCCTTCCCCCAATCAAGGGAGAGAGGAGGAATTGGCCAATGACAAGTAGAGAGGGGCAGGCTTAGCTGGGCCCAGGCACACACCCATTTTCAAAACACATAAAAAGAGACTGCTGGGACAGGTAGAGACATTCAATTCCATTTGCTGCGGAGCATGCTGACCGACGACTTCACATCCAGAGATCCAGACTTCAAATCCATCAATCTCCAAAGACCAGAACTTTACTTCAGAACTTAAAGCAAGGGCCTAAACCCACAAACTGAGAACTCAGCAGGCCTCAGCAACCTTAAAATCATTTGAAAACTATTCCACTGCCGGGCGAGCTGTTTGAATTCTTTTGCCAAGAAAAATTGCCAGAGACCAGACCAGAGATCCAGAGAGACCCAGACCACTGTGAGCAGAACCAGAGAGCTGACCCAGATCACTGTGAAGTGCCGAGACCAGAACCGGAGTCCAGTCCAAAACCTGACCAGATCCGTGGCGAGGCCTATTTCAAATTTATATTGTGAGTACCTAGCAGAACTGTGCAGAACCAATCTCTTAGTTAAAATAATGTAATCCAAACTATTTTAACCTAAGTAGAACAGCCTCCTAGAAATCGTGTCATCTGTCATTTGTAAAGCTGCACAACTGTCACCTGTCAATTCTGAAGCTGCAAGCTGTCACCTGTCATTTTGAGTTTTACTTTAAATCCGAAAATCTACCTTTATCTAATCGTCCGTATCTCTGGAACCGTTTGGGCTAGGAACGAAATTTCCAACAAACCTAAAACCGACTTGCTATACTTTTGCCGTAATCGCGATTCACGCACTCGCGAATTTTGCTGCGATTTGCGATTGGGCCTGATTTCTTTACCTGTAAAAAGATAGCAGCTTTTTGCTTTCCTGTGCTAAAAATTCGTTTGTCTCTTAATAACCATCCCTGAATCATTGCTAAAGTGAGCCTGAGCTCATCCTAAGTATCTCTCACTCACCCTGAACCTCCTAAAGGGAATTAAAAGCATTTTCAGCATATTTCTCACTTCATTGCCACCACATTCAAAGCACTTGGGCCTGTGTTTTAAAACTCATACCTGTTTCCTCTAAGCTTGCTGTGGGGGAACTGAATTTCGTATTGAATTTGATTGCATTCCTGAGAACTGTGTGCTCCTCTTTCCATCTCTGTCCATTTCTTACATTGCATAGGGGAGGGGGGTGAATTGCCAGAGAAAAAGTGATTATCTTATCTTTTGCTAAAATCATATCAAGTATTTCTGTACTGCATTTTATTCCTCACTGCTTTTCCCCTTGAAATCAGAAAAGTATTTTTGCTACTTTATCCATCCTATACTAACTCCTCATTGATTCTAAAGAAGTATGCTAGTGCCAGATTACCCATTGTTGATCAACATTATATGTCTAAGTGTACTATCAGATATTAATTTATTATAAAGTGTGGTATATATATGTTGTTTAAATTCTCAAATAAACCTTTTAAACTTGCAAAACAGAACTACTTCTTGGCTCAGTGGGGTCAGGGGGATTCTAAGAGAGGGGTGTTATATAGGGTGTTATATAGGGGTAGTCATCCAGAACTCATGAACTGGACATAAAGATATATCAATAAGGGTTTCCATTCAGTATCCCAGACTAGGCATTGACTTAGCTGTAGTGTTGAATTGAATCCTCTTACAAGTATTAGAGTGTAAGGGAATCAGAATATGTAATAGGTGAGCAGGACATCCCCATTTCCTGAGTTACGACCATAAGCAAGATCGGTCTATGCTATCGAATGCCATGGTGAAGTCGATACACACCATGTAGATGGGTTTCAACCTCACTATGGCTTCCTCTTTTAGCATCCCCAGGATAAAGATGTTGGCATTTGTGCCTGTCCCCTTTCTGAAACCTGTTTGAAGCGGATCCACTCTACCTGCACCAGAAGCCCAATCTGATAGCTCGCTCAACACTATACTTGCGTAAATCTTGGCTAGAACATCTAGAAGTGCTAAGGGCCTATATTTGGCAGGAAGCCATCATTGACCCTTTTTAAAAATCGGGACAATAATGGATTGAGTCTGGCATAGTCACTGGAGAAGTAATGGTATTAGAAATTACACCAACATGTGCGCCCACAAATTGGGCTTAAGTTTCATGACTGCATTCAACAGACCGTCGGGCCCTGGTGCATGCAAGCTCTTACTATACTTGATTAAAGAGACTATCTGCTCCTCTGAAAAAAACAGATGCTATAGGCTGTAGATGGTTGTGAATAGGAGCTTTCCTCGCCCTTATCCCCTTTGTAGATTTTCATGAAATGGTTAATCCAACCTTGTTCCTGGCGGGGTTAATCAGGGAGCTAGACCGTTGCAACACAAGGTTATTAATTAATCGCCAAAAGGCGTACACATCTCTTGTGTTAACCAGTTGCAGCAGCTTTTGGGCATCATTTAGCAGAATTTCAGAATTTCATATTTATGAAATCAGAGCCATTGCTTATATTTGTGCTTCAATATTTTTCGTTGAGACACTTCTAGTGGCTTACAAAGTCAAATGGCCCCTATCAAGTCCCTTTTTTTAACTGTATAATAGAGTCAAAGACATCATTTCTCAATATTTTTCCTCTGTTACTAGGGCGAGGCATCACTTTATACACTTGATCCAGGATACCTTTAAAGGGAGTATCAGATATTACATATCTAAACAATGTAATAAAAACATTAAATCATTTCAGAAACCTTGCAGAATCTTTTAACAAGTTGTTGCATGTTGCAACACTTCCAATACTCCTGAATCTCTACTGTCTGTAGTGATCCAAGTCTTTTCATATGTGCTCTTTTGTGCGGGTCTGCTTTGTAACTGCCCATATCCAACTTATATTTATTTTTGTATTGGTGGTTCTTTTTCAGTTTCGACTGCTGGGTGGCACTGTAAGTGCTGCCTATAAGTGAAAACCTTTTGCATGGGAAGTAAAGATACAGGAGAGATGGGATATGGGGAGGGGCACACAACCTGTGGGTGTTTTTTTATCCACCCATTTAGTGCCCACGGCTATGCTAGTCCCATGGCCGTTCCCACCCACTAACTCTCTGCCCTTCTTAAACATAGCCTCTGTGTTCTCGTTTAGACAGCTATGTGCCTTTAAGGTGATGCCAATGTTATTTCTAAGCAGTCTTCTGAAAGATAATGACTTAATTGCACGTGTAAACTAGCTCCTGCTGTTATGACAATGTCTTAACCAAGTTTTCCTTCAGCCACTTGATTCATAAGCAAGATGTATCTCCTTACATCTGTTCATTACACTGAATTACTGTAAAAAGCAAGCACTTGCATAGGAATTAATTAAGTAGGCATGTGACAGGGACTATTAAACTATTCCCAGGAACTAAAAACATTGAAAGCTGTTGGCATTTTATGGCCAGGTAGCACAATTATGGCAGTGTTTGCAAATCCCTGTTTAGAACAGGGGTGAACCTTTGTACACCCACATTTCATTTTCTCACTTACTACTTCCCTATGCCCCTTTTACAACCGCTTTGTTTTTTGTTGGGCTTATTTGGTTGCTTTGAAATGACCCACGTTGCATTCGGACAGGAGAAAAGTCCATTGAGAAAAATGTGCAGCTGAAAAGGCATGTGTTAAGTGTAGCCCATAATATGATCCCAGTGGGGTGCTGGGAATTACGCCCTGATAGTGCCATGCTATAGATTAGTTCTTATCAAGTAGCCACATTGACACATAAACTGATGAATACGCCTGGATGAATGTATGTATTCAAACTTTGAACCACCAGTTCTAACCAAGGATGCACTTATGACAAACGTGAAAGAAAAGTCTGAATCCGCTGTCTAAAGAAGGAGCCATGTGTTAGAATGTAATGCAGTCTTGAGCAGCTTTCAGAAAGGGAGTTTTTTGTGGAAGCAGTTGACCATTTGGGAAGGTTACAGAGTAGATGAGTGGTACAGTGATTTTGGAGAGGTGATGATAGTGTCAGGGTTTGTAAAGCCGCATTTAAAAACGGTTATACCATAATTTCTTAATGCTTTCTGATGGTGTAATATGAGACATTTCGTTTTTCATCAGATAACTACATGAGTGGCATCAGTGTAGGAGGAGGGAATGCTTGAGAGTGAGATTGGCATTTTACTATGTGTGAGACTTATTGGGGTCTGGAGAAAATAACAGTGACACTTGACCGGATGTATTGACAGACCTGCATGGAGGCAGAATCATACATAGTCGCAAAGTGAGTGAACAATGCACAGCTCACATGTCCTAGGGTGACACTCAGGTGAGCTGAGGAGCAGGAAATCCCTTAGCCCAGCTTGTGCTATTGTGTTGAGAGAGACGTTGCATTGAAAGCTGAGGTGGGCAAAAGATACAGACATCAAGGGAAGCAGGAGATAACTATCAGTGTCCGTCCATCTGTTGAATTGAGTGAACTTCGCAGGTGCCCTTGGGTGACACTCGGGTGCAGCTAAACAGAGTCACAACATGCAGTAACATTTCTTGACTTGAGGAAACTGTGCAAGTGCTGTTGTGTGGCACGAGGGTGCAGGTAGGCGCAAAGAACCCCTCAGTGCACATTGTGCTGTTGTTGACGCACACGTGTGAGGAAGCTACAGACATTCAGGTAAGTAGGCTCAAAGTGTCCATGGAATTACTCTTTTATGGGTTGAGTCAGTTCGAGATTCTTCCTACCTAAAGGTGCCAATGGGCTCAACGAGTCTTGAATAGGGATGGGAGAGCCTGCTCGAGACAAATTTCAAACAAGAGGTTGCTATTAGCTATATTTTAGGCACGCATTTTGTGCTAGGGATGACACTTATTTTTTCAAAGGACATCCTTCATGCATGAAGGACATCCTTCATGCATGTTACGTTTTCAAAGGGTTTCATTTGTAGGGAGGGGGTTTGGTACAAGGGATAAACCTGGCGGAGACCTACTTTGTCTTTGGGTACCTAAATAATTAGCTCAGTGAGATCATGGGTTTGTTTCTGACCCTCAAAAAATAAGGTGTATGTGTTTCTCACCCAAGCTAGTCTCACAGGAGTTTCTATACCTCTCAGAAGAAAAATAATCAAAAAATGAAAACCATTGAAATGTGTAACAATACCAATAACACCATTTATTATATTGTTTAAAGATGGGGGAATCCGGCATAAAGCACCGAATAAGTTGGTAAATATTTATTTTTCCTTGTTGAAAATTTTTCTGGTGGGTATTTTTATATTGTGTGTTTTCATTTTTTTCATGGGGACAGTCCAACATTTGGGATGCAAACTTGGACAGTAAAAAAAAAAACAAAAGGCAACTACTGAGCATAGCTCCGATTTACTGACGTGTGGCACTTTGATGATTCTTGAGGTGTACCACCCTGGCACCGCCCTCTCTTCCTTGACCTGGAGACATCATCATGGAAAATGCGACATGCCTGGCTGAAGAAATCCCAGCGACTCTTATGATCCCTGTGGCATTTAGGGGGAGGCTTCCTTGCCAGCTGCTCCTATCCCCTCAGTTCTGAGCAATTGCAGGGTGAGGCTGTTGAGGCACCTGAGATATAGATACCATGTCTCCTTTCCAGGTGCCTCATCATACTGGAGATAATTAAACAGGGCGCCTTTGCAGTGACTGCCACCTCCACGCAAATGTTGCACAGCAAGATGGTGGGCATGGCCCAGACCAGAGCCAGAGCCAGAACCTCGTGGACACAACTGCTGTGATGCTTGGGGTCTAGCAGAGCCCACTCTGATGCAGCACTGGTGAGCCTGATGGAGTCTGCTGTATGTTAGGAGAAGTCTGAAGCAGTGATGGCTGCTTCTGTTTAGCTTAGTTTGCCATGAGGCCTTCTGGCTAGGGTCAGTGGTAGAAAGCAGCACCCCCTCTTAAGTGTGAAATTCCTCTTCCGCACTGCCAGTTCCCTTCCCTCGCTCCATTTCTCACAGACCAACAAAGCACACACCAAACAGAGAGCTCCTTCTCCTGGTGTTTGTCTTCTGTTGCGTCTCACTCTCTCTCTCAGACCACAATGAAAGCCAACAAGTGGAAACAGAACATTTATAATTTAAGTTTAATTTTCTCTTACTAGGTCGAGCCAATTCAACATGGCTCAAATCAATGGGGTCTATAGGGACAAGTAGTGTGTATTTTAGTCATGCAAGAATTGTTGCAGGACCTCAGACTCCTATAGAAAGTGTATGACAGTGTACAGATGATGATGGTGTTGCAGCCAGAGTGTCGGGCTTAGCACTGATGTGAGACACTGATGAGAATGATACAAACCAAAGAAAGGTGTGAGCATAGTATAGCTTGAATTGACTGAATAGAATAGGGTAGTATAACATAGCATAGCAGAGCATAGCATGGCATTGTAGCGTAGTATGGCAGGGACTAACCATTAATGTTATTAACCTATCTAACATACTTACCTCACTAACTTTAACCACACTAATCTAATTAGTGATTAGAGTGGGATTAGCCTAGGCCATAGTCCAAGGTGCATACCGTAGGTGCAGACTGTGGACGATGGCTTAGAAAATGAAATGCACAAATTGTAACTCGATCTATAGTGCAATGGAACTGCAGAATTCAGTTTGTAAAGAAACTTGATTGTTTGATCAGGAAGTGCAGGATGGAAATGTTGCATTTTCATCTGGGCCTGGAGGATCAACACTGTACAAAGGTAAGGTAAGAAGCTAAAAGACATCTGGAAACTTACTGAAAGGCTGGCCATACTCAAGGCATGATTGATGGGTGACCTCACGGCAAAGAGGTGGTCATATGATATACTTTCTGTATGAATGTACAAGAAAGTGGGATGGTAGGGAAAAGTCTTTCAAAGGGAGAAAGATCGAGGAGGAGTTTTTTTTTTCTTCTGCCGAGTGAAAGGGGAATCAGGAGCGGATTCCAGAAAGAAGGACAATTGGAGAGTTTCTGTGGTTGCTGTGGAAGGCATGTGCAGTCAGCTGTGATTGAAGCAGACTGCTGTGTGTGCTGAGAGTCTGCAGGGGAGAAATGAGGGTGCCTCAGCTGAACTGCTGAGGTTAACAGAGGCACAGAGCCTGTGTGCTTCAATGAAGGTAGTTTGCTGTCAGTGGCGCAGACAGAGCCCTTTTATTACAAAATCACCCCCAAAACATTCCAAAGTTGCACAGATAGCTCTGCATCTCCTGACAAGTTCTTTTGTGAGAGGTTTAGAATATAAAAAATGGATTCAGAGAGTGTTTGCATTTGATGAGCAGTCTATGAATGCATAAAAGTGAAATGTTCCATGTCCTTGTCGGTAGAAAAGAGACAACCACGTTTGCATTTAACGAATGTCTATTTCCATGTACCTGAATCTTTTATGCTGTTCTAAGTTTTCCTAAATATGTTTTGGTAAACCACATTTGAATTCTGTCCTATTTTGAACCAATCCATATAAAAGCCAAAGAGCACTATTCTAAAAAAAATCTGTGGCTTATCATTGTGTGAGTATTCTATCACAAAATAAATGGTTGTGTGGTCAGCTCTGTACTAAAACTGGGATTGTAGCCAAGAGGACACGAATGAAAAGGACATACAAGCAAGCTAATTTCCTATGTTGTAGATGCATGCTTTTGCAGGTGGTGAAGGTAAACGGAGATATCTAAAATTCTACAGGTTCTATGTCTTGAGAAGATCTGGCTGTTTTGAGTCAATATACCTATTTGAAAAAGATCTAATCCAATTTGAGCAAGAGGGACCTATTATGTCAAAGTGGCGGGAGCTGATTCAAACTGTGTATGACTTGACTGAATTCCACTTTTGTACCATTGCTGTTTTGTTATTGATTTGAAATGGTTTGAGTCAGTTTGAGGTTCATGCTGTGGCTTGCACCCATAGAAAAACCTGCAGTTTGAGTTGTAATCCACTTCCAACCGTTATAAAGTGTTTTGCAAATGTTTTGAACCGGTTCAGGAATAGCTCATCTAGCACTACCAATGACTGACCCCTGTGCTTAAAGGAAGGGAGAGCCATTAGCAGCATAACTGGTATCTACCTAACCAATGACTGGATTGCACCAAAATACATATATATTGCATTCAAATTTGTGTTTCAAATATGTTCCTAATTCCTTCTTATGAGATATTGAGATAACAATTAAATGATATATGTGGCTTTCAATGCAGATCAGTCAATATCATAGACGTTAAAGTTGCAGAATGGGTTTATTGACAAATATCCTTAAATCTAATAGACGTGATGCTATAGCTATGTATTCCCTCATTCAGGGAAGAATACTTCATTAGTGACATCAAACAGGCTTGGATTTCTCCACTATTAAAAAAATCTTCCCTGGATCCTAGTATACCAGGCATATATCAGCCCATTACTAATGTCCCCTATTTGCTTAAAATAGTGGACAAAGTGGAATATCTGGAGATTAAGTCTTTCTGGTTTTAAACGTGCTTATAGCACCAAATCTACCCTGCTTGAATTAAAAACCGACATACTCCAGACCATGGTAAGTGGACATACTGCAATGCTGCAATGCTTGTGCTCCTGGATCTCTCTGCCACTTTCGATCTGGTGGATTACACCATATTGGCAGAGAGACTGTGTAGCACAGCACACTTCTCCACATCAGCAACTGAGTGGTTACAATCTTTTCTGGCTGAACATAGGGCCAGGGCTTTCTTTAAAGACGCCCTGGCGGAAGAGTTCACCGTCACCTGTGGGGTCCCGCATGGCTTGTGCGACTATCTGGACAATCAAGGCATTAAATATGCTAATTACATGGATGACACCCAATGCCTTGTTCCCCTTACGGGGGACTACATCACATACTCCATTCATTTGAGCTCCACCTGCGAGCACTTCCAGACGTGGATGCAAGCTAATAAGCTCGCTCTCGACAGCTCTAAAACAGAATTTATGGTTCTGGGCACCACAACACAGTTGCGTAAGCTTAGTTCAGAGTATCAATCTTTCAAGATTGCAGATTGTGATATTCCTACCCAGTTCAAGGCACGAGGGGTCACATTAGATCAAGAACTGACCATGAAAGGGCAAGTTAACAGACTTGTTCCTATTACTTGCTATCACTTGAAATTGCTTGCCCAGCTGTGCCCCTTTCTTTCCACCACAAGCTGTGCCACTATTGCGCAGGCAATTAGAGGAGCCAAACTGGACTATTGCTCCAGCCTATTGTTTGGCATCTCCAAACACGACCTCACTCACCTACAGGTTGTTCAAAACAATGCTGTACGCATTGTTGAGGGTTTACATAGAACAGACCATGTTACTGCGACCAGAAGAAACTCTACACTGGCTCTCTGCACAGGCGTTGCTAAGTGGTTGCTAAGGGGGCTATAGCCCCTGATCTTTTGGTTGTATCCCCGGATAGAATCTCAGGAGCTACAGCCAAAAGACTAGCTAGCACCCAGTTCCAACAGTTCCAACATCAGCATAGCCCCGGGTCTTTTCTAGCAACGCCCCTGGCTCTCTATCTGTAGCAGAATCACCTTTCGTGCGTTATGCATCATGCATAAATGCCTATTTGGGAAGGTAACCAAGTATCTATCTTCTTGCATCTCGCTGTTGCCAGCTTGTAGAGCACTAAGATCCAATAATACCTGCCTTCTGGAGTTACCTAGGACCAGACTCTCGTATGTGGCTTTGAGATCCTTTCCTCATGCAGATCCGCAGATCTGGAGTGCTCTCCCTTTATATCTCAGATCATGTTTCTCATTTGCACTCTTTAATCAAAGGCTGAAAACTGATGTATTTTTTCTGAAATTTCTGACATCTTTCCTATTTGCTCTGCTTTCTTGTTCTTTGTTGTTTGCTTCGTCCTAACGCTACTGTGCCCCTGGGCTTGTGTTTACACACTTTACAAATTAATTACATAAATACATAAATGTAACCTTTGATTCTGTAGTGTGCAGTATTGGGAAATATAACAGGCAAACGAACCCAAAGGATATTAGATAATCTTAGCCATATTGAATTAATAAATACAATCCCATATTTGAAATATGTAAACTCCAACCTAAAGGTAACAGGCTAAACTCCATTATTAGGCAGCCTGGTTGTATGCTTTTTAACAGCAGTCAAATTCTAATGCAAACTTGTGAAGCACATTTATCCAGCATCTATAAGCCTTTAAAGTTCAGATTATTGTTAGACTGAGCAAATGTGGAGATATTCTGACCCAGTAATGACTCAGTAATGCCCTCTTACCAGTTAGTCTCCTGGAATGAAGGGTTTTGCCAGTGTAAGCCAGTTGCAACAAACACAAACAGCAGGGTATGTAACGAACAACTAATCTTGGGAAACTAAAACATGCATTGACAACGCTAACAGTTTAGCTAATATTTAGCCATCCTGGAGGCATTTGTCAGGCATTGACGGTATGTGCACAGGTACTCATGCCATTTGCCAGCTACTTCCATTATATGTTATGTTATTTAGCATAGCATAACATATTAATAAGCTTTGGTACTGCACCAGTCACCTCCATAGTGGTTTTACAGTGCTGAGGTTTGTACTAATAAATTGGTATTGCAGACACAGGTGGTCACCAGACCCTGGTGCCCAGGAAGCAACATCATCTGTCAGATATTGCTAGGATACACTCTCTTACACACATCATCACATCATATAGTAGTTTGTACATCCAAATGACAGGGCTTTTACACAATTGCCATTCAAGGCAATGTCCTCAGCCTTTGTCAAGGAAATGCACAGACAAGATAAAGGTGGCAGGATTCCTTACGTTAATTTAGCAAAGCCCTGCCAGATTCACTGATACCCACTGAGCACAGAATTTCCAGATTCCATTGTGCCAACCTGCAATGCATTGATAAAGTCATCTTGAAAAGTTGGCACAATAAAGCATACCGTTCAAAGCACGGACACCAGGGCCTTCGGTCAAAGCCCCTTTTGTGATAACAATCTTTTATTGCAGAGGGTCTGTTGTAACAAAACAAATCTCCAAGTTCCATTCCTATCAGGATTTTCACATGCTCAATGTTCATCATGGATCTCCCTTCTTCAGGTGGAGACACCTTTTTATCACAATGTTCACACTTGGTCTCCCTCATCTGGGGTCAGACCATGAATCTCTCTCATTCGGGCTCAGATCCTCTTGGTATGGATCTCCCTCATTTGGGCTCGGATCCTCTTAGTATGAAAATCGAAGACATTTGAATGTGCGTTTGGTTTTGGTTAAACCATTGCAGGACCACTTTGATTCACTTCATACAATTGTTTTCATCAATCTTCTTTCATTTCTCTTGGCAGGATACCTTACAGAGACCTTCCATTGAGCACATTCATAGGGCTGGACCACTCTGTCAATGGTATCGTAACTTGCTTTCTCAAGTTCAAACATTCATCAGCAGTTTAGCTTTAGTTGCGTCTTTCATCACACGCATTTAACAATGTTAGTTCCAGTGCTCATTATACAATGTTGCTGCTTGCAACACAGACCGGTCTTGCATCAGTCTCCCCAACTCACCGGCTGTGTTGTTCTCCCTGTTGCTTCTTTGTTCTTGGAGCCAAGGAAGGCACCACATCGATTGCTGCTCCTTGGTCAGTTACGTGGGAGGGCCCTTTGTATCTTTGACACACAATGCAGGATTCTTCAGTATGGTTTCCAGGCCTTACGCATTCTGCTTTGAAGGTTTCTTGAAAGTAACAGCGTCTTGCCAAAAAGGTCAAGGGTATTTCCCTTCTTGCGAACCCTTCTGGGTTTGCCTACTTTCTTCCCTCGTTCAGCTGCCAACTCGAAATTTCTGTTCCTTTGTGTGCTTTGCCATACTTGGAGTGTGCTCTCATGATCACCCTTTTATAAGTGTGGGGAAGTTTAATGGAAGTCAGGCATGAGTGATTGTCAGTAATTGCCTGACTTTGACTGACCATAGTAGCAGGACATATCAGGTACACTGCTCGGGTGTGAGTCTGTTTTCTTCCAGAGTGGGTTTTCCATGTAGAAGTGTTTGTGAAGGGAAAGGGGTTTAAAGTTCCCATGTTTCCTACCTGGTAACGGTGTTACAGGGGGGGGGATGCCACGTCTCACTATCCGGTGTCCCACTCCCCGAAGAGTCCTCACCGAGGTCATTGGCTGTGCCCTAGTCACCTGAGAGAGAGATCGCTGGGGACTAGCGGGTGAGACACCTTCTGTTTTCTCACACTGGATAACAGAAGAGTGCTGGATTCCATATGCTTTGTTTGCACAGACAGTACATCTTCTATTGTGTCCAATTAGCAAAGCAGTGCTACATTCTATTATGCCCACTTAATACACCAGTGCCAGGACCCATTGTCACGTTATATTGAGACCACCCTCAACCTGGGGAGTTCCTTCCCACACCCAATCAAGGAGCCCTGCAAAACTTGTGTATGTTTTTTTTTTTGCGCTGTCCTTACTGAAGACTCATATATAGTCACACAGATCTTCCCCCCTGTACCCACAGTGAGCCAAGAACCAGGCTGGGGTATAGGAAATATATTTGCATTAATTTGGAAGATAGACCACAGAGATCACACTAAAATGACACACACCACCTTCTTTGTGGCTCACAATTAAACTTCACCTTGCACAAGTGAATCACACCAATGGGTTAGGAAAAACATGAATTACAATACTTTTCTTTCTACAAATTTCAAAATAAATCATCACCAACACTGGTCCATGCATAACATCACTTGACAAGTGCAATGCTGTGCAATTTCAAACTTTCCGGTGCACTTAAAAAGCTAGCAGTTGGGTTACAGATGTGTATCAATGCGTAGGACTATTATGATTTCACCCACACCTTTGCTCATAATAAGAGCAGGGTGATTTTGCAGAGGATTTTTCCAAGCCCCACAACTTTTCTCTGTGTTGGGGAAGTCCTACAGAAAAATTGGGATAATTGAAGAATTTTGGATTTCAGACCAGCCTCCACTTAAAGGCCTGAGTTGGAGAAGCTGGCCAGCAAAAATTGGGATGATTTGAGAATGTTGTATTGCGGACCCCCCACCACTTAAAGGCATGTGTTAGGGAAGCTTGCAGTTTAGGAATGTTTTTAGCGTAGAGACAAACACACCCGTCTTCCTAAAGAAGTTGAAGTCAATAAGACAAATAGGATCACCCAATCAAATTACAGTCTACAGTTTTCAGCGCACACTGGGAATGAGCTTTGTTATTTTTGAATTTTAACAAAAATCACCCCATGATGTTCTGCGAAGGGGAATTCTAAGGATCTACACAGTTTTGCCAACCCTAACCACTATAAAGGGAAATGATTTAAGGCCAGCAGATTCCCCGACTCCCTTTTGGTGACAAAGGGGTCAAGTCTACTTACACCTCTGCTTAAAGTTCAGGACAGCCAGATGCATGTCAGGACACTCTGGAAAGATAGGGCAGGGGTCTGGTCACTCCACTCTCAAGGATGACCTCCCGCTCTCAACCATAGGACCCAGTCAGCTTTTAGACCTTCCTAGAAATAGACAGCTCCAACCAGAAGCAATCTCTTCAAAATCTCCTTTTGGTGTTTCTTTGCAGCTCTCAGATGGTAATTTTCAGCAGCTCTCCCCAATGGGAAATAGTGCATTTCACTTTATATAGCAGCAATGACACTATCAAGTTTACAATCTTGGGGAGTATCCTGCAAGAGTTCTCGCAAATAGGATTGGACAGTTACCCTTCTCCCTCCTCCCAACTCCAGCCCATCTCTAAGGAATGGTCTGGGGAAGACATATGGCAATTCCCATTTGTAATCACCCTTTGTTATGTGTCAACAACTTTGTGACATATATATATATATATATATATCTATATCCATATCTATATATATATAGATATGGATATAGATATATATATATTTTGAAAGGCCTACCTGAACAAATGGGTCTTGAATGATCTTCTAAATTTCGGAATGTTTTTATGGAGAGGAACGGTTTTTAGAGATCACTCTGTATTTTAAAGACCACCAACGAAAGCAGTTCACTGTTAGTCTATCTTTTCTTATTTATTTCTTTATTTTAGTTATTGAACAGTGGAGATGTCATTTCAAACAGAATTAAATCACGCCTGACAAATATAAGAACACACAGGCAATTCCTCAGTGAGACTACTGTGGTGGGTCAAAAGAAGGAGTCGGATACATTAATGACATATTACGTTTCTTTAATAAAATTATAAGTAAAATACCTACCTTTCCCTATTACCAAAGGGAGCACCCTGTCTATCGAAAATTAACTAAAGGTGCTTGTCTGTCATCAGAAAGTCTAAAAGTAACTCTCCTCCTTCCCAAACCTAACTCTATCTGACCCTAACGCTAACATGAATAACTCAAAATGGGCCAAAAGAATGTCTCTCCTCTCTTTGTCGTCTATCTTCTTGCCGTCCTTCCAACAGCTTTCTCTTCACGTCTGTATCTTATATCCTATGGTTACTGGTACTGAAATGTCTCTTTTTTGAATATATGTTTCTTTCTGTTATCTTCCCTGATAACCTCTTGAGACCTCTTTCTTGAGATCCTGTAGCTCTTCCCATATACGTGTTGTCCCTATAGTCTCTTTAGTGCCAGATTTATGACAATTCTCTTTTGTATACTTTTGCACCCTTGTGGCTTTACTTCAATATCTCGTATATTCTTGAAGGTTAATCTTAGCTGGGTTTTGTATTACTTTATGCCAATTATGATTCCCCCTCTCCTGGGTACTTGGTACTGGATTGTATCTGCTGATTTTGTTCTCTTAACAGTCTCTTTTCACAACACTGGTTACACCTATTTGCAGGGGACCCTCTCCTCTCTTTAAGCCTCTGCAGCTGGTGGTTCCTCCCTTCCTCCCAGGGTACTTGCTTCTACTTTTTATCTACCTTCCAAACAGCATTATTCGTCAAGCGCTGCTTTGATTACATATCTCCAATTCTGCTTATTAATGTTCAACTTTCATACATCTTAGTTTGAGAAGTTTCTCTTCTCTCAATATGTTGACCGAGTGGTCTCTGTCTTTCCCGTTCTCCCCAGTACCTTTTTTGACGCAGGGGAACCTCACACTCCGGTATTCGGCTTCTCAGTTGCTCTTCTCTGTGTCTGGTTTCATCAGCTTCTCGTTCTCAGCTCCTCTGCAATGGGAAGCCGTCTAAGGAAGCCGGCAACAGGGAGCTCATAGTACTCCCTTCCTGGGCGGTCTCGGCATCATTTGCTGTGCACCTCACTCACCATCATACAGCTGTGGTCACGCCACCACCTTGTACTCATCAGCCGGCATCTCAGTCTGGCATAACTTGCCTGCCCGAAAGTCATCGGCACTGTGACTTCATTCTGCTCCCCCTCTCCAAGGTGTAATCAAATCAGGGGGCTTCCCTGCATACCATGCTCTCTCTCCTCAAAAGCGTTACTCGTCCCACTTATATACACGTCTCTTTTTAAAGAGAGACTTCCTTTTCATCTGTATGACTGGTTTGTTCCCACATTGCCTGAAACCAAATATATGGATGATATATATGTCTTCATAGCTGGGAGTCCCATATAGGGAGATATGGCATTTGATCTAGGGAGTTCTTCATTGGATGTCACTCCCATTGAGGCCCAGTTACGCTGACCCCTAGGGAGGGTCTTGCAGAGTGGGCTCACCTCCCTAGCCTCCAGGGGGATGGCTCTCCCTTGCAGAGAAGGGATGACTACCCATGATTCTTCACAGTAACGTTTAGAACAAGCAGTTATCGTGAGTTATGAGTGAAGCAGGGATGATGGGGTATGTTGAAGAAGTGGGACATAGACCAATGTATTTATTTATTTATGTATTTATTCATTCATATTTTTAAAGCGCACATCAGCCCATAGGCATTGTGGCTCTGTTACAGATAAGCGTGTCTGGTTACAAGAAATCTTAGAAGTTACATAGAAATTTGCAATTTACAGTTCAATTTGAGGTTACATAGTGGGAATCCAGGTGCATTGTATGTGTAGGTAATAAAGTGTTGTAGGTATGGAAGATGTTCCGTAGTGAACGGCAGGTGAGAAGATGTATTGTAGGCTTATACAAATAGTGTAGTTTTGAGGTATTTGCAGAATACCAATAGAGAGGGTTCAGCTCTGAGAGCGTTGGGGGGAGCATGCGTGTTATGCGGGGGAAGCTGATGCCTCCTACATTAAGTCTTTTTATGGAGGGTACCCGGAGCTGGTTGGCATAGTGGATTCTAGTAGGGTGTGTGGAGTTCTTTCTGAATATGGTATCTGAGAGGTAGGATGGGGCTGAAAGATTGATGCAGTTGTGTGTGAGGGTGAGAATTTTAAAGTTGATCCATTCCTTGACGGGGAGCCAGAGGGCTTTACGTCTGGCCTGGGATATGTAGTCACCTTTGGGAATGTGTAGGGCTGCACGTAGTCCATTGTTTTGTATTATTTGGAGCCTGTTGATGTTTTTAGAGGAGGTGCCTGCCAGGAGGGCGTTACAATAGTCTGATCTGGCTCCTATTGTTTCTCTGGCTATGGAGAGGCAATTATGAGTGGTTAGAAAAGGTTTTATTGCCGTGATAAGTTTAGTGGTGTGGGCGGAAGCAGAAGAGATGGTGCTGACATGTTTGGTCATGGAAAGTGTAGAGTCTAAGTAGACTCTGAGGGTCTTTACTGAAGTGGATACTGCTAAGTTGGATGATGATTTCTGTTTTGTCTCTGTTTAGACAGAGGCCGTTGATTGCCATCCAGCATTCAATGGTGGAGTATATTTGGAGTAGGGCTTTGGCATTAAGATCATATTCTCCAGCAAAGGGGAGGAGCACTTGTGTGTCATCGGCATAGTTAGTATAAGCTATGCTGAGCGAATCCAGAGGGTCAAACAGGGGTCTGGTAAACAGATTTTAGAGAGTGGGGGCTGTACATGATCCTTGGGGGACTCCACAATTGATGATGGTGGGGTCTGTGTTGGCTTGGTCAGAGAACGAGGAACGAGGTTATCCATGAAGTGGCTTTGTCAGAGAAATGGGCGGTGTTGGTGAGGTGTGAGGTGAGGATGTTATGGTCAACAAGATCAAACGCGGCAGAGAGATCAAGGAGGAGCAGGAGAGCCTGTGTCCATTATTTGTGTTATTTGGTTCTTTTAAATCTAAGAGGGTGGTTTCTGTACCATGGCCTTTGCTGAAGCCTGATTGTCTTCTGCTTAGGATGGCATTGTATTTGGATATGGACGGCTTTATCCAGGATCTTAAGGAGGAAGGGGACAGTAGTGATGGAGCGGTAGTTGTTGGGGCAGGTGAGATCTAAGGAAGGTTTTTTTATCAGTGGGCAAACCCAGGCTTCTTCTAAGCTTTGTGGTATGACTCCAGATGAGAATGAGGCAATGATGAATGCAGTGATGATGGGAGTGACAGAGTCTGCGCATTCATTGATGATGGTAGGGGGACAGGTGTCTCCCTTGCAGGTTGAAGGCTTGATATGTTTAAGAAGATTAGTGACTTCCAGCTCAGTAACGTCTCTGAAGACGAAGAGGGGTGTTTGAGAGAGGTGTTTAGGTGGGAGGCGAGGAGGTGGGCTGTCTATAATAGGCTGGGCTTTGCGTTTGGTGGATTTTTTTTCTTGCAGCATTTTGACTTTAATGATTTCAGCAGGGGTGCTGACAGGGGAGGGGAGTTCTTTAAAAATTGTGAACATTTCCCTGGATTTAGAGTTGGCTTTGGAGATTCTTTTATTGAAGGACTCTGATTTGGCTTGGAAGATGTTTTTTTTGTTTGCAGACACGACTTTTTTAAATTCGTTTAAGGAGGACTGGTTGGGTGATGATTGCCATTTAGCTAAAGCTCGACGCTTCATGGTGCATAGGGTGGCTAGTTCTTCTGTAAACCAGGAATTAGTGTGCAATGATTTTTTCTCTTTTTTGTTTTCTAAAGGAGCTATGAGATCTATAGCTTGATTGAGCACATTGGCATAGGTGTTGGCCAGCGAGATGGGGTCATTGCTGAATGGAAGTTTAAGTTCAGGGATGTCGAGGAGTGGTGTGAAGTTAATTTTAGTCCATTTTTAAGTGCTTCTGACTTTAGCAGGCGGGGCATATGAAGGTAATTTGTGATTAGGCGAGGAGGGAATGGAAAATTGGATGAGGTGGTGGTCAGTCCAAGGGAAGGCTGAGATTTTGGTGATGGTCGAAGCACAGTTGTGATCTGCGATCCAGTTTATGGTTCGTCCTTTGAAATGGGTAGGTGCAGTGATTTCATGTGCAAACTCCATATGGGTAAGTTCTTTGGCTAGAGAGGCCACAGCTTTATCCTTTGGGTCAAGTAGGCCCAGCTTAAGGTCGCAGAGTAGGATGGTTTTTGTGGAGCTTTTTGGGTTGCTCCTTAGGACTTGGAGGAGTAGTTTTTGGTAGTCTGGTGATGAACCAGGTGGCCAGTAGGTGATAATGATATTTATGGTGCAGTTGGGGGAAAGGGAGAGTTTGGCAGTGAGGAGGTCAGTGTTGTTTTCCCATTGCTGGCTGCCGAGTCTGAGGGAGAAGGTATCTTTGAAGATGAGGGTGACACCTCCACCTTTGGATGTTTTGCGATCCTGTCTCAGAATAGTATAGCCTTGGGGTAGGGCAAGGGAGAGGGATGGGCCTGATGCTTCATGTTACCAGGTTTTGGTGATAGCCAATAGGTCAATTTTGAGGGTAGTGATAAGGTAATTGATCTCCAGTGCATGAGCTGGGAGGGATCTAGCGTTGATGAGTGCACAGTTTAGTTCTATGTGAGTTGTAGTGAGAGGTCGTTGAGCGTGCGAGTTGGGGATAGGGTTGGAGAGCGAGAAGGTAGTGGTGTTGCGTGGCTGTGCTGGGGCAGAGGTGGGCAAGAAGCATAAAGCTGATGGAAGGGTGTTCAGTGGTATATGGCGAGGGGGATGTGAGTGAATGTTTGGCGTGCGAGAGCTGAGTCAGGAGTTTCTAATGTCTATGGTGGGTGGGGTGCCTCGGTGGGGGACATGTAGTTTGGTGCAAGCTCTTTAAGTCTGTAGAGCCTAGGGTTGATGAGGGTGTGGATATCAGGCTTGGCGGACGGTTTGTTGTGTTGAGTGCTCAGTAGGGGGCATTGGAGGGTAAAGTGGTGGTCCACTGGAGTTGTGGGGTTTATGTGCGTGTGAGACATGTTAAGGAAGGACCAGATGGCTAGGGTGATGAGGATTGTGGTTACGTGCGTGTGATGAGGTGTTGTATGTAGTGGTGGTGGTGCTGTTAGGCAGGACATCAGAGGAAGCATTTGGTCAGTACAGTGAGGAGAGTGTATTCTAGAGCTGTAGGTCCGGGGGCCGGACACAATATACAGTTTGGTTTATGCTAGTCTGATAGATCAATGTGAAATGCTAGTCCGTCCTAGGGGAAAGATCACAATATGCATTTAGAGTAGGCTAGCAAGATGTGCACATAGAGTACAGACTATGGCAAGGGGGCACAATCACAATATGCACTTAGGGTAGGCTAGCAAGATAAACATATAGAATAGGCTAGTACGTTCTGGAGACAGTTCACAGAGCGTAGTAAGAGTGGGCTGGACTGCTAAAAAATTTATACCAGGGAGGCTCGTGTCAGTGGTTGAGGTACTATGTGGGCATAATAGGACCAATACAATGGGGTAGTGGGCACTAATCACAGCATAGAAGGCGTTGAGCAAGCAGCATGCCTGTGTGAATGGTGAGCAAGGACTGCCATAAATACAATGGAGCTCACCTTGCTCCTTAGTGACGAGGTAGTGGTAGTTGATGCAGGGTGGTGGAGTTTTGAGCAAAGTAGCGTGGCCTGTGTCCGGAGTGGTCCGGACAGGTCCAGACAGGAGGGCCTTATGTTTGTGGGCTTTGGGTGAGCTGGGCCCAGCTATCGCCTTCCGGTGGGGCCCAGCAGCCTATGAGGAGGCCTGATGGTGATTGCTTAGCAACCAGGAATAAACAAATCAGGCGGAGCCTGCAGTGGCCATTTTCGCTGTTGTAGCAGTGGGGATCGACAGTGCCACGTGTTTAATGGCGGTGGCCAATGACAATGACAAGGGGACAGACATAAATAGGAAAAGTGTAGTGGATCTAGTACCCTTATCTACGTTAGTACAATATACATATTGACATTGTTGCAATATTGAGTGCCATTCTGATGGGGGTGGTCTGATTGAGAGTGAGAAAGGCAGTATGAAGGAGACTGGGAGAGCTTCCTCACCTACCAGTAGATAAGGCATGCTTTGAAGGGTTCCATTGATGGGCTGGCTTTGTCAACTGGGGTGGAACACTTTCCAGTGGAGGGGTGCAAGTAGAGAAAAAGAAGTGTGAAAGTGAGAGGAGGCAAAGGTGATGCAGCCGAGAGAAGTCGAGGAGAGCATAGTACATCCAGGATTGTGAGGGAGAGTAAAGGGAGATGCAGTTATTGAGGTATTAGGGATAATATGGATGATGTGGTCAGAAGAGGGGTAGAAATCACAGAATTTGTTCAGCGGAAAGGTAGGCTGTTGGTGCTTGCAGAGCCCAAGAGAATTACTTCTGTTGTGTTGGTATATATGCAGAATACCATGCTGGATACCATCAATTTTTTGATATTCTCAATGAGCGCCATGATAGATTTGGGTTGGTTAGTAGATACCCCTAGTTGGATCATCACTGGCATGTTGCCTTGCATACAGTTGAAATTGTTACGAAGTGGCATCCATGGCTTACTTGGTTTACACGTAAGGTTTATTACAGAAACTTAAGACACGGTTACATGAAGGATAAATACATGAGAGTATGGAGTATAATCAGCACTGGCCCCATCACCCAGGCAGGGGAGCTCTAACTGCCTGCCTCACTATGGAACCCTCAGATAAACATTCCACCATCCACACAGTAACATTCCATGTGACATCACAGACTCACAGCAAGACAGCATTACACAGACAGCCACTACATAACACATCTCCTTCCCTTATCAGACACACACACACACAGAAGGTCACTACACAACACATCTCCTTCCCTTACCAGACACACACACACACAGAAGGTCACTACACAATACATCTCCTTCCCTTACCAGACACACACACACACAGAAGGCAAAACAATGCATCATTCCAAATAGACTCAGCCTATCAGGTGCAACCAATTTAGCCAATACATTCAAATACCACAGAAAACCATGAGACACTGGCCAGACTTCCCAAGTTCATCTGCGTACCCAGCATTTGACCACTGACGACCCAATGGCAGCATTGCAAGAGTCTACCATGCCAACCCCACCGTCGGGACACAGCACAGTTTTTGGCACAACAACATATATGAAAAATATCACTTATGAAGGCGCTACCTCCTTTACCAATTGCAGAAACAATCCGACGTGGGACTGATCCACTCAGATCCCTGCCCTACTTCATACTGGCAGAGGCGCTACCTCTCGCACATCACATTGTTCCACAAATCAGAGGTGCTGCCTCCCTCACATACACTTGCGTCCATACACACTAGAGGCGCTACTTCTCTCCAATACAGTTATTCGCAATAACCGGAGGCGCTACCTCCCTCAAATACCCTGGTGACACTCACAATCAGAGGCGCTACCTCTCTCAAACACCAATAGTGCCACACTCACACTGGAGGCGCTACCTCCCTCAAACACCTTAGTGACATGCACATCAGAGGCGCTACCTCTCTAAAGTACAAATTGTGCTACACAAACCGGAGGCGCTACCTCCCTCACATACACTCGCATCACACTCACCAGAGGCGCTACCTCTCTCTATCATGATGCATACATCGGAGGCGCTACCTCCCACAAAATACACTAATGACACACTTATGAGAGGCGCTACCTCACTCAAATGCCACTAGTGCAACCCAAACCAGAGGCGCTACCTCTCACCACTACCTAGCGACAGTCACACCAGAGGCGCTACCTCTTTTAATTACAATTGTGAGACACACACACCAGAGTCGCTATTTCTTACTACTACCTCAGTGTCACTCCACACCAGAGGCACTACCTCTGCAGTGACAACCTGACTCATACTATATCTCATAACAGTCCTTGGTCCTTGTGCATCCAATTCACATCCAACCTCAATAGAGTCAGGCACATTTACATGTCTGTATTTACACAGCAAAAATAGCAATGTTATGACTGCAGTATACTAAAACATCTTATAATTTCGTCCTAAAAGTCCATGGTCATCTTTTGACCCTATATGCAATGGCAACTAAACTTCTGATAATCCTCAAAAAGATTATACTAGCCCACTCTTCCACATGCAACTCCATTTGATACAACACAGACTCAGCACTTCACCTCTTCTTTATGGCTTACTTCGATCTGCATGTTGACTTAATAAACATATCACTAACTTTACTAAAAGTCCATGGGTGATCCACACCCTTAACCTGGAAATCCTCAAACATGTTACAACTAACTCACAGTCTTACTCACAACTTGACTTAAAAGTAAAGGATACAGTGATTTTGCTTCTTTTTTTGTAACGTGCGTTACACAACTTCAACTGTGCCGCTTCATATCTTCCTTGTGAATGACAATTTCCAAAGTTACGAATTCCAAAGTTCTGCGTCATCCCCCGATGCTCCTTCACAAAACCACTTGCTTTCCATACAAGTCTCTGTTCTTTGTTACCCTTAACTGCATTACGTGTCATTACCCGATGCTCCTTTAAAACCGCTTGCTTTCTTTTCATATCCTTGTTCTATACTTTACGCTGACCGCAATGCTTTTGTGTCATGCTTCCTGATTTTAGAACGGTCTCTTTTTAGGACAAACGATCGCAGACGACACACCCGTTCCACAACTTGTTCGCAAATCGATCGCACCAAAATGCCTGCATCTATTATCTGCCGCATGCCTTGTAGCTACAGCCACCGTCGCATTCCAGGTTCCCCGCAGTAAAGAGATACCGCGTAGGATTCTCTTCCTCATCACGCTGCGACATAACTGCAGGTGCTTTCTTCTAAGCGTATGCCGTATGCGCTGCATCTAGTATCATCAGATCAGGGTTCAACAGTAAACAAGTTCTCCCTACGAACACTACCCTCGAGTTCTACTGGATCGCCAACACACCAGGGCCTTCCATAACGTCATCATTACCGCATAGACCCCGGCACCAGACAGAACTCTCTGTTCCCAACCGCCATACACGGTGATGTAGACCGTTACTTCTCGGCACAACTATGACCAATTGTATTATCTCTGCATTTTGTTATGGGAATCTCTCAGATTTTTTTTTTTTAATGGTATTTCTGTTATGCATTACGAGACGCATTTCCAAAGTTCTGCGTCTCATAACGCAATTACTACAGTTCCAAATAAAAAAAAAAAAAAATCTACTACTTCATTAACAAAGTCACTGTATGGGAGATCTCTACTCCTCCTTAAACATATGGGCACAGCACTCCTTTTTGGCTTAATTGCCTTTAAATATTTCTTCAAACTGTTCTTCGATTGGAGTTTCCCTTCACATAGGAAGCAGTGTATGGGATGACAGACCCCTTGTTCTCCAACAGGGGCTTTTCACTTCAAGGGGTAACCCTTTATCAGACAGACTTTTTCACCTTGTTTCTTCACCTTAATGACCTGGTTCCCTTCCGGAGCTTCCCTCAATGGCCCTTCATCTTCTATATTTTTTTTCAGCCCCTCTTGACCCAGCTCTCCCTCCACATGTAGACAGCTGATCCCTCTTGAAATGGGACTTCCTTGCTCTTCCCCTCCTTAACCCTGGGTGATGGGTCTCTTACTTGTATTGTGGGGGCAGTGCTGACCACCACTTTGTCCTCCTCTCTCCTGCACCCCCCGTAGCAGGCTCCTTCAGACATCAACTTCTTCTTCTTGTGCGCAGATTCTTCTTTAAAGACCTCCTCGTCACCAATGTTACGAAGTGGCATCCATGGCTTCCTTGGTTTACACATAAGGTTTATTACAGGAACTTAAGACATGGTTACAAGAAGGATAAATACATGAGAGTATGGGGTATAATCAGCACGGGCCCCATCACCCAGGCAGGGGAGCTCTAACTGCCTGCCTCACTATGGAACCCTCAGATAAACATTCCACCATCCACACAGTAACATTCCATGTGACATCACAGACTCACAGCAAGACAGCATTACACAGACAGCCACTACATAACAGAAATGGTACCTTGAAAGAGTCCATAGTTATCAAGGAATTCATCTAGAGGTAAGGTGAGAGATGTGAACCTTGGGGTGCTTTACAGTAGTAGCCCTATACTGATTGTCAGTCGTGAAGGAAGGTGTTACCTTGATGAACATCTGGACTTTGAGGAAGACTACCTTCTCTAGGATATTTGCTTCAGTGAAAATAGGCAGTAGCTGCTGAGGTTTGGAGGAAGTATTCTTCACGAAAAGTGCTACATCACCTCTAGTAGATAAATGGATAATAATGTCAAGCATAGACTCCCTTAAAATGCTAGCACATGCCTTCCCATATCTTACCCCAAAGTTAATGTTACAAATATAAAGCGATATTTCAATAAATCATGGCAACATGTAATATTGTAGGGTATGTATAGCTCTGACCAGTAAAATAATAGCGTTCCGTATACATTTCTGGAAGCTCACTTAAATTCTGCACCTATTTTAAACTGCATGGTTGTCAAGTGAATGAAGTTACTTAAGGCACAGTCTATTTATTTCTGTAGGTGTGTAGGCCAAGAGGATTGTCCAGGAAAACATAGATTGTGCGTCAATCATGCAAAAAAGGGTAAGGCCCCTTCCTAAAAAAGGGCAATGAGGAGTTCAGATTGGAGGATGATCTGAAAGGCAAAACTCACTTCAAATAGAGGCCTCAGGCCTAGTTCATCATTCCTCTTCGTCCTGGCACCATGGGCACGGGAGGTGCAGTGACAGTAATTCTTCAGCTGCTTTCACACAAATTCCAATTCCACACACATGCACACAGCACACTTGACTGCTTCTGAGCACAGCGCTTGCACTGGGGTTTGAGGTTATGGTGATTCATAAACCGGATTAAGCCGAGAAAGTGGAAGCTGTGCTGCTTCTCCTGCACCCCTTCTTTTTAAGATTTGATGTGTCTAGTATCACTTTGAATGGATTCTTCATTAAGAGGCATCCGTGTTGAGTGAGAAAGTGAGTTTTCAAGTGAAAACGATACATGAGTGTGTGTACTCAAGGGTGCAAAAATTAGAAGCAAGGGGAGGGTGAGGGTGGGTGTGTGGGTAAGTGAGAAAGTGATGTTGTTTCTGAATGCCTGAGATTTAGTCACTCATATCTTAAAACATTCAGCATATAAGTGAGTAAATGCATGCGTGAGATTTAGTCAGTGAGAAAGCACCCAAGTGAACGAGTGTAAGTGTAAGTGAATAACTGAAATATGTATAGGGTGCTACATAGACTCAATGTGACTCTGAGCACTTGAGGTTAAAGACTTAGTGGAAATAATGCAGCGTGGGATGAGAAGAGGCCTGGCGAGATCCTGTAAAACTCAGTCCAAGCTATGGAACTAAAACCTCTCTGAACATGTGCAGTCTAATGACCATCTGGAAGGTTCTTAGAACGGATTCTTTTCAGAGTGAGTAGCGTCTGCAGTGCTATAAAAACGACTGTCGCCTGCATCTGGAAAAGTGGCTTTTGGCTGATTTCAGCCAAAATCAAGAAGTATATCTTTTGAATTTCACGTGGCTTGAACTCTTTCCTTTGTAGAAATATATGCCAAATATTTCAATGTATGGTCAGTATGAGGGGTTACTGGCAACCAATATTACGTTTTTAAGCCTGGACACATATGGTTGCACAGCCCGAGAGAAGCTATACCAAAACTTTTTGAGGTTTATGGGCTCACATTACAGAATGTTTGTACTGGAGTAAGGTGCTATACTGGCCTAAAAAATGCTTGACATTTTACAACAGGGCCATTTTTGCTCTAGAGCTAATATCATGCAGAATTACACTTGCACTGATGCACATTTTCAGCAATTAGGTCCTTGACATGTATTTGTGAGATATTTCTCAAAATTTAAGCAGATGCGTTTTCAGCAATCCAACCATGCCTCCTAAGTGTCATTGATCTTTATGTCACTGGTACTGTAAGATGTTCTTACAGATTAATTATTTGGGCCAGTGAGAGTTTGTTTTTTAACATAAGCCTGATCTGGCCCCATAGCAATAATCACAATTATGTATGGATTTCCTTTCAGAAAATTGTGATCCAGATATTGTCACCCAGTTAAAATCGGGCTCTATGACCGTGGCCTTCATCATGAATTTGAACACAAGTGCTTGCCAGGCACTTCGCTCAGCATGACAGCAGCCACATTTTTGAAAGATTGTTGCAGTATAGTTATCAATTGTTTCCACCATGTTAGGAGTTGGATTGAAAACTAGTAGTTCAGATGATGAAACACTTCAAGGTCCATCTTATGGAGCACATTCCAGCGCCTGCATGGGTGAGGGATTAGGGTCTGCTGATGTCAGCCCACCATGTGGGTGCTGGGTGTCAATGCACAACTCTAGGAATGTATCCGATACTTGGTTATGCGGGAGGGACAAGGTGCACAGCATTTGCTCTCTGAAAGGCCCGTGTGCAAAGCCTAAACTAAAAGCAGATATTTGTTTTAAGCATATTAGAACCAGCAGTTAAAACATGACCACAGGTATGCAAAGGATGTTTCTTTATCCCCAAAGCAGGAGGGATCAAGCTTCAAGCTGTCTCAAAATTTTAAACTTTATAAGAAAAGGTATCAGAAATGGTTGTCTAAATTCCAGTTATTTAGAAGATATCAAAAGGACATGGATGGACATTGTACTCTCCCTGAAAAGCACTTACACACAATATACTTTCTTTCGAAGGACAAACACTGTCCTAGTTTTTTAACACACTTAATCAACTCATTGAAGCCTTTTTGCATAGCCAAAGTAATTCCTTCCAATGGTTCTACGTGACTCCATCAACCAAAGTTCGTTTGTTGTCTTCTAGTTCTAGTCTGTGGACTTTCTTTCAATTTTTACAAATGGAGGGGTCTAGCCATACCCTCCCCTCCCTGACCCTACACCACTTTTCCTCCCATATCCCCTCCAAAACACATACCTACACACACTTACAAAAACATGAATCTAAAATGTAAAAAGTCAACATTTAAGAGACGTACTAGAAGACTGCAAACTTATTGTGTCATTGGAATTACTGCAAAAGCCATCAAATACAATTCCATCTGAAAGGAACTTTAAATAATCATGCCTAACCATTATTTCATCTTATTATATGCATTTTCATAAAGTGCCCTGCAAGAGTGACGGGAAAAATAACATATGTATATTCTGTTTTCCTTGACTATATTCAGGTGACCCGACCTACAACGCTGCAGCCAGCTCAGATAGTCCTGCAAGGGAAGAGGGGAGAAAGAACATCTGGGGGAAATGCTGTGGCTGACATTCAGAAATAACCATGACGATAAGAAGGGGCGTCCAAGACATGTTGTCCTGGTGGTGTAGGAAATGTGTCCAGTGATTGAGACTGCTCCCAGAATGCCCCATGTATGCCTATATATGGAAGCCTTGGGTAGTGGTGGGAACAGAGGTAAAAAATACTACTAGAATCAAAGAAACTGGGGCAATGCCAAGAGGTGCTTAGAACAGAACCTGAAGGTGACGGTTCAGCCTCTAGGAGCACCAACATGGACACAAAGCCAGAAGATTAGAGCACGTGATGGTTTAAGCCACTGGGAAATGGATACCCTGCAGATGTACTCGCAAGTCTGGGGAGAGTGGTTTAAATGCAAAGAAGTGGTTGGAATGGAAAGCCAGCAAGCATGACTCCCAAGTGGGATTCCAAAAGAAGTCTTAAGTTCATGGGCTAAAGCTGAACCTGGCGACAGGGAATGCGAGCCGCTAGAACATCTTGGAAGAAGGAACATTGAGAATGCTGAACTGACAAAGAAACTCTTCATAGGGGGTCTCTGAGCGGGGAGTCCTAAAGTGTGCCATGATAGCTAGAGTAACCAGACATATTCTCTACTGGAACTCAAGAGTGTGAGTATCAAGAACACACTAAGAGGGTCATGCTGACGTGAAAGACTGACTGCTGGGATTCAGAGTGTGAGTTCCTAGTGAAAAGTAGGAAAGCCCTAGTGACAAGACATTGCCAGGCTGGGACTCGTAGCAGAGTGCTTAGGACACAGAGGATAAGCCACAGTGACAGGAACAGCTGCACCCTAAGGCTTTGAGTGTGCATTTTCACAGGTCACTAAGGAAGCCAAACTGGCAAGAGATATTGTATGCTGGATACAAGGGTCCAAACTCCTGAAGCAGCTGCGAAAGAGACTGTGAGCAACAACACATGAGCTATGTTTATTTGTCCTATGTTTGGGCCATCAGTACATTTGAGGTGGTGCACTGTATCATATAACATTTATCTTTCATTGCTCTTATTTTGCACAGATTTATTGTACAAATTAGATATGACTGGGCCACACATCATCGAGAAGTGCTAGTCTTTCCCTTTCCGTCTTTCTCTCTCTATATCAATCACACACAAAAAGAAACGAAAGAAAGACATGAGAGGAAAGCAGATGGAGAGAAAGCGAGACGCAAGGAAAAAGAGACAAAATAAACCATGACTTATAAAGAGAGCATAATGTAGATAGATATTGGCTATATACTTGGTGCATGTTCTGTGTACACACTAAAATAAAGAGCCCTGTATGGACCGTAAAAAAAACAAAAAACATGCACACCACATTATGCTAAAACTGCTATAAACATACTCAAAATAAGAGATTCTCACCACCTTACAATAAAACTGCTGCAAACATAGTTCAAATAGTACTGTTAAATAGGAACGTGCTTTATATGTTCCAGAATGGTGCTGATCCATAGCAAAAGTACTCTGTGGACAGCCCGAAAACGAGACTTTAATAAAGTGCAGGCCAGTGCTGGCTCGAGCTGGAAGAAAAGGGACCACCCGCACCTCTTCCTAGCTCTCCTTTCTCCATGTCTATGATTTTATAGTGAAGAAGGTCTATGATTTAGTAGTGAATGACGCCCCGAGTTGGTGCTCTTTAAAACAGCAGAATGGCAATTAAAGTTATGTAGGTTAATGATAATGAAGATATACATTTTCCGAGGCATTTTTAATTAAAACTGTTACAACATTCCACTGAAACGCAACCTGCGCAGATACTCCCCCGCTTCTAGCTACAGTCAGCTTGCGGATTGGCATTCCTTGCTAAATTGATCTCTTTAAATGTCTGCAACTCATCTATAAATCCATGTATGTCTTGCCCCTCCCCCTGGCCCCTTTCTCAATACCTCACTGAAAGCATGTCACTGTACTCTGCCTCTCAAAATCTTCACTCCTCTCCACAACATACCAGACCTCACCCCCGCCCAAACCGCACTAAACTCCTACCTAAACTAACCACCCAACTCACGCCTCCTGCATTTTGCCATCCACTTCCTCTCTGTAATTTCTAAATATGTAACTAATGGTCTCAGGCTTTCAATGTTAAAAATGCTGTAAAGTCCTTTAGTCAATGAGCCTGGTTTATGTTCCCCTCCACCTCCCGACATACGCCATGCAATACAGCAATGCTCTTCTGTAAAGACACCTTGCATTATGCCTGCCTCGGCTCCCTGTCATTGCCTAGCTTGTTAGTCATTTCTGATCGAATGACATCTTCGAGTATTCGTTTTTACACTAATTACCCTACTTTGACGATCATGTTTTTGATCTTAGAAGGTGTGTTCAATCTTGTACACATCAGCCCCCGCCCTGACAACCCACCCCCCACACACAGAGATCAGAATCAGCAGTTTGGAGATTTCAGAAGCAGGCTATCCAATCCTCTCAAATAGCGCCTAATACAAATCAACAGCGTGGCGAGGCAATACAATGTAGTTTTTAGATGTCTAATGCCTGTTTCCATGGCGGCGTTATCCACCTCGTGGCTTCCTGGTAGTGCATCCATCTGATCACTTAATTTTGGATATTTTTTGACACTGGAAATCGTAAAAATCAGCCTCAGTGAATGAATTCCAAGCCAGGCTCTCTGAGCTGGAGCATGGGACTGGGGCATCAGTCTTGCTCGTGGTCTGAGTGTTTGCGGTATGTGTGAGCCGAGGCATTGTGTTTCCTATCACTGGCATTCTGACAGAAAACAAATATTGATCTTGCTGACATGCAGGATAACAAACCATAATCGATGCCTTTATCGGACACTGTTTGAACACGACATGAGTATTTGATGAGGCCAAATAAGCAAGACGTCATTTTTTTCCTAACTACGTAAAATGTGTTATTCATCTCAACTCATGTAAAGGCTCAATTGTGCACAATACATTGTTTGATTTTAAAGGCAAGAGCACAATAAGCCAATCATTTTACGTGGAGAACATTGTGAGGTCTCTACCCATGTCTGCAGAACCCCCATCGCATCTTTCAGAGTTCCGTGTTTATAATTCAACACTGGAAGAAAAAAATCTTATGTGAGATAAACTGAAAGACCTCTCCTTTCAGTTTCCATCATCTTAAAGTAAATGGCAGCTTGCTGTTTTGGCAAGCCCCCGAATTCTCATATTTGTAGAGAAACACGTTTTGCAGTATATTCTAAAAATGGAAAAGACGAACACTATATGCCAATAAGCGTGATATTTCTTGCTGGGGTATTGCATGTAACATAACATTATTATTTTAGTAAATTTTTGCTGTTTCTCTCACCGGCTCTAGAGTAGTGGGAAATAGTTCAATGTGGTGTTATGTACCCGTTCCACGGGCATCACCCGGGGGGGGGGGGGTAAAAGCTTGGGGCCCGAGTTAGCGTGGGCCCCGGGCCATTATCCCCCAGTGATGCCTGTGGAACAGGTAAATAACACATAAACACCCGTCCCATGGGCTGGGTCGGGGCTAATTTACAGTATTTTCACTCTGTGAATGGGACACCTCGCAGCATCCCGTTTATGGAACGAAAATGCAGTTTCAAGATGGCCACCATGGAAAAGGAAGAGGGGCTGCATACGGAGCCCCGCTTCCCTTTCCATAACTGCCTTCGGGAGCAGAGTGGAAGCTGAAAATAAGGTAAGTTTGGGGGGAAATAAAAAAATCAAATTCAACAGGGACAGAGAGTGGGGGGAAGATGGAGGCGGGGGAGCCGGTCCTCAGGTGGCATGGACACAGGCTTTCACCTGCAGTTCAAGCCCAGGTTCTTAGCCACCTGATTGGCTGGCTCCCCCCGCCATGGTGCTAATGTGTAATAAATGAGATACACAGTACCAAAAAATAGCAGCAGTGCTAAATGTAAAATGACATAATATCCGAAGCTTTGAGAAAATAAAATATATGCGTATGCCCCATAAATGGGTCCTGTATGCCTTGTTATTAATCACACAGCCGAGTTCCCATTCTCTTCTCCTTGTGTGAAGCAGGCACATTGCTTCCCAAACTATACCAAGCAATCGGCCAACAGTTGACCACAATACAGATGTCGATTCATTTTATTGACCAAACAATCCTTTCTTTTAACAAGGCAATTGGCAGTCGCACATTTTCAAGTTCGAACCCCGCACAGGGATGATTCAGTCCTTCGTCTTCCAAAGATAATCAATGGAGTACCATTAAACTGTTTAGTAATACTGCTAACAGTACAGCACTTACAAGCTGGCAGCATCTGGCAGTAAGTACTGCATAAAGGTCTTATGTTAACAGCATTGACCACACACTTATGAATCTTTCCAGAAATGCGCAAAAAAGTAGGGAGTGAATGACTACCTCCACTGCACCCATTGAAGAGATACAGAAACAGGAAACAGCTGACTTTCAATATCATGTCACCATGTGTTCCTGAGGAGTCAATTATCCTATTCTCAACCTTGTTTAAAGATGCGACATAGGAAGCTGTAAAATTTCTGGCTTGTAGCTTCCACATTTCATTAAAGATCTGTAATGAAAATATGTAAATGCCTGGGTACTATTAGTAAGAATATCCAATCATTTAGTATTGTTAAATCCTTGGCAGCCGCAATAAATCAAAACCGATAATTTTAACAATTTTTTGGCAGTCTCACTGAAATATATTCAGGACTATAAAAGGAACTCTTAAGGTAATTGCCCCTCAGTAATTTGTGTGCGTTCGACATCAATTGAGAGCACCTCCCATAGTGGTCTCTGGTAACGTAATTCTTTTAAATTAGACCATATTTGATATTGGATGTGAACTTTGAATGAAAATGGATACCTTAACCGGAACTGCTCAAAACCGATTACTTGCAAGTATTCAGTCCTGAAGAAAACTGTGTTGTCAGTCAAAGTAATTGGGGCAACTCAATGTCGAAACATGGAGATCTCTGTTTAAAGTTATGGGCATGAAGTGACAATGTTAGAAAACTGTTAAGGAAGTCATGAGAATCTAATGGGTACAATGTCTCACGAAGATAGCTTAGGGGCAATGTGCTCGCCTTGGAAGCAAGACAACACAGAGCAACACAGGTTCGATCCCCGGGTCCGTGCTTAGAAATCTCTGGGTATTAAGCATGTTATAAATAACATATCATAAATACATAATCAATTGTTTTAACTATCGAAAGATGTTTGCACAATTTATGAAAAGAAATAACTTTATGGATAAGTGAGTGAAGGTGATACAATTGCTAATGTGTGTGCAGAATATTGGATCATCACAGTTTTTTTGAATTTTCTTGACAGAATTCGAATTTGTTTTGTAACATCGTATACATTTGCAATTCATTAAAAGAGATTATATTTTCATACAGCATTGTGTTCTGATTAATACAAAAGGTGGTCACTTTGAATTATTGACAAAGCTGATTTTTAGATGTGTAGGGAATTTGAGAGTAGCTCATATTTGAAGCATAGTTATGTTTACCCTGGCTCTGGAGTGAGAAGGGTATATCCAACACGTTTATACAACAATCAGAAGACCTACTTTAAGCTTTTACAGCATAATTGAAACATATTAGCAGAGCGATGCAAACTAAAATGAAAAGCTCATTGGTCATCTAGAAGTGGAATGAATACCTGCAAGTGCCTTCACAAGTTCCCCTATGAGCATTGGTCACCTTCAATGGATTGAATCAGGTAAATATGTATATGCGTTTAGATTGTAGGGTTAAAAAATGATAGGAGATAGTTGGCTCCTGATTGTAACCTAAAAGAGCACAGTTAGCTTGACAGCGATAGCCATCAGAGGCAACTTTTACCTCCCCCAGCCAAATAGTGCCACCTCTAGGGAACATTTGGAGCATAATGAGACGTAAATAACAGGCAAAATGTTATAGTTTGCATCTAATGTGAAAGCTAGATTTTCAGCACACTTTATACAAGCTCCACATTCTTCAAAGGTGGCTCCTGCTTACTGGGTGATGCCTGATGCCCTGGAGCTGCATTTCACTCATAAAATCTTTGTGGAGCCCTGTGCTGATAATATTAGTTGATCTTAACCAGTTCCTCTAAACTTTCATGACGTGCCTGAATCTATTCAACAGATTTCGAGTGCCTACTATCATTTAGCCCTTTACTGTAATGGAGGTCTTAATTAATATCTAATTATGTGGTCAAAGTAGAAAAAAGCACACAACGTTGAAGGAGGGTTTTTGTGATGAGGCTTGAACCCAAAGCTGCTTGCTATCCTGTGTGATTGCCCTACTCTCTAGTTCACCAATGCACTGACTAGGACGTGCACTTGAGAGCTTATAGGCCTGAGGATGGTACATCCCAGTGCAATTTGAACAGGGCATGCATGTGCAGGCCCACTTTCTCCAGTTGAATGACACTGAGGCCCTAAAGGCCACATTATTAGTATAGCGGTAGTGATAAAAATATGAATTTTAAATACCACTTGTTTTTAAAATACCACCTAGTTCTGAGTTGAGATTGCATGCAATATTTACGGGCTGGGGTACATACAACAAATTGCATGGGACCAACATCCTATATTTAGTTCTTGCTGTACTTTTTATAAATCCCATTTCTTTAATATCCCAGGTGATCCCAACTCATAATTATGAGTTATTTAAAAATGAGTTATTTAAAATACCACAATTACCACTATGCTCATAATAATTCCCTACTGATAGACAACACCTCTCGGAGCTGTTTTCATCATATGGAGAGATTTTGAGGGCAACGCTGTGACAATATGTATCACTGAACTACATAGCAGTCCAGGCAAACAGTTGCTACTTAACCTGGAGTGACAGAGATGTCTTAGAATGGGTGGGCTACTCCGAACCCCTGGAGGTGTATAGTCCACCATAACGTAAGAAGACAAAACAGAATTGAGCACTATTGCTAGTTTAAGGCTAAGCCCTACCTCTTTCCAGTCATGGGGTGGCACATTCATCTCAGAAAAATATGGGTGTGTACTTAAAGGACATTTATTTACACCTTTGTGGGTATCCAGTTAATAAGGTGCCTGGACCCTGGCAGGGAGATGGACCTCTTTGATTGGGTCCTGCTCGTGGTCTGAAGAAGGACTAGAGTAAGAGCGAGGAGTAACATAGGATATAAGCCACCCAAAAACTGTTCTTCATCTACCCTGACTCCCACCCTACAACTTTGCCCCCCCCCCCCTTGACAAAACCACACCAAACACAGCAAATATATTCAAGGTCAGGTCTATATTATTGTGAAAAGGTTTTGTGTGGATTTGACTAACGGCTCTAAAGTTATGAGCTCTTTGCTGTCTCTGTAATGTATGCATGTATTATAGAATTATAGTGCAGTGGTCATCACAATATAGTAACGGTGAATATCAAGTTACATAGGAAACCTATGAAAGTAATTGGTAATATCTTTTGACTTGCATGTTGGATTTGACTGATACTTTGCAAACAACATTTTGACATACATTTTCCAATAGAGAAAAAGTGCTGTTTGTGAGTAGCCGTTGCTTGAAAACTGTTTGAAGATATGTAACAAATAAGGAACAATTTGGGCACAGCGCATCCATCCAGTAGCTTTTAAAGTATTTGACAGGGAACAGGGTGCCCCCTTTGCCTTACAACCTTTATATCGCTTTGCAGCAGAGTGGTTGAGGGAGGCTAATAGCTTTTGACTTGCTGGATGGATTTGGATGACATTTTCTAAACCAAAGTTCTGTCAAGGGCTTCCACAAACTGGACATTTTGGGAACAATTTGTAAAAATTGAAAAAGTTATTCGGAAAACATACAAACGCTGTTTTCAGCATACTCGCATTCATTTTACCATAGAGAAAAAGAGCAGTTTTTTAACAGCTGTAGTACAAAAGCAGCTGAACAGATTTGACCAAATAAACGATTTGGCCACAAAGCATTGACTCAATTTCTTTGACTGATTTGGGGGAATTACGTCCACTACTTACTCAAATATTTGACAGAGACGTGGAGGTGTCCCCCTGTTCCTTAAGAACGTTATATATATCGGACGTCCACCTCAGAGAACAAAAATCATCATACGAACTAAACGGTGATAGAGTGTAAGAGGATTCAATTCAACACTACAGCTAAGTCAATGCCTAGTCTGGGATACTGAATGGAAACCCTTATTAATATATCTTTATGTCCAGTTCATGAGTTCTGGATGACTACCCCTATATAACACCCCTCTATTAGAATCCCCCTGACCCCACTGAGCCAAGAAGTAGTTCTGTTTTGCAAGTTTAAAAGGTTTATTTGAAAAAAAATTAAACAGTATATATATATATCACACTTTTATAATGAATTAATAATTGAATATCACACTTAATCTAAGCAGTAATCAATAATGGATAGTCTGGCACTAGCACACTTCTTTATAATCAATGATGAGCGGGTATAGGATGGATAAGATAGCAACAATAATGTTATGGTTTCAAATAGATGCAATGTGGAATGAAAATGCAGTACAGAAAATAACTTGATAGGATTTCAGCAAAAGACAATGTAATCACTTTCTTGGACAATTCACCCCCCCCCTTTATGCAATTTAAGGAGATGAAGATGAGAGCACACAGTTCTTAGGAATGCAATCAAATAGAATTCAGCTCAATTCCCCCATCAGCAGCTTATACAACAGATAGGAGTTTTGAAACACAGGCAAAATGCTTTGAATGTGGTGGCAATGAAGTGAGAAATATGCTGAAAATGCTTTTAATTCCCTTTAGGAGGTTCAGGGTGAGTGAGAGATACTAGGGATGAGTGCAGGCTCACTTTAGCAATGATTCAGAGATGGTGATTAAGAGGCAAACGAATTTTTAGCAAGGAAAGAAATGACTGCTGATGGTTACACGTGGCTGGATTTTTAACCAAATCGCAAATCGCGGTACAATTTGCAGGTGCGTGAATCGTGATTGCGGAGAAAATATAAGTAGGAAGTCGGTTCTAGGCTTGTTGGAAAGGTAAGATTCTAAGCTTTCAGAGGAAAGTTAAACCAAGTTCCTAGCCCAAACGGTTCCAGAGATACGGACGATTAAATAAAGGTAGTTTTTCGGATTTAAAGTAAACTCAAAATGACAGGTGACAGCTTGCAGCTTCAGAATTGACAAGTGACAGTGGTGCAGCTTTACAAAATGACAAGTGACAACTTCTATGATGCAGTTCTGGTTAGATTAAAATCGTTTGGATTAGATTATTTTAACTAAGAGATTGGTTCTGCACAGTTCTGCTAGGTACTCACAATATATTTTTGAAATAGGCCTTGCCACAGATCTGGTCAGGTTTTGGACTGGACTCCGGTTCTGGTCTCGGCACTTCACAGTGATCTGGGTCAGCTCTCTGGTTCTGCTAACAGCGGTCTGGGTCACTCTGGATGTCTGGCCTCTGGTTCTGGATACTGCTCTGCTTTCTCTGGGTACAGCACTGCTTCTGGGTCTTTCTGTCGCAGGGTTTCAGGCCAGAATCAACAGCTCAGCCCGGCTGTGAATAGTCTGCAAATGATTTTGGGCCTGCTGACAAATACTTTTGCTTGCAGTGGGCCTTCTTGGTTCAAAGTTCTGTAGTCTCTGTTTAGCTTGGAAGTCTAAGTGTAGGATCTCTGGATGTGAAGTCGTCGGTCAGCTGCTCCGCAGCAAATGGAATTGAATGTCTCTACCTGTCCCAGCAGTCTCTTTTTATGTGTTTTGAAAATGGGTGTGTGCCTGGGCCTAGCTAAGCCTGCCCCTCTCTACTTGTCATTGGCCCAATTCTCCCCTCTCCCATGATTGGGGGAAGGAAATGTGAGTCAGAGTGATGCTGTAGGTTTTATGGGTCAGAGGATCCTCCCCTGGTCAGTTTGCCCACAAATCTATATTTGATTCAAATACGTATTGCACAGATACACAGTTGTTTAAAATTACATGCACCCATCACATATCACATGAGGTATACTCTGTTCAAACTTTGCTCTTCCTAGGGGCTTGCATTCGGAAATGGCAACATTTTGCACTTTTTAACTGGTTTTGCAATATCGGACATTTACCCAAATTTACACACATGTGCTCAAGGAGTGTGGACATTAATTGATGAAGTGTCAGATTTTTAACATGCAGACATTTGGAGTGAAACCCTATTTTCCGCTAGCAACCCCCCAGATCATACCACCGGGTCCTAAAACCTCTTAAAATGTGGGCAGAAAAATCACAAGAATTATGGTATCATTTAGATAATTCTAACAAGTCCGCACCATGAGTTATACATCTTTCTTAAAATCATATTCTGGCCAACAGGGGTGTGTCTTCACAGGTCACATGGTGGAGAAACCAGTCTATCCACTTTCTTTAAGCTCAGCCTGTCCTCAGAGGGGGCTGCCCCTCCCCGTTTCTGCCAAGAGGAAGCCACTTTTACAACGCCCCCAATATAACTTCTGCCTGAGTCAAGGAAGGGCTTTGTTCAAAAGGAAGCCATTTACGATCCCCCCAATAAACCATCTTCCTGGGCCCAGGACAGGCCTTTGTTCAACTCCCTGTAGCTGCTCCACCCCTAATCTAATCAGAGAGGTGACAACTCCTTTTGGTAAGGGGAAGAGTGGCTGAGCAGGTTTTAACTCCTGTGGGGGTAGATGTCAAGCAGAATTCAGTTTCATTAAGCCAGATTTCAGCTAAATGTCACTTTTTGTCCCCCAGTTTAAGTCTATTACGATTTTTACATACACATTAAATAATTACTTCCTTCAAGTCATTTCAGAGTATAGTTTTACATTGTATCCACCTCTTAGCAGGTCTTTCCTTGGTCTGGTTTTGTTTCATTTGTTCAGTTTTACACAAAAGTCTGGTGGTTTTAAAACGCCGGCTTTCTGATAGTGGTGAGTACTGGTAATGCAACCATTTTTGGGATTCAAGAAAATGAATTCCCCACAGTTCTAGGTTGCTTTTGGCAATCAGCATTGCCATTCCCAATGGTTTCAGGCTACTGTGTGGGTTGCCCAATGGTGGTTTTAGGCAGTGCCCTCCTGTGCTCACAACCTAGGCAAAAATGGGTGGCAGCCTATTCTTCATGCATTTCCCTGTGCGTTTTCTGGGAAGTTCTGGCCATCATGTTTTCTTCCATGCCAGTACTGCACAGTTTTCCTATTTTGGCGTACATGTGGGCTTTTTGGCCATCTTGGATTTTCTAAGTCCACAGCACCAAATGTTGCAGCATGATAGCTCAAACGTGGGTCAGGACACCCAACAAAGCCCCTCCACGCGACTGCACTTTGAATTTGAGTCGATGGGGAGTCGGGTGCACATAAGGTTTTGACCCACGCACTGGTATGTCCGCATAATCTTCTTCCAATTCTGCAAATGGCACAGTTCAGCATCTTTTCCTCCATCCGGTACTGATCGATCGGTTCTCCTCGCTGGTCCTGATGGGAATATTGCGCGGTACCCCGGGCCCCTTGGGTCTCTGCTCCCGGTCTCCGGATCGTCCTCCTTGGTCAGTGTCCATGGTTTCATCTCTCCTAGGATGATAAAGCAAAGCGGCAATACACATTCCTAGACATTTTTCCACCACTATTAATGGTGTGGTGAACATATACATTTTATGAATCGGAAGATATGAACATATACATTTTCTTTTTTTAAATTAGGAGACAAGAACATCTATATACTATGCTATATGTGGAATATTTTAGGGTTGGAACTGAATTACTCTAGAGCGCCCCCCTCTGGTATTGCAGAGGACTCCTCCAGTTGCTGCAGAGTGTGCCTGGGATGGCAACACTTTAGCTGATTTATATGTACCCACTTGTCTTCCCCCTCTGCCAAACCGCCTTTGGGGATGCAGATCCTGTAGGCCACAGGGGAGATCTTGCCTATAATTTCAAATGGTCCCTTCCATGTAGGCAAACATTTTCTCTGTTTGGCCTGGATAGACCCGATCACCCACCTTATATTCCTTTCGGGTAGTTTTTAAATCATAGTGGGTCTTCATGCTCTCAGCTGATCTTTCTAGATTCCGCTGAGCATAGGCAAAGGCATGCTGAAGGTGTTTCCTTAAATTCTCCACATACTCATGAGTTGTGGAGGCATTTATCAACGTTTGCTCTTGGGTTCTTTTGAGCAAATGCTGGGGAAGCACGATCTTGCGTCCAGTCATCAACTCAAATGGTGACATTTTGGTTGCAGATGAAGGGGTAGATCTGATGGCCATTAGGACCAGAGGTAATCGGATATCCCAACTTGGCCCAGAATCTGCCACAAACTTCTTTAATATGCTCACAATGGTTCGGTTATATCTCTCTAACGCCCCAGAAGAAGCTGGCCGGTAAGCAATATGTAACTTCCTTTTGACCCCAGTATCTCCCACATCTTTGTCATTACTTCACTGGTGAAGTGGCTACCCCTGTCTGACTCAATCCTTTGAGGTAGACCAAAACGGGAAAAGATGTGGTTAATCATCAGGGCAGCTGCTGTTTCTGCCTTGGAATTTGGAGCTGGGAGACATTCCACCCACTTGGTAAACAAGCATGTAACGGTGCACATGTACTTGTTTCCTCTAGACGAGCGGATTACAGGGCCTACAAAGTCGATTTGCAAATCTGACCATGGCAGTGTCATCCCCCTCTTTTGGAGAGGCGCACGGTGTGTGAGGGATGATGGCTGAAATTGTGCACACACAAGACACCCCTTCAAGTATTGGTCGAGGTCCTGCCCCATGTGTGGCCAGTATGCAACCTCTCTTAAGATTTCCAGTGTTGTGTGAAACCCCCTATGACAGGCTTTGGAATGAGGTAGGAACCACCCACTGATCATGGACAGCTTGGGATTTCCTTACCAACAAACCGTCTTGGATTAGGAACATTTTTGGACATTTCATCAACACTCTTAGGTCCTCTTTCCCAATGTAATCGGTATCCGTCAGGGGAAAGTTCTCAGGGTCCTCAAGGTGTTGGTAAAACTTACCAATAATTGGATCCCCCTTCTGAGCAGTAATTAAATCAGCATCAGGGGTCTCCTTACTCCATTGTGCAGTTGAAAGATCATTGTGAGCACTTGTCTGGGACCTAGTGTTAGCGGTGACCTTGATTTCCCCCAACAGGGACTCTATTTCTATTAGATCCCCTTGGATGGCCCCGGTTTTGGCCAGCTGATCAGCTAAGTCATTTCCAGTTTTGTCTGGCCCCTCTACTTTGGAATGACCCTTGATCTTCTTCCAGTAGATGGTCATCCCATTCGATGTGACCAGATCATAAATATTTTGGATTAACTTCCCATGTTTCAGGGGTTTGTTATTAGCGCATAACATGCCTCTGGTTTTCCAGTTGACCAGGTGCTCCACGAACCCGTTCCGTACATAATCTGAATCTGTGATTATGACCAGTTCGTGGAGTTGATGCTGGACAGCAGTGAGGATGGCCTGATGCACACCCATCAATTCTGCCACCTGACTACTTCGGGGACCAATTTTGTATCCAGCGGAGGGTTCTGGAAACTCCTTCACCCAGGCATTCCCTACGCCAGCCACCAGTTCTTTCTCCCCGTCGTTGTCAACATGGTAAGAGCATCCATCCACATAGACAGTGGGCATTCCCTCACACTTGTCTTCTTCAAAGACTTTGTGTGGGGAATTAAGGTATGCCTCCATGTTGTCCTTGATTTTTAGACTTTCGTCCTCGAGACAGTTTTCTCTGACACAATCATGCAAGTCAGCCAGACCTTGCGCGAGGGGACTCTTCTTGTTTTGGCCATATCTGACCTCCACAGGAAAGCCTTGCATTGACAGAATCCAGGAAGTAATTCGGGAATTACTCACATTTCCGGCCCGGATCCTGTCACTTTGGAGATATTGCAGAGGCTGGTGTGGAGTCTCCACTATGATGTGTTCCCCCTGGATAAACGGGCGGTAATTCTTCAATGCCCACACCGTTGCCAGGAGTGCCTTCTCACAATCATTGAATTTTTCCTCCACAGAGGATAAAGTTTTGCTCGAATAGGAGATTACTTTATTGACCTTGTCATGCTTTTGGTATAATACTGCCGTCAAGCATGTATTAGAGAACCCTGTATCCAGGAAGAACTCCTTGTTTCTGACAGGGTAAGCTAGGCAAGGCGCTTGTGAGAGGCTTCTTTTGAGTTGTCTTACCGCCTTGGATTGTTCTGGACCCCATTCCCACTTGACCCCCCCTTCAAGAGATGAATCAGGGGTCTAGTGATCTCTGCGTAGCCCTCAATGAACTTTCTGCTGTAATTAGTCAGTCCAAGGAGGCTCCTTAGTTCCCGCAGAGTTGTGGGGTCTTTCAGTTTCTGAAGTGTTTCCACTTTCTTTTCCTGGGGACAGAGACCCTGAAGAGTAATCTCATGCCCCAAGAAATTAACACGGGTTCTACACCACTGTGCTTTCTGAAAGGAAAGTTTTGCTCCGGCGGCCCTCAACTGTGTCAGAACATAATGGATCTCCACTATGTGTTCCTCCACAGATGAACTTTTGATGAGGACATCATCTTCATAAGCCAGGTTACCCCTCGCACCCAGGTCGGGCATGGCCTTATGTAGGAAAATGTTGAATTTATTGCCGGAGTTGAGGTATCCGAAGGGAGTCCGGGTCCATGTGTACTGCTGGCCCCCAAAGGTAAAAGCCAGTTTGTATTGGACCTCCCTACTGACAGGCACGGTCCAGTATCCATTGGTCAGGTCTATTGCTGTGAATACCTTTGACCCCTGAATCTGGGCCAGCCCTTGGTCAATGTAGGGCAGAGGCCATCAGGAAGTATGGACCCGTTTGTTGAGATCCCTGAGGTCGGCTCAGAGTCTCCACTGGCCGTTTGGCTTCAATATTCCCAGCACCGGATTATTGAAGGTGCTGTGTATTGGACGAATTATTCCCCCGGACTCAAGGTTCATAATTATTTCAGTAAGGGACTCCATTGATGCGAGAGGCAAGCGATATTGCTTCACAAACACTGGAGTCATGCCAGGGTCCGTGGGGATTGTTGTTGTGTGGATGTCGGTGCGGCCACAGTCATATGAGTCTACCGCAAAGAGATCTTGGAAATCCAAGAAAACTTGTTTCAACTTTTGCTTTTGTTCCAGAGTCACACAGGCATCAGATAGGTTGACTCTCTCGTCCACCATCTGTCTGAACCCTGGAAAGACTTCTGTTTTGGCTATCTCAGCGGCCTCCTCCAGCTGGGTGGAGAAGTCCCTGGTCAGAGTGCTGGTTTGGACTGGAGTTTTCAGGTGGGAAAGGCAACCCTCATGGACCTGGAAAATCACCTCATCCCTCCTGAAGTCACAAGTCACATCTTCCTTACCATAAGGGCAGGAAGTGTACACCAGGAAGTTCCCCCCATGCCGGGTAAAAATCCTGTCTGGTGTTGTATTGTCATCACTGTCACTGTCAAAACAGTCCTTGGGGATTGGTCCTAACAGTTCATTTCCTAAATCAATGGAAAAATGTCGGTCATCAACCGCCATTCCAATAATGGTGCCTGCGGCTAGAGTAATACTCTTTAAGTCACTGTTATCCACCTCTATTGGAATGGTGTCATGTTCTATGTTGACTAATGGTGATGGGTTTACCCCCAACCCTTGCTGTTGGAGAGAAGCATTTAGATGTATATAAGCATCAGGGTTTTGCAATTTTTGTCCTCTTTTAACTTTCACTTCCAGGGAGAATTGTCGGGTCCTTTCTGGGATGGTGACTTCCTCTTTAATCTGAATTTCAACTGCATAAGGTAGCAATTGAGCTGACCTAAATGCTTTTTCTGGATCATCAAAGCCCATGGGATTATCCGCTAATCGGGACCAAGCTTTGAAGTTTATTAGGTCCAAACTAATGGCAAAGCGATTGAGAATGTCACTGCCTAAGTAAAAGGCGGCAGTGGCGTCTCGCACGACCCAACAATTATGGACTATGCTCTTGTTGCAAATGGAGATTTTGAGCATACACCTGCTTGGCAGGAGCTGTTTGGAATTAGGTGCTTCCAGGTCCATTTCCCATTTGTCCATCAGTTTGAATGTGGGAATGGCTGGATCTTTTGGGAGTTGGAGGAACATGGCTTTGCTGATGAAGCTCTTACCATTGTTCACGCACACTCGAGCGAGAACAGAGTCCTTCCCATCATTTAACTGAACAGGGATGAACAACTGCTCTCTTATTTGCTGAATATCAGCCAGGCTCTGAGCTGATTTCACATCTTTCTGGACTATAGGAGTGGGAGTTTCTGATTGTGGATTAGTAAAGAATTTCAGGGTGTTTCCTTTCAGTGTGGAATACCACCTTAAACTGGAAGGAAGGTTGATTTTCAGAAATAGAGAGGACCCCCCATCACCAGTCTGTTGTCCTACTGCTATTACTGTCACGTCTGGAATTTGGTTGTTCTGGAAGTGAAATTCTACTTGGTCAGATTTTTGTTCAACCATGTGGCAGGTGCCGTTTAAACTAACATGGTTGACACTCTGTTTTAATTTTATTGGTCGGCTAGTCTGGGTCCAGAGGACATTGTTTACACAATCTATTACGGGTGACAACCTTCTCAGGAGGTCATTCCCTAGCAAAACAAGGGGTGCCCTCTGGAGTCACTACTATGACCGGGTGTTTCACCTTGTGTCGCCCAATTTTGATGTCCAAATCTGCAGTCCCCTCGACAGGAATTTCCTTCCCGTCAAAGTTCTGCAGTTGTCCAGGAAGAGAGGCGAGAGGAATATGGTAATTCTCCCCCCTTCCTGCATTTAGTTCCTCAAAGGCCCTTTTGGACAGAAGGGTAGCTTGGGATCCAGTGTCCAACAGTGCCAAAATTGTACCCTGCCCCTGTACTTGTACCGGGGCATAGTATCTTCCCTCCTTCTCCTCAAGGGGGCACAGATAACGCACATTTTTGGACAGCTAGTGGGCTAATTTTCTGGTTTTGGACATTGCGAGTGAAGAGATTTGGGCAGAATTCTGTGGAGAGTCTTGGGAATTTGAAAGACAAAGTTGGCAACTGGAGATCAGAGCCATTGTGCGTTCCCCTGGTTCCGGTTCTGGGCCACCCCCCCTTTTTGGAGGCAGTCACCAGGATGGTTTGCAAAGGTAGCGGGTGCCCCTCTCTCGATAGAACAAGGCTTGATAACCTGTTCAGTGGTTATTAACCACTTGAGAGTTCGCAGCCACTGCTTTTTCTCACTGTGCCTTTCACAGATGGGAAATATCCATTTGCATATCAGTGTTTGTCCTGCCCAGGGGCAGTCCAGCACCGAAATGCAATGCAATTCCAACCTGAACGAGAGTACCACCACCAACCCCATACACGTGTTTCACCCTTGTTGGGGATCATCAGTGAGGTGAAGCTAATGCCTCTCTAAGCACAGTGAGAGGGAGGCCACGTCTGGTTGCCCCCAGGAGACCTAGGGTTACCAATCCCAGGTTCCTTGAAATTTGGTTTGCAAAGGTAGCGGGCGCCCCTCTCTCGATAGAACAAGGCTTGATAACCTGTTCAGTGGTTATTAACCACTTGAGAGTTCGCAGCCACTGCTTTTTCTCACTGTGCCTTTCACAGATGGGGAATATCCATTTGCATATCAGTCTTTGTCCTGCCCAGGGGCAGTCCAGCACCGAAATGCAATGGCAATTCCAACCTGAACGAGAGTACCACCACCAACCCCATACACGTGTTTCACCCTTGTTGGGGATCATCAGTGAGGTGAAGCTGATGCCTCTCTAAGCACAGTGAGAGGGAGACCACGTCTGGTTGCCCCCAGGAGACCTAGGGTTACCAATCCCAGGTTCCTTGAAATTTGGTTTGCAAAGGTAGCAGGCGCCCCTCTCTCGATAGAACAAGGCTTGATAACCTGTTCAGTGGTTATTAACCACTTGAGAGTTTGTAGCCACTGCTTTTTCTCACTGTGCCTTTCACAGATGGGAAATATCCATTTGCATATCAGTCTTTGTCCTGCCCAGGGGCAGTCCAGCACCGAAATGCAATGGCAATTCCAACCTGAACGAGAGTACCACCACCAACCCCATACACGTGTTTCACCCTTATTGGGGATCATCAGTGAGGTGAAGCTGATGCCTCTCTAAGCACAGTGAGAGGGAGACCACGTCTGGTTGCCCCCAGGAGACCTAGGGTTACCAATCCCAGGTTCCTTGAAATTTGGTTTGCAAAGGTAGCGGGCGCCCCTCTCTCGATAGAACAAGGCTTGATAACCTGTTCAGTGGTTATTAACCACTTGAGAGTTCGCAGCCACTGCCTTTTCTCACTGTGCCTTTCACAGATGGGAAAATTTCCATTTGCATATCAGTCTTTGTCCTGCCCAGGGGCAGTCCAGCACCGAAATGCAATGGCAATTCCAACCTGAATGAGAGTACCACCACCAACCCCTTACACATGTTAGACCCTTGTTGGGGATCATCAGTGAGGTGAAGCTGATGCCTCTCTAAGCACAGTGAGAGGGAGACCACAGCTGGTTGCCCCCAGGAGACCTAAGGTTACCAATCCCAGGTTCCTTGAAATCTGGTTTGCAAAGGTAGCGGGCGCCCCTCTCTCGATAGAACAAGGCTTTATAACCTGTTCAGTGGTTATTAACCACTTGAGAGTTCGCAGCCACTGCTTTTTCTCACTGTGCCTTTCACAGATGGGAAATATCCATTTGCATATCAGTCTTTGTCCTGCCCAGGGGCAGTCCAGCACCAAAATGCAATGGCAATTCCAACCTGAACAAGAGTACCACCACCAACCCCATACACGTGTTTCACCCTTGTTGGGGATCATCAGTGAGGTGAAGCTGATGCCTCTCTAAGCACAGTGAGAGAGAGACCACGTCTGGTTGCCCCCAGGAGACCTAGGGTTACCAATCCCAGGTTCCTTGAAATTTGGTTTGCAAAGGTAGCGGGCGCCCCTCTCTCGATAGAACAAGGCTTGATAACCTGTTCAGTGGTTATTAACCACTTGAGAGTTCGCAGCCACTGCTTTTTCTCACTGTGCCTTTCACAGATGGGAAATATCCATTTGCATATCAGTCTTTGTCCTGCCCAGGGGCAGTCCAGCACCGAAATGCAATGGCAATTCCAACCTGAACAAGAGTACCACCACCAACCCCATACACGTGTTTCACCCTTGTTGGGAATCATCAGTGAGGTGAAGCTGATGCCTCTCTAAGCACAGTGAGAGGGAGACCACGTCTGGTTGCCCCCAGGAGACCTAGGGTTACCAATCCCAGGTTCCTTGAAATTTGGTTTGCAAAGGTAGCAGGCGCCCCTCTCTCGATAGAACAAGGCTTGATAACCTGTTCAGTGGTTATTAACCACTTGAGAGTTCGCAGCCACTGCTTTTTCTCACTGTGCCTTTCACCAGGATGGGTTTGAACCAGGGGATTTTGGTATTGTCGGTTCTGGGATGAGATGATGGGCGGCGGTAGCTCAGTCTCCACATCTCCCCAGTCTGGATTGGAATCCCTTGGGACCCATTTTTCTTTGGGAGGAGTTTCCCCATCTCTGAAGGAGAAGATCCTTTTTCCCAGGATCTTCTGAGGATCCCTTTCCCTCAAATTGGAAGACCTGTACCTCCTCCACAAAGTGGGTCTGTTTGGGTCCTTTGTTTCTCCTACCCCCCCTCTGCTCCTTGGGAGGCAGGCTTTCAGGGGCAGGAGATTTTGTTTCCGGTTCCTGGTTTTCCAGGGGCTGTTTACAAGTTGGGAAGGAAGCTTCCTCCAAGGCTTTACACCCCCCTTCCCCTTGTGCCTCCTCCCTGGGAACCGGTGGGTTATCAGGGTGCTGCCCCCGTCATTGTTTTGGAGCACCAGGTCCAGAGTTTGGGGCATTCTGCGGTGGCATGCTCATCTGAGGGTTCTGTTGAGCCCTCAGTATGTGACCCAGAACCCGTGCCATATTTTGGACCTGGCGCTCAAGTTGTGAAACCCGCTCAGGCTGATACGGGGCTCTATTTTCTCCCCTGGGCTGATCCCGGGAAGGGTAGCTATCCCTTCTCTGGTAGTACCCCTGGTTGGGAAGATTTTGGTACCCCTCCACCCTTGGCCTCCCCTCTCCCGGATTAGGTTGTCTAGGCTCAGGGAATTGGGGAAAGAAGGATGGAAGATTTTGGGGCTGGAAATTGGGTGGATACCTGGGGAAAAAGTTCTGCCCATGATTTGGAGAATTTCTTCCCTCCTGTGGGGAGTTGGAAGGGAAGTTCCCTGGGTTAGGTGCTTGGCTGGATCCCCCCCCTTGGGCTGGAGGAGTCCACACATAACCCAGGATTGGTCGGTTTCCCTTGTAGCGGGGACTTACATAGTCAGGGGAGCGGGGGACCCCATTTTTGGGACTACCTCCTCGACTCCCTGTCTGTGACTGGCCCGAGGGCCTTCTGGGCTGTGAATTATTTGGTGCAGGCAGGTTTTTAGGCCCCCCCATCTCCAAATCTAAAATGGGGGCAACCTTTACCTCTGCCACCTTGGCAGCAGCCGGGGTGCTGTTGGTTTTGGGGTTTTTTGGCGCGTTATTTTTATTTTCGATAGGCTTCTGCACCTCATAGATCCGGGTAGCCTGTTCAATGACCCAGTTTAAAGATCTTTTCTCATGAAAATCTCTCACGAGCTGGGTCATTATATATTTAGGGAGAGCATGGAAAAATGTATTGACAAACTCTTTGCTGTCTGTGCGCACCCTTCTGGTGGTCTGCGCAAAAGCACGCTTTAATTCTTGCACAAACTCTTGTGGGGCCTGATCCTCCCCACATTGCAAATTGTAGGCTGCCTTGCGAGCCTCTTGAGGATTTCTGTGAACAGAAAAATGTTTCAAGATGGCCGCCTTATAGGTGGACCACCTTAAATGATTTTGGTCCTCCAGCCCCGCAAAGAAACTGGAGTATTCTGGGGAGAATGTCCATTTGACGTACTGGATGCAGCTACTGCTGTCCTTCTAATGGAAAGTCTCCATCATTTGCTCATAGAGCTCCAAGTGTTCCCAAACGGAATACTTGGCGTTCTTATGATAAGGCGTGATGACACTCCTTATTGCCTTTATTTGCTTCAATGGGTCCTTGAGCAAGGCCCTTTTTGCCTTATTGGCCTTTTTGGTTCGGGTAACCCTGGTCCATTCATCCTCTGACTCAGAGGCACTGCTCCCAGAGGTTCCTGTCTGATCTTCCAGGTTTTCCCGGATTCTGCGAGCCTGGGAATGGCTGGCAGAATGTGGGGACCTGGTCTCCTGTGTCCTGCGCCGTTCAGAGGAGTCTTCAGATTCCTCCTTGCTGCCAGGATTTGATGGGTACCCCCCTCCCCCACTGACCTAACTGGGAAGAAGTTTTCAGGATGCCCTTAATGGGCCTACTCTCCTGGGGTTCCCCACTAAATTGCACTGTGCTTGGGTGCCCATACCCGGATGCCCGCCCCTCCATTCCTGGGAGGTACTGGCCTATGAGCCCCATACTTCTGGTTGGATAGTAATCTGCCATCCCTGTGGCCCGGTGCTCATGTGCGCGAGGGGACATGGGAGTGGCAGAGTCCAGGGACTGAGAGATATGAAGCCCTCTGGTACTAGGGCTCCTGAGGTTATGCTCAGGAGTCTCCCTCTCCCAGCGAACCTGGTCTCTATCCGCCCCTGCTCCCTGTTGCAATGCAAGAGCCTGCGCTTTCAGTTCCTCAGTTAAGGCCTTACTAGACTCTATCAGTCTCTCCTGCATCGCTACCTGTTGTTGGAGCCTATCATTGTGCTGACAGAGAGCCTCATTTTCTTTCTGTGCCTCCTGATTGGTCCTGGAGTACTGGGCCAGTCTTTGCTGCAGGAGGGTTACCTCCTGAGTCCCTTCCCTACTGGCCTGCTCCTTTCTTGCCAGAGCCTCCTCCACCCTCCTGGTGTGCTCTAACAAGTTCTGGTGTTCTTTTTGGAGGTCACCCAGTCCCTGGAGGGCCAGGTGATTTTCTTCCATTTTCCTTTTTAAATGGCAGACTTCCTGGCCTAAGGTGTCCCTTTCCTGACTAAGAGTCTGCATCTGTGCCGCCAGGTCGTCCCTTTGCCTTTGGAAGGCACCAGCTCTCTGGCGCTCCTGATCAAACTCTGCCTGGGTATCCAGGTCTTTCAGAATCAATTTATTGCTTTCTGCCTTTTCCCTATCTAGGTGGATTTGCAGGGTGACTACCTGCTCAGCACATACCCTATTGAAATCTAATTGTTGCTCCAGCTTTTTCTGGCCCTGTAGTAGGGAGTCCAAACCTTCTTGGTACTCCTTTTGCAAGGCCAGAAATCTGGTATCCTGGTCAGCCTTTTCCTGTTGCAGGATGTCCATATCCTCTTTTATTTTAATGATATACTGCCTACTATCATTTTCTAACTCCTGGCTCCTCTGCAGCCTCTGCTCAGAAGAGACCAGGTCATATTGGACCTTCTCTAACGCCATCTGTCGCCTATTTGCCAGATCTTGGCTTTCAGTACATTTATCCTGCATGTCTCCCATATATAGGTACAGATATGCCGCTATCCTGGCAATCTTATTGTGTTCATCTTTGGCTTTAAGAGCCATATATAGTTCACTCAGGGCCACATGTAATGGACCCTGATCTCTCCATGTGTCTGACCCTGTTTCAGTGACCTATTGCGCGATGGCCTGCAACCAGACCGTTTGGTCCTGGTGAGTCCACTCACCTCTCACAAATAGCTTATGTAAGAGGTGCTCCCTCGCTATTTTCATGTCTACCAAGGTCGTCATTCTAGAGATAGATCTCTGTCCTGACTTACAGAAATTAGTATTTTATTTTTGCAAAACAGACCTTTTCCTTAGAGTGTCCCTTTGAAGAGTGTTTTACAGCGTAAAACAGCGTGGTGATCCGACCGGATGTATGTATCCCGTCAGTTAGCACACTGTATTAAGCTGCACAAGTGATAGATCTAACCCAGACGTCCGGCTCGAGCCCCCACTTTGTAAGAGGATTCAATTCAACACTACAGCTAAGTCAATGCCTAGTCTGGGATACTGAATGGAAACCTTATTAATATATCTTTATGTCCAGTTCATGAGTTCTGGATGACTACCCCCATATAACACCCCTCTCTTAGAATCCCCCTGACCCCACTGAGCCAAGAAGTAGTTCTGTTTTGCAAGTTTAAAAGGTTTATTTGAAAAAAAATTAAACAGTATATATATATATATCACTTTTATAATGAATTAATAATTGAATATCACACTTAATCTGAGCAGTAATCAATAATGGATAGTCTGGCACTAGCACACTTCTTTATAATCAATGATGAGTGGGTATAGGATGGATAAGATAGCAACAATACTATTATGGTTTCAAATAGATGCAATGTGGAATGAAAATGCAGTACAGAAAATAACTTGATAGGATTTCAGCAAAAGACAATGTAATTACTTTCTTGGACAATTCACCCCCCCTTTATGCAATGTAAGGAGATGAAGATGAGAGCACACAGTTCTTAGGAATGCAATCAAATAGAATTCAGTTCAATTCCCCCCCAGCAGCTTATACAACAGATAGGAGTTTTGAAACACAGGCAAAATGCTTTGAATGTGGTGGCAATGAAGTGAGAAATATGCTGAAAATGCTTTTAATTCCCTTTAGGAGGTTCAGGGTGAGTGAGAGATACTAGGGATGAGTGCAGGCTAACTTTAGCAATGATTCAGAGATGGTGATTAAGAGGCAAACGAATCAAGGAAAGAAATGACTGCTAATGGTTACACGTGGCTGGATTTTTAACCAAATCGCAAATCGCAGTAAAATTCGCATGTGCGTGAATCGTGATTGCGGAAAAAGTATAAGGAGTAGGAAGTCGGTTCTAGGCTTGTTGGAAAGGTAAGATTCTAAGCTTTCAGAGGAAAGTTAAACCAAGTTCCTAGAGATACGGACGATTAAATAAAGGTAGTTTTTCGGATTTAAAGTAAACTCAAAATGACAGGTGACAGCTTGCAGCTTCAGAATTGACAAGTGACAATGGTGCAGCTTTACAAAATGACAAGTGACAACTTATATGAGGCAGTTCTGGTTAGATTAAAATAGTTTCCATTAGATTATTTTAACTAAGAGATTGGTTCTGCACAGTTCTGCTAGGTACTCACAATATATTTTTGAAATAGGCCTCGCCACGGATCTGGTCAGGTTTTGGACTGGACTCCGGTTCTGGTCTCGGCACTTCACAGTGATCTGGGTCAGCTCTCCGGTTCTGCTAACAGCGGTCTGGGTCACTCTGGATCTCTGGCCTCTGGTTCTGGATACTGCTCTGCTTTCTCTGGGTACAGCACTGCTTCTGGATCTTTCTGGCGCAGGGTTTCAGGCCAGAATCAACAGCTCAGCCCGGCTGTGAATAGTCTGCAAATGATTTTGGGCCTGCTGAGAAATACTTTTGTTTGCAGTGGGCCTTCTTGGTTCAAAGTTCTGTAGTCTCTGTTTAGCTTGGAAGTCTAAGTGTAGGATCTCTGGATGTGAAGTCGTCGGTCAGCATGCTCCGCAGCAAATGGAATTGAATGTCTCTACCTGTCCCAGCAGTCTCTTTTTATGTGTTTTGAAAATGGGTGTGTGCCTGGGCCTAACTAAGCCTGCCCCTCTCTACTTGTTATTGGCCCAATTCTCCCCTCTCCCATGATTGGGGGAAGGAAATGTGAGTCAGAGTGATGCTGTAGGTTTTATGGGTCAGAGGATCCTCCCCTGGTCAGTTTGCCCACGAATCTGTATTTGATTCAAATACACATTGCACAGATACACAGTTGTTTAAAATTACATGCACCCATCACATATCACATGAGGTATACTCTGTTCAAACTCTGCTCTTCCTGGGGGCTTGCATTCAGAAATGGCAACATTTTGCACTTTTTAACTGGTTTTGCAATATCGGACATTTACCCAAATTTACACACATGTGCGCAAGGAGTGTGGACATTAATTGATGAAGTGTCAGATTTTTAACATGCAGACATTTGGGGTAAAACCCTATTTTCCGCTAGCAACCCCCCAGATCATACCACCGGGTCCTAAAACCTCTTAAAATGTGGGCAGAAAAATCACAAGAATTATGGTATCATTTAGATAATTTTGACAAGTCCGCACCATGAGTTATACATCTTTCTTAAAATCATATTCTGGCCAACAGGGGTGTGTCTTCCCAAGTCACATGGTGGAGAAACCAGTCTATCCACTTTCTTTAAGCTCAGCCTGTCCTCAGAGGGGGCTGCCCTTCCCCGTTTCTGCCAAGAGGAAGCCACTTTTACGATGCCCCAATATAACCTCTGCCTGAGTCAAGGAAGGGCTTTGTTAAAAAGGAAGCCATTTACGATCCCCCCAATAAACCATCTGCCTGGGCCCAGGACAGGCCTTTGTTCAACTCCCTGTAGCTGTTCCACCCCTAATCTAATCAGAGAGGTGACAACTCCTTTTGGCAAGGGAAAGAGTGGCTGAGCAGGTTTTAACTCCTGTGGGGGTAGATGTCAGGCAGAATTCAGTTTCATTAAGCCAGGTTTCAGCTAAATGTCACTTTTTGTCCTCCAGTTTAAGTCTATTACGATTTTTACATACACATTAAATAATTACTTCCTTCAAGTCATTTCAGAGTATAGTTTTACATTGTATCCACCTCTTAGCAAGTCTTTCCTTGGTCTGGTTTTGTTTCATTTGTTCAGTTTTACACAAAAGTCTGGTGGTTTTAAAACGCCGGCTTTCTGATAGTGGTGAGTACTGGTAATGCAACCATTTTTGGGATTTAAGAAAATGAATTCCCCACAGTTCTAGGTTGCTTTTGGCAATCAGCATTGCCATTCCCAATGGTTTCAGGCTACTGTGTGGGTAGCCCAATGGTGGTTTTAGGCAGTGCCCTCCTGTGCTCACAACCTAGGCAAAAATGGGTGGCAGCCTATTCTTCATGCATTTCCCTGTGCATTCTCTGGGAGGTTCTGGCAATCATGATGTTTTCCGTGCCAGTACTGCACAGTTTTCCTATTCTGGCGTACATGTGGGCTTTTTGGCCATCTTGGATTTTCTAAGCCCACAGCACCAAATGTTGCAGCATGATAGCTCAAACGTGGGTCAGTACACCCAACAAGAGGTTAATTGCCAGGAGAGGGCCAGGGAGGAAATAAGCAATTGAGGGGAGTGGACCATGGAAAGAGGATGGGGAACTTGGTGACTGCCTGTGAGGACAGGGAGGAGTTTTGGGATTTTCAAGCATTATCAGGGGGAATACCAGGGAAATCCCACGGGCATGGATAGTTCAGTGGCACTGTGTGTGTAGTTTGGGGCCACATAGTGGATCCAAAAGAAACATATCGGGGGAACATGTACAGAGGTGACGGCTGAAAGCCACGGCTTTTGGGCGTTAGTGTTTTAAAATATACAGTGGGCATTGCCGAAGGCCCTGGCTAGTGGGCCTGAAAGACATGTACAGTGGATCCAAAAGAACATGTCAGGTGAATGTGTACAGTGGACACAGCCAAATACTGTGGCGACTGGCCATGGCAAAATGCCATGGCTTGTGGCCCCCTGGTGTTTTAAAATATACAGTGGGCACGGCGAAGGCCCTGGCTAGTGGGCCCGAAAGACATGTTGGGTGCTAACGGTCGAAGGCCAGCCACCTAGTGGGTCCAAAAGTAACATATCGGAGGAACATGTACAGTGGACATAGCTGAAGGCCATGGCTAGTGGATTGCTAGTGTTTTAAAATACTTAGAAACATATGGCCTATTGGGCAGAAACTGTTCCTCTCTAAGGCCTAATGTGTAATATAGTACACAAAACAAACAGGGATAGAAGGAGAAAACATGCCCTCTCTAAACTTTTAAATATTATGTTCTGAAATAAAAAGCAAATGTATAAAAATGTGTGTCTGGACTAGTTTAGAATTGACAGGGTTCTAGTCAGGCAATATAATTATATGGCTTGTTAGAGTGTAGGACAGACTACTTTCTGATGTCTTCCCCAGTGAAGTGTCTATTCTAACTGCGACCTAATTTTTGTGTATCTTGGGGCAAGTTTGTACAATCTGGAAAAAAACATTGAGTAAGTGGAATACTTTTTTTCACTTTCAATGAATGTATATATTCATTCTACTTGGAGGTGTGCGGTTGTGTTTGGCACATCATCATTATTCGACCAGTTTCAGTGGAAAATATATGCTTTCACCATCTTCTTCTGAATAGATGGTTCAGGAACACTTTCAAACCTCCTTATTGCTCATTCTGTTGCCTGGATGATCTACAACATTGGCGCCTTCTTGCTTTTGTCAGCACACTATCGGCAAAGGACCTTGACTATGGTACAAGCCATAGTTTTTGGGACTGGAAAGGTTGATGTAAAATCCACAGAATGTGGCTATTTGTTGTTTGTTATCTTTGCCTTTCAGCTGCTTGTCTTGTTTCTCATTGTTTTCTTGGCAGTCAGCTCTGTGTCTGTTGATGGCTCATGTGCAGGCAATCAAACAAAACGTTTTTTAAAATATACAGTGGGCCGAAGGCCCTGGCTAGGAACATGTACACTGGACATGGACGAAGGCCGTGGCCACTGGTCAAAGCCACTGGCTGAGGCCACTGGCCGAAGCCACTGGCCGGTAGTTCTAAAAAGAAATACAGTGGACATAGAAGCATATCAGTGGAACATGTACAGTGGATACGGTCCACAGACCTTGGCTGAAAGCCATGGCTAGTGGCTCGTAAAAAACCATGTTATAGAAAACTCTTGAAATTCACTGAAATAAATGTAGTGGCAGGGACGTTAAGGTAAGCAATACATTGTAACCAAACCTTTGAAAATTAGAGAAAAACCTTTAGTTGCAGGGACGTTATATGTATTTTATGTTAAACAAAATAGTAGAATTTCAAAATGTTATTTATATGATCACAGCTTTTATTAGCCAAGTCATATATGATGTTATGTCTGATGCAATCAGTGATATTTTTATTTATTTATTTATTTAGTTATTTATTTATTTATATATATAGCGCCGACCGCCCGCAGGCATCGGGGCGCTTACATGTAGACATGTACATAGCTTAAGATGGAGCCAGAATGAGGCGACGGGACAAGGACATACAAAAACCAATTAACTGATTCATTGGGGCCTAGGCGGGAGGCTACTTGAAAAGCTCTGTTTTGAGTTTTAATCTCTGATGTTATCATTGTGGTGATATGCTCTACAATTAAGGTGGCTTTGTCTCAATGGTCTTTCGAATTTCAGGGGTTTTGTTATGTTAAATTTTCATCTTAACACACCTGGAACTAAAAGTGTTTTGTCTGAATATATTTTCCCCCCTATAGTTATGGTGAGTCAGACGTCCATCGAAAACCTGAAAAATTGAATTGTTAATAACTTTTAATTCGTGTTATGAATATGGTTGAAATTTTCCAGTCAGTTTCATACGCGGGTGTCTGCACATTTTGGGAAGGATTTGTTAAATATTTAAAAAGTTAACAAGCAAACAAAAGGAAAATGCTATTTCAGCCTATTCACCATTCAATTTCTGCCAGAGCGCACAGACCAAACCGCTGGACAGATTTGTGTCAGGTCCGTAACAACTTGGGCATGAAGCATTGACTTGTAATCCTTTTGAATGAAACAGCCGCTATCTTTTGTTTTTTATGTGAGAGTTAGCCGTGGCTATACCCTAGGTTATAGCCGAGGTTATCGGAGAAGTAAAACATAGAAAAATTTAATTTGCAGGTCAAAACCATAAAAATGCCATCAGACTTGAGGTGGGGGGGGCAATAGGACAGCATGTAAATTTCGGGAGTTGGAGGGGGGCTAAGGGTGATATTTGCGACATGAGCTTCAAACATATGTTGCACACCCTCGGTTATAACCTGGGGTATAATCGTGGCTACTCGACATCTCAACTAAAACTGCCTTACAGAAATAACCAGTGTTGTGGGGATAATGGAAGATGCCAGGGGAGGTGATGAGGCCATCTGAGCAGTGGGGGGAGCTGGCAAAGATGTGGGGGACACTTGGTGAAGGCAAGGGAGGGCAAGGAAGCAATTTTTTTGTGCCCTTTTTCCCAATAGCCATGGTTCTAATCGAATAGAAATAGCTGCTTTCATTGGTAGTTGTATACACGCAGGTATTCACCAAACCTGTGCCAAAAGCATGGTGAATGCGTTGAAAAAAACTATGGTGTAACAAGACCTTTGAAATGCAAGGAAAAAAACTTTAGTTGCAGGGATGTTAAGGTGAGAATTTAGCACAACAAAACCCATGAAATTCAGCTAAAGCCACCTAGACTTCCCACCCCCTGTTGCGCAGCCTATGACCACAGTGATGACATCACAGATGACATCACTGATGACATCACCAATTACATTACAACAATAACCAGCACTGTGAGTATGTCTGAATATATTTTAATATATTAATGGATGACTAGTCATGGCCTTTGGCTGTGCCCACTGCATATTTATTTTAAAACACTAACAGACCACCAACTATAGCCTTCAGCCATGGCCAATGGCCATGGCCTTCGGCTGTGCCCTCTGTATATTATAAAACTCTAACCGTCCACGCCATGAAAGAGGCTATGGCCTTTGGCCGTGTCCACTATATATTCTAAGATATTCATGGCCCATGAGCCATGGCATTTGGACATGGCCAGTGGCCATGGCCTTTGGCCATGCCCACTGTATATTTTCAAAAACACTAAGCAGTCACTAGCCATGGCCAATGCCCATTGCCTTTGGCCATGCCCACTGTATATTCTAACATAATAATGGCCACTGGCCGTGGACTTTATCCAATGCGAGTGACCACTGCCTTCAGCTTTGCCCACTGTAGATTTTGAAACACTAACGGGCCACTAGCTATGACCTTTGGTCATGGCTATTGACCACAGCCTTCATCATGGCCAAGTCTACGGCCTAAATTGTTATTAAAATAATCAAGGTTTTTCTGAGGTAATGTATGAATTATGTTATGTCTGATGTCATTACTAATGTGATCTGTCATATATGATGTAATTAGTGTTGTCATGAGTGATCTGTGATGTCATCAGTGATGTCATAGATCGTGTAATTAGTGATGTCACCAGTGATTTCATCAGTGATGTATCCATTATGGTCATAGGCTGCTCAATAGGAGGTGTGAAGTTAAGGTGGATTTCGCTGAATTTCAGGGGTTTTGTTGTGTTAGGTTCTACTGTAACATCCCTCCAACAAAAGTTTTTTTTCCTTGAATTTCAAAGGTTTTGTTACAATATATTGCTCACCTTAACGTCCCTGCAAGTTTTTTTCCGTGAATATATAAATGCATAAAGAAATAAAAATTCACACTTACATTTCTAGCTGGACTCTGGCGAACTTTAATGAAATTCAGTCTTCTGGGAGTGAAACTCGAGGTCCGGTGTTCATACACTGGAAGGAAGGATATATATGCAAATATGTACATGCATTAAGTAAATACATGTTTGCAATGTGGAGGTCTCTTTGTTTTAACCTTAAATAGTTGTTTGCTGGGGCCTCCCTCTACTCCATCTAAATAAACCTTTCACCCATGTCCTAAGAGCAACATTTGCTCTGTTGCTTAAAACTCCATTTCTGCTCTATATACATTTCCATCATTACCCACTTTATAGTTTCCAAAGAGGCTGGGATCCTTTTAAATGAAACCCTGCACTGGTTCTAATTCCTTGTCCCCAGTAACTGAGCACTTGCAGCATTAAAACCCAACCGTCTGCACATGACATGATGGGTTATTTATACCGCGATTAATATCCAGAGGTTTCTAAGCACAGACCCGGGGTTTGAACCTGTGTTGCTGCGTGTCGTCTTGCTCCCAAGGCGAGCACTGTGCCCCTGAGCTATCCTTCCGAGACTACATAAATACGCAGATCGCCCTTTGCTATAATGGCCGTTGCACTCACAGCAGTCTGCTGTGCAGCCTGACCCTCAGCCTGACTTCCGCATTGTCCCTAACCTGGCCCACGATTGGCTATAGCCATCTTCTTAACCTCCAATCCTGCGCCGGTAGGCGCACGCCGGCTCCTCTCACGAAGGCTCAAGCACAAAGGCAGTGCCTGTTTCGAGCCTGCCCAGAGAGTGTCCAGAGGCCAAGACTCAACAGTCTACATATTATACTACAGGCACACCCCCAAGCCTATGTGCTTACTCCGGAGCTGTGTGATATTACCCAGTACTCGGTCTAACTGGTAAGCATTGAACCAATATGCTCTAGCCCCCATTACAATCACTTCTGAACATTCTCACCCATTCTAAGACCTACAGAACTCTGGCAAGTGACGCACATTGTGACATCTGCCTTCATGTGCCCATTCTATGCAGAGACTCCTATTTCCCCACTGTAATGACTATGTGTTAACCGACTTAGTAAGTAGAGCTCTGCCATATACCGAACAACAAGTTCCTAGGAGCCATTATAGTCAGCAATCCCCCACCTTCACCAACTACTTCACATGCCCAATACCCTGTGAATCTGTACCATGTGCAAGTTTCATGCTTTACCTGCCATTTTGTGTTTGCCCAGGAGTATCCTGCATTTTAAAATGTCATGCCATACCGTGTCCTTGGTAGCATGTCGCTTCTAGACTTTTTCAACATAATGTTTGTTAAGGAGCATTTTGCATTTTAAAATGTCATGCCATACTATGTCCAAAGCATGTCGCTTGTAGCCTGTCTCAACATAGTGTTTGCCCAGGAGCATCTTGCATTTTAGAACTTTGTTGTAAAGAGCTCGTGCCATACGAGCGTGGAATTCTACGTCTAGAATTCCACGCTCGTAATTCTGATTCTAATGTTGTTTACCTTTATATTGTGGCCAGTTACTACTGTTGCAGAGCAGGGGGATGTGGCACGGCCGGCTACGGGTTGATCAATAAAAGTATTGCTTCTCTCCCAGTGTGTCTCTCCAGTTATTACAAACTTCAAGCTATTCTGTGTCCTTGGTAGCATGTCGCCTCTAGCCTGTCTCAACTTGCCCAGGAGCAACTTGCACTTTATATTTCTATGCCATTCTGTGTCCTTGGTAGCATGTCGCCTCTAGCATATCATGTTATGTCATGCGCCCAGTAGTTGATGACATTTAGATTCTTATACTATATTGTACTCCCTGCCATATGTCGCCTCTAGAATTTCAGGCCATACCGTATTTCTAGCAGTGTAGCGCACTTAGAATATACTCCTAGACTGTACTTCAACCATCATACTACATTCATCCATTTGCCTATTTAGATCTACCAAACAGGGCACCATTCCTTGCACTGAGACTCATACCGCCCAAACCCAGCTCTGCTCTCCCACCCTTCCTGTCCTACCCCATACTGAATATAGTTATGCTAGGCGGGAGACTCCTCACTATGCTCCCATATTGGATTGTCCAAAACAGCATTCCTTGCACAGGTAACCACTTCCTTGCTTTCAAAAATGGGTTGTCCCAACTGGCATGCCCAAGACATTACCCCATCCCCTGCTCAACACCTTTCCTCCCAACAACCACACCATTTCCAACTAGCACAGAACAGACCCCTAGAGTCAGCCTTACCCAGTGCTTAATTTGTGCAGGTGTATCGCCGTGGCCAACACCGGCAGTCTTTTATGGGCACCGGAAGAGATCGATCACAAATCATTATCATTGTGATTTGTGATCTCTATCTTGTGCTCTGCTTAAGTTCCAATAGGCCATGGCTGGCTGGGCCTGGTGAGACTACTGACAGCCAATGAAAACTAATATTCTGTTGTTACAATGCAGAATTTGCTCAATTCTGTATAGTAACACAGAATATACAGTTTTCATTGGCTGTTACTCTGGGCCAATGAATGACATATCAGGGTGAGTGTGGGTCACGTGGGTGTTGTTGTACAGAAAGCACGGCGCCACCTTCACTTCAGGAGTTGCTGTTGGGCGTGGCATCATGTGAGAGCCGAGGAGAGAGCCTGCTGCCCAAGCCAGCCCAGCATGTGTGCGGCCTTGTTGTTGCAGTCAGCCGGGCTTATTTTTCATGTACCCCAGGCCCCAACCTCTCCCGACTGAGGATGAGACTGACTCAGTCCCCGGCTCCCCACCGACTTCAAAGAAAGCAGCAGGTCGTGTGAAGCCTGCTGAGGGTGTGCAGAAGTGATTGGGCCGGGTCCGTCTGTCCTGCTGCGCGGACCGTGTAACCCTGGTGGTGTCCGCCCCTGTCTGTCCAGAGTCTCTGTGCAGCACTGACACTGCGGCTTCCTTCTCTCTGCGAACCTGCCACCCCTCCACTAGCTAAACCACGCCGCCACACGTGTGACAGAGTCACCAACAGCTAACTGCGTGCCTGGTGGCAAGCGGCCTGGGGAGGGGGTGGAGAAGCACACGCCAAAATGTCCTCACAGAACCCCCTGTGGCCTCTGAATTCTTCAACACAAAACAATACAAAAGTGAGATCAGAGTCTTTGGGGAAATGAAGTCTCTTGTGCTGGGCGTTTTAATCACATTCTCCATCAGTAGTGCGCCGGGCCATCCATCAAAATAAGCAGAAAAAACGCTGTCTCTCTTGCCTGGGTTAGCAGACATGACAATGGGCTTTCATTAGGCGCATTACGGTACCTGCGAAGATGGGCTTGCACCAGCTCTCAATCTGATTAAAGGGGAGGCAGAGCCCCCTCCCCAATCACTGGCTTCTGGCCTCACCTTTTGCTTTTAAGAGTCCTAGGTAGAGAATGCTCCCTGTGGGATATCAGAATGTGCATAAATTGGCGCAGTGGGTTCGGCGGCTGCTGCAGAGTTTTGACTCCGTTTTGAGAAACCATGTTGCCTAGCTGTGGGCATCTGAGTCTTGCCTAGAGAACATATCGCAGAGAGAGTATCCTCCTAACAAGGGGCAATGAGACAGGTATTGGAGTATTGTGATGCTGACCATTGTCTGTATAACAAACGTAAAGGTGTCTTATCCAGAAGGCAACGAAATAAATGCAAAATAGCAATATCTTTAAATACTTTAATTAACCTGATGTCATTCGTTTGCATGATGCTTCTACGCTGCTTTCCCGGAAGGCAGGCACGCCTGAATAGCTCGCATGCATTGTACCAGGCCTGGGTCAGCAGGTCACTGGTTTTTGGAACATGCGTCACCTGTGCTTTTTGCTTGTGCAGGCAGTGCGTGACTGTCCATGTGTGCCAGCCAGGCAGGGGTGCGCAGACTAGCACCCTAGCTGGTGCACACGGGCAGGCAGTGGCACTGGCACAGGCTCAGCAGAGGGGGGCGCCCTGCAGCAACTGAACCTCTTTTTCGGTCCTTTGCTGTCAGGACGGGACAGGACAGCTCCCACTCTCTCTTGGTCAAGGTATGTAAGAATACTCTGATGATCTGATCTCATTCAGGCAAGGCAACTCGTACTGCTATTAAAACAAAACTAAAGTGAAGGATCGATTTGCCTGTAATAAATTAGGCTCCTTTGCTCCTGCTCGGGCAGCTAGGCCATTAGGCAAACACACAGCAGGCCTTTGAGAGCTAGGCCTGGCCTGGCCCTCACACATACAGCAATGGGTGCATAGTGATCAGTCTTTGTGGCCCTGTCGGGCCTGGACAGCATATTCTTCTCTTGGAATAAAGTAAACAGATCACATGTTTGTGTAGACATGTGCAGAGCCCTGTTATGTGAACATTCCTACTCGCCCAATGTGGCACTGTAAAAACGATACATGATGCGTAAAACAGGATTCCCCTAGTGGCACTGGAAATGAGGTACCTATATGTGCTGTATTTTTGGTCCTAATCGAGGCTTTTAACAGGGCCACATACAGGGTGGAATGTTTCCCACTTGAGACCGCCTGGTGTGTAGCTGCTAGCTGCAGCATGAGAAAGCACAGTGTAATGCTGTAACACTAGGGAATGATTTATAAAGTGTTTTTCAATGGGACTGTCTGATTGAAAAAAGGTTTTGTAAATCAGGCCTTATTGCGCCGAGGGCGAAACACTAGAATGAGCCCCATACAGCAGCCACCCCCATGCACTACCTCCCTCTGTGTGACCAGGATCACAAACTTTGGCTCAAATACTTGGATTTCAAGGTCTACAGTAATAATGTCTTATTGAGTTTACTTACAAAAACACGAATTGCATAATAAAGCCACATGACAGTATGTAAATCTTTATAGCAACATGTTAAGCCAAAAGAATATCATTGTCGATTTAATTTTCACATCCTGAATGGTAAACTATAAATCCCAGAATGCAAGATAATACCAACCTGAACATTCGAGTTAACCCCACGATACTTTCAGTGATTTAAGAAATGTAATACAAAAGTTGTGTAATAAACAAAGGTAGATATGCAGATTCTTTGTCACAAACTTGAAGCACGTTGTTATTCATGATGTTGAAAACATTTGATTAGTGACTTAGTGACTTAAAGCAACTTTGTTTTGCATATCAATATACTATACAACATGGATATAAACACATCTTCAAATGGGTGCTTTGCGTTGCTCGCTTTGTCTTGCACAGATTTGAAAGGTAACTGGTGTTTTGTGAGCTCTTTGGGTTGGAAATGTTTTATTATGTATTATTATGAAAGGCTCTGCCACTGATAAAAGAAATGTGTTTGCAACCTGAGCACCTTAAGGACCTGCAGAGCCTTGACGCTCTGTGTGTGTGTTTTCCTAGCTGGGACTTGGGAAACAGGCAGTATTTGAATGTCCGGCCTGGGCGATTCTATATTTGGCTCAGGAGACAGACCAAGCGTCAAGAACGCGTTTCGTGAGCCTTTGAACTAAAGGTACGCTCTGTAAAAATTAAAAGAACTAGTGGTACAGCGTACCAATTATTTATACTACAATTCCATCTCTGGCCTAACCTGTAAAAATTGTCAGGCCAGACCCTAATATTTAAAAATGGTCAGCTCCTCCGTGTAATTTAGTTCTCAGTGTGCGCACTTTAAAGCATCTGCACTTATGGTTTAATTGGCGATAGCACTTCTTCATGTGTAGTAATTTGGAGCTCTGGCATATAGTGCATCACAATTTGTTTCTTGGCACACTCATTATACTTCCTCAACCCATATGTGCTCATTCCCCATCAATCCCACTACTAGCCTGTGTCAGCAGTTGCTGCAGCACCAAACATATGACATGGAGCAGCAGCAGTGTGAAGGGCTGGTGGTGGGCCGATCTAGCACTGAGCCGGACCCGCTGGCGCCGCAACCCTTCCACCGGCACCGGCATTACTGAGCCAAGATTTTATGGGCCCCACCACTTATTTGTTTTACAAATTAAGCACTGGCCTTACCACTATGATTCCGGGACAAGCTCTCACATCTGCCCAGATCCTGCTTCCCGTGGTAGACCACTCACCCACCACTAAAAACACTGTTGGCAAAACCCACCCTATTATCGGGAACAGCAGAGTTTTTTGCCTTAGATCACGTACTAAATTGATCGACTATAGCCACACCCCCACTCTCATAGCACCCGAGCCACCCAAACTGAATGTCCTTTGGCAAAACAAAAAGCACAAGCCACTTACCACCGGGTCTCCGAAATCTATGCTTAATGCCACTTACCCTCTAATATCTAAGAATGTAATTGCAATGGAACCCAAGACACCCACTAATGTTAAATGTGCCCTCATTAATGCCCGATCCTTGGGAGCACATGCCATCGAAATACATGACCTAATTATAGAACAAAACCTTGAATTATTAGTAATCACAGAATCCTGGCTTCACCAAGTTTCGGGACCTCTACTATCCCTGGCCATCCCACCAGATTACACTATCCTCAGAGCTGATAGAACCTATACCATAGGAGGTGGTGTAGCCATTGTAGCCAAAAGCAATCTGTAACTCAGATCAAGTCCCATCAAAGTCTTCTCAGGGTATGAATTGCTGCTAGCCAAACTTGCTATGAATGAAAAAACTACAATTAACTTTGTGGTGATCTATAGAACACCTAGCTCAAACAGTCATCTCGAAATAGACATCCCACTTCTTCTTGCACCTTTCATCAAACCCAACACGAAATGCACCATCCTTCGGAGATTTTAATTTAGGTTTCAATGATGAACAAGACCTTAAAGCCGCAACTCTACACGCAGCACTCAAAGATCTGAATTTCACCCAATTGGTGAATGCTCCCACTCATATTAAGGGCGGAACCCTTGACTGGATCCTCTCACTTAATAACAGACAAAATATTAATACCATTACCCCACTTACTTGGTCAGACCACTTCTGCATTAATTTTACCCTCATGTGTGACGAACCATGTCCTCCCAAAACAATAGTTATGGATATTTTTGAAGCTAGGAACCATAGAAAGCTCACCGTAGAGAACTTTGTCCCTACTCTTAACAAAACCCTAGCAACCAACGTAGTCGCCAGTAATGACCTTAGCACCATTGCTGACTACTACCAAAGATGCCTCACCCTCACCATCGACCAAGTAGCACCCAACACAACTAAAACGCGACGTGCTAATAAAAAGTCCCATTTCTGGTTTGATGATGAACTAGCCGCCCTAAGAAGAACCAAACGCGCATTTGAACATGCCCACATCAAACACCCCACTCCCGACTCTGCCAAAGCTTTCAAGGACGCCAACAGAAGCTATAAAACAGCCATTATCTCCCATGAAGATAACTCCTACAACACACGCATCAGCAATTCTGCATCAGACTCCAAAGAACTGTTTTCAATCCTTGGAGAATTAGAAATCCTACCCCAACCGCGGCTCACACCAATGCCAGCAATGAATGGTGCACCACCATTCAAGATGCACTTACCTCCAAAATTGTCGTGTTACAAAATAAAATAAGTACCAAAAGAATTTTATTAGCAGACAAAAATGCCCTAGCCACCAACACCCTCCCTTCTGCCAATGATAATACCAACTTGCTATTCCACTTCACACCTGTCTCTCAAGAACTAGTGTTTGACACTTTTGCCAAGCTAACGCATCCAATTGTAAAGGGATAACGTCCCAGCTAAATTAGTCAAAGCATGCGCTTCCTCCCTCACTCCCACATCACTCATTTTGTCAATTCCTACTCCTGCACCAACACTGTTCCAACCAGCATCAAAGAAGCCTTGGTCACCCCACTTCTAAAAAAAAATCTCTGGACCCTACAGTACCCACCAATTATCGTCCAATAACAGTCCCATTTCTACTCAAACTTATAGATAAAATAGCTTACACACAAATACAAGCCCATCTGGAACAGAACCATCTACTAGGAATCAGACAATCAGGTTTCCGGCTCAAACATAGTATGGAAACGGCCCTCCTGGATCTCAAAATCCAAATGGACACTATCAGAGATTCAGGGAAACTTTGCATCCTCCTGTTGTTAGACCTGTCCGCCGCATTTGACCTTGTGGACCATGACAAACTGTGCACCTCATTAGCCAAAGATTTCCATTTCTCTAACGATGCCACTATGTGGGTGAAATCCTTTCTGTCTGAACGCAGCTCTAGAGTTGCCATAGGCAAAGTAGCGACTGATCCCATCCCAGTCCCCATTGAAGTACTACAAGGATCATTTCTCTCTCCCACCCCCTATAATGCCTATAATAAACTCCTTTTCTCAGCATTGGACTATATGGGTGTCATATACATTAATTTTGCGGATGACACCCAGATCCTCATACCCATCTCAGGAAACTATGACCAAGACATCATGACCATTAACAAAATGTACGCCTTCATTCAAAAATTGGATGGCGCTAAATAGTTTTTGCCTTAACGATGAGAAGATTGAAGTTCTCATTGTGGGCTCCCCATCTAAAATAGCTAAAATAGCTGAAAAAACTGCAATTGATTCAAAACAAAGCCTTAAAAGCAGCCTTAGGGATAGAAAAGTTTGAGCAGATTACCAAGATAAGGAAGGAAGCCCATTGGCTACCAATCAAAGCCAGAATTATTTTTAAAACTCTCTGCATCGCCATGGCCTGCATTATGTTGGTCTTAAGCTCCAGGAGAGTGTTTTCCGTACTATGAGCTTTTCTAAAGCCTGACTGTTTAGGCCCCAAGATGTCATGTGCGGCCAGGTAGGCTTTGATCTTGATCTGTAGATGTGTTACTTTATCTAAAATCTTCAATAGATAAGGTACATTTGTAATGGGGCGATAGTTGCCCGCTATGCTAGGGTCAAGCATGGGCTTTTTTATTAGTGGTGAGATCCATGCTTGTTTGATGATATTAGGGGCAGCATTTTCCCTGAAAGATGCATTGAAACAGTTTGTTATCAAAGGCACCAGGCGTGGAGCACAGGCTTTAACTGTGATAGCAGGACAGACATCACCCTTGCAGTTAGTGGGCTTAAGCTTGCCCATAACCTCAGACAGATACTGAGATGCGGTGGAAGACAAACTCTGGAAACGCCTTGGCCGAAGCCTATTCTGCAGTGTTCGTCAAGTTCAATCGGCACTCCCTATTATTGTGGCGGATGCTTTCCTGTGTCTTTTCTAGTTTGTACAGGAGTGCCTCCTGAATATCATTGCACCATTTGGAATTGTTAACCACCTGACTAGGCAGAGAGCATGGAGTCTCCAACTCTTTGAGGATATTGGAAAGCTCCTTTGAGCTGAACGCTGCCCAGGAGATGCAATGCTCATAATAGTTCCTTTTTGCGCTGGTAATAGATGATTTATAGGCCTTAACCGCATACAGATAGAGAAGTTTATCCTTGTTGCACTTATTTCTATCCCATTGTTAAGTGCAGTGTGTACGATGTTTCTGAGTACCCAAATCTCTGGAGTATACCATTTTTTGTCGGGTTACTTCTTGAGTATGCGTGACTTAACTGGTGCTAAACTTTCAACCGCTGTTTCCAGTGTCTTATGAAAATTGTTGGCGAGTTCTTCGTCCGAGTTCAGATTGGACAGGTCATTCGCCATGGGCATGGTGAAGGATGCCATGGCTGCAGGGGTGAGTTTACAGGTATTTCTAAAGGCAACCCTGTGACCCTCTCTCAGGATTTTGATGACCGGAGAGATGACCATCGTCCAGTGCAGTAGATGATGATCTGACCATGGGAATTGGGTATTGTGTACTTCCTTGATACAGATATTTTGTGATAGAACCCAATCTAGGGTTTTTCCTTTTTCATGAGTTGAAGACGTAATGTGCTGGTCAAACCCGTGGTCGAGTAACATGGACTTCAGCAGCATAGCAGGCGCGTCCAAGGCATTTAAGTATGCAAAGTTATAATCTCCTAGGAACAATGTTCTGGTGTTGGGATTTAACATGGAGGCTACGAGGTCGCTAACATTTGTCACAAAATCCTCTGTGTTGTAGGGTGGTCTGTACATGATAATAACATTAATCGTGGTGTTGGTATTAACTTTGGAATTTAGCCCAAATTATTTCACAGTCTGGGATCTGCACGGTCTCAATTTTGCGTATGCTCAGCGCTTGTTTGTAAATTGAAGCTACCCCACCACCCCTGGTATTCATCTGGTCATTCCGAAGGATATTGTATCCCTTGGGTACCGCCAGAGTAAGGGCTGGGCCAGCTGTATGATGCAACCAAGACTCTGTAATCGCACACAGATCTATCTGTTGATCAATGATATGATCTGCGACCTCTATGGCATGTTTGATCAATGACCTAGTGTTAAGGAGCATACATTTCACCTTGCCCCTTACTAAACTCTTATTGGTTTCACTGCATAGCTGATCCAGTCTGCTATGCATAGAGGGTATGCATGTCTCATTTTGACATGACCCTGGTGACATTGTGCCTCCGGGAAACGGATAGAATGTGAGTTATCACTGTTTGAATTCAGCCTGCTAGCTGTGCCTATCAGCAGATAATCGCACAGGGGACCAGGGAAGTACCCACCTCTTCCCTTCTTTCCCTCCAGCTTTGATGATCTGCACCAGACTGTTCATCTCGCTAGAGCCAACTCGGCCTGCAGAACAAGACGCCATGACACTGTGACCCAGCGTGAACCGGCAGAAACTGGCCTGAAGAACGTGCCAGCGCTGACGCGCCGCAAAGGGAAATAAGTAGCTGTGGCTACTTGGAAAATGTAGTCCTGATAACATACAAGATGTTCGCAATTGGCCGAATCAGTATAAAACTAGCACTGCATTATCAAGGCAGCTGCACAGCATTTCTAACTAACCTAGCTCAACAATAATAATCTCACTAAAGCTAGCTATAATGTTGCAGAAAGATGAAGAGTTGCAAGCAGTAGAAAAAGTAATTCAAGGTTGCCGTACAGTGCAGGTGTAAAAGACGGAAACTGGCGCTCATGCACTAAAAATTACAAAGTGAAACAAACTACACCTCAGGAACCTACAACAATCATATGTTGTGTGGGCATACGTAGACTAAGCTTCCAGAGCAGGGGGTGGCAGGGTTGAGGTTGAAGATTGACAACAAAACCAAGTAATGAAGTTGACAGGTAACAGATAAAGTGGTTGCTGTGGAAGATCGTTAAGTGGGGGTGTAGAGGAAAGATGAGAGGAACTAGATGAAAAACTCTCAACGTCATGGCTGATGTTGGGAGCATTGCGACTATGTGACTACCCACATCAGCCAGCCGGTACGACTAGCGACTAATGCTAGAACTTTGATTTGGAACATGTATACCTATGTATCTACTCCAATTCTAATGTTCCTGATTTCTCCACCCGGCCTCCCTTTCCCGAAGTGCTTTTTCTTGTTAATATGTGCTTTTGGAGCACGCTGCAATCACTGCTTTGGCAACACTGGCGATGGGCAGCTACCCACAAAAGGTGTCTAAATGAGATTAAGGGTCATGTAAATTGGTGCGTTTGAAAAGTTCTGGCAAAACTTGAGTGGTCCTGAATCCTACTTGGACTGCCTGCATAGCCAGGAGGAGGCCACTGTTTCGATTGTTCCAGAATGGGGGAGTGTGTATCCGCCAATAGTGTGCAGAGCCGGGAGTGTGCACGTACCAATTGTGAGCAGAGTCGAGGGATTCGAAAAATAAGTTCATACTCTAGTTTCTCTTTCTAAATAGATGCCCCGGAATGATGAAGGCTTTCTAGGTTGTGCATAATACTTAGAACTTTTCCCTTAGGGGACGAGGAATCATGTGAAGTACAGAATGGGGCAAATTCTTGTAAGCAGCCTGGATGTGGAGTTATACAGCTGCTGGTGTTTGTTGCAAAACTCGGGAGGTCAAGCAATGTGCTGCTGGAAATTAAAGTAAAGATCATATAGCACTAGTGCCGGTCTGGGAATTCTAGGATGCAAAAATCAGTTTCAAAGATTTCAGCTGAAAAAATCGGGACATTGAATTGTTGTTGACACGTGGCAACAAGAGCACGGTTGGATACTCATATTCTAGGATTATAACCAAACAATAGGGCACATTCTACGAAGTTGACAGGGTATTTCCCTTAGTAGATAATGTTCACACAAAAAGAGTAGGCAACACACATCTGTGTTGTAGGCTATTAGCAGCCGAAAAAGACCCAAGAATGGTCCAGTTGATAAAACCAAACCCATATTCTAGACCTGCTCTTGTTGCAAGGATGGGGCAGAGGAGCCAGGCTCTGGGTGGCGCAGCTGTTCTTAACTGACATCGGCCTGCCCACCCACTAAGAGAATATCAGTCTTAGTTGGATTCAATTTCACGAAATGTCACCCTTTAGTGACTATGCAATAAGCGCTCTGAAGCAACTACTTATGCTGCATCAGCTTATTTTGGGAAACAACAAATTTAAGCACCTTTCACATGTGTACATTTGGGAGTGAGGGAGAATTTAAGGAGGTGTCTGTCAGGTTTCTAATGCATTTTGCAACAGTTTCAACTCAGTCCATAAAAATGTAAAACTATTCGAACTGATGTGAATATTGTGAACTGAAACAGTTACCCTACTCGTCAAGTAGTTACCGAATAGTTGTTATCGATAGCGTTTTATCCAAGGTCATGTTATGCTATGCTGTTGGCGTTCAGAGGTTTTTCAAACAGGGAATGCCCTGGTGACCTAATCATTTAAACTTCTATAAAGTGGTGGCTTAACCACTTTGGATTTGTGGAAACTGACAATATGTGCGAACCATTTTAAGCCTGTCGATGGCATTCCAGTGCCATTAAAACCTGTGCAAAATACATCAAAATGTATGGCGGAGGATGATTTGCAATGGCGGTTGCCATTTTACACCTGTACCATGGACACACCCCAGGATTCAGTCATGGAAAATATGTGTGAGGATTCATGGTATGTATAGAGTGGTAAGTCCACACTTGATAGAATCTCTGCACTCCATTCCATCTCCGGCCCAGTGCGGTTTTACCAGAAATGTGTAATCCAATTACTGAAAATCTGATTTCGCTGACATTTTTCTGCGCATTTCAACACAATATAGGGGTGGGGGGGAGGGGTTAGGGTATTTAATAACAATGAGGATGGTGGGCGCTTTTCGTTTGTGGTGAAATGTGAAAAAAAAGGGATTTGCAGTAATGGATTTGATATTTTCACATAGATCCCCCAGTGCAGCTAGGGGGCAGAATGGCATAGGAAAAAGATGGCCACTTATCTTACTATAGATCAGGCTCTTTTCCTCATGCATTCTAGCTACAAAGAAATTAGCTTTTTGTGTGGTGGACAACTGACATGCATACTGCATGCATATTCGCCCAATCACAATATGCCATTAAGGCTCAAGGAATAGAAGGGTATCCCTAAAAGGGAAAGGGGAATGCCATGTCTCATCTGATGATGTTGGACCACCCCCCGAGAGTTGCCTCCCCTCCTGTGATCTTCAAATAGCCACCCCCAGGGTCTGAATTAGGTAGCAGCTGCCGTCCCCTGACCACATGAGGAGAGACTACATCCTGAAAAGGAGTGATGACATAATCAGATTCATCAAATACCCTTCCCCTAATGCCGCTGTTTCTTGCAGCATCCATTGGGTAACAGGAAAGAAAATGTACATTTCCCTGATCTTTCTTTTTGATGTTGTACTGTGAAGCAATAGGGCTGCATATCTAGGAAGCAGTGCATAGCTTGTGCATTGGTGTCTTGACGAAGGCTAATCCAAGTTAATGTAGAATGATCAGTGACCAGGTTAAGCCTTCTGCCAATTCAATTTAATTTAATTTAATAGATTTTTTATAACATGCCTAATACCATACCTGAGTTCGGAGTTCGGTTTCCAAGTGCAGATCCGGGATTCAAACCTCTGTTGCTCTGCGTGTTCTTGCTTCTAATACCAGTATTTTAAGTATGAGACTGCCCATTTTATGGCTAAGGCCTCAAGGTCAATTGTGACACAGTTCTTTTCTCTGGGATATAATTTTTCGACTAATGGAAAGAGTCGGATGTTCGATGCCATGATGATCCTGTGAAAGAACAGCCCCTATACTAACATGTTTGTAAGATATATTCTTTGTTAAAATCGGCCACTTTTAATATAAGCTCACTGCACACAATCTGTTTCAGTTTGTCAAAACAGTGTTGGTTTTCTGAACTCCATTTTACCTTTTGTGGTTCTGCATTTTTTAGTTTATCAGTGAGACAGGAGGTAATAGAGGAATAACTGTGAATGAATCATCTATAAGACCCAACCAAACTTAAAAAGGCTCTCAAATCTTTCTTTGTTTTGGGTACTAGGGTCTCTTGCACAGCCTTTAACTTTTCACTTGAACAAGTCAATTTCCCACAAATAAACTGAGATACTTGACTGCTGACTGTGCCAAGTGACATTTTATTGGATTTGCAGTGAGGCCTGCTTTTCTCAGAGCTCTGGTGACTAAATAGAGGTGGTGCATATGTTCTTCCAGCCTCCTACTATGAATGATTATATCATCAATATAAGATCCAGGGAAAGAGGAAAATGGCTGCAAGACTTGCTCCATTACACTTTGAAATGTGGCTGGTGTCCCGTGAAGTCCAAAGGGTAACATTTTAAATTGGAAAAGTCCACTAGGGGTGGGGAAGGCTGTTTTCTCCTTGTCCTTTAGGCAAACGAGCACCTGCCAGTAACCTTTTGTCAGATAAATCATGGAGAGGAAAATAGCAGCTACCAATTGATCAATCAGATAGTCTATCCTTGGCATAGAATGACTGTCAAATTGGGATACTGCATTCACCGTCCTGAAATCAATACAGAATCTCCACGTTTGATCTGGCTTGGAAACAAGTACTATAGTAGGGGACGAAGGAGTCTGGGACAGTGCAATAATATCAGATTTCAACATCTTCGCCACTTCCTGTCTATCTTTTCTTGCTTCAGGTATACGATATGGTTTTAAAGGGAAAACCTTCCCTATGGGTGCACAAATTCACTCTACATGGGTTGTTTATAAAGACATCTGGAAACTGTTTCAATAGGCCTTGTAAATCTTGTTCCTGAATTTGGGGTAGGTGGGAATGAATCAAAGTATCTCTCTTAAGAGACTAGTCAGTACCACTCTTGTGGTTTCTACGGGGTCCTCTTTCCACCACTAAGAAGGTTTATATGATAGATTTGGGTCTTGATTCGGCTCTTTGGATAGTTGTATGGCCCTGTTTGTTCAATTACCTCATAGGGTCCATGTCATTTAGATAACTTCTTGTTCTCGGATGTTGGCAGGAGAACAAGAAGTTTCTGTGTGATAGAAACAGATCTAAGTAGAGATTTTTTATCATAGGATGTCTTCTGGATTTCTTGGGCTTTGTCTAAGTGGTCTCGAACTATCGTTCTCACAGTGACCATATGTTCTTTTAACCTTTTAACTGCCATGGGCCCCCCCCCAGTGCAAAGGCCTTTTTTGGTGATTTTGGTATTTCACCATTCAATGCCTTCTAACATTTTCTCCTTCATTAACCCCTTAAGTGCCAAGGACGAGCTATCTCATCCTTGGCAACAGGGTGGTAATCCTAAGGACGAGATACCTTGTCCTTGGCACATTGAGCTGTTTGTGAGAGTGGTAAAGGGGCTTCTTCCCTCTCATCCCAAGTCACCCTTAGCAGGTCAAGGACATTCTCTCCCATATAGTAATCCAGATGGTGAGAATCCTGTTTAGGATCGTGGTGTTTTCCGGATGGCAAATGGGCCCTTGGTATCATAATATCCCAAATTTTGCTGTTGGCCTCAACCAATTTTCGAATGACATTTTAAAGGGTTTTGTTGAAGCGTTCCACTAATCCATCAGTTTTGGGTGGTAGACAGGGGTCCTAATTATAATCATAATTGTTCTTTTATAGCACGCTTAATACTGGGAACCAGTTTCTAAGAATGAGTCTGGGATTCAAACCTGTGTTGCTATGCGTTGTCTTGCTTCCAATCCTCCGAGGCCTAAGAGGTTTAATGTATGGGATCTTCTTCACCTCTACCATTTACTGACTCATGAAGGTAGTGCCTTGATCTGTTAGGATCTCCTTCGGGAAACCAACCTGTGAAAAGAATGGAATGAGGAGCTTCAAAATCTGCTGGGACATATTATTGCATAGTGGGAAAGCTTCTGGGTATCAAGTCACATAATCTACAATTACCAAGATGTAACAATTCTCCGAATCAGATGGCTCAAGGGGCCCCACTATGTCCATACCTATACAGAAAAAGGGCACATCAATAATAGGCAAAGGTATTTGAGAATTATTCTTTTGACACAAAGCACAGGTAGATATGAAGTTCTTCACATCAGCATAGATTCCAGGACAAAAGAATTGACTTATTAACTGCACCTCTGTTTTAGCTGTTAATTGGGAGGGGACAATATCCAGCACCATCCTCTTGTGGCTTTTAAGCACCATAATCTGAGATCTAGGAGTACCATCAGGGATGAGATCCCTCTAAACAGCGGCCCATGTGTTAGAAATATGAATGGTTCCCCTTTATGTCTGTAGTCACACATTCGGATTCAGATGATTTTGTTTACTTAGTAGTTTTTTGGATCAACATTTGATTTTTGTTTCTGTTGCCTGTTATACCAAACATATGAAGACTGCCTTCAAGTGAAACATACTTTTATTATTTAATCAGTTTCAATGGAGAGCAGAAATGTATAAAAACCACAGGTTCTTGGCAGATGTCACTATAGACTGTATGTCTTCCTTCCTCTCAATTTATTACACATAGAAAGGCTTCTGATAGCAAGAGGCCATTCCACTGGGCAAATGCTAAATCAGGAATGATCTCATCTCCTTGCCAAGCGTTTTCGGCTGTATTGCTACAGATGTTGGTGGGGGATCTTCATCTGTTTCCCCAAAGCCTTTTCCCCCTTCTCAGTTTTATCCACTTCCTTCATTTCCTCCATTTTGGGAACAAATGCTCTCTCCAATAATCCCAGAGCTATTTTCTGTCCTTCCCTTATTTGGTATGCCTCTTTCCCATTATTAGAATCAACTTTCACCTCACCTCTGTAGTCAGGATTTATGATTCCTGCTAGGACTCCTGGGTTGTGTTGCCAAGCTAGACCAGACTTAGGGGCTAACCTGTTGTAAGTGCCTTTGGGGGTACTAGAACCAGGCCAGTGGGTATTAACATTCTGTCTCTGGGTTGGACCAATTCTCCCCTGCTTCTACATAGGTCGAATCCATTGGTGTTTTAAGTCAGTCCAGAGCTCCGGGTCCTGACGGACTGTCCAATAAAATTTTTAAACAACATCCAGTAATATGGTCATCAATACTATACCAAATTTATGAACATATCAATGAAACTCAAGAGATCCCTGCATCTTGGAAACATTCGCTGATTGTTCCAATCTATAAAAAAGGTGATCGGAGTCTCCCAGAGAACTATAGACCCATCGCCTTACTAGATGCTCCTGGGAAACTTTATAGCCGTATCATTCTACAAGAATTGAACAAATGGACCATAAACAAGCTCAAAAGAAACCCGTTTCAAACCGGCTTTGTTGCTGGCTTAGGAACATCAGTGAATTTGATCGCCCTGAACATGTTAAAGTCTAAATATGCAGAGGTCAATCAACCATTATATATGGCCTTTATAGATTTTCGCCAAGCATTTGATTCGGTCGACAGAACATTGCTTTTCCAGAAACTACAGAAGTATGGTTGCCCTCCTTCACTATTAACTATAATTAAAAAACTACATACAAAAACATCTATTCGAGTAAGACTATCAGTTGATGGATTACTATCTGCGCACATTGAGACTTTGAGAGGCTTGAAACAAGGGTGCATTCTGGCGTCCACTTTGTTTAATTTATTCATTCTTGACATAGGTGTCTTCTTTGAACAAGTAATATCTGATTCACCAAAACTAGGATCTCAAAAGATCACATGGCTTCTTTATGCCGATGATCTTGTCCTTATTTCTCAAACTCCAAAAGGACTACAAGAATTACTGCACAAACTAGACACTTATACCTGCATTAACAATTTGATCATTAATGTGGACAAGACACAGATAGTAGTTTGTCAAAAAAAGAGGCACAGAAAATTGGTGAATTTCCAGTGGTATTTGCAGAAAGCCCCTTTAAAGATTGTACCCTTCTATAAATATCTAGGGTTACCATTTTCTGGCACTGTGAAAAATCAAATTTATAATGATACCCTGAAAGCAAAATCCATGACTCTTATATCTCAAGCAAAAATTATCCTACATAAGTATGGTAAATTTACCTCAGCTCATGTTGTCACTTTTTTTAATCAAAAAGTTGTCCCTATTTTAATCTATGGAGCTGAAACATTGCTTCCACAATCAAGATTTTATTGGGACAGACATGAAGGGATTTTTTGGAAAGCAGTTTTTTGTCTACCTACGTGTACTCCTATCTGTATGCTGAGGTATGAATTGGGCCTCATCTCTCTATCTGCACTAGTCCTTTGGAAATTTTGTAACTTTTATCGCAAATGTCTGTTAGAAATTAACACAAAGAATTTAATAGGCCCAATTGCAATGTATATCTGCTCTTCCAACGATGTGTTTCCGAAAAAATGGGTAAAAGACATTTTGAAAGTATTAGTAAATGCTGACATCTCCATTGACCTGCTACTTACAAACCCTAATCAAGCAAAAAAAAGATTATACTCGCACGACTGGATTGTAACACAAGAACTTTGTTCAAATTATGTGGATTTTGATTTAAATCTCTTTCCACATAAGAAGCTCAAACAAATGGCCAATTATCTTGTAAAGTCTCCATCACATTACGTACGTGCAGAAATGCTAAGAATGCGCCTGAATCTTCATCCAACAAATCAAATTTTGGCAAGACGTGGTCTAATTTCAAAAAATGAAAATTTCTGTCGCTTCTGTAAAGACTATAAACAACTAGAGTCATTAGCACATATAGTGGTTGATTGCCCGGCTTTGAATGGCTTACGCAAACACTACCTTCACAATTTATTGCAATTAAACTGCAATCACTCCTCAAATCATATATGGAGCTTACTAATGACGAGCAATCGAACTGCCATTCATATCGCTCTTACGCAATTCATAAAAACAGTCTTGCCTTGAAATTCTTTTCTTATGTTTAATTAACAATTTTACGAATTCTCTTAAGATATAGGTTGTTCTTCTTTTTTTTTTTTTTTTAATCTATGTTTCGCTAACATTTGTTTAATCATTTTTGTGAAAACCGAGAACAACTTACTTTTAATATTGGCTAAACTTGCTATGTCTATCTATATGTACATTTCTACATTTTTAATGAGAAAGATTATCATCCGTTGTAAACTATGTAAAAAGTATTTAATTGTATATGTTGTAATGAATAATATTTTGAAAGGTTGAAACTTTTTCAGCCAAACAAAAATAAAAATAAAAAAAAATTGGTGTTTTCTGTAGCTACTGATGGATCAGAAGCTTAGTGACTGTTTTTTTCAAATCTGAGAGTGCCCCAGTTTGTGCGAACTGGGCATAATCCCATCACTGACACCATATGTGCGGAGCCAGTTATGAGACACAGACACAGCAAACTGATGGTATTGGTTAAATAGTTTTAGTATACAATAAAGGGGTTGGAGAATGCCTCACTGTACCCAATCTCAGAGGTATTTCCCTACCTCAACCAAAAGTCTGTCCTGAGTGAAGATGTCTGTAGCAAAAATGTCCTGTGTCCAAAATCCTATCCCAGTCCTCGCCTTCTAAAACTAACTCTAAGGTGCTAAGAGTATTGTCTATGGCTTAAACATTGCACTATTGTTCAGGTTCAAAAGAAAGGTGTAATTCCAACACACGTTCCAAATGGATAATGTTCACAGTTCCTGGGAATGGCTCCTTTCCCCAGGTTTCCGACCACCACAAGCAAATGTTCCACAGAATAAGCAAGTTCTTTAGGGCCCAGTAGGATGCCTCTCTCCTCTTGATATTACAATCCACTCTAGGCGAAATAACTCCCTTCACCAAGTCGTGTCCACAAACACTGTAATTCTCACAACACAAGGGTATGGCTCTTCCTTGAGATTCTCTTTTCCAAGTAACACAATTGTGGGTGATGGTTCCAGACGTGTAAGACACTTGATATGTTCTCCTGCCAGGCCCTCTCATGTAGCTCCTTTATACAATTTGGTGGCAAGTACCAGATTCACCAGACTCCTTGTATACTCTTCTGCAAGACTCTTTCTTTCTTCCTGTATTTCTTGCGTTCACACAGTTCCAATATTTGGTATAGTTTTCACCAAAACACCAAACATACTTTCAATTTCTTCCTTTATGAAATGTCCAAACACTGAGGAAACTCCCCTGCCAGGTTATTTCTTTATTCTGATATTTCTCATACTCACACAGCTTCAATATTCAGTATTAGTTTTGTCCAAGTGTCAGGTTTTGAACCCTCTTTCATTTACTTTCCCTGTTTTATGTCCCAGTGATCCAACCTACTTGCTCGAGGTCACCTGACTCATGTACCGGGCACTTGTCAGTACTTGGTGGAGCTGCCGAAGCACCCCAGTGACCCAGCTTCTCTTCCCCGGGCTCACTGACTTTCTCTGGCATTCTTCTGACCTCTCATGGCAAACACTCCGAAGCGCCCCGGCATCCTGTCTCCACTTGACAGGCTTATCGGCTTCATCTGGTGACTTCCACGTCTTTAATGGCTCCTGGCGCAATCCTGAGACCCTCTCTTTGTTCTGAGGCATAGGCACTGCATCTCAGTTCCCATGGGCGCCAGGAATGATCCTCTACTCTTCCTGCTGTGATCCCTGCACGGTACACCAGCTCATGCAATCCTTCTTCTCTTGCCGTCTCCCTGCTCATCGGTGGGTTTCTCAGGTCGGCTTCCTCAGCAGTAACTAGCCGGCTGCAACTCTCTGTTACCTTCATTTGTTTCATCTTTAAACTCCCACTTGAAGGAAGGGAATTGCTTGGAGCCAAATGTCTTCCTCCAAACACTAGACTGCTCCTTCTAATTCTGCTGAGTATTCAGCATTAGTCGACCCCTCTTCCTCATCTCAGTCTTTATTTTTCTGTTGGTTGCAGAATAATGAGGGATACTATCAGCAAGATTTAAGGGTTGTAGAAGGGGGTGATCACAATATGCCATTAAGGCGTGAGGAATAGAAGGGGTATCCCTAAAAGGGAAAGGGGGATAGCATGTCTAGTATGATGATGTTGAGCTCCCCCCTTGAGGGTCGCCTCCCCTCATGTGATTCTCCCACCAATAGCCGCCCCCAAGGGTCAGGAGCAGGTAGTGGCTGCTCTCTCCTGGTCACATGAGGAGAGGCTACCTCCAGGAAAGAAGTGATGACATCATCAGATTCATCACAATACCCTATTACTGCTGACAGGCAGAAATGGAGGCATGAGGGCAGGGCTTAAAAGGTGTGTTCTTATGGCATTTTACACAGCATGGAAATGTATACATATGAAAGCCATATAAAGTAAACAGAATAAAGGTGCCTCACTCATTTATGTCTGTGAATTTATTGACCCATACTTTTGCACACGCATTCATACTCGCCAAAACTGCCATCACTTAAATGTGCATGTCTGAGCTAAACACTGACAACACGTCCTTAATAAATAAGGGTTGTGCTGCCACTGGCAAAATGCGCACCCAAACAATAATATTGTAAATGAAATTGCACTAATCCAAACCTCCACTCTTCCTGCCACTAACCATTACAGATGGTCCTACCATTCCCTAGAGTGTGTCTTAATTGTTTGTATATCTCCATCCTACCTCCTCACTATTAGCGATGTAGAGCTAACAGTGCAACTATATATCACCCATAATGGTTGGCAGAGCATCTCAGTGGTAGCACAGCATGGGGATCAGTTCTACTTGTCAGTCCCGGACAAATTTAGTGTATTGAGTGCCAGCTCCCTTCAGACTTTTTCTATGCATAAACCCAGCTCCTTTACCAATTTACCTCCTTCCCTCTCTATTCAATTCTGTTACTGTGGCCGCTCAGATTCTACCCTTGGTACAAGCATTACCAAGTAACCGCATGTCCACCTCTATTCTTCTTTTCTTTCCTATCTTCCACTTTGTCCAAACACTTTGTCCAAACACTTTATCCAAACAATAATATTGTCTGGATGAATATTATTATGCTAAATCTTTCGGTACGTGTATCAAATGTGTAATAGGTAATACCCATTATTTTTTTGTTTTATGAGGGATCTGTGATATACAAGGTACAAAAATTATAGAAATACAGGAATCAAAGACTTCCTCCTACTCCTGCTGTTTCTTCTTTATAGTCAAACCACAAACCAGTATGTAAGTGATGACAAGATTTTTTCTCTTATTGACCAATATTCACACTTTTCCAGTTTTCAAACAGAACCATGTTCAATTTATTTATATGTCAAGGTTCCTGTTTTTTCAAACCATTTTTATTATCTTAAAAAACATATAACATACAAGTGACAAATTCACATTTCACAAGTTTTCATTCTGGGTTAGTAAATCATAAAGCATCAATAATATTCTGTGGAGTAATATGTACTCTAATGTCCATACATTTCAGAAGTTCAGATTGTTGCTTGGACTTCCTGAACAGAGTAATGCATAGGGGTGATCAAAAACAATAACGAGAATCATCATGGAACACAAATGTTTTCACATCGATAGTCAGCCTTGGCTTATTCCTAGTACTACATCAAAACATTGATTTAATTGCATGATCATAAAAGAAGTTCTAGGAAGTGTGCACATTACACAGTTCCAAGGTATCACATCATACTGTGCACACCTCACCCCCACTAACTAGTACCCGCCATTTAATACGTGGCCAAGTAGATATTGCTTGTCTCTGGACGGGTCCCCCTTTCACTCCTCCCTACTTTTTATTCTTTATGTTACTACAACATTCACCTTTTGCACAGTTGTGAGGAATTACCACATGGCAAGGGTGCAAAGCCCTGGCTTTCTTGATTTTTATTAAATAAAAAAATGATGCAGGTGATTCCATTTATGAAAGGATAATCTGTGGATCAGATTCCCCTTTCATAAACTCTGTGACAGAAGCAAACTATGTGTCTGTGTCCTGTTGCATCAGTATCCTGATTTGCAGCGCCTGCTCTACCAGTGCTAGAGAACAGGTTCAGAGGTCACAGCTGCCCATTTGACAGGTGCAGTGACACCACTGTACCAAAACTATGATGGTCATAAATAGTACATGGTGGTGGGAGGATGAACACTACTCTGAAAATAAAGCTGTGCCTGAGTTCAGGCATAGTGCTTGCCACTACTTATCGTCATGGCCACCACATTTCAATTTATATTGCATGTGTGTCAGCTCCTGTGAGGCTGCTTTGCTGCAGAAGGTGATGTGTATTCTGGACAGCTGGGTGGAGGCTGCCAAAGGGCAGAGAAAGAACATGGAGGACCTGGCCTCTTCTTTCATCCCTTTGTGAGGTAAGGTAACACCCTCTGCCAGAGACATATGCACAGCAGCGGCCCTGGCCCAGGAATCAAAGGAGCAGACACATTCAAAAGGATTAGCTTCACACCAGGGTTCTGCATATCTAAAGGCCTTTGTTCTTAGTGAGAAGGGGTTGAGCCCGGATTACAGTAGGCAGGGGGATTTGGTCAATGGAAGGATACTTCCGCTATCTTGTTTCTTTATGTCCCTCTTTCCTTTTCCTGTCCCTTTTTTATTCCTCTGGAGCAAAGCACTTTGGGTGTGAAATCAGAACCGCAAAGTCCACTCCGTTCATGAGCCGGAATTAGATCAATAAGGCAGGCTAGCTTTAGTCAAATCACCTGGAAACTTTGATTTTAAAAGAAAGGTTCTCCCATCCCTTCTTGAGATTCTCCCAGATCCTCTTATGTCCTCTTAAGGCTACAGATCCACTCTAAAGAACTCACTGGACTTCCTTTGGGAAAGTTGCCCTTTTCAAAGCACTCAGCCTGAGGTGCAGAAGGAGCCGTCCAAAGCAGAAGGAAGATCTGTCCCCTACCCACTTCCATCGTGTGTAAACTCTGCTGTGGACCAGGACCTACCACTCTGCACTGGAATCTCTTAGAGCTGGGAGAGCAAACCTTGAATGGAACCATCCTATTCTCGAGTCCCCAGAGTGGGCCTCACAGCAACCAGAGAGCCAAACCAGCAAATTCTCCTTGTTCTACCAAACCAAACTGGTCGTTCCATGTTACTCACACCTTGAATAAGAGGGAAGGCTATGGTTCTGGCTTCTGCACCCCTCCACCACTTCAAACTTGCTTGCACTTAAAACCAGCTCAACACTGCATTGTTCCCTAGCTAAGCCCATCACCTGGTAGGCCCAAAGCGAATGCTTGATGCCGGGACCAGAACCAAATCACTGGTGAGTCACACACCGACTCTGACTGAGGGTTACAACCACAGTTCAACCCTGCTAGCTCTTGAACAGCCGCCACATTGACGTACCCAAGATCACCACTTCGATGACGGTCGACCATCAACTTGAACCCCTGGAGCATCACTCATTGACCCCTTCCGGAAGCTACAGCCCGATTCGGCCTGGCCAACTGTGAAGCGATCCTGGGATCGCCCCAGCCTGCATCTTTAATAGCCTGTTGCTTGAGCCTACACAGTCCAACTTGCCCGAACTGAGCTTGATACACTTGCATCTAAGTTCGACAACAGGTCTGACTCTGTCAACCCACCAAGAAATTTATCCAGGTACTGTTGACTCTGAACTGCCCCCTCGGTACACTTGGACCGTAGAGACTGGTCAGGTCATGATCGCTACTGGTTTCACCAACAACATATCCTGTTTGTGGCAAGTAATTTACCTAGCACCCCTGGAACTACACACAGAGTGCTACTTTCCTCAGTCTCTAGCATCTTCTCTGTTGTTACTTCAGAGTGGGTTTTTATACAGTATTTTCTATGCGTTCTGATGCAGATGGTGTGTCTAATTAAAGTACATATATTTATATAACCTTGATTGGCCATTCCCTTTATTTTGGACTGTGTTACTCTGTTTTTTGGATAACTACTGGTTCACCTTCACAGCCCTCTTAAGAGCATAGCCTTCCCTTGACCCACGTTAGTATAAAAGGTGAAGGAGGTATATCGCTTAACTGTCCCTGTTTTACCTTTATAATTGGGTTGTGTTTTGGTTTGTAGAAGTGTGAGGGCTGAGTGGGCTAATTTTACCCCTACTCATCCTTGTACTCCTGCGGAGCAGAATCAAATTCAGCACAACTTGACTGTAATGTCCGATAGTTGGACCTAACATTCTAAGCAATAATATCCTAGAGTTTGCATAGAGGTGGTAAACTGTAACCAGGCAAATAAGCCTTAACGTGGCAAGGGATCACTTGAGCACATCTTGAGCTTGTCACAACAACTCACTGCTTACTATGAAGCCGGATTAATGGCAATATTTACTAGCCACATTGGGTAGTATAACATTGCCCTCCAGTGTTTCAGCACCCCCTTATAACCATTCTACACTGATTATTCATGCATTCAAACAATCACAAAAAAACACCCTTACATGGACTTTACCTGTCCCAATTGTTGATGTTCTTCTCACGTTTATCTCTTGTTGCCCCTTTCTGTCCCTTCCCATTTTCTTCCCCGCCTAACCAATGGCCACGGCCTGGTTACTCCTGGCTGGGGCACAATACACCACTTTCTGGGCGAGCTTTGCCACTGTGAAACCGCAATGATAGTAATTTGGTGGAGGGCAAAAGACGATTAACACAACATCTAAAGATACTGATTGGAGAGATGCGGGTTCCACACAGCTGCAGTGTCCGCATCTGGCAATGTTACCTTGTAGGTGTGCAGGCAGGATCTCAGCAATGCAGAGCCATGCATACTTTGTAACCGACCCATAATGCACTAATTCCAGCGAGTTTCAGAATAAAAACTGTTTGATTCCATTTGGGTTAACTGTGCAAGTGCCAAGGAGGCCATCACTTCAAAACAATGAAGTACTATTAAGTGCTAGACATATATACTTTCCCATATAACCATTGTTCACTTTAAGAACAAATGTAACACTTAGTGCTATGGAGTTACAGTTTTCATCCCTATAAAATCAAGTCTCAGAAAACATGGGGCCTTTCCATTCCATGTCCTCATATTTGTTTATCTGTGCCTTATTTTGGTGGCACTTGACCAAATTGTAATATTTTAATGAGCTCCAGTGGGCTTTAGCTTTTGGGCTACTGCGATGTGAAAATGCACATGCTACAGCTCGGAAGAATGCAGCCACCGAGAAACCCGGAAACGGGGTGGCAGCCGAGACCAATTAAAACAGCCAAACAGAGCATAATGAAAAACAAACCGAGATCCAATTAGAAGCCAGAAGTGCAATATTGGATTCCAGAGTGATGCATCACGCACCAGCGTTGGAAAGACGGGTAAAAGATCCACAAAGCGAATGTGACAAATCGGAAGATTAATGGAGAAACCATGTAAATGGATAGATCGGCGCGAGAGAGTTGAATGCAATCAAGTCTTCAAGAATGCCGCGCAGTATTTGAAATTCAATGTGATTTCAGCTTCGTTCTTCTTGTGCCCCATCTTTTGAAATATTCTGTCACCGCATAGTGATACTCAAATTTCAGAACTCAGGAAGTGAATCGTAACCACTTTCTGGCTGTACGTGGCTACAGTAATTGTCACGAAATGTCTATAAACGACGATACCACAAACGGCAGAAGTAAATCGAATGTGTGGCGTCCCATTTATTTTATTGTCGACTGTTGGACACGCACCTCTAGCTACGCCACCTTATCCATTCGCACACCAATGTGTGTCCTATTGTAATCTTGAAATGGCAACGGTTACGTGTACATGGTGCATAGCTAGCAATTGAAGTACAGGTTTAATAATGTAGGAACATTTCTAGGAAAACCAACAACCGACCACCCATGGCACACACTTGCCTAATAGTAACAGTCCTTCCAACCACAACGTCTACGTCTATTCAGTGCTATTACACATTTTGTGAAGCCGCAATTGCCAATAAAAGCAAAAGGACTACATTGTAGTAGGTTGCTACAAAAAACACAGCCTGTGGATATAGGCTTTCACGCAGAGGAAAAAACTCCAAACATTGTGCTTTTATAACTTAAAACATTTAGTCATGTGTTAAGCTACTTTTGGTAAACAGTGTTCTCCTCGTGCATGCCCAGTACCCTACAAAAGCGTCAGACATGCCTTGCAGATAAACCATGGTGGCGCATTCTGTGGGGTGTGCGGTTCAGTCTACTTTCCATCCTGGCACCAGTGTTCGTGAAAGATGCACGATTGCCAAAGGAAAAGGAGGAATTTGCCCTGCAATGTGGGCCTCTACGGCAGGGAGACGTGGTGGTGGATCAACAAACTGCCGGGCAAATGGACCTTTCCCTCAGGCCATGCCATTGAGATGAACACCATGAGGCCAGGTAACATAGGTTGGCCCAGCGCAATGTCGCCTTCCCCTCGCACTGGGATGGTCACTTGATGGTTTGCCAAGTACCATTAGGGCAGTGGCACACAGCAAAAATGTGTGTTATCTCACCCACATCCTGTCCAAGGTGCTGCATCACAGAAATGTGTTCTATTGTTGGAACTTGAAATCGGAAGGAGAAGGGGGGGAGGTAACAGTGTTGGCACCTGGTGACACCATCTTCTCAGGACTCAGGAAGCTCCTATTTGGCTACCTACCAGGATAAGGCACATTGAGCTATCATAGCTGAATGTCAAGTGACACTATTATTCAGAGTATCTAAATTCCTGTTGTGCAACCTGATATGGCTTGACCAATCAAAAGAAGGTGGCCGAGATGGGTTTCAAAGCACGTATTCTTCCACCTAACATGATTTGACCCTTCATGCAAACCTAAACCAATGTCTGTAAGTGATGAATACTGAACAAAAGCAAGATCCGAGCAGGGTCAATGCTGGATGCATTCAGGACCAGAAGAGGGATGTCAAAGACCGTCAGCAGGTAAAAGCAGATACATTCGGCGAAGGGAGGGAGTGACCATCGCATGTCCATTATAGCAGACTGGTTGCAGCCAATTGTAAATCCAAGATACGTTTCTTTGACTTAAATATGAATTATATTTGTGTGTGCCTAGGCTGAGTGTGGACTGGCATGGTGGAGGAATGGCCTCCCTGGCTTATCTCCACAATCTTTTTATGTATTGCCTGGCTTTCGGATGATGGGTACCCTTTTCACCAGCCTTCTGCTTTCCCGCTAACCCTTCCTGACAACATCAGACTCATTGCACGTGATTGACCCTTTCCTGATCCTTACAAGCTCCACTGACATCAGAGCTCTGCATCACCCTCAAATAGGGGACATCCTTTCACTGAAATGCCAAGGGAACAGGAAATGACAAGACACACACTATCATATCACTCGAAGTTAACCTACATCACTGTTGACCCGCTTAAATATAAAAGTGATTCCGCTGATGTACAAAAAGCTACACTATGTGCAAATTAATAAAGTCAAAAAATGTATTCAATTTGACAATGGGCTAATGTAGTTAACAACCATATAGTAACAAGTGTTCTGCTTTGATATGCCAGGAATTCCATCATGATATACTAGGGATACACCAAGTGGAGGCATAACATGGCGGGGCAGTACAGCTGTATCTGGCCTGTTACAGCCCTCGATTACCACTTATAACCTCGCCATAGGTATTGCCATAATTTGATAAATACAGCCTGAGATTCTAAACTGCTTTCATAGTATAAGTGCTCCCTAATCTAACCATGTACTGACATATTATCCCAGTTATATCCTCATTTAGCAGGTATAGTCATATATAGGTTACTGTTTTGCATACCCAGGTACTGGCATCCTATGTCAAGTGCAGCCACAAATGCCCACGCACTGTGGTCATCTGCGTAGTAAAGCCTTACAGGTACAGGTGTTGGAGTTATATGGGATGCTCAGACTCAAATGGCCAAGAACTACAATCTCATGCCAGGCGTAGCATTCACAAGGTATAGTCACATCTACAGATCACAGAGCTGCCCTTCAAACCATACCACAGACCATGCTAGGCATCAACACCCACCCCATTTTAGGGAATGATAGGACTCATCGCCTAAGATCTTGCACCAAGTCTATCCATTGGAGTCTCACCGCCACTACCACAATACCCAAAGCACCTACATCTAATGACCCTTGGCAACACAAAAATCACAACTCAACCACAACCCCGTCCTCATCCAATAAAACATCCTCTATCTCACATCTTCAGAATCCTAAGCTCGTTTCTGCAGCAGATCCTAAGCCACCCACAAGTTTCAAGAGTGCCCTTGTCAACACCCGATCTCTAGGAGCTTACGCTATTGAAATCCACATCTTAATCATTGAACAAAACCTGGACATACTAGTAATTGCTGAATCCTGGCTCCACCAAGCTTCAGGACCACTTCTAGCGCTAACTATCCCACCCGACTACTCCATCCTCAGGGCCAACAGAGCCTTATCTACAGGAGGTTGCGTAGCTATAATAGCAAAGAGCAAACTACAAATCAGATCAAGTACCATTGAAGAAATTGCAGGGTACAAATTACTGTTAGGTACATTCGCCATGAAAAAAGAATACCACAATTAACATTGTGGTGATTTACAGAACACTTAGCTCTAATTGTCACACATAAATCGACATCCCCCTACTTCTTTCACCCATCATTAAACCTAAAACAAAATGTATCATTTTAGGTGAGCTGAACCTAGGCTTCAATGATGACAAAGACCTGAAAGCGGCAGCCCTCCAATTAACACTCAAAGACATGAACTTCACCCAACTCGTTAACACCCCTACACATTCAAAAGGTAGAACCCTAGATTGGATCCTCACTCTTAACACCAGACTCACCATAGACTTAATTACCCCCCTTAATTGGACAGATTACTACTGCATAGAATTCACCATCGTGAGTGACCAACCTTGTCCTCCCAAAACCATAATAATGGATACAGTTGAAGCTAGAAACCCACGGAAGCTCACTGTAGATAACTTTGCTCCCATCCTTAAAAAAACATTAGAAAATAACTCAGTCATCAGCAATGATCCTAACAACATCGCTGACTACTACCACAAATGCCTCACTCTCACTATCGATGAAATAGCCCCCATCACAACGAAAACCAGACGTGCCCACAAAAAGACTTGCTTCTGGTTCAATGAAGAACTAGCTTCTCTAAGAAGAACTAAGTGCTCTCCAGAACACATCCATAATAAGTGCTCTACCATTGACTCCGCCAAAGCCTTTAAGAACGCTAACAAAATCTATAAAACAGCCATTATATCCCACAAAGCCAACTCTTACAACACACGCATCATCAACGCCTCCTCAGACCCAAAATAACCTTTCTCCATCCTGAGGGAACTGGAAAACCCCATACCCATCGTGACAGCCTCTAATTCGAGCAAAGAATGGTGCACAACCATACAAGATGCACTCGCATCCAAAATCTCTTTGCTACAAAATAAAATAGCTACCAAAAAACTGCTCTTAGCTTGACATCATCTCCAAGCTTAAAGCCTCCAACTGTAAAGGAGACAGTGTCCCAGCTAAACTAGTCAAAGCATGTGCCACCACACTCACCCCCACTATCACCAACTTTGTTAACTCTTCCTTCAATACCAATACAGTCCCCACAAGTATCAAAGAAGCATGGGTCGCTCCACTTTTTAAAAAAAACCTACCCTGGACCCCACAATACTGACCAATTACCGACCTATAACCATAGTCCCATTCCTACTCAAACTCATAGATAAAATAGCTTACAATCAAATCCAAGTACACCTTGAGCAGAACCAGCTCCTTGGAACAAGACAAGCAGGTTTCAGGCCAAACCACAGCACGGAAACATCCCCATTAGACCTCAAAATCCAAATGGACACCATTAGAGACTCAGGGAAACTCTGCATACTTCTGCTCCTAGACCTATCCGGGGCTTTCGACCTTCTAGACCATGACAAACTGTGTACTTCACTTGCCAAGGATTTTAACTTCTCCAAGGATGCCACTATGTGGGTGAAATCCTTTCTGGCAGAACGCACCTCGAGAGTGGCCATAGGTAAAGACGCAGCGGACCCGATCCCAGTCCCCATTGGAGTCCCCCAAGGCTCCTGCCTATCCCCACACTCCATAATGCCTACACAAAGCTCCTCTTCTCGGCATTAGACGATATGGGTGTCATCTGCACCAATTTTGCTAATGACACCCACATCCTCATACCCATCACTGGTAACTACAACCAAGACAGTTTGACCATTAATAAAATATATGCCGTCATCCAAAACTGGATGGCATTAAATAGTCTCTGTCTCAACAATGAGAAGACAGAAAATCTCATTGTGGGATCCCCAGCTAAAATAGCCACCCTCCAGTCAGAATATGTAACCATCAACATTTATGGTACCCCAATCCAATTACTCAAACAGGTGAAAACCCTTGGTGTATACATAGACGCCAGCATTAATATGACCAAACACATCAGTTCGCTCTCATCATCCACGGCTTACACATCCAAGCTCATCGCTCTAAGTAGACAATTTCTTACACCCACCAACTGTCTCACCCTTGCCAGGGCCCTTGTACTTTCCAAGCTGGATTACTGCCATGTGTTATTGGTAGATACTTCCAACGCTAACCTCGCTAAAATGCAGAACCTGCAAAAAAATGTCTTAAGGGCAGCACTAGGGATAAAAAACTTTGATCATATCTCCAATTCAAGAAAGGAAGCCCACTGGCTCCCCATTAAAGCCAGAACTATCTTTAAAACTCTCTGCATCACCCACAAATGTCTTGCCAAAAAAGCCCCAATCTACCTCAACAACGCCCTACAGATAAAAGAGTCTTCAAGAACTCTCAGATCCACTGACAATTTTCTGCTAGTACCCCCCGTAAAAAAACCACCAGCGCAGGTGGCAGTAGCTTCCGTGTGCTAGCACTCAAACACTGAAACACCCTCCCTCTCAATATCAAGAAAGAGTCTTCTTTCCCTGGCTTTAAGAAACAGCTAAAAAATGGTTATTTAACCAATTTTAGCACATCGCCATGACAACCTAGGGAAAGAGAAGACTCCCAGTGGTAACTTGGAAATCGTGTAAATTAGACCCATGAATGTATTGTATATTTTCTAATGTATTTTCTTTTTTTAAAATGTCATTGTGCTCTGTACATCTGCAATACTAATGCCCAAACTATCTGTAACCACGCCGTGATACCCCAGGGTCTGGGCGTGTAAAAAATGAAATAAATAAAGTAAATAAATAAAAATTAATAAATCATAGGCAAATAAAAGCCTTGCTGCCCAGTTGCTGTTATTATATGTCACATGGAGCTACATATAGATGGATGAATTACATCTTACACCAGTTATCGCTATAGGAGATAACTGGTCTATTAATCAGGTAAAGTCATAATATTCCACATACGGCCTCACAACCCAAAGTACTGCTATCTCATATCCGGTAACTAATCATGTGACAGGTTAAGAGTAACAGCATTCATTTAATTTAGCGTGGCATATTGCTGCCACCAGAGCAGAAGTCGACACACGGGTAGCAGAATCCTTTGACTGCGCGTGGAGGCTTCATTGGTGTTGTTAGGTGCCTTATCTGCTTTCTTGGCAGTTTTGTGAGTAAAAATAGAAGGAAAACTCAATTTCTTTATAGTAAAATAAAAAAGTTCTATCTACAAGTCCTGATAAAAAAAGGCTTTGCAGGGTTTGCTATGTCTTTTGGCAAAATAAGAACACTTCACAATTTAAAATGAAAAAATGATATAACAACTGAACAAGTTAAAACAATAATGTTATTAATCTATTGAAGAGTGTCGTATTCTTACCGCTGGAGCACTCGTCAACACTGTTAATGGTTTTGTTTGGTTGTGTGCGTGACAAATCAACTTCTGGGGCACCAATGGTCCAGGGATGAGTAACGGTTTCTAAACCATCAATCAGCCCCACACCTCTACTACACTAGAAGGGATCCGAACAGATTGGAACACAAGTCATAAACCTCCTTGTCCAATTTTGGTAACCTAGACAAAACGGCAGGCTTATCTCCACAAGGTCGTGGATCGTTTGTTAGTTGCAACACAGCGAAAAGACAATTGTTACCCAATGATAAACGGGACTGTCCAGTCAAGGTTGTATACAAATATCTATGTTATTATTACTGCAACAGCCAGTTCTAGCACACTTCAAAATACCACCCACCCCATAAAGGAACACAGAGGACAGACAGTTTCATGAAGGAAAGGGATGCACTCTGGATACTGATAGGATGGTAGTTGGTAAACAAATCAGTCTTACTATTCAAGGTTATTTGGTTTCAGTACCAAGAGGCCAAGGACCATAACTGTCTCTAGGGACGTTCGAAGAAGGACCAGGAGAGCAGAACCAAGTGGTGTTTTGGCAGCTCCTAAAGCAAAGTTTGAGATGGTAGATCGCTGTGGGTATCTGGCAGCAGGCAGTTCGGCAAGCAAGGCTGGATGGACAGCTGCAGACTGGCCTACATGGCAGCTCAGGGTCAAGAATCATTGTCTCTGTGCTGGTTGGTGGATCTGGAATGCTGGTTGAGGTGTCTCAGATGGCTCTGGTGACTGCAGCATGAAAACAGTCAGTGGTGCAGCCGGTTGCGGTTCGAGGACTCCACTGTCTCGAAAATGTCCTTAAAAGATGGACGCTGGTTGATGCTTGCGTGGCCCTCCTCCTAGCTTCTCCTCAGGGCTTGTGACGTCTTTTCAAGGTGGGTGGCCCAAAGCTGAGGAGGGTGTTTACAGGCAACAGCCTTTTCCTTTAGTTTAGATACTCTCTGGCATTTCCCAGCTGGAAGCTTGCTGGCAGAACCTAGCAGGGCATGCTGTGTGCTGGATTTGTACCTGTTCTGGAGCTGCTGGATGGGTCCTCTGAGTAACGTATCTCCCTCTGTTCCCTGGGAGATGTCTAGGGGAGGGATATTGCTTCCCTGTTGGAACTCCTGGCCTTCCTTCACTGGTGGAAGATGTAAGGTAGATTGTACCTTCAGCCTGGGTCCAAATGAGTCCTTCTTATTCCTTTTAAAGACGTCAGATGAGCTCTAAATCAGGGGTTCAGCCCTCTTTTAAAGCCAAATGGGCCCGACTGATTGTACCTTAATGAACCAATCCTGTGTCCACCCCAACAATCTTCTGTTATGCATGATGTCAGAACCAGAGTGCTCTGTAATAGAAAAGGTAAAGGGTGACAACATATATCGAAGTCCCACCCATCTTCCTGTCTGTTGTAGATCAAAGTGTCTCTCTGATTAACTGAGCCCTCTGTGACTCTTGACTAATGCGCAGGTCTCATCTTGAAGTTTGTGATGAGTGCAGACTTCCTGTCTCTAAAAGGGATCTGCTCTGCAGGTGTACCTATGGTAACTGATGGACCCAGACATGCCATTCACTGCCTTTCATACAGAATGGTGGGAACTAGCTTCAAGTTGACACATCGCATACCAAAGGGGTATCAGCCCTGCTTTCCTGTTGTCTGTTTGTCAACCAAGCCCCCTCAACAGACTTGCCTCAATTATCCCTCATTAGTATGCACTGCCACTAAAAAATAGGAAAGCAGATCCATGGAGCCTTTGATATGTCAATTAGGCTGCCCATGGCTGGATGAAGTTGTGCCTTCCCCCTTCTTGAGATGCTTTGATGCACCCGTGGCTGTCACATTCCATTTGAACATGACAGTGGAGGATGGCGCCTGTAGGCTGTGTCCTCCCAGAGTACACGTGACTATGCGTCTCATGCAGTGAGCAGAGAAAATGTATGCAGAATGGCCTCACCCATTTTTCAGAGGTTGATCTCCCATCATTCATTTTCATTATTAAAAAATCAAAAAAGCCCAACAGAGCGCACACTCCCTGTGAGGATGGTCGTATTCCTCACAGTGCGTGGATGCTGTGTTGGTGTATTTATGAGCCTTTCCTACATTCTCACTCGGTTTGTGGTTAAAAATGGATGAGGCACTCAGTGTCTCTATAGTGAAAGACAAAAGCTTCTAACAGCTATTACTGATCTTGTGCCTTTACATGGTTTGCTGTGTCCCTAGTGAGATTGATTCCTAATTTAAAATGAATTAAGCCAACATAACAGTGTTACAAGCTATGGGGAGCATCTTCAATGTTATCAAGAGTGGTGTATTACTACCACTGGAACGGACATGAAGACACTGGTAGTAGTTTTCTATATGCAATCTACAGCCTAACATGGTCAGGTGCTGCCGTGTGCATCGCTGCCAAGTTTCTCAGTTCCATGTGTGACACCTCAAGCTGGTCCTGATATTTCCTCCACTGCATACCAGGACTTGTAGGCCCACCCTTACAGTGGAAAAAACGAAACTACAAGTTTCATCATGAAACTGGAAAATGCATATCTCGTTCAAGGAGTCATGCATGAAACTGGGAAACTTGTCAGCTATGAGTGTGTCAGCATCTTTCAGACACTGCAGCACAGCATTCTGCCACGTACATCCTGGGCGAGACATTTGGTAAACCCAAAAAAGCACAAATCCTGCATTAAGAATGTGTGTTATTCTGTAGCAGAAGGGAAGTACTACAAGAGAAATGCTCTCAGTTCTCACTGTTATCCCGTACCTGTATTAAAATTGTAAAGTATATACAGATAAATAGATACATAGTAAAGCCTGACCTACAGAGCATATCTCTCATAGGGTAGGGGTATGTAGAAAACCACATGTAGTTTGCACACACTGTATAAGTATGCTCAACCATTGCAATGTACTTTTGGGTAAAATAGTATTAACCAGCTAAATTGTCTTTCTGTTTCTTCCCACCACTTCACCCCAAGTAAGATGCCTGTGCATCTGGGGAGTGGCTGGGCTCCGCCTACGGAGAGAGCTTTGGGAGTTACGTGGAAAAAGAGTGTATAATGGTTCTTCTGAGGCAGAGTAATGGGAGTGAACCAGCTCAATTCCTGTCAGAGAGCGTTCATCCTTAGTTGGCTCTTTACCAAAGGACTTCTTCTGGGGGACTCTCTGCCTAAAAAGGCCGCCTTTTCTCCTTTCCTGTTTTGGTAGCCTTGTATGAGAGTCTTATGGCAGTGCTGTCATGGTTGCAGACTTGGTCTTCGTGGCATCTGAGCCACTGCCACTGGGCTTTCAGAGGGTACTGGGAGGACTGGTGTCCCCTCAGTTCCCTGCTCCTGGCGCCCACTGATCTAAGCCCTTTCTGCTGAGAGAACTCCCATCAGCCAGGCGTGTTCCCTGGTGGTAAGGGCGCAGCCTTCATCTCTTGCTAGAGGTGCAGCCAGGCTCTCACATCAGAGCGCATTGCACATACTCCTTTCTCCTCACATGTGAGGGAGGATGTCACTGCCAATCTGTCCCACCTCCAGACCCACCCCTTTGTTGCCCAGAGGACCTTTGAGCCTCTGACTTCGTGGGTGGGCTTTTGCATGGCAACTTGCATAAACTAAGGACAACCTGCTGTAAGTTGGCCACGGGTCCCACCGGGCCCCCTATTTAGATTTGTGGCAGTGTGCAGCTGCCTCAGTTAGTAGTGCTCTCAACCTTGAACCTCTGCTATTCCCTCCCAGTTGCTCTAAGGTTACCTGGTCGAGGGCTGTAAAGATATCACCTTCATCCCCAAAAATATTATATACTGGTTTCTTATATTGCACTTCATGCTGGAATCTATGTGCAGTGACGGACTGGGTACTGGACCCATGCTTCTCAGTGTAGTCTTGGTTACAAGACCAGAGCGTTAACCCTGAGCTATCCTTCGTTGTGGTTCGGAGGCATGGAGTTCGCCAAAGAAAGCAGAAGTGGTGAGGAAACAGTTCTGACAAGAATGTAGCTGAAAATTGCAATACCCCCACTACGAAAAGGCGTGAAGAGAAACCAGCACCCAAAGTTGCCTGTCGGCTGCCTGGCAGAGGACTGCTACCTCATCAGCTGGATGGCGCTAGTGAGAGATGGAGGCAATCCTTTCTTGGGGAGGCGGTGAGGCAGGTGAGAGATAGTGCTAGAAAAGACTGCCCATGGTGGCGTGCACAAGCATGCAGTAGACTTTGGCAGAGCCATAAGGAGTGATGCAGCTTTGCTTGCCACTGATGTGAGGGCTTGAAGGCCCTCAGTGTGGACCCTGGAGTCAGTGCTCCGTTCTGGTTCTGGATCCAGAGAGATTGATGAGAGTAGCAGACCTAGTGGAAAAGAGTTGGAGAAAGCATATCCCAGTGGGCGTAATTTTAGGGGTGGGGGGGACAGGGGTGTTTGCTCCCCCCCCACCATTTTGTCCCCATTCATTTGGCTGTGGCACCTTTTGTTCAAATGTCATGTCCCCCCCAACATTTTTAGCAAAGTTACTCCACTGAGAAGGTGGGACCTTGCATGCACCTACCCATCTGTTGGTATTCACTCCCATAAATCCAGATTGTGCCCGCTGTCTTGGGCATTTCTGCTTCACTAATCGCCTTGGTAATGAGACAAAATGAATTAGCACACTTCTTTCAGTACACAGTAGTGATGATAAACATACAGCCCTCAGAAGCGGATATCTGCTCGTCGTAGCTTCCCAACCCTCGGCTATTGAAAGACCAACACGATACTTCACTGCCTTTCTTTGCAAAAGAATAACGGTGATATCCCGTTACAAGTACCTTTTTATCTACATGAAGGAGAGCTGGTACGGAAGATTGCATGCTCCATTCAGAGAATACTTGACTTCAATGGGCCGTGCACTTGCCTTCTGAACTAAAAGCACTTGATTTCAAGCGAAAGAGCACCCACTTTCAAACCAGCAAGCGCTTGTTTAGGCTTTGTTCACCCTCCTCCGCTTTGCTCTCTTCGTTTTTTCGAGGACCTTGCACGCTTTCTTCATTTGTTGTATTTAAACTATGTGGATCCGCTTCGTTTACACCTTAAACCCACTCAGAAATGTATTGGACTTCTGCAACTTTATTTGTCATGCTGAGATTTGAAAGAGACAGTATTCTTTGGGTGTTTAAATGTATAGTCACGCTTTGAATATTTTAATTTCTGTATTGGTTACCTAGATGGAGAATTGGGTCAGCTTCCTCGCGGGTTGTCTCATTATGACTCACGGGACTGACAAAAACACGTTGGGTCATTAAAAGCATATTGTGACATCCCTCAGTGGACTGGACATCGGTTTCCTACGTTATAAAGACATGTAACCGGTTTCCAAGACAAGCAAGGGCCCGCTTCGTGTGGAATGCCTTTAAAAATAAAAAGTAAAACACAGTATTTTACATACTACAGTGCGCCATTGGCAAACACAAAGAAGAGAGAATTATTTGATGGACTATCAGGACTTTGCACAGATTCATGGCGTCACAGTCTCCCACAGAAGTCTTTCATCTGCCATGCAGCTTCTAAAAAGGTCTTCAGTCACCTGTTCTAAGTACGCACCAAATTAACCCTTTCCCTTCTTTGTTTCCTTTTTGTTTTGTGTTGGGGCTGTTTGCAGTTCTTTATTGCCTACTTTTTATTTGTGTCCCAGTGCGCGTTGACACAATTGCTATTCTTTCGCCATCTTCTTTGAACGAGGTATTGCCCTCTAATTACCTAGCCAGTAATTGTGCTCTACAGTCTATTTTTTCAGTCAAAATCCAGACTTATAACAGTGTTCACATTTTAATTGCTATTGTTCTTCTGATTATTAATAGTCTTTTGATAGGTCAACTTCATGGACCAACTTAAAAATAATTATATGGTTTTGTAGTAGAGGGTTGTAGTTTTACATTTTCTGAATGTAGTTACTCATGTGCGACCTCTGACCCTATATTTGACTATACTACTTAATTTCCGGGTTTCGATTTAACGATATTGAGTGCACTTGTATTCTTTAAGGTGTTTCCTTTCCTTTGCCAGCAGGAGGCCTGTTCCGTTTCTTAAACCACCTTTATTCCATGAAAAGTCTCATCTGTACGTGTTGCCTAGCGACACGGGGCAATGCAAGGCAATTTGATAATCTCATTATACACATTCCCCCAGAAGTCATGTTCTCGTGGACCTGGAATAGATATCCCTCATTGCTCATCAAGGGCATGAGCTTGAACAATAATACATGTGGATCCGAAACCAGTCTCACACACAGTCCACCCCCCTCCCCTTTCTCCACCTTATTCATCGTGGGCATATAACACAGATGTGTAGTTGGCATATTGCAACTATTTGCTTGGGAAATTACCTTTTCTTTTGCATGAACACATTTGCCTTATCTTTCTAATATTCTTAGAGCTCTTTTTCAGTTCTTTTCTGGTTTATATGTATTGTCTCTAGTTGGACCTACATGCAAAAAAGGCTGTATTTAGTGATCTGCTATAGCAACACGCGAATCGCATATCAAAGTGACATCAAAACAGCACTCCTTCCATAAGCTACGTTCAGATGTCACACTCAGCATCCGAGAGCTAGGTGTTCGCAACTGAGAGATGATAGACAGCATTATATCAGACAATGATGTCAGAAAGGATGCTTTGCACACAGACAGCACGCCACATAGATTTCGTATGATGTTGTAGGTTATTTACAACGTGCTTCTAAGCGCAGACCCGGGATCGAACCTGTGCGGCTCTGTATCGTCTTGCTTCCAGGCGAGCACGTTGCCCATGAGTTATTCTCCCCAGAGTCACACCAGCACGTTAGCTATCCTTCCTCGGAGTCACACCAGCAAGTTAACAGCAATGTGAAGACTGGAGGCCAGAGCCCACTCATCTTTGGTAAACACATGAACTAGACATGCAACTCCCTTCTACTGCACACGAGGAGGAAAATGAAATATTGCCATTTACAGAGAGCAGGAAAACTATCTGAATTTTGAATGCAAACGCATTTTGCTCGCAACACAATGGACAAAGACAAATAGTAACATCCTGGAAAAATAACATCATTAGGAACTTGTACACCACTTAGAAGACGCACAAAATGTTAAGCGGAGGATAGCCACACAGGGCAACAGAGGTTTGAATCCCGGATCCGCGCTTAGAAATCGAACTCAGGTAAAAAAACGATTCAGTACGATTTATACAAAACATAAATACAGAGAACTCCTCTGGTCAATGCATTTCAACTAAGAGCATGCATCATTTCCTCCTGCAAACACAAGGCAATTACAACATGATTTTCTTGCATGAAACCAAGCATTAAGAACATACTGCTCTTTAAACTGTGCAGCAAAATCAGCACCCCGCTTTATTGGTCCTGAAATCATAACTAACCATTTAATTGGAATCAAAAACCCACACTACTGCGGATGTACTGTCACAAAGCTGAGTAGGATCAATAAAGAGCAGGCACAGAAGTTGAGGGTTAGAGCACAGATTTGTTGTCATTTTTACTTAAGTGGGTCAACTAGGGAAAATGCAATTTAACAACAATGTTCTAGCTTCTCCTGAATATTCCCTCGTGCAGTCTTTGTGTTCATAAGTGGGTTATCAGATTTCTGTCCTGAGATAGCTTAAGGCTCATCAGTCAGTCACATAGGGTCTGTAAAGTGCACCGCTGTGCTTACTTCTTGTTTTCAGATGCTTGTGTTTTCATGGCCTTTGCTTCTTGTGTTCGATTCCTAGAAAATCCTTATCCTGGGACTCAAGCAGCTGGCATGTGCCCACAAGTGGAGTCTGGGGTAAATCCACCTCTGAGATGGATAGTAGCAAAACCAATCCCACAAGTGGCATGCAGGGGTCTGGAAAGCACGTCCAATTGTAGGTTTGATTGTGCGACTTGCCACCCGCCTGATTTGGGGTTCCAACCTTTAAATCAGAGAAGACTAGCCTTATCCTCCTCCACAGAATCTTCACAATAATCTTGTGCTTACAGGGCTCTCTCTGTCCTTGCCACTCTTCTTCTCCTCACCTCCACCTGGGCCTCCTTAACATCTTGCCATGTGCTTGAACCTCCTCGGCTCCTCAATTCATTCCTCAGAGGCTTCTGACTTGCCTGCTTAGGACTCTTGATTGCCTGCTCGACCTTCTCACCTCTTCTTCCTAGAACCCTCTTTGGCTCCTCATCTCCCAACCTCTACGGTGCTTGTTTGTTCTCTGTTCCCATCTGGCCATCATTTTACCAGACATCTCCTCCAAACTCCACTGATGTTACCTCTAATGTTCTCCTTACTGTGCACCTCCCAACTCCCTTTGATGTTATTTCCAACCTCCATCTCCTATACATCTTTACTCCGCTGTTCAGTCACCTCTTTCCAGCCTGCCTCCTCCAGTTTATCCTTCTCTAAGCTTCTTTTTCACCCTTCTCCAGACAACTTACTCCAGTCTTTCCTCCACCTTGAATGCCACTTGACTCTGTCGCCATCCTCCTTTCACTACCTAACTCCAAACTCCCACATCAAGGCCGAATTGTCCTTCCCTTATATAAGGGCCTGGCCCCTTCCCTTGGGCCACCCTCCTCTTCTCTGGGATCACCTATAGGAATTTTGTATATCTCACGCATGATTGTTGCAACACAACTGTTTGGTGGAAGTCAGAGGAGGGCCATATGCTTCCGCCACAGCATGAGACATCACAAGGCAGAGATTATTTGAGGCCTGGCTGCATTTTTGTACTGCCCCCTCACAGGCCTTCGTTCTGATCTCACATCCACTCTGCGAATCCTAAAGTCTTTGAGGAGACTTTGCCTCACCTTGGGTTGCCTGTAAATTAGCCTGATATTTCGGAGTTTGTGGGGATTGTGCACTGTGACGATGTTGCTGGACATATTCAGGGTTTACTTATACCAAGAAAGCTTAAAGGGAAGAGTGCATTGCAGTTCCCATGTGGTGCCCCCCTTCAAAAAGTCTGGGGGAGTGTACGGCAGACCGTGGGATTCCCTGCACGTCACAGTTGGACCAAGAATCAAGTAGCAGGGGGCAGCATCTGTCCGATGTGGGAACCCCTCACGCTACCCCAAGAAAAAGGCAGGTGATTTTGTCAGAGTACTCAACATTTTTTGCTCAATCCAGTGCTAGTTGACTACACGTAATGGCACAATGTGCAGCTAGAAAGACTTCACAAAGAACACATCCCCATAGCACAACAATAGAACAGCAGAGCTACAACAGCAGCATACCAGTGTTGCAGAATGGCACTGATTTGCCATTCATGCACAGTACAAAAGTATGTAACAGTGTTTCAAAAACGGTGCTAATTTCTCCAGCATTGGATGTTTCATGGATTCACATGCTCTTGAATATTCCCTGTCATCAGGCTGGGAACCATAGGTACCCTTAAAGCAGTTTAGCTTTAAACGTTTAAACTGCTTGTCACTTTAGCGCTCCATTTGAGTAATTTTGGATTATACTGACCCCAGCCAATTAGTCAGGGCCCCTTAGCTCCTCCCCTGGGGGCCATTTTTAGTTTAATTTGTTTTTCTCTGCTACAACTTTGGATGTTTTTTGTCTATTTTTGTATGTTTTTTCCATCTAAATAGTCGTCTTAATTCTCCTTCAATCCCTCACCTAAAGCTGTGAGTTTTCGGGCTATCCCATTGCCTCCAGATTTCCCATCTTTCGTCAGAGGCCTTCAGAATCCATGAATATGACAGACACCAGAAGAAAGAGCGTGTTCAAGGCCTGCACCACATGTAACCTTACGAACAATTACATTGAGGATGTTCTTCAACAGTTTCTTCACTGTCTTTACCCAGAGCATGACTTGGCCAGCTCCACCATCTGTCAGTCATTTTCATCCAAGACCCGCTAGGACCACCATCAAATGTTATTGGCGTGGTTGGAAGAGGGTGCCGGGGCATGTGACTCCACTTTGGTCTGCATTTAGGCCTCTGCCAGGCACAGTAGAACCCCTAGAGTGATCTCCCTCTTCAATGAGGTCAAGGTCCTAGGAGGAATCTTCCTGGGGGAAGAAAGCTGAAAAGGGACATGGACCACACAATCTGGCTACACCCTCATCGATAATGTCATTGACAGCCTTGTCAAAGCCTACTGTCACCTCATTGAACACTCCAGCGCCGAAGACACCGCCATCATCGTCCAAACAATCTTTGGTGAAACGGCACTTGTCGACAACTACAGTCCATCAGTCCATGCCTTCATCGTTGATGACCCATTGGCAGCTTAGATCCTCATTGGTGACACTATTGACAATCCCGTCGATCACCTCTTCGACGACCAAGACAATCTCATCAACTAACATGTCAACTCCTCCTGGGCTGTCCACCACTTCACTAACAACTACGTTTTTGTCTATGTCAAAGACAAAGGCTAATACCATTACTATGCTCTCACCAAGCACATCTGCAGCGTCAACGACACCTGTCCAGTGGCCATTGGTCTTCAAGTTCCGCAAAGGAATAACTGTGGACAGGGATGTTCAGTCCGCACTGGTCTACCTTCCCAAGCCAACTCGTGCCCACACACTGTTTTCTCTGGCTCCTGATGTACCACTTGCAGTCCCCTATCCATCCATTGCTCCCCCAAAGCAATTACTGTGATAGGGTGCGGACTCAGACATAGAAATGGATGTACAAGAGGTTGAGCCCTCTGAAGACAACAGAGAGGACATTGTGCCCCCTGTAGTGAACAAGCCACTGCCCGTGCCACCAACCGAAGGCCTTCCATACCAGGAGGCCCTCAGGGGACCCCTACTCCAACGGACAACCCTGCTGTTCCTATGCAGGTTTTAACACAATTTGGCTCCAAGGATGTGTCAATGAACATACTCTTCACACTTCAGACATTCGGGTCTAAACTACAGCAATGACTTCCTGCAACACTGTTGCCTTCTCCAGTGCAACCTAGCAGGTTCCTAGCTAGGGAAGGTTTAAGCCATCGCCACCTTCCACACCTTCTGGGCAGTACCGCTGTTACCACCTGTAGCTCTTACAGATACAGGCACCAACGACTACCCATCCAATGGTTCTCCAGACACGCACTCTACAGATGAGTTTGAAGATCTAGTGCCAGGTGATGGTGAACCAGTAGTCCTACCGCCAAGTGATTTGCCCCAGACAAAATTGGATCCTTTTATTCCCTCATGTCAAGAGCAGCAAAGCTTGTTGACCTTCTGCCCGAAGAGCAGACAATGCTTTCTGTACCAATGGGAGTCTTCTAGAAAATCAATGGTAGCGATTACAGTCTTAAGGGATATTTGTGAAGACGGGCTTCTAGTAATGAGAAACACATTTTCAGCACCTCCCAAGGAGGACCACTTTGATAAAAAAAATATAAGGTGCCAGAGTCAGCATCTAAATGCTGGCACACACAAACTTTTCCAGACTTAGTTGTCTCTGCAGCTGCCCACCCGCATTCTGCCAATCCTCCTTTTCCCTGTATGGTACCTCCAGACACGGAGGGTCATATCTACAGCCACTACAACCATCAAGGTGGCTAACTCTCTTGCTATTATCTCCCACTACTCTTGTGAGCTGTGGTTCAAGCTTGGGCCAATAGTAGACTTCCTCCCAGATGGCAAGTTGGATGAAGCACTTACGGTGTTACACAAGGGTGAGGCAGCATCAGATCACGCCATTTCTATTGCTGTGGACATAGCGGATACTGGGTTCCACCAAATGGGTAATGGAGCAGTGCAGCGCTGCCAAGGATGGTTAAAAGCCACCAACTTCAGACCTGAGGTCCAATCAAAGGTGGTAGATATGACTTTTGATGGCACTGAGCATTTTGGAAAAAATAAAGGTTGACGAAAGCCTGCATAACATCAAGGCTGACACTGAGAAAGCATGTTCCCTGGGTACTCTGCAACAGCGCTGCCAGTCTTTTCACTCCTGTAAAGCAAGGTTATCATGGACTTTGAGGGACTACAGATCCTCTTACCGTCCATAGGTAGCCTGCAGCAGCAACACCCATGAGTGGCGCAAAGGTAAATATCAACCTTACAGAGGAAACCAGCGATGACGCAGACCTTCCTCCAGAAGTAAACTACCAGATCAGGCCTGACCAGACAACTATTCTGACCCCCTGCTTCAGCACCCCAGTAGGGTGGCGGCTTGCAGAGTTTGCCGTCAGTGGAACCACAACACCACTGACAAATGGGTTCTGTCTATGATTAAACAGGGCCACACCCTAGCATTCAATGTGAAACGCCTCACCATTCCTCCCGCCACAAAGGCGGAAAGACATCAATGCTTGCATCTTCAGGAGGTAATGTCCCTCATAAACAAGTGGGAGCTTCTCTGAGGCACTGGAGTATACTACAGAAGTCAGATGGAACAGTGGCCAATAAAATACCTCAGGAGAATACATTCATCAAGTCTCAAAAACTCAGCATGGTAATTCTGCAAAACATCCCAAACCAACTCGAAGAAGGGGATTTCCTCTCCTGTTTAGACCTAGAGGATGCTTACTTTCATATCACCATCCACCGGGGGCACACGCGCTTCCTTCAGTATCAAGTCCAGACAAGACAGTTTCAGTTCAAAGCTCTATCTTTTGGCCTGATATCAGGACCAAGAGTATTCACAAAATGCTTAGCTCCCATTGCTGCCGACCTGTGTCATTCAGATGTCCATGTTTACCCATATCTGGATGACTGGTTGGTATGTGCTGCATCTCTACCAATAGCATCGCAGCACACCACAGATAGCATCCCATGTCTAACATCACTAGGGTTCCCAGTGAACTTTGGGAAATCATGCTTGCATCCTACACAAAACTCACTATTCCTGGGCTCACGTCTCAACACTCTTTTGCGTGTCGCCATGCCTTCAGAGTATAGCGTGAAGACGATACTCAACAAAGTTGAGTATCGTCTTCACCCTCCTGGAATTGACGTCATGCATCCCATTCAATTGACGGCATGCATAATCCTGGAATTGACATCATGCATAATTCCTCACTGCAGGCTCCAGATGAGACCTCTGCATGAATTCCTGGAAGGCCATTGGCAACAGGTAAGCTCCTGGGAAGACAAGATTCGCCTCACACCATCCATCCGCCAAGCTCTCCAATGGTGGGGCAGCTGCCTAAAGCTCACTAAGGAAGCCCCCTTTTGTGTTCCAGCACATCAAGTCACAGTGACCACGGATGCATCCCTGGAAGGGTGGGGAGCCCAGATGGGAGAGTTCTATGCCAGGAGTCTATGATTACCAGCATATATATGCCAGAGTTCAGAGGAGTGTTCTAGATCCTCAAGTCTTTCAAACCTCAGCTGCAGAACACGACGGTTCACATCTTCACAGACCACCACCATGTTCTATATCGGCAAACAGGGTGGGACCCGCTCTCCGGTTCTATCTGTGAAGGCGCAAGCGCTGTGGAAATGGACACTGGCACAAGGCATGTTTATGATCCCTTTTCACCTGATAGGCATCCACAATACAATAGCAAACTCACTCAGCCAAGAACTCTCACCAATGGGAGCATCAACAGAGCCAAGTTCTCGATCTCTTCACTGAGTGGGGGCATTAAGACATCGATCTGTTTGCTACAATGACCAACAAGAAATGCGCCAATTTCACAAACCAGTTTCACCAGGAAGGGAGTCTGGGGAATGTGTTCTCATTCCAGTGGTACAGACTGTTCCTGTATGCGTTTCCCCTATCCTTCCACTGCCTCAAGTTGCAGTACAGTCAAACGGAGCAGCTGCAACATGATTCTAGTAGTCAGAGCCTGGCCTCAGCAAACTTAGTACTCAGACCTACTGCACCTGACAGTGATACCCTATGCCAGGTTGCAGCCTCTACCCAATTTGCTCTCAGGGAGGACAGATCGTGCTTCATCACGACCCTGGATCATTCCACTTGACAGACTTGCTCCTGCAGCCCTAGAATTCATGAACATTCTGCTACCCACAGAATGAAAAAAAGATTCTTACCCGTGCAAGAGCAGCTTCCACGCTGTCCTGCTGCAAGAGCGAGTGGAAACGCTTTACCATCTGGGATGCAACTCAACAACTAAATCTGTTAAACATTCAAGCAGTGTAAGTCATTACGTACCATTTGTCTTTGGTGACATCCGGCCTGTCGCACTCATCCATCAGAGTGCATTTGGCAGCCATTTAACGCTATACGGGGACCACAAGCCAGCCTTCTCTGTGGTCTCATACACTGGTGAAATAGTTCCTTTGTGTCTTTCTCTCAATCCGTGCTCCAGCTCCAGCTCCAGCTACAGCGTGGGAACTCAATGTTGTCCTCTTGAAACCTATCGGCCTGCCTTTCAAAACCTCTAATCAGAGCCTCTTAGAAGTTTCTCTCCTGGAAGATGGCATTGCTATTTGCCATCATTTTATCCAGACAGGTCGGCGAACTGCAAGCTCTCTCCTTTAAGCCTCCCTACCTGAGGTTTCACCAGTCTAAGGTGGAGTTGCAGATGAATCCTTCCTTCATGGCAAAGGTCCCTTTGGCATTCCACCTGATTTAGCCCTTAATTCTTTGGTTCTCCTTCGTAACCGGCGGAGCAATTCTTACATTCCCTTGATGTCGCACAAGCCCTAAAATTCTACGTGGCTCACACCAAGGAGTTCCAAAAGTCATTACAACTGTTGTTTGCCTTCGGACCTGTCACCAAGGGCAATGCCCTTTTGAAGCATTCCATTGCAAGATGGCTGTCAGTGTGTATTTCCCACTGCCATCGCTTGGCCAACAGGCCTCCTTCCAGGAAGACCAAGGGCACACTCAACAAGATCCGTGGAATCTGCTAAAGCTTTCCTGTCCAGTGTTTGCCAGCTTGACATCTGCATGGCAGCCATGTGGAGGTTGATCCACACCTTCACAAGCTTTTACTGCATCAATATGAATTCCAGCGACAAGTCCCAACTCAGCCAGGCAGTGTTTTGCGACCTATTTGCATGAGGTGTGTGTTCCAGAGGTGAGTTAGTTACTGCTGCTGAGCTATGCCGCCACCTGTTTTCGGTTGTGTATATTTACTGCTGTTTAATCTAACTCAAGAGCATGTGAATCCATGAAAGACCCAATGCTGGAGAAGGGCTAAGTTACTTACCTATAACTCCTGTTCTCCAACTTTGGTATGTTTCTTGGATTCACATGCATCCCACCCTCCTACCCCTCACTTGTTCTTCTTGGCTCATACTGCCACATTATGTGCGCTGCCAAATCTGAAGATGGCACCAGGGGAGGAGCTAAGGGGACCTGTTGAATTGTCTGTGGTCAGTGTGACCCGAAATGACTCTAAAGGAGCACTAACGTGACAAGCAGTTTAAAAGTTTATAGGTAAAGATTTACAGAAGATTCCCAGTCTGACGATGGGGAATTTCTAGAGCATGTGAATCCATGAATGATACCATTGCAGGAAAACAGGAGTTATAGCTACAAAACGTATTCCTTGCAGTGTACACATATCCTAATCGCACACCAAAGAGCATATGCTTCAACAGAATAAAAATGTAGAGGAGGAGCCAAGTACCTCCCTCCAACTGCCCCACCCATATTACCTATAGAGTGGGAACCAAAGTATGTGACGTATGCAGACAGTAGAAGCAGCAAAGCGCAGAGTGTGGACTCTGTGCAGTACCCATAAGAGTACCAGTACCTAAGAGAATCTGGGAGGCAAGGTACTCATTGAGAAAACTGTACCTACATGCAAGACAATATGATGGACATTTGAATGAGATTCCTGAAGAAGCAGAGCAGATGAAAGGCAATAATGAATGGTGACTTCACACAGAAAGAGATGACGCACACAGAAGAGATGCAGAAACCAGAGAATGCAGATATTCTATAAGGCATCAAGAAAGTATCAAGGATAAGTGGTGACATCTTGGGATCAAGGTAAAGAAACTTAAACCATAGACACAGATGAAGACATTAAGCTAGTTTATATGTGTACAGATGCCACAGAAACGCAAGCAGCAAAGTAATCTTGAAAGCTAGCTTTAAGCTTTATAGTAAAAGGATTGCGGCAAGCAGCAATATATATATATATATAGATGCATATGGACAAATAAAAGTTGGTTGTTTCCACTACACATTATAAAGCAGTGCTGAACATGAAGAAGAAGGCCTCCCTTCAGTGTGTCACAGTTAAAAACAATTTTAATTGCAAATGAATCTCAGTGGAAGGAGTTAGATGAGTCAAGAAGCCGAAGTCTTATCAAACAGGAATTGCCTGACATTGGATACAAATTGTGTGAAGGAACAAGAGGCCCCTGTTCAGAAGGCTTGAGGAAAACAAAAGATATCAGAGGACTATTAAAAAATAATATTAAATACAAGAAAAGGCTAAATTTTATGGTGTCCAGTCACACGGAAGGAAGAAATTGGACGATCGAGGTGGTCACAGCTATGCACGAGGGCAGGCAGTGCCTTCACTCCTTAAAAATTCTCAGAGCACAGTACAAACTCAAGGCCAAACTTCAAAGCACTAATTGACACTGGACCATTGAGGTGATGATGGATTGGTATATTAATTGGTGGGAAGCTAGTGTTATAATGAGCCCACCAGCACCTGGACGTTCAGTCTGCATGCTGCTAGATGTAGGTGAAAAAGTACTGACAGGGTTTAGAAGCCAACGAATTATAGAGGACCATGTTATCTAGGGTCCTATTGTTTGTGTAGCCAATGGAACGTTGTGTATTTAGTGACATTCATAGTGGCTATTTTGAGGGGAGGGCTTGGTTGCTCCACCTGATGTTAAGTACCCTATCATTCTCCTTCACGGTTCTATACTGATATGGAACTTATACTAGATTTTCACTTAGAGCCAATCACTCCCTCCAATAGGTTTTGTAGTTTGCCACATAAGTAGTGACGCAGGTCAATACATCACTGATGACGATTTTATGCAATATAACCTCAGTTTCTACTAAAATTAGTTGAGTAGGAGGATCGAACGAATGATGATGTTAGTTGTACTCCCTGTTTTATATACTTGTTAATAAAATGGACTTCCCTTTTGCCAAACTACCTGAGTCGTTTTTATTATTGATGTATGAATAAAATCTGCATCCCCATCAATCTCCAGAGTATTGCTACTCATCTTAAATGGCTGGGAAACCCAGTTCAAATACATTTTGCAAATACTTCAAAAAGGTAAAGTTCATGGAGAAAGCGTACAAGATTGCTGCCAAACTGCAGCACTGTAAATTCCACACCCACTACATGAGCACACACATGGATCCAAAAAGACTGTCGTAGATCTCCATTTATTCCACACATACTTTAATACCATGGACGTCAAGCTGCAAAGTCTACACTAATGTACAATTCATACCTACTTCAATAGCACACAGGTGTGATGTAAAATTAACAGTATCAGATGTGTGCCATGCCAGAGTGCTAAAACTGCACTCCCCAGTGCCAGCATATCATGCAGCATATTTCTTGAAACAGCAAAAAACAAAATACAGTCAAGTAAATCTTGTAGAGTTTTCTCTTCATCTTTTCTGCTGTCCAGGCCATGGGACCTCTCACCTTCTGCGCTGCCTTGAGCCCCTGCAGAAACAGTTTGATGTAACTGGAGAAATTTAAAAAATCCAGGCGCATACGTAATTGCACGGGCCCAGGAACTGCTGCATTTCTTTTACTGTATTTGGCTTGGGTCTGTTGTGCACTGCTGCTGCCCTTTCTAGGGGAGGCATTGTATCACAAGTATGACACTGGCACAATGTACACAATTTGTAAAATCTTTATTGAAAATGTTGTGGACAGAGAAATTCCTACTTTTCCCTATAACTAAGATGAGAGTAGTCTCGACCATCAAACGATAAACAAAACAGTCCTGGTGGAGTCCGTCAAATCAAAATGACCTATACTAACACAACCTAATACCTGCCCTCCTCTCTTGTACAAAAAGTGCAAAAAGGAGAAATGTATGAAAAGATAGTCAGTGTTAAAAAATAGATGTGGTTGAACCAGCTCTCCTCCCCAGATTAGACCTCATGGAGTAAGGCTGTCCATGGAGGCAGGGTGACACAATCTGACTCGATTTCCAACACTATAAAAAGTTCCAAACCGTGAATTGAGACCCACCTGGCCTTCCACGTTAAAGTCTCTTTTCCCAATTTCCAAAAATAATACTTCAAGGCAAAGTTCCTAAATGTCCCCACTGTTGGAGTCAGACCTTTCACCACACAGTTCACATAGGTCCCCCTCTGTTGGGCTCAGAGTTCTCACATCAAAGTTCAACACAAACCTGCAAGGGGGCTCCCTTCCCCAAGCTTACTCCCTCAATCGGGCTCGGACCACTTCGGGATGTCGAAGATGTTAAAATGTTTGTGGCTCTCTTTACAGACCACCGCAGGATCACTTCGACCCAAAGTTCACGTTTACTCTTGCTTACTTTACTTTTGCTGTTCGATTGCCGTATTGCTTCAAACAGTGTACTTTTCACTGAGACTTATGAGTGGGCTACTTCCTTTTACCAGACCACTCTGTTACTTAGCATTGCTGATCTCACAGCTGTTTTTACTTCAAAATTCATTCACAGGTCTGGCTTTCTTTATGTCTCATCCACACGCATGCAGCCGTCACTTGTGATATAATGTTGCTACTTCATTTGCTTTAACACATCGGTCTTTCTGGTCACTTGCCAACTCACCGGCTGTGTGTATCTCTTTCTAGTTTTTGCTATTTCCAATTCACGAGTCAAGGTTAGTACCACAGGTATGGCCTCGCCTCCCAAACTCTGACGTTCACCCGGGAATGTTGCTGGGGTCTTTGAAATACTTTGCAGTATTCACTTGTGGGATATGGCCTTCTCCACATGCCTTTTGCCGCCTGTCAGAGGCAACAACCTACAGTAGGGAACCCTTGGGGTTTACGGCCTGCTGCTCTTGTTCCTTGGTCTGTTGTTCTGCTCCAGTAGGTGTCCTTTCATCCTTGAAGTTCTGCTCATTCTTGTGCTCTGCCTTGTTCAGATTGTGTCTTAAGGTTTTGCCTTTTATTCATTTGAGGAGAGCTAATAGGTATTAGCTGTATACACTTAGTGTAAAGTGCATGACTTTGCCTAACCTGATTAACGGGACCTGTCCAGTACAATGTGAGAGAGTTAGTCTAGTTACTCTGTCACCCTCTTCCTCGGACCAGTGTTTGTGTAAAAAGGAGGGGGGTGTTGCGACTTCAGAAAGTCCTGAAAAATAGGATGGGAATACTGCATCTCACCATCGGTTATCTAACCCACGCTCCCCGAAGACCCCTCACCCAGGTGACCCTCCTGCACTGGTCCACCCCAAGGGCCTGGTTCCAAAGGTGATGGCCATGCCCTGGCCCATTGAGAGAGAGATCCCCAGGGACTAGCTGGGGAGACACCCTCTAGTTTCTCACACCTTTCAGGTGTCTCCTCCTTTCTGATGGCAATACATGCCCTAAGTAAACCACCTCCTTCTGAAAATAGTGCAGTTTGTCCTAGTCCACCTTGTACCCTTTCTCAGCCAATAATGTTGATGGTGTTAAGGAATCCTCCCAGCATTGCTCCTCCGGGGCACTGCACACCAGGAAATCAACCACATATTGTATTACTGAGCTCTGGGCTCTGTGTCTGTAAATGTCCCAAGTCAGCCTATAACACTCTGTTAAACATGCTTGTGGACTTGCAGTACCCCTTTGTGTGTCTAGTGTGTTGAATCTGCTACCTGCGTAAGGTACTGACAATCTGGATGCAATGGTATGGAAAATAATGCATTCTTAAGGTCAATAACTATGAAGCATGTTGTTTCCATGAGGATACTGCACAAGATGGTGGATGGGTTGGGTACCACCGGGAACTCTGCCTCCACAATGTTGTTCAGTGGGTGGAGATCCTGCACCATATTCCAAGACCCCTCTTTATCTTTTTTCACAGGGTACGTAGCCGTGTTACACAGGGAATGTGAGTACAGTATTACACCCTGCTGCAATACTGCTCCCTCTGGCACGGTCACATGTGCCCCCCCTTCTGAGACAACTACACTGGCTCCCTATTGAACAATGGATCCTATTTAAATCCATGTGCCTGGTTCACTGGGCCTTCTACAAGGTAGGAGCTGAGTATCTGCAGGAGAAATTTGTCCACTATGTGCCTACCCGCTCCCTGAGCTCCCAGACTGCGCTACTTCTTCTGGTTCCTCGCTTCAAACATGCTCGAACTGGTGGCCACACTTTCTCTGTGGCAGCAGCCAAAGCTTGGAACCAACTTCTTCTGGCTCTTCATGCTACTGCTAATCATCTGGCCTTCAGACGCGTTCTGAAGGCTCGTCTCTTCTAGTACCCTTTTATCACCTGCTACCCTCCATCGCCAAGATGCTTTTGGCATATGCTGCGCTTTATACATTTATATAACATAACAAGAGTACTACATGGGTGTCATATACCCCCTCGTCCACCTCCTTGGCCCAGGGGTATTGCCTGACCTGGGGAAACATGTCCCCCTCCTCCAGTTTGATGCATACTGACCCTATTCTGTTCAGCAGGCCGACGTCATGAAGCCCTCCGATCCATATCTTTGTCGGTACCTTCTGCAAATCTTCCTGCAGATATGTTGGCATTTCTCTTGCAAAGGGAGGCAACTGTGGGACCTACCTATGCTTTACACGCAGGTGACAGAATATGCTAATCTCAAACACTAACTCCCTTATGTCCTTGCCATCATAAAATAGTTGTTCATCCGTCAGGTCAGTCAAGCATTGGGTGGGATCAATGCACAGGACAGTGCACCGTCCAATACCATCCTCATCTAACCCCTGTAGAATTACCGTGTATGATTATTTGATTTGGGGTTGTTTTACCACAGCAGAAATATCCGCGACGGAAATGTCTACATGAGAAATGCACGTTATACAAAATTGTTCGTACATTTCCATTTCGGACATCCATGGTAAAACAACCCCAAATCTATAGAAACGCTAACTCCCCGCCCACACCCCCAACCCCACCCACATCACCGCCCACACCCCCAACACACCCCCAGGCCCCTACTTACCTTTCATTCTGACACGCTGTGTCCCTGCAACACTGGTTCCCTTTCACTTTCGTGATCGGGAACCGCGACCGCCGGGTCCTTTCCTTTTTTTCTTTTTTCGTGATTGCAGGACAGCTAAGGGGGACACCCCCACAACCCCCACTCACAGTATAGTAAGCGGGGGTTGAGGGGACACCCCTGCTGCTCCTGCAGCCCTAGGCCGAATCCAAATTACCTACCAGGCCACAAGTCAACATTTTGGTAGGTAGACCATTTGGTGGTACCTATTTTCGAACTTTTAGATGGGTGGGTCATTTGGATTTGGTCTTTTTGGCTGAAACCGTTTGCTTTATTACTACATCTAGCTGTATTGTGATGACAGTCCCTGGCGTCACTGCTTTCTGCACCACTGGTCACAACAGGAATTCAGTAGGTGATCAAAATGTATGTTTTTGAATTCTTGGTACCCATCCTAGCAGCACCTGCACTCAGTAGAGTAATAACTGGAGGTCTATTGGAATCCCTCACTGTCTTCTATGAGCACACAATGTTTGCAACACCGCTTGTGCTCAGCTGTAGTACAGTACAGGAGTGGAACACACTACACCTTTGTCAGTGAATGAAATGGTCATGTTCAATTTACCACTGATATCTTTGCCTAATATGCTAATTAGAGTTTCTTTGGAATAAAATAGCGGTGCAGCTATTTCCCGATTGCCAATAACAAGTGGTAAATCTTTTGAGAAAGGACTTGTAAAAACAGCCCCAGATAATCCCTTCATGTCCATTATTCTGTTTGATAAGGGGAATCTTCCTTCTCTAATACAAGATTTGGTAGCCCCTGCGTCAGACAAAAGGAGAAGGTCTTGCCACTTATGCTCAGTGCCAGCTGTGGTTCCCCTTCAAGGTCTACATTTACTGAAAGGATCGGGCCCGCCAGAGCCATCTTCTGGGCTGTCCTATTGTGTGTTTGTGTTCATGTTGGTTGGTAGGAAAGGGTTGCCCCCCCAACACTGCTGCTCCTGTGTTATGTGGTACTGTGCCCTGTGGCAACAAGTTGGCATCCCATTGCGGATTGATTCACAGTCCTTGTGCCTGAATTTGTGCCTGAGCTTGTGCCAACAGTTGTGCCTGTGCTTGTGCCTGAAGAGCATTCTGCTGTTGATATTGCTGTGGAACTGCTTGGGTTGCTGGCGCCGGAGCATGCTGTGGCTAGGACATTGTTCATATACTCTGGGAACCTGCGATAGCAGGTTGTTGCTGTGGTGTCATACTCTGAATGATGTGTTGCATGTGTGGTGTTTGCTGCTGCGGCAGACCCTGAATGCTCTGGGGAAACATATATTGCAGGGGTTCTGTCCGTTAATTTGCGTATGTTTAATAAGGCATATTGTGATGTACATGGGTGCCATCTGGGCCATACTGTGGTTGATTCCTGCTCCTATATTCCCTTGTGAAGTGACCTACTCCTCCATAAGTCCAACACTGTCCTCCATATCGTGGCCTCATTCCCCCATATCCAAAACTCTTCCTCTTTTGGCACTCCCCACATTCTTGGGAAATGTTGCCGATGTGGGGCAAACCCTCCCTGTGGTACAAATTCATCCTGTGGTGTAAATCCTCTCTGTGGTGTAAATCTTCCCTGGGCTGAATATCCTCCCTGGGGTGAAAACCCTCCCTGTTGAATAAAACCTTGTGATGTAAAGTCTCCTTGGCCACTAGGCTCCCTTGTGGAAAGGCAGTTAGGACAGCTTTATTTTAGCAAATTTCTTCTGAACTAATTTTACCTCTGCCTTTTGAAAATCATCTATCTTCTTTCTATCCCTGTCCTGTGTTGCTTTGTAGTGATTCACTATGTTGGCCTGTATCTCTGACCACCCCTTATTTTCTATTCCCACTACCTTCCCTAGCTCCATCTGCACTTCCACTGGGAGGACCTGCAAAAGGATGTGGTAACAAACTGGTATGTTAGGGCACCATGTTTGTCGCATTTCCAAACACCACTTTTCTTTAATCTCTTGAATGTAGTATGCCTACATCTGGACCCATTGAGCGACTGAGGATTGACTGCATGTCTATCAAATCTAGGTTCATTTCTATTAGGGCGTCTGTTATCCAGGAGTGCTGTGCCGCAAATTACCTCTGCCTTAATGCCAGTAAGAATGAGATTCTCCTGATCGGCACACCCACTCCTCCTTCCCTGTAGCTCTCTGGCTGGCCTCTCTTGTCCCTCTTCCTGCTCCCACCTGCAGGGCCAAAAACCTTGGGGTCATAAATCAATTTCCCTCCACCCGCGGTGAGAGATGGTAGCTATTCATCAAATTTTCCTTGTCCATATTTGGCCAAGGTAGATACTGAGTGCCCCTGTGGCCTTTCTGTAATAGAGGGAACTGAGTCTTCAAATCTCTGATCTTTCCCTGATCCCTGTGGGTGTTGCCACCACTATGCAGTTCAGCCTTCTCATGAGTCTCTCTGGCCATTCCTCTCCTTCATTGACCATATAGCCCCATTTTATCTTTGTCCCTGGCTTCGCAATCGGAGTCGTTTTTCTATGGGGTGGCAAAATTGTATCGGCAACGGGCTTGCTGTCCAATTTAAACTTTATCTGTCCCAATCCCCATTGATCGGGGGTGGGTTCTAACATTGTTGCCCCCTGTGATGAATCAGAAATGATTCCCCCAGAAAACTTGTCAAGGGACCCTACTCATGTGGCCAGGGAAAGGCAGGCACTTTCTAATACCGACCCAGGGGGTAGTGTTCGGTGGCAGGATAACATGAAGAGGGCAAGCAGATCACGATGAATGGGAAACCCCATTGTTCAATTTTCCCCAAAGCCCTTCTCTTCTAATGGCTTATTGTAAAGTAACAGAAATAAGAAAACCCAACTTTGCTATTAAGGAATTCAAGTCCCATACTTCCCTAAGTACTGGGAGGAAGAAGAACACTAAAAAGGTACAATGTGTCAGGAGTGCTCAGATCATTAATTCAGATGACCCACACCTGAGGGAGACTGAGAGGCTTAAAGGTCCCCTCACGTGCAAGCCATTAGTGAGAAGAGCAGAGGAAGCAAGAAGCAGTGTGGTCTGTTCTGGCAGCCCAGGCAGAAGCTGGAGGAGAGAGAAGAAGCGGGGCCCACTACTTGGCAGAGATCACCTGCCAAGTAGGATGCCCTGAGTTTTTGTTAAGAAGTGGGAGGCCAATGAAGTACAGATGGTCAGGGATGGCAAGGGAGAAGTGGAGACTGCAGTACGATTGGCAAGTTCCTTGCAGATTTTAAACAATTTGCTCATATTGTTAGTGGTTATGTAGGGAGCTCCAATTCTACACCCACTCCCTGTAAACATGCCACAGATGTGTGTTGATTTAGTGTTTTTCACTCTCACACCCTCTGACTGTAAATATGCTCGTTTTTAATGTGGTTTTCAAAGTGTTTCATTTTCACATCCACTCCCAGTAATAATACTTAGTTCCAATGCTACATTCACTAAGGTAAAGATCACGAAGACATAATAATCAAAAATAAAAAAACACGGCCTCCGTTCCAATATGGGCTCATGAATACTTGCAGTCACTTTTATGTCACGTAACGGGTAATAAAAAGCACGATCAGCTGTTTAGAATAGCTCTAAACAAACATACGGTCAATAATGCTTAAAAAGTACTGCGCTCTGATACGTTAGATACACGGTCACGTGATTCTTTACGCTCGCACACCTGTAATCAGGCGACCTTTAAAAAGGGCTGAAGCGCCTGTAACATAACCCCTGCAGCCGTCCATTTGCCTTTACTGCCAATTATTCTTTGTGCATGCACCCCCATGCACTACTCCTTATCCCCACAAATTGGCATGACACAAAATTTCAAATGGCAACTTTGGCCGCAGTTTTATTTCCATGACAACAGAATTATTTGTACACATTTGTGAACTTCATTCTGCCCGTGTGGCGTTTGCTTGCCGGACTTCCTTTGCTTCCCCCTCTCTTTGTTACCGTAGGCCCCCAACTCCCCCGACCCATTGTACCTGTTCCAATCCTGCCCGCGCAGGTGTCCGTGGGTGGGGAGAGCGCCGTTTGTTTTTCGGGGGAAGCTGAGCCTTATTTGTCCCTACCAGACGCCCCTGCCGTTTAGGCCCCCAAGAGGCGCTGGTCCGGAAGAGCGAAGACCCATTCCGTTTCCTTCTGGCTCGTCCGGAGTCTATCATTTGTGCTTGGTTGCCCAAACACCGCCAACTTGTCACATCCTGGCCTGGGTGTCCTGCGACAGCAACACCCCAGGTCTCCTGCCCTTTTGCTTGTATTTCGTGGGTGGGTGGGTGGAAAACGAAATTTCTTCCCTCAGCGAGGCGGCGACCGGGTCCCAGTGCAGGAGCGAGATGCCTGGCACCCCGGTCCCGCCTGCTTAAGTCCTGATGTCCCCGCCCATTTTCTTTTGTTCTGCCCTTCGCGGGCTTTTGGCCCATTAGGCCTTTGGCGCCTTTCCGCCCCTCGCCTTTTGACCCCCAGGGGATGGTTCCAGGTCCTGGCGGCATGACACCGCAGGGGTTACCCTGCTGCCTCCTCCATTTTTAGCTGATTTTTCCGTCGTCAGCTCCATAACCCCTGCAGCCGTCCATTTGCCTTTACTGCCAATTATTCTTTGTGCATGCACCCCCATGCACTACTCCTTATCCCCACAAATTGGCATGACACAAAATTTCAAATGGCAACTTTGGCCGCAGTTTTATTTCCATGACAACAGAATTATTTGTACACATTTGTGAACTTCATTCTGCCCGTGTGGCGTTTGCTTGCCGGACTTCCTTTGCTTCCCCCTCTCTTTGTTACCGTAGGCCCCCAACTCCCCCGACCCATTGTACCTGTTCCAATCCTGCCCGCGCAGGTGTCCGTGGGTGGGGAGAGCGCCGTTTGTTTTTCGGGGGAAGCTGAGCCTTATTTGTCCCTACCAGACGCCCCTGCCGTTTAGGCCCCCAAGAGGCGCTGGTCCGGAAGAGCGAAGACCCATTCCGTTTCCTTCTGGCTCGTCCGGAGTCTATCATTTGTGCTTGGTTGCCCAAACACCGCCACGCCACTGAGTGGGTTCTCGCCCACTGTGGCTCCCCTTCCTCCTGTCTCCTACTCCCCTTCCAGTAATTTGCTAAAGATGTCCCCGAAAAAGGAGCTCCGTTTCGTTCGTGGACAAGTTTTCCACCGTCCGATCGGAAGTACTCGGGTGTTTCCCCCTCCTTCAAGCCATGCCTATTCTGATTGGAAACCCCTGCCCTTGTAATTTTGCAACACCCCCCTTCAGCATCCTTCTTCCCTACACAACTACTGCCTGGCTCTCTGCCCCCTTCCCTTGTGTCGGGGGAATCCCTTCCGACCATTCAATTTCGCCCAACTGTGCTGCTATTTCCTGCAATGATCTCGTAATGTCCCTCAGCCGGACACCCCTCCCCAGGCTGGTCAGGTCGTTCCCCCCCAAGAGTATTACCAACCCTCTGGTTTCTGCCGCCTACTCAGCAATTTCCATAGCTGCCCCTCTAGCTGAGCCAACTTCATCCCTGGCACCCCGTGCCACTCCCTCTTGCCTCGCCGGCCATCAGCGCCTCCCGCCGCCGAGTCCAGCTCGCCTTAGCCTTTGAGATGCATGCGCGCCCTACTACCTACATGGTACGTTTCCTCCTTCCTTGTGCTGCTGCGAAGTGACAACAGGAGGGAACGGCATGGTTAACTTATATTTTGTGTGCCTTATATATCGTTTGCAACAACCTGAAGACCATCTCCCCAACTTTTGCTGTCTTCCGGCCATGCCTGCTCGGGGACGCTTCTGCCCCTACCACCTTTCCATCTTGCTCCACCTTGACCAGGGTGGGCCAGCTCTGGGACACCTCTGCCCCTGCCCCCTTTCCAACCGGCTCCGCCTTAACCAGGGCGGGCCTGCTCTGGGACACTTCTGCCCCTACCACCTTTCCCTCTTGCTCCACCTTACCAAGGTGGGCCAGCTCTGGGACACCTCTGCCCCTGCCACCGTTCCAACTCGCTCCGCCTTAACCAGGGCGGGCCTGCTCTGGGACACTTCTGCCCCTACCACCTTTCCCTCTTGCTCCACCTTACCAAGGTGGGCCAGCTCTGGGACACCTCTGCCCCTGCCACCGTTCCAACTCGCTCCGCCTTAACCAGGGCGTGCCTGCTCTGGGACATTTCTGCCCCTACCACCTTTCCTTCTTGCTCCACCTTAACCAGGGTGGGCCAGCTCTGGGACACCTCTGCCCCTGCCACCTTTCCAACTTGCTCCGTCTTAACCAGGGCGAGCCTGCTCCGGGACACTTCCGCCCCTACCATCTTTCCGTCTTGCTCCACCTTAACCAGGGTGGGCCTGCTCCGGGACACCCCAGCCCCTGCCGCCAGTCTCCTTACCATCCCGCTCTGCTTTAACCAGGGAGGGCCTGCTCTGGGACACTTCTGCCCCTGCCACCCCTCTCCGCCTTAGCCGTGGCTGGCCTGCTCCGGGACACTTCCCTGCCCCTGCCACCTTTCCGTCTTGCTCTGCGCCTGAACATTTAGCCACCTTGGCAGAATTTACTAGCCGTATGCAACTCGTCCCTGGCTGGAGAGGCCGCAATTAAAGGCTTGATTCCCTCCCCAAAATAATTGAAACGCCTAGACTATCTTCTTTGAATTCATGCATTTAAGCTGACCTTGGGTCTCGAGCCGTAGTTTGTTAGGTTTGTCGGCCAGACACTTCACCACCGCACTATGGAACATGATAAAATTACAATTAAGCGAAGGTGAAAGTCCCTTTTTGATACTGCGAGATTCGGGGAAAACATTTGTATTGGTTCTTGGAGGTTAAAATGCACACCTTTACCTGTCGCTCAGACAGGTGCCCAGCCTGTCTTGTTGGGCAATGCCCCCCCCACTGCAAACTGCTACTGTGGGGAAAAAGGGGGTGGGGGGTAAGGTTGGACTATTGTTGCTTAACACCTATTCTTTACCTTGCACCTTTGCATGACGGTTCATCTTACCCACCCATTGGATTCTCTTTATACAAAGTCCCAAAAGGAAATGATTGTCATCTGCAACGATGGGTCACCTTACCCTTTGGTGCCCGACATAATGGTGCCATGATAATTGTATGTCCCTGTCCGACCCCGCAAACCTACCGGGGCTCGTGTTGCCTATGGGCAGGAGACAGATTCCGTAGGTCCTAATTGCGGGTGCAGTACCTGGACCTGCGTTGTCTGTGCCGACTCTCCAACAACGCGGACGCATTGACCCTGAGCCATCCTACCCAGGCTCGCCTTATGCTGTCCTTGCCCTGCAATGGGGATGCGCCCTCCTATCCGCAACTTGTCTTAAGCAACGCCTGCTTGTATGAGCCCACCCATGTCAAGTTACCTATTGCTTTACCTAAGCCAGTCACCCCCATGCCTTTGAGGCAAGCTATGGACCTTCCCTACTTAGCGAGTGCCTCTCCACCTGCACCCGCCCGTAAATGCATTGTAGCTGCCCCGTGCAGCCTACCTTGTGGTGCCATCAAGTATTTGCTGTGGCTATCCCAGTAATGGCCTGCATTAACGGGATGCAACGTGCCGAGACACCCATAAACCTACTCACTCATGTTCCCATAGTACCTTACCCGCACGACATGGCCGTAAACCCTCTTAACCAGCGATCCACGCCTTTGCGGTGAAAATAAGGCCGAATGCACTGATACATGGCAGGCCTTACCTACCAAAACCCCTTCTGTTCGTGGGCCAGAGGCGCGCCTAGCCCCCGGCTTTTCCTCTTCCTCATAACTTAATAAGGCGAGCATATCTCGTGTCCGGCGCCTCCAGCTACCTCACATGCTGGCCAACCCACAAGCGCAACCCGCATTCAAATAGTGGTAAAACATTGCGGTAATAACTGGCCATACTTCCCCGACCTCAGATACTACTACCAATTCCTAACCCCGCACATATTCCCTTATGGTGCTTAACCCGTGACCCTGCAGCTCGCCACCAGATTGTCGAATACCCTTAAGCAACCCCTTCCCTCGACAACGTAAGAATAATTCGGGATGCCAACCGTTCCCTCCTTGAACGGAACTACATGCCCCCGGATGAAGCCACGATCGGTTTATTCAAGCGCGGTCAGGCCGTAAACTCATTCATGCATCTGATCTATATCATGTAAAGAGATGAAAATGGACACTGGAAACGAAATGTTCTAATACTTTTGGCAGGAGCAAGATAAAAACGGCCTCCTTTTTATTCCTTTGTATTCCCACGGACCCTAAATGTAGAGAACCGGGAGGGAAGTAAGCAGCAAATCAGGGCCCACGCAGGATTTATAAGCTTCTAAAACAGCTCTTTTTTTCTATGTAAGAAGGATTGTGGCCACAGCATCACTGGGAGTTTGACTGCACGTTATCCACAGCCATAGGTCTGGCTCCAGCACAAGGGGACAGTAGCGGAAAATGCCACAGAGGGAGCTTAAACACAGCAAAAGGGGTTCTCCCCACTCTTAAAATCCCTTCCACGCACAGTGCAGCATACGCACAAATGCGGAAATTGAAACTACCAGTCCCACAATTCACTTTCCTGTCTGAGTCAAAACCAGGAGCACGTCCCGGGTGGAATTCAACATATATGTATTTGCACTGGGTCCGCTAGCTAGGTTGGGAATATAAACATAATGGCCACCAGGGAATGCTGGTCCATTAACCTCTATTATCCAAGAACGCACATGCTTTTCACACTTACTTTTCCCGAGTTAGCCCTATTGCGCATGTGTTTTCCTAGACATGTCTAATCTGCCTGCTTTCCCACCCATATTTAGTGGTCGACTGTTCCTGGGCCGCATCCAACCATAGTAAGCGAAACACATCCTTAAATGCACAATATTTCCTTCTATCCTTGAGCGATATCCGTAAAAAGCGGTCTCTGCCCTCTATTCCGCAAAAACCCACGTCGCTCCCTTCCACTTACTAGTTCCTTTGAACCTCCTACAGCATTCCCTATGAAACCATTAAACCCACGCCAACCTGGCGAGCACCCGAACACAGCTGCCGTTAGCCCTTTCTAAACAAGTTAATCATGCCATCCGTGAAGAGATTAGCACCTTCGAACCCGCCACAACTTACTTTTATGTGCTGCACACACAACTCTAACATTACCGCTGGGTTTATGCGAATTTCTTTAAACCACCCTGCACGCAAAAGGGGCATCTAGAAAGACTGTAGGCTTGCGTATTTATTTATTTAATTTGCATTTTACAGCGCTCTGGGTGCATCGAGGCGCTGTTACGGGAATATGCCTTAATTGCCTAATTATCACGTGCTTAATACCCCGAGGTTTCTGTGCGCGGACCCGGGGATTTAACCTGTGCTGCTTCGTGCCGTCTTGTTTGCAAGGCGTGCACGTTGCCGGTGAGCTATCCTGCCGGCCTTTTCACAAAATCAGCAGCTGTATACTGCAACGGTTTCTAGTAACAAATCCGTCAAACTTTCTTTAAAACCCCCATGCTTATCCCCTGCACACCTTACGTCCGCGCACCCCCCAACGGCGGCTTCTACCCCAAAATCAGCAGCTGATACTGCAACGGTTTCTGGTAACAAATCCGTCAAACTTTCTTTAAAACCCCCATGCTTATCCCCTGCACGCCTTACGTCCGCGCACCCCCAACGGCGGCTTCTACCCGCCATCCCAACTCCAACGACCCAGGTATCCACCGGCGTGCCTCTCAAAAGGCCTACCGTCAGCCATGCTTTTTTCTACAAACTAAGAGGATCAACAGCGGGCACACCTCGCATTAACCCCTTGCGCACATACGATGTTCCTTGATTACCCGCGCTGCCACCGATCCTTTAACACCAGCTTTCCTGCGGAACGAAGTCCCTCCATTACCCACTGGGCTGCGCCTGTACTGGCACAAGCCCACTACCCTGACTCCTGTAATCTGAGGCCCCTTTTCACTCGGCTTTTACCTTCCAATGCGGTTTGCACTGCAACACACGAAGCTCCCTCCATGCTGGAACTTCATCTCGGCATGTACAGGAACACTCCCTTCCCTCGAACGCCTCTTCTCCTCTTCGTGCACCAGGAACCTGGACCAAGAACATCCCGAACATCTTCCAGCACAAAACGAAATTTCTTCCCTCAGCGAGGCGGCGACCGGGTCCCAGTGCAGGAGCGAGATGCCTGGCACCCCGGTCCCGCCTGCTTAAGTCCTGATGTCCCCGCCCATTTTCTTTTGTTCTGCCCTTCGCGGGCTTTTGGCCCATTAGGCCTTTGGCGCCTTTCCGCCCCTCGCCTTTTGACCCCCAGGGGATGGTTCCAGGTCCTGGCGGCATGACACCGCAGGGGTTACCCTGCTGCCTCCTCCATTTTTAGCTGATTTTTCCGTCGTCAGCTCCATTCCGCAGCGCGCATGAAAGAAAACAGCGTTCGCCGAGCCGAGCGCAGCAAACAAACCTCAAACGAGCACAGATTTGCAAAGAGGTAAGCATTTCCCGCACACGCGAACATGAAAGCGGATGATTCTAATCTATTAGGCTGCATATATACAAGAAGCCGTGTAGCGGCTAAGACTTGAACGGCTAATGTCTTTAACAGGAAGCTGATTGTAATCAGTAAATAAGAACAAAGCCGAGGGTCAACTCGATTTTGTACACAATAAAACTGAGTCTTGTCAGCATGTCGTTTTATTCAGTTAGAACTTAAGCATCACATAGCTTAAATGTTGTTAGAGATTTCTGCAAGCTGGCTTGAATTCCCTCCACATAAATATAAAATAATTATGATGGGGACGCGTTAAAAACAAGAAGGAAGCTTTTCAATGATTAAATATTTTTGTGTAAAAGTAAAATATGGAATGTTACAACAAAAAAAGTCCATTTAAACATCACAGTTAAAAGGATGTTTTTCCTGCCTTTTATCAACAGGCAGTGCTACAGTTAGCAGTGGTGGATCAAGCCACAAATGATGGAAGCTGTCCACTGTGCATCGCCACTAATTTAAAAGTGGTTTTGAAGATATACCTACACAGAGGTGCCCTCCTTAAGTTTTCCTAGTCATTTGGAATCTTCCTTTATAAAAAGGAATAAACAGGCAACTGATGAGGCCCTTATCATTTTATGTTCCCTTTAATGTAGGGTTTCGGATACTGGAGAATAAATTATACTTCCAGAAGTCCCAGCTCAGTGGTACTTATTAATTGGTGCGGATCACAGTTGGGTGCAGTGCATCAGTCTAGAATTATATAAACTAGTCATCACCTTTAAACAACCAAAATGGGAAAAACTTGTTCATACTGTAATATGTATATAATTTATGTTTTAGATCTGGCACTTTTATGTGAATGGGGAACAAAACTAATCTTCTAAGAAAAAGTGAATGTCCTGAAGATGGCCCAACATCTGTTTTATTGACCACCGCCGACAACGGTGGTATTCCATCACGGGCCGAAACATATGTCGACCTAAAAGGAAAACCAAATGTTTTTTCCTATGTCATGCATATCATGAATAATTAATATGCTAGAAGAACATTCAAATTGTAGTACCCTGTGTTTGTAAAATGTGTGGATTGAAAGGTATGACTGTTTAACGTAGAAGTTAATAATGGGCCTCATTACGACCCAGGCGGTAAGTTACCGCCTGGGCCGTGACTTTACCACCATGGCGTAAACTATGTTTACGCCATGGTGGTTGGCGGACTTACCGCCCCATTCCGACCTTGGCGGGGCGGTAAGTCCCCAATCCCCATTTACCCTTCCCCATTCCCATTTTTGCCCCATAGGGCATAATGGGAGTGGGGAAGGCGTTAATTACGCCACCGTAAATTACGGTGGCGTAATTAACTCCATGGTCCCTTAGCGCCATGGATTTTAACACCTGCTAAAAGCAGGTGTTAAATCCGCCATGGCGCTAAGGGACCTCGTACTCAGGCGGTAAGGGTCGGCACTGTTTACGCCGCCGTAAAACCCTTACCGCCTGAGTCGTAATGAGGCCCAATGTGTTTTAATCATGTTTTTTATGAATTAACATTAAAGTGATTTATGATTTTGCTACATTGCATTTAGTTGAAATAATTCCTTCCCACAAGGTGCTTAGTCTGCATAATAAGTAAGCAGTCTCTCTGTATCTAAACCTGTGTCTTCACAGGACCATTAGAGAGAGGTAGTCAGTCTGTCTTGTACTTTTTCTCTTTGTAGACTCTCCCTTCCATCAGACTTGACCCCCCGATAACAAAAATTAGGGAGTACCCACTCATATAGTTTACTTTAGGCTTGGATATAGGCCATCTTCTTTGAGCGAATGGAGAGTCTGCATTGCCTTTGGAGCAGGGCCAGTCTGTCAGAGGATGTGCCTGATGCGTGCCACTTCCACTCAGCAACTCTGCACTTGAGTTTCAGAGAGACTTGGTCAGAGTCATATCAGGTGTTGCACTTGGAGGCAGGCTTCGTGCATATCCTCATGAAAGGGGCAACAATGTGCAAGGTGTTGGTGATAGAGAGATGAAGATTAGCAAGGGCAGAGTCAATGTGGGAGTCAATGGTAGGAGTGGGAGGAGGAATGTAAGTGGCAGCAAAAGCAGCAGCTGACACTCGCTTCATCGGTTGCATGGCGGAGAAGGCGACTCGCAGTGCAGTAGGAGGCTTAAACGAAAGACCTAAGAGATCCAGGTGAGGGGACAGGAGAGCATGGTCAGACCAGGAGAGAGGTCTAGTGAGAGGGTTGGAGATGGGGATGTCTGCTGAGATGAGATCTTCCAAGGTATGTCCGGGTGAGTGCGTCGGACTGGAGGGATGAATGGTGAGGGAAAGAAAGCCACAGAGGCTGCGTAAGAGTGCAGTGGCAGAATCAGGGGAGTCAATGTGAATATTGAAGTCTCTGAGTTGGAGAAGTTTGGAGATGGAGGCAAGAAGAGAAGAGAAGAGGTCAGACCACTTTGAGAGGAAGAGGGAAACCGGACCAGGGGTCCTGTAGATGGTGGCGAGAGTCAACGAGAGGGTTGGAGAGACACCAAGCCTACAGATAAAGCATTCAAAGGAAGAATAGGTCTGAGTGGGAATGATCGTAGCAGGGACCCATTCAGGGAAGATCAAGGCCACTACACCTCCAGACCAGTTAGGCCTGGACTTGAAGAAGATGTTGTAGTCCTCACGGGAAGGAGTGTGTCAAAAGCAATGAGAGCTGGCAGTGAACCACATCTCAGTAAGAGCAAGAGCATCAAGGTCAAAGTCTTTGAGAAGGAGACAGATAACAGAGGAGTGTTTAACAGCAAAGCGAGAGTTGAGGGTAGCTAGGCAAAGCTGGTTGCCACTATTGAAGGTCTTCCAAGGAGTGGTACAGGGATATGGTATGCCTGTCTGAGATGGGCAAGGGGGATGGCAGACAGAGGAGAGGAAGGCAAGGGAGGTAGTTGATGAGAGACAGAAGACGCCTATCAAGAAGGAGGAGGTTGGTCTGAGAGCCATGGGCCATGACAGTGCCATTCTGAAAGACATTCATGATGCACCTAGAGGATGAGAAGCATGCCGATAGTACGTCCCATCTGGTGCCACCATTAATGGGCGACAAAGAGAAAGGGAAGAGAACAGAGACCATGTGGAGAGTCCATAGGTCTGGAGAGGGAGTGAAACAGAGATGTCTGTGACAGTCTGTCTGGAGGGAGAGTTGACATAGGTGTCAGTGATAGGTAGGCCAGGTTTCGAAAGAGGGGTAGTATAAGTGATAGAGTAACAGTTAGAGTAGATAGGCAAAATGGAGAGCACCATGCAGGGAGAGGGCTTGGAGATGGGAGGGGAAGAGAGGGAGAAAGGAGACTACACTAAGCACAATGAACTCACCAGGCGGCCTAGCAGCAAGACAGGTGCAGACAAATCAGGTGAACAACATTAGCTAGGTCACAGCGGGGTATTGCACAGCTCCAGAACAGAGTAGGAAGTTGACAGTTGGGGAACAGGCAGCCTAACAGCAATGTAAGAGCCAACGAGTCAGTAGCAAGAGAGGTACATCCAGTCCAGTGGAGACCGTCAAGCGCAAGGTTTTAGAGGCAGGAGGGCCGTCAGATCCCAGGGGGAATGATACGATGCCAGGCCTATTCACAGATCTGCTTCACCCAGTCAAAAGTGAAGTTTTGGATGCAAGAGGGAGGGGAGCTGTCATATCCCTGCGTGCTGGATGCGATACCAGGCCCTTGCACAGAGCTGGTTCTCCTAGACAATTCAATCACCTGCAACAAGACAGCCAATGCGCTTCCAACTCCACCACACCAACCTTGCAACCAGCACAGACCCCCTGTGCAGAGAGAGGCCAAAGTCTCGAGGTGTACAAAGCGACTCTCCAGCGTGTGGGAGTCAGTCGCCCCAAAATACACAAGGCCCTAGGATGGGGCACTGGGGCACTGCATATTCCTACAGTATGGTCACTGGCCTTCAGATAAACAGATCCCTTCCAAGTACAGATCTTGTCAGCTGTTTACCAGCCACCCCCTCTTACTGGGCAGGGATATGCACAATGATGAGCTTCACGCATTACTGAGCAGGGCTATTTCAATTTCATAACCATACAGAGTTTCAGCTACCTGATTGACTTCAGAGCATTAGACAGCTCTGGTCCAAGTTCCTGTGTAGTCACTTCCTCAACCCGTGACAACCAATGTTGTTATCGCTGGCCCCCCTCGGCTCCCCGCGTATATAGCTGAGATCAGCCGTTCGTCGGGGCCTCACGGGTGCAGCACACAGACGTGCCGGCCATCTTGGATGTCACATTGGTATCAGAAGAGGGGCAGGGGACACTGTAAAGACAGGTAGGGGGTGTCTGTACTTCCGCTCTCTATATGGTAGAGGAGAGGCACAGAAGACCCCAGCCAAGATTCTCTATAAGGTAGCATTGGACGAGCAATCAAGGCCTAGCTTCTCAGGAGGTGATGTGGGCTGGTTCTTAAGTACAGTGTAGTCCCCGAACCCCCACAAAGGAATGTCCACACACTATTACTGAAAACACAGTCTTTATATAATTAATATTCAAAGGTATGTACACGATCACAATAACGCACTTTGTACTTGGAAGTCAATGATGATAAATATATACACGTCTAGAGTGGTACCACTAATGTTATCAAATCTCATTAAAGTGCCTCAACTGTTCGGTTAAAATGTCACACAGATCTATAACGAGTAAACCAGTAATAGAGATAGGAAGGAACACAAGATGGTTGAAACAATAGGCAGAATACTGACCCCTACCAATAGGCGCAGTTCTGAGTGGAGATCCCCCTCACCTGGGCAACCTGTAAATAAAGATATATTGCACAAGCCCAGTCCATATAGTGTTCGATAATCTTACTTCTTCCTATTAAGGTTTTACCCCCCCAATGTACCTGGTGGAGTAGAGTTCTCCGACGATGCACCGACCAATCTTTCTTGAGTGCCTCCCTTACAGGCGGGAGCCACGGATCGCCGAGAGGTGTCTAGGAACTTGGCGTTCGGTGTCGGGGAATCGACGGCCCTTCTTGAGTGCCCTCCCTTTAAGGCAGGAGTCACGGGTCGTCGAACATCCGGCGGTGAACAGGGTGAACTATGGCAGGGAAGTGGCCACTTCGTTCCTAGCGGTGCTCGTCGACGATAGAGCGTTGGCGTCCTGCAAGGAAGAGGCGTGCGGGGCACCTCGGTGACAATAGTTCTGGACTGCAAAGAGATGATGAAGAACTGTGGCCCAGTAAGGGCATCGAGTCGTTGGCGTCTCTGCGGTCTGTAGGTGGCGGGAAACCCACCGGTGGATACTCCTCGGCGCGTCGACGACCGGGCCTTCTCCAGCGGGAGACAAGCGGATGACGATGCAGACGAGAGCGTCCGATGATCAATTGAAGTTCTTAGGCAAACGGGAGCATGGCGGCTCCAGTCGGCGACGGCGGTCGTCGACAGTGGCGGACAACAGTCCGAGTGCTTCTCCTTGGAGTTCCGCAGCAGTCCCCGTATCGGTTAGGCAGCCTGTCGAAGGTCTGTCTACCAGGGAGCTTTGGCAAAGATCAGCTGTGCACGATGGTCCCTCGTAGCTCGGGAAGAGGGTGCCTTACCAGGTCCTCTCTGGGTCAGTCCTTGGAGGCACAGCAGCTTTCAGATTGTGAAGAAGAGCAACAGCAAGTCTTCTCGTCCAGCAGGGCTTCAAGGTCAAGCATCAGTTAATCCAGTTACTCGTTGTTGTGGAGACTTCAGCTTCTGAACACGATTCCTAGCAGTGAGAGGTCCCCAGACATACTGTTGATCTCCCATTCATTCCGCTGGGTCACACTTAAGCATCCAATCACGACTACGGGCATTCATGCAGGCAGGCAGCCAATCAGGCACACAAGGTATTCAGGCCATTCACTTCTCTCCAGACACTCACAACAAGTTATGTGTAAGTACCGAGCCATTCAACACTCCAAGCTGCATTCATATCGGTTTCGGGCAGGGTTGTCTCAGTCATTGTGTCAACCACCAGATACTAGACACCCACAACACAGAATGCATATTCGTCACACACTCTATTCACCCAGGTCCCACCCACAGGAGGTACCCACAACATACATCACCGGGAAGGCTCCAGCTAGTCTGAATGGGCCTTCACAACACCATATATGGCACTTCCATCCAACAGCCAGTCAGGGGGAAGGGACAGAGTCAGGGCTTCCCAGGACTTTGGGAAAACAAGGTAATGGGTAATAGAAAGCAAGAGGCCACCAGGGCCATCTTGTTTTCCATCAGGAATCAACTGATCCCAATGGCAGGGCCGGGGTATCCCAAAATGGAGGATACTCTGCGCACCTGTCAAATTCAGCATGGAGCTGCCACCAGCCCATACCCTGTTCTGTGGGCCACCCACAGGTACCCAAAAACATACACTAGGGACACAGGGATGTACCCCCACCCATGGGTGCCATAAGGGTATCCCACGGGTCCGTTCACCAAAACAAAAGAAAGAGAGCTGCACCGCCAGGAGTCCCACATGAACTCCTGCGCGGAAAACACGACAGAACACACGATAAAAAGCAGTAAAGGACAAGGATACGGAGGCCCTGTCCCTCCGATGCATTTCCAGCATCACAGGCACCACTTCAAGAATGCCGTGCTCTCGGGCAACGAAACGCAGGCCCTTCGATGTACAATCACTCAGTGCCATTGCGGTTCATACACCCTCTGCACTGTTCTGCAGTAGACAGAGATACATCTTCGGGTTAATTGGGCCTGTGGGGAGTCGAACAAGTTCCTGGTCTCCTCTCCAGCCGCTGTGGCATGTAGCGCAGATGTTAGTGACCAGGGGAAGTCATACCAAAAAAGCACTGCCTTAGCACTCCCCAACCCCAAAGAAGTTGCTTGGGAACAGCCAACACCCCAAAACTCTCCACTGGCAACCCATGGTAGGCTGCCTCTGTTGTCACGATCAAGTGGGTACGTCTGAAATAACTCTCTCTGGGTCAATCCGGCTACTCCATGCTGCCTAAAACAGCCCTGAATCTGGGGTAGAGGCCAGGAAAGCAAGAATACCTCGGGTCGGACAAGACCTTCCAGTGCCTTACCGATAAAGCAGTAGTCCTGATGGCATCCATGGCAGGGGACTGGCTCAAGCCCACGCAGACAGGTGAGGTCTCCTGATAGGGAGACACTGGATCCTTGTTGCATATGCCCTCCAGCTTCTGTGAGTCCCCCAGATAGAGCTTTTCGAGATGTTTTACAGGCTGCCCACTTTCTGGGTAACCCTTTACACCAAAATATTTTGACCTTATGTGGCTCCTGCAGTGCACTTCAACGCACTGGCAGGGCCTTTATTCTCCTTTGTGCTTTCTGACTGGTCTTGGATCCCTCTCTTCACTGGAAGGAAGTTTCCACAGCAAAGCAGGCAGGTACAATTTCACTGTTCGCAGGGATTCTTTGGAGGGTTGACCTCTCCAACCCTGGTGAACAGTCCAGTGGCAAAGCCCTTGTAATCCTAAACTGGTAACAACCCACCTTTTAGTACAGGGTGGCCTGAGTTTCTTGATTGGAGTTCACAGTTTTTTTACCACCTCTTGGCACAAATCGTGGAAGCCTTTGCTCATTGCAAACAGTTTCTTCCAGTGAAAATCTCTATGCACCCGACTAGAAAAGGAAGCCTTCTTGCAGGTCTGCACAGAGGGAGATAAGTGCATGCAGCACAAGGTGAAATGTGATCTTGGTTGGCCACCATAGAGCACAATTGTCCTCTGTCATCCTGCTGTAAACATTGAATTGTCCATCACATCTCAGGTAAGTACATTAAAGAGTTATGAATGGGGCACCAATCCCTCCTGCACCATCTCCTCAGGGAAGCTTACCAGTCCCGGTTCATCAAGAAGTGGAAACAGCTGCTAGCTCAATTACAAAGAGCAATTTAGACTGTGGAAAACAAGCCTTGCTGGATTAGAAACAGAACTTTAAACCTGGGTGAACTATGTTTTAGGATGAAATAATGTTACCATTCTGAAAATTGATTTGGCCTATAAACAGTAAGGTCCTACAGGCCTTTCATGTGTTGATTATAAGAAAATAAGGCAGAAAAAAATAGTGTACAGCTGGATGGAAAACGTGTTCCCTCCTCATTGACACTTGGCCTCTAGGCCCCATTCTTGTGTCAGGACTAGAAGTACAATTTGAATGAAAAAAGACTCGATGTACAGATTCCACCTATAAAGGGCCTATGGTGTCGAAGGTCACCACTGTAGTAGTGTAAGGTTTGACTAAAGCAGGGATTGTCAGTTTATAGAAACACTGGATGCTGAGTCGATCAGTTTCTAGGCCTTAGACCCCAGAGGGGTGTCCAAAGCAGGAGCAAAAGTCCAACAAAACAAAAGGAACGACCTGAGGAAAGACACATTGGGGAGTTTCTCAAAGTATGTATGAGAAAAATAATACATTTTAGTGGCAATTGTTAGCATTATTTGGGTCAGTTTCAAAGCCCGGCTGGATTCTTCCCTTCGACGGGTTTATGATCCAAACACATTTTGATTCTTCAATATCTTTGAGATCTCAGCATGAAGGTTAACAATAAAGTACCCTATATAGCCATCATTCCCACTTTGGCGAGTGCAACACGCCGTTAACATGCTGCCATCCAGGGCCTAGGCAGGTGACATGATGCAAAACAAAATGGGAAGCAGCGGCCAGCGAGTGGGGGTGGGTGGTGTTGGATGATGTGGGGGCCAGAAGTGCAGGAGAGGGATGGGCTGGGGTGGGGCAGCTGAATGGCACAGAGGCCAGCAGCACCCGGGGAAGGTCTGCGGTGTCTGGTGGAATGTGGGTGGGACACTGTCAGTTCTCGTTTGAGTTTCATGTCGCCGACTGGCTGAGCACCCTTCCCCCATTGCAAATCCAGATTTATTATTTATTTGCTAACCTTAAACCATACACTATTCCGAGGTCTCTCCGGCTCATGGATGCCACCACTGTAGGCCTGACCAAGTGAAGACGCTGGGCTATGGCACTAGGGAACAGAACCCCATAACTTCCAGCATGATGCCTGCCGTCTGAGTGACTCTGGAGGCTTTACTTCCACTCCGTTGCCACCTTCCTGTCTCAGTGTCATGGCAGAGTTCCCCAACGCTGTGTCCTCACTTTCCTCTGTGATGGCTCACCACACTATCATGACTATATCGATCACACTTGCACCTCTTTACCTCCTTGATAATCCTCTTCATGCACATATTTCTGCCATTCCCAAGCTGACCTTTTTATGGCGTGAAGTGACCACAAACTGGACGTCCACAAACTCTCCTTTGGGGTGCCTCCGACCATCCTCCTAGTGCCATTTCTCCAAGGTCTCACCTTCATTCTCTCCCAGTTGTCTTCTTCCAAACACTTTCCTTTCTCCACTATCTCCTCCAACCTCCTCCTGATGTCTCCTTCCAATCTCCTCTCTCTTCGATACCTCCTCTGTCTTGCCCCTAGCACTTCTCTCCTCCTCTTTTCCCCTGATGTCTCTTCCAAACTTTGTTTGTTATTGCTTTTGAACCTCCTCGTTCTCCCTGATATTGTCTTCATCCACCTTTATCTTTTTCCACTCCACTTCCTTCTTGCAGTTCCTCTTTCTGCCTCTGGCCTCCTCCACCCTCCTTTGCTTGGGTGTTCTTTCTTTCTCCTCTACCTTCTTTTCCCACCTACTTCCTTCTTGTACTGACCTCCTTACACTGTCTAGGCGTACTCTTTTCCAGCCCCCAACCTTCCTACGTTCTGTACTTGCCTCAGCCTTCATTTTCCTTCTCCTCTGTAAGACCACCTCCCATCATTGTGTTGTTGGGATTGATTAGTGATGTGCCATCATTTATTTTTTTTGGATTTATGTTTGACTGAGTGTCTCTTCGAGGTCAGAAGCCCTATGTGTTTCCGTGGTGCGGTTCTTCAAGTTCAAAGTACTCCACCAGCTGCTCAGTATTCCACACTCTACCTAGTGCATGGCAGCAGGCGGAGAGTGAACTGATAGGGGAGGAATGTACATTTATACTCAGGCACCCTGAAACAGCTGGGCCCTCTAATGCTACTCCTCGATGAATAACACCATCCTCCAATGTCTGACTCACGGCATTTACCATTGAGGGTGAACCTGAGATGCCCTTGTTTGCGCTTCTTCAATGGCTCTTATGCAGCATATCTGCTCATCACATTTAGCTATTAAACCGCCCTCCTGTGCGCTCCCTGCGTGCACATTAGCCTCTCCAAGTGCAACTTCGCTTATAGAGAGTCATTTATTTTCACAGAAACCTGGGATGTCTTACACTTGCTTGATTTTACAGGATACTGGTTGTCTAAATAAAATACCATGGAATTAGTTTTGATATCAACAAATCATGAATAATGCAACAAGCCTATGTATGTGTGCGCCTCTCCTTCGCTCTTACCGTCGATGCTGTGAGGCCGAATAAAGTAGTAGTTAGCATGTGGAGAGTAAAGTGGGCTTTCTGCTCGATGAGACGTTGCGTTAGACCCCATTTCAGGCTAGTAGCTTTCTCTAAAGGTGGCGCGTATTGCTGCATCATTTCTTCTGATGCGGTTTACCACGCTGCTACTAATCTGCTCTCCTCAGAGCGGTTTCTACCTGACAAATTCTGTTGCTTTATTGCATATTATCACGTGCCTGATGGTAAACAAAACCCAGAACATCTATGATGAGTGAATTAACCCATTCCGCCCTCCTCATTGCCCGAAGAGAAGTTAAAGTACTAATATGTTCGCTTGGGTTTTACAGTGGCACGTGCATGGTATACATGTATAGTTTGTTTTGTTGTGAGAGGGCGTGGTTAAACAAGAATTGACAATGCCAATGACGTGTGACAGTGTTCGGTGCTGGAAGTGCAAGACGGGAAAAGGCACGTTGACCCATATGGTCTGGTTGTGTCCTGGGGGAGAAATTCTGGATGACAAGATCACTCTAATTCTGGAAACCAGCATTCCAGTGGTGGCTTCTGTCATGGGTGATGACAAACTTGTGTGTGACCTGCCTGAGAGCAAGTGAAGCCTGGCTGCTCAGAGGATGAATGACGGCAAAAAATATGATTGCATGTGCATGGAAATCAGCTAATCACATTTACATGGAAGTTTGGATTCCAGAACATGCTGTCTCTCTCCTCTTTTGAACAGATCATATACAAATGCAAACAAAACCTTGATACATTTAGGGCGGCCAATGGTCCCTTCTTTGAGACATATAGCTGATTTGTTTACTTTTTAGCTAAAACGAGATATACTACGAACATGCTACCCTCTCCTTTATGCCCTCTTCATATCGCAATGAAAACTGTTGTTATACTCATTCACATTATTGTATATCACCCTTCTTTGTGTTGCCTTGCCTGGTTGAGGGGATACTTGTAGAAATGTTGTCTTTTTTCCTTTTCTTTTACCGTTTAAAACTTGTCAAGGCTGTGTGGGATTTGGGAAATAGAATCATGGGATGGTAAAAATGCAATTTTCTCAGCTACTATATATTTTAATGAATTATGGTGTGATGGGCAATTTTAAAACACACATCTTTTTGTGTAAAATACAGACTGTCTAAGCATAGTCTGCAGGATTCTATTTCCTCTTGATCAAGGATGTCATAAGTATAGGTTTCTTCCAACAATGAAAACATCCACAATGGATTGAAATTCTGACTTCGCAAAAAGGAACAGAAACCTGTTGAGAAGACATTTATTATAAAAAAAACATTATACATTGCAATATAATGTACACAGTGCAAAGAATAATAAAACATTGAAAATGGAAAGAACTGACAATGCCAACAGTTCTTACTTTTGTGCAGGCATTTGCCAGTCACCCAACATAATGATACTGTGCTACCTAGATATTAGGGCTCAAGTCGGTGGACAATGCGGGTGTAGCGTCAGCCCGCTTTTTTGAGTGGGGGCAGATGCTGTGACCCCTTTGTGTTTAAGGAATGAACATACATTAATAATAAACGGCTGCAATGATGCGGCCAGAAATGGAACTTGTCTTGCACCTATGAAACGGGACACTTAACCACGATACTACGGCAATGGTTCCCTGTGGATTTGCAAAATGTCTGATATTGACATCGTAGTATGCAGGACATGTTTTGTTAAAGGGTCATAGATTTGAAAGATGTGTACATTTTGTACTTAAGTAGGAAGTGTGGCAGATCAGGAGTCGAACACACTATGGACATTTTTAATATTTTTGAACTGTATTTATTTTTACATTTATAAAGTGCACTGAGCACATCAAGGCACGGTTACAACCAGTTACACATGGGTGTGCAGAGAGATAAAATGAAAGGGAAGGGAGAAGAAAAGAGGAGAACCTAGTCGAGTAAGCATAGGGTCAGTGGGGGCTGTAGTTACATTTAGAATTATAAAGAAAGGCCTACCTCCCACTATCACTATAGGGGGTTCCCTATCTAAGGAAACTGAAGGTTCTAGTCTGTCATCAGAAAGTCTAAAGTAAATGTACTCGGTCCATACCAAACTCTACCTGATACTACCACTAATATGAACAATTAAAGTAGGCAAAAAGAATGTCCCTTGCCTTCTGGTCAGTTCCCTATTTTGCCTTCTGTCTTGTGGATTTCTAAGTCCAGATATGTCTTCTATATACAAATGTCTCTCTCTTGAGATGTATTTCTTATACTGATCTACTCTGACAATCTCTTGTGTTTGTATCCAGGAGCTCTTGTATCTACTCCCAAGTGACCCTGGCTTCTAGTTTCTTGACAAGGTTATACTTATAAAAGTTCTCCTTGAGATATTCTCTCACACTTTTCCCTTTTATTTTATGTCTCTCACATGTTTGATATTTAACCTTTCTGTGGTCTGTTATGTCTTTTGGATTATTTGATTCACTGTGCAGTCTCATATCACAACCCCTATTATACTTTCTTTGGGGTGTTCTCCCCATTTTTCAACAATTTCTGTAGGCTTTTTCCCCCCTTTCACAGGGAATTTGGATCCACTTTCTCTCAGTTTCACATTAAGTTTATTAATTACGTTCTTTACTCGCTCATCATATGTCCAGTGATGTTGTATCACTATTCGAATGTCACCCTCATGGCTTTCACAAGTTTCTCGGTTCATACCACTTGGTCCCGGCAGCCTCCCGCTTCTCCCGTTCACCCTGCACCTTAATTCTTTAAGGGTGCCCTTGAAGGGCTCGGCACTCACTCGGGTAAATTGGTTCGCTTTCTTGATTCCAGGTCTCCGGCTTTGCATTCATCCTGTTCTCTGTGCCTCTTGAGGATGCTGTGGTCAGTGGACGCTGGCGGTTGGGAGCTTTCAGTGCTCCATTGTTAGATGGGCCACTGGCCCACTACGAGACTGCTGTGGTCGCGGCATGACATTGGGCGGTTCTTCTCACGCTGTCTTGCCAACAGTTTCTCTGTTGTCTGCTTTGCTGAGGTCTTCACGTCTCAGATGGGCGTTCTCTGACCTTCAAATTGCTGCAGGCTCCAGGGCTTCTCCTAGCTCTGCCTCTCCAAGGTGTTATTACGTCAGGTTGCTTCCCCGGTGCACCGTACTCTCTTCCTATGTGATCCACTTCTCCCACTTACATACAAATGTCTTCTTAAGGAGATATTCCCTTTTACTGCACATGGCGTGTTTGATTCAATATTGCCTGAATCCAAATAGGAGCAGGACGCACTATTCATTATATAAGGTAATCCCATATATGGAGATAAAATGGTTGGTCTAGGGAGTTCTTTGTGGGAATGAGATTCCGTGTCCCCTAAAGAGCGTCACTTCCAGTGGTGTTGCACTTACCCAGCCTCCTAGGGAGGGTCTTGTGGAGCAGGCTCACCTCCCTAGCCTCAAAGGGGATGGTTCCCCCTTGTGGAGAAGGGATGAATACCTTCGATTCATCACAAAACTCACATACACACAAAAACAAGCATTTACCCACTGGGCATCCATACACACAAAAACAAGCATTTACCCACTGGGCATCCAGGGCATGGAACACCCTACATCTCCACCTACGCAATGCATCCTCCATCATCACTTTCAGAAAGAGCCTCAAAACATACCTTTTTTTCACATTTAACCCTGCTCGCTCCACTGCGATTACTTGTCCATCCCAATCTTCCTATCATTTCCTGAAAACATTTTGTAACTGCTTTTTTTAACTCCCACCATTTCAATATTTGAACCAGCACTAAACAAAAAATTTGAATATGTAAATAAATAGGCATGGAGTGAATTAATTATCAACTGAACAATAATGGATAGGTTACAGTGAATAAATCATAAGCAAAATTCAAGAGCATGTGTTCAGAATAAAATGCTAGAAAGAGGTGCTGTGATTGGGTATGAAATATGGTGTATGGATTCCTGGACCATTGGAACTTGATGAGGGAATATGAACATTTTTAGATCTCATCTGAATTTGAAGATGCAAGGTTTAAGAGAACGTGACAATCCGAATGTAGGCTGGTGAATGTTTTAATTGGATGGGTGAAAATATTTCCTACAAATATGCAGGAGGGAGAGAGCATAGCAAATGAACCCAGACCAACCAAGGGTAGTCCAGCGGGGTCCTTAGCTTGAGAAAATGTAAAAAATAAAATGTTAAAATGGTGCATTTTACAACACCTATTTTCTGTGAAAATGTGGGTAAATATTGTCACGGATGGCACAGAAAAATTTACTGATTATTGGAGGTAGTTCAAGGGAGTTTATTAAAATGATGTGATCCCAAGGGCCGTCCCTCTCTCTCATTTCCAAATGACCTACTCCCTAACTCAAAGATCCGTAACCCCAGGTTAGTGCTACTGGAGGGTAAACCATGTTGCCTAATAGCTTACTTAGTAGTATAAGGCTGGCTGTCTGAACTCCCTCAGGGACTTCCTAAATGTCCCTTCTCTCGTCAAAGGTTAGTATTCTACAGGGAATTGGAATAATGCCTTGCACTCATACTGTTTGAATCAGGCTGTTTACTCATTCCCACGCTCACCTCGGCCCTTCTAGTCTTACTACTGTATCGCGCTGACTTACTCCTTCAGGCACTCTTCAGTCCCTCTGATGTTTCATTCTTTCTATCTCTTGCCTGCGCCCTTTGATGTTACCTCCCCTCCTACTCCACTTCTCTACTATTATTGTCCACCTCCTGCTACTACTCCCCTCCAGATACTAGTGCTCTCCTCCTCCGACTACCCCTCTCCTCCCCCCACTACTCCACCTTCCAAACTTTGCAAACACCCTTCTTTCGCTGTAAACCAGTCAATTCACTATCACTCCTTACATTCCCCTTCGCTACTCACTTGCCACACAAACTGCACACTCAGATTGCAGCAACATTTCCACTCTGCCACTCATCAGCCAGTACCTGCTCAGAGAATCTTCTCCACAAGCCGCCACTCCTTCCTTCCGCTGGTCTCTTCATACAACTCCACTGTTGTAAAGGATTGGGTCCTAGCCCTAACCAATCCGTCCTGGCTTCCCCCTCCCAATGGGTGTGTATGAAGTGCAAAGGTTTTAAATAGGGGCTAAGCCCTGCACACTTTCCCCTTGTGGGTTTGCCACATTTGGTCTGATTTCCCCCAATCTCCTGGTAAATCCAATGGGAGGGGTGGGATTTGCTCCCTGTTTTGGTCTTCTGTGGCTCGGGGCTTCTACGATGTTGCTGGGTGCTCTGTGACTGATCCATAGCCTGTTGAGGTCTCTGGCACTGCAATATATGTTCAATGTTCTCAGTCAGGGTCACGGTGTACCTCTGTGTCCGCCGGCGACTTCTCTGTGTTGCACTCTCTCTTTCCAGGTTTCAGAATGCTGCAGTCACTCGCAGCATTATGGCAGTGTAACTCTACCTCTGCTGGTTTCGGGACTCCTTCATTCCCTGTAGTCCTGTAGTGGTCTGGCGATGCCATACTCAGTTTCCTGAAGAAGTGTGGCAATGTGGCTCTCTCTCTTCTTTCGAGGAACTGCAAATAACAGCAAAACCTTGAACAATTGCTGTTCTTTGAGGTCAAGCTAGAGATATCAGCGTTCTGCCAAGGAGGATACTGCCACCAGGAAAAGGGGTATGGCTTGGGTTCCCCTCCCTCCAGCTACCTTCCCTCTCTGGGCCAGGGCTGTAGGGTAATGCATCAGCAACTGGGCCACTCACCAATCTCGGTCCTTGGCACAGCCACTCTCCCCTGCACTGCCTCCCTGGCAACCCCTGCACTGCGGGACTGTCTCTGTATCCCTACAGCCCCCTTCCCAGCACTTGTCTGTACTTATAATGCACTTGCCACCAGCTGGCCCTTACTATTTATCTTGTATTTTACTAATCACTTTGTACTGCACTTTCCCCTCTCCCTTTCCCCCTTGCACTTTTTCCCGTCCCCTCTACCCATGCACTTGCGCGATCTGAATGACACCTGGCCTAGTAGGATCGTTTGTCTGTCTCCCCTTGTTCCCCCCTCCCTGCCTCGTCGCGCCTTGAAACACTTGTGTATAGGCGCGTTACAAATGCCATATCATATCATATCATGAAAACATCGCATAGAGGCAAGTCATTAACAGTGGACAGAAGCATTTTCTTTTCCAATGCATTTTCATGGTGCCTTTGCCCACAGTATATGCAGGAATAAAAAGTATGTTCATGCAGGATTCACCAATATATGCCAGTATTACCATATCAGAACATACTCCTCTTGTCTTCATCAGTACAAATCGCCATGAAATAGTAAGAAAACAGGTACACAGGTACACAATGTAGACCAGTCTAGCCACGTAATAGTATTTAGCATGTTTGCTTTACCATTGATGCCCAGTAAAAATTGCCATACCGCAGCAAGAAAACATGTCCAGACTAGCTGCACCAAATGTAGTTCAGTCTAGACATGTAATAACACTAATCATGTTTGTTTTATCCATCATTCCAGAAAGAAATGCAGTGCCACAGTAAACAAATCTAAATTGGCTGCGCCAATGTAGGCCATTCTAGCCATCTAATGACACTTACCATGCTTGATTTGCCATTGATGACAGTAGAAAATGCTATGTCACAAGTAGCCAGTTACCCCTCCACCCTAAATGTTTTTTTGCGCACTCATACATACAAAATAAAACATGAAAACAAACACACAAACATACACACATTTATACATAGGCACATTCATGTACGTGCACTAAGACAACCCTCTTTGCATGCACGCATACATACAAATGTACGCATTCATAAATAATTGACTTACCTGCTCGCAACATCAGCACACCACTGCTGCACATGACTGGATGACCTGTGCCTCTTTTCCTCTGAGCACACTGACTGATTGGAGAGGACTCCTCTCTGAGGGATTTTCAAATTGGGAAGAGATTGATCCACATTCCTGCTGAATAGCAGGAGAAAGCGTGTTATTGTGTTTTTTTGGGAATTAATGTAGTGTGAAGTGTAGTGACCTTGCAACATGTTTGTTGGCCTTGCTTTGTGTGTAATTATAATAAAAGAGGGAAAGGGGTTGTTAGTGGGGATAGCAGGAGAGGCAGATCTGAAACCTGTGGGGCTGAAGGGTGCAGCACCGTACTGCTTCTATGGTATTACAAAGGCACTTAGAATTGTTATCCAAAGAAGTGTGACCATAGTCTGCTAGACTACAGTGCTTTGGGTCTAGTTGGCAGCTAATATGTGGGAGTGTCATAGGGCTAGAAATGAGAATTTAGTCAAAGCTCAGTTCATGTTCGTGGGGTAGCTGCTAGGACTATCGTGTGTTGGCGCTTTTGTGTGTAAGGTAGTCAGAGGTTTTAGTGCTGAGTCAATAAGTCAGAGGAATTTAGGTAAAGACCTGCAAGAAGTGGAGTCATTCAACACACCAGTTACCCCGTCTCCTTCTTCACTACCGTAGTACAACTGCCTAAATTGCATCGTAACATTCTGCCTCAGTACATTTGATGGGGTCATAACATCCTAGAACAGGAGATGTAGAGTCTACAACAGATGATGTTATGTTATAGCACCTACTGCCTTAGGTTATGGCATCAAAGAGGGGTAAAGGCAGAGTATGAGAGAACAATAGTTGTAGGGAGGAGGACAGCCAGGTAGATATTTGGGATGAGGGTGAGGGATAGCTAAGATGCTCAGGAAGGCATTGGAAGCAAGGTGGAGGAGCTATGGATGCAATTGGACCGAATTTATCATTGGACTCAACTTTATTCAACGGGGAGCAGCGCTGAAAGGACAGCTGGAGAAATGGGTTTGCCGCGTCTGGAATTTACTCATCTCATATTGAATCCATGACAGAAGACACGGACAGCAAAGCCCTTCTACTTACTGCCTTCCCTACGCACCCAACAAACATTTCAAAGGGGTTACAATCCAGAAATTTTAATTTGCCAGTTTTGAGTTAACCTCCCAGAAAAGCCAGAAAAACAACCTTTTATTTTTTTTGTTTTGTTTGGGGCTTCACATTTACGTCATGGTTACCAAAAGGATTTATTTTTAAAACGGGTTGTTTAGGCCTTCTAGAAAAGAAGTCAGTCTGTTAGCAGTCATAAACGTGAGTCTTACTGATGTGTGTCTTTAGCTTTAAACGTGCTCTAAGATATTTTCCAGAAATGTGCAGGTGTGTGATGAGGCAGCAGTTGGACAGTTCTTCCAGATCTAGGTGAGATTGCTTTAAAGGAGTGAGCATTCAGACTGCTTTCAGTGAAGAGGGAGAGGTGCATATGATATTGAGTGGGAAGAGAGTTACTTTCCCTGTAAGGTCTTTAATGATGGGTGAAGTTGGGATGTCATCATAAGTGCTATTCAGGTTTGTGCTTCAATACCATACATATATACATACCGTTCGTTACATACTGTGATGAATCACATGAATTCCTCCTCATGAGGCTAGACAGGTGAGCACACTACGCAATACCCTTGCTAGGGGTAGAGTGAAATGGGACCTCACCGGGAGAGACTCCACCTTTGGGGACAGGTACTCCCCTTCCCAGGAGGAAATCCCTGGTGGACCTTGCAAAATAAAATGTTTAAATCTTTCTGATGATAATATCTATGAAGAGAAGGCCAATATGTGTTGCCAACATGAAATAGAAAACCTCCTTCTAATCTCCCATTCCACTGGGACAAAGAAAAGGATGTATGGAGGAGAAGAGAACCCACAAAAGAAAAAGGAACAAAGATGTGTGCAGGGGAAGCCCCTCAAATACGTCAATATAAAAGGGGAAGAGCATGGGGAAATGCAGAAAGAGCCTGCGAGTTTCACAAGGGCATAGATGTTGATTCGATAGCAAAGCAGAGACAAGATGTGCAGCGTCCTGCAGACGTGAGAGACCGAGAGATGACAGGTATGCTATTGTCAGTAGCAAGGAAGTCTGGAGAACTGAAGCTGGACGATTGGCATCCTGGAGCCAAGAAAGAAGCAGAGACTGGTAGTGTGAACATGGGAGAACCGTGGTGGACATGAGGTCCTCGTAACAATGCCAAAACCATTCTGACATGGCCGACAAAGGACAAGCCGATCCCCAAGATACCACACACCATCCAAAATGAACAGAAGGAAGAGAAGCTGGAGAAACGACAAAAGACGCAAGGTTAGGAGAGGAAGCTGGTCCTCAACTAATGAAAACTCTGGTGACGTTTGCCCTAATGGGGCACTCATACTCATCACAGTCAAGAGAGAGAAAACATAATGAGAGTGAATGAGGATCATTATTGGAATGCTCATAGTCGTCACAGTCAAGTGAGAAAAAACATAACAATAGTGAATAAGAACAATTATTGGAATGCTCATACTCTTCTCATTCTAGAAGGAAGTGTTGTGCAGTGTGAGGGTGTAGAAGAAGGAGACTGACAAGGAAGGGTAATTTTATGGCCATAAACCTTTATTGTGTAACTTAAGAAAACCTAACTCTCCCTACTTCTAAGGGGCTTTCCCTGCCTCAACCTAGGAAAACTTTAGTGAACTGTCAGAATGACAAAAAAAATGCTCTTCGTCCTCCGTCAGGACCCAACTGATCTAACCCTAACACTATAACCATAAGTCTTAAACTAAAGTGAAATTTGTGTTTCCTTCACCAGGATAATGACTCGCTGCTTCAGTCCTATAGTATAAGTAACTCTGTCAATGTCCCATCACATGGGAACAGGGGAATGACTTTCTGCTCCTGGTCCTTTCATAAAGGTTCTCCACAGTGGTCTATGAGCACTCTTGAAGAAAACTTGGAGTAATCTTTTTAACTCTTTCCAGGAAGTAGAAAAACTCATAGCCTTTTTTGGCCTCCATGGAACACTTCTGATGATGGATATCTGCTCCACGGTTCTCTGTATCTTTCTTGTATATCTCTCTACTGGTCTCTACATATCATAAGGAGGGAATTGTTTCCCAAATGTCTCAGACTTTCCAATGACGTTTGTTGGGCCACCGCGATGAGGGAGACAACTCCAGAGGCCCTCTGTTTTAACAGTGGTATTTGATGAATCACTCTGATGAGGGAGATGGCTCCAGTATTATTCTACTTGGACAGTGTATTGGGTGGACCACTGCAACGAGGGAGATGACTCCAGACGCAGTCTACTTACTCAGTGGTATTTGGGTGACCACTTCAATGATGGAAATGACTCCCAATTCACTCTGCTTGGGCAGTGGTGTTTGGCTGACCACTGCAACGAGGGATATGATTCCTGATGCACTCTGTTTGAGCCGTGCTTCATCCCGGACCCCACTTGGTCTTCTCACCATTACTGTTACCTATGGTACCTTGGAGACACAGTTCCGGTTCTTCACAGGGTTGAGGGGCCTCTCCTCCTCCTTCTTGCTTCCTGCATGGCAATGCAGCAGTCTTGTGGTGTCAGTGTTATTTCTGGAGCCGACGGCCCACTGTTCAGCAGTCATGCCACCACCAAGTGAGTCGGTTCCCTGTCAACTCCAAGGACGCTACTGAAATGTCCTGTTTTCTTGTCCCTCTCCTGGAGAGATGCAACTGCTTCAGCATTCGAAGTTTGAATTTTCTGGGTCTCTTTCGCGTACTCCTGGCTTCCACCGTGAGATCTCCCAAGTCTGTTCTTGCTTTCTACTTTATACTGTTGATTACACAATGGCATAATGTCAACACCATGTTGGAAAGTCTTTCTTTGGAACTCTTCATGCCTCCAGTGAGCCACCTCGTTGCAGTACTTGGCTAGCTTTGTATATGGTTATTACATATGCTTCATATGTTCTTCTTCATCCCAATATGTGATACATTTGTCACAATCATGGCTATACAATAATACATGGTTACACTATCAATGGTGGGAGAAAAGGATGACCATGAGGGTAAGGGCTATGGGACAAGGTTTTAAGGAGGCATTTCCCAGGTGGACGTCCTTATCCCCAGGAGGGAAGTCGCCCCTTATGAGGTCCTCCCACATACTACCACCCATAGGGGAACTATTGGGTAGAGTCCTCACCTCCTTAGCCTCATAGGAAAGCGCTCCCCTCTAATAGAAGTGATGAGACCTGGTGAATCATCACAACAGTCAGTACAAAGAGAAGTGAAAGAGAAATACTTTGGGAATCACCCAATGCGTTATATTCCTTACCAAGAAGTCCTAAATGAAATCAAACCACAGATAATAAAAGGGAAATCCGGGAACAAGCTGCCCTTTGCAAAAACATATCCAGATAAAGAGAAGAGGGAAATCAAAGATGGTGACTAAGAAATAGCCCAGAAGGAAAAGATAATAATTTGATAATTTCACCAGGGGAGGAGAAACGGATGACACCTTATAGAAGAAAACCAAAGAAGAATCAAAAGTTCAAAACAATAATACATTAACTGTACGATCTGATAAAAGTGCTCACTAGAGACTTCCTGAAGACAATCTGTTGAAGAGCATCTAAAAGATAAGTCAACAAAACTCAGGAGAAGGGAGACATTCGCCTGACTTTGAGTTATTAGAAATAGTGGTAGGATCAGACAGGTTAGAGTCGGACGGTGGACAGTTTCATTTATAGAAATTCACTGATGACTGACAAGCATCATAGCTAGATTCGTTAGGTTGGGATGCTTTGTAGAATAGAGAAAGACAGACTTTACTCATTTTCTTTAATAAGGACTCCTGGCATGTGGCACACTGTATACCCATTCTTATAAATAAATAAACAAACATACCAGTAAAATGTCTAATCATAGTCCATTTCCTTCTTCTGACCTACCACAATACATAAGTCATATCTTGGAAAGAGACAAGGATGTTGGTAAACTCATGACTGGCGAGTTGGAGAAATAAATGTCTAATATTTGGTGGCTTTCAAAACCTCAGATACGAACAGGTGGATTTTAGAACATGTATGAATCAAATGCAGGCGCAGATTATTTGTGTTCGTATAAGGCTCTTAATTTCAGATTCCTCAAGCTTCTAATCGTTGCTGTATCAGGTGTTACAGTTACCCCAATTAATTGTACCCAGTTTATCAACCTCAGAAGGATGAAATGTTAAGTCAGCCGAGCTTCAGGATTCGAAATGGTAATGTGCATCCTGGCCATATGAAAGTAAGCACCTAACTCATGAGCAATCTACCCAGGTAGATGCATCAGGAATGGGTCCAAGCGGAATGATCCTTAGGGATGCAGTGGTCCGTCTCCAAAATGGGTATATTTTGGCTAGTGTAAAGCCAGCAGGCTGAGAGTTTGACCTTTGGTGTCTGGTCATGTAGACTGATTTCGACAGTTGATACCTGACAATAGATGGCATGTGTGTCAGACACAGTATTTTGAAATTGATGCCTTAAAAAGGGGACCAGTGTAAGAACTTCAGAATACAGCAAAAGGATCAGATATTCAGATGTTTTCTGACCAAAAGCACTGCAGGATATCTTTGACACTCATTTCTTGGTTGCATTTCTTGTCACCAGAATATGTGTGCATTGAGAAGAGGCTTCTGGGTGGGTGGATTAATGCAATGTCTTACAACCCTGAAGATTGCTTTTTGTCTTGGTGGCTTGTCCGGTGCCATTTCTGTAAGTCATTTTGGGTCTTTGAATTGACTTGTTTGAGATCTGAGGATACAAAGATTTATGGCAGCCTTTTCAAGTTTGCCAATTTTCTTCTTATTGCCCTTGAGTTCCAAAGCCTGCAACTCTGTTAAAGGCTTTAATGTAATATTTTTTGGTGGATACATGCTCTTGTAGGTACATTTGGTTTGGTGGTATTGAAAGGCTTTAAGAGAATGTTTGGGGTTTGACAGCAGGGGCCACTCATCCATGAAGGGTGACGGTGCCTCGATCTGACACTCATTATGGATGAGTCTAGCCACCCCAGTGAAAACACTGAGCTCTCCCTCGGCAGCAGAAAGCAACCGAGCGAGCTCTCCTGGGCTGGATTTAATTGTCAAAGAGAAAAGTGTTTTCCTATTGATAGTTCAGTAGTACTCCAGCATGCTTTCCCAATGAGGCATACACGGCCTGGGACTGTTTTGCTTCCCCAGCTTTGCATGGCAACTGAGGATGCAGGCTGGGGTACTGAAGGTCTGAATTTGTGTAGCGGTGGCGCAGTGATGTGTTTGAAGCTCCAGCTCCACGGCACTTGTGCAGGAGCCATGAAGCATTCTAAGCTTCTTGTCTCCTGTTTTATGCTGCACGGGGGGGGGCAGAGGCCCCTCAATGCATCAGGCAGCATGAGGCAGAGTCAACTAGAGTCTGGAGTAGGACTGCAGTTAAGCTGCTGTTAAGAAAATAAAAGTGTGTATGCATGTATGTGTTTCTGCGGGTATGGGAGGGTTTGTGTTTGTAAATGTGTGGACAAAATATGAGAGTTTGTTTTTTGGGTGTGCGTATTACTGAAAGAGTGCATGAATGCTGTATGGGTGCATGGGTGAATGTGAGTGAATGAAGCATGAATGCTGTATGGGTGCATGGGTGAATGTGAGTGAATGAAGCATGAATGCTGTATGGGTGCATGGGTGAATGTGAGTGAATGAAGCATGAATGCTGTATGGGTGCATGGGTGAATGTGAGTGAAGCATGAATGCTGTATGGGTGCATGGGTGAATGTGAGTGAATGAAGCATGAATGCTGTATGGGTGCATGGGTGAATGTGAGTGAATGAAGCATGAATGCTGTATGGGTGCATGGGTGAATGTGAGTGAAGCATGAATGCTGTATGGGTGCATGGGTGAATGTGAGTGAATGAAGCATGAATGCTGTATGGGTGCATGGGTGAATGTGAGTGAATGAAGCATGAATGCTGTATGAATGCTGATGCTTGTGTACTGGGTCTGGGAGAAAGAGTCTACTCGTAGGGAGAGGGAAGGGGCAGCAGCCAGGAGGACGTTTATGGCATGCCATTTTTGGTTCTATGAGTGGTTGAGATGGATTCCCCTTTAATGATGATGTAACCTGACAAACAAGCTAGACAAGAGTAAGGGACATTATTTCTGGTCAATCAACACGACTGGGATCATTTCTAGATGTGCACAGGAGCTCCAATTAACGAATGAGGGATTATCCTGTCTATTGAAAGTTAACTTCTTGCATCGTAAGTTAATACCCAACCCAAATGATCTGATAGAAGCACTTAGCATGTTCACCAATTACTTGTTGCATGAATTTTCTGAAAGCCTGTGGAGTAGTATGAAATTGATCTTGTCACTAGAAGGTTGAGCTTTTCATTGGGTTAACGCTTCCGTTCATGTCGCATTGGTAGTTCATACCATTTGAATCAATAAGAAGACCATTAAAGGAATCTGGCTGCGGAGTCAACACTTGCTGCTTGACTCTTAGTTGCAGAAGCCCTCGGTATGGAAGCCAATAGGGGACAGTGTGGCTGGTTTCTGCGACCATAACGATGAGGAAGAGTGGGAAAGAGACTGCCTTCATGGAGGGGTGAGGGGTGCATGATTAAAGCTGCCTTCTTCAGCATCAGTCCTGGGGTTTTGTGAGACGCTGAGCTAACTCTTGCACTATTTCTTTTTACAGACATAACGTTAAAACATGATGGCTGTTCTCTTTAAACAGCTCTGGCATCATGTCCTTTCTTCTGCTCATGTCACACAACCATGCCACACTGTACTGGTAAATATGTGTATTAATGAGAACTTTGTGGATGTCCGAGCATTGGCCTAACAGTGGATCATGTTAGTCAAGAAATAAGTGCCTTGCAAAGGCTCTATGGCTGTTTCAGTCCTGTGATATCAGTGCATTATGCAGGTCCTCGGACATGTTCATTATGAAAGTTTGGTGGACGTTGCAATACCGTTGCTTTGCAAAGGCACAGTCATTAGTAACTCCAAACCAAAACACTTCTAGATATGTCCCACAGTCACAGCCCTAACGCAGCCCCCTGCAGCTCCAGTGGTGCATTGGCCCCCACTGTTTAGAGGCCGTCTAGTTACCAGCCTGGTGTTGGACTTACTGCAAGATGATTTGTCCCACCCAATGTTTTTAGTTTAACCATCAGGTATGTCAGCGAACCAGTGGTTGTTGTCTTTAGGTGAGGCAGGCCCTTAAACTAGATCATAGCTGGGATGGGGAGCCAGTGTAATTTGTGCAAGGTGGGGTTGATGTGGTCAAATTTCCTAAAGCCGCTGATGAGGTGAGCTGTGGCATGGTGTGTTACATTGAGAAAGGCAAGGCGAGCAGCTTGGAGCTCTTCAATGAGAGTGTTGCCTACATCGTTATGTAAGATCCATCTGAGCCTGCACCACTGTTCCAAAGTCCTGGGGCAAGAGGAAGGGTTTAATCTTGTGGAGAAGAAAGACGAATGGCAAGCCGCATGAGATTTTTAGTGATGTGTTGTTGGAAGGATAGACGGTTATCGACAATTACGCATAACGGTTTTGCTGATTGGTGAAGTCAAAGTTGGACCCGTCCAAGCACATTTTATCCAGCCACTTTCCCGCATGAAAGGGTGGCTCTGGAGTACAGATTCGGTCTTGCTGGTGTTAAGTTTTAAGTAGGCACTTGTCATCCATGTTTTAATGGTTGAAACTTGCAAGGCATGTGCGTAAAGGAGAGCAGTATCTTGTGTGGGCTTTTGTCCTTTCGGTACAAATATTTATCATCCACACACTGGTGTATTGTGATGTCTATGCCGAGCGGTTCCATATAGTTAAAGATGAATTTGTAAAGCAGACTCCTGCCTGCGGGCATCTAGGCACTATGAGACAACTTTAAGAAGGCATGGACAGCACAAGGCAAACAAGCATTGCCAGACAAATAGTCTCTTTTTGATATCTTTCCTGGAGGATGCATGGGAGTCAATCATCCTAATAGAAGGGGGGAGGGAGTTCCATTAGGTGGCTACCATGTTGGGGAAGGTGGAACCGCCCGCCCGCACTCTGTGGGTGAGAGGGACAGTGATTCTGTTGGTATAAGCAGCTTTGGTAGGCCTGGAAGAGGTGTCGAGGGAGATTCTTTGAGCTAGATAAGGTTGGGCAAGGCCGTGAAGGCATTTGTGCTAGTCAGTGCTAGTGTCTTGAAGGTAATTCTTTCCTTCACAGGAAGCCAGTGAACTTTCCTCCGGACCTCAGAGATGTGATTTCGTCCGGAGACATCAGTTGCAGCCCTCAAGGCATTATTCTGTACAAGTTGTAATTTGGTCAAGTTCTTTTGCGAGGTGCCAGCGAGGAGTGCATTACAGTAGTCAAGCCTTGGCCCTATAATCGCCCTGGCAATGGTGAGACAATTAGGTAGAGAAAGGAATGTTCTAGCTGCGGTGAGAAGTTCAGAGTGGTAGGCAGAAGTGGAGGCTACTGTGTTGACCTGTTTATTAATGGATAGATCAGGTTCAATATAGACGCCCAGTGTTTTTATGGTTTTGGCTACAGCGATAGGGATGTTATCCACTGTAAAGGAGCGATATTGATCACCCAGTTTACCAAGTGTGGACGGGGAGCCAATTAGCAAGAGTTTGGTCTTCTCACTGTTAAGGCATAGCCAATTTTCTGCCATCCAAGCTTCGATTGTAGAGTAGATGGAGTTAAGGGTGTTAAGGTCAGCAAGGTAGTCCCCTGAGAGGGGGATGAGCACCTGAGTGTCATCAGCATAGTTGGTGTATGCTATGCCCAGTGCGTCAAGGATCTTCAATAGAGGTCGTGTGAAGAGGTTGTAGAGTGTGGGAGCTATGCAAGAACCCTGTGGGACACCAAACTTGATGAGACTGGGGTTGGCACTGGAGGTTTCTGAGAAAAACTTCATCACTCGATCATGCAGGAAGGACGTTATCTAGGCACAGGCCCTCAGGGGAAAAAGTGGCTGTGGTAGCGAGGTGATGGCATTGGGTTTTATGGTCCACCAGATCAAAGGACGCTGATAGGTCAAGGAGCAGGAGGAGCGTGGGTTTGCCTGCATCTCTTAGGTCATCCATTTGATTTTTTTAGATCAAGCAAGGCTGATTCCGTTCCATGCCTGGGCCGGAAACCGGACTGCCGGAGACCAAGGAGGTGGTTATCCTCAATTAATTTTTGGACTTGCAGGTAGGCTGCTTTGTCCAAAATGTTATCAAGAACGGCACAGTAGTGATTGGCCTGTAATTACTTGGGATGGATGGGTTGAGTGTGGGTTTCTTTTAGGAGCGGTCTCACCCAGGCTTCTTTTAATCCAGATGGAACATGTCCAGTCTGAAAAGATGAGTTGATGAAGGCAGTGATGAGTGGGGTCAAGGAGGGGGCACAGTCCTTGATGACCTGAGCTGGGAAAGTGTCGCCTTTGCAATTAAAGGGTTTGATGGAGTTGAGGAGGGTGGCGACTTCGAGTCCTGTCATCTTCTTAAAGTCGAACACGGGGGCTTGGTTGGGAGAGGTGGCAGGTGTGTGGAGAGTTATCTAGAAGATAGGATAGTGTTAAGTGACTTCAATTCAGTACTCCAACTAAGTCAGTGCCTAGTCTGGGATGCCCAAGGGAAGCCCTTATTTATATATTTTTATGACAAGTTCATAGATCTGGATGATAAACCCTTGTATAACGCACCTCTCTTTGAATCCCCCTGACCTCCCTGAGCCAAGAAGTAGGTTTGTTTTGCAAATTAAAAGATTTATTTTACAAATTAAACATTATATATATATATATATATATCACACTTTTATAAATAAATTAATATTTGATAGCAAACTTATGAATATGACAGTGATCAACAATGGATAATATTACACTAGCACACTTTTTTAATTACTTAGGAGTTGGTATAGAGAGGATAAAGTAGCTGAGAATGCTTTTATGGGTTCAGGGAAATGCAATGATGGAAGAATGCAGCACAGAAATAACTGAGATGGTTTCCACAAGAGATAATATGATCACTTTTTCTGTTGACAATTCACTCCCCCCTATGCAATATAAGGAGATGGAAGGAGAGCACACAATTTTCAGGAATGCAATCAAATGCAATACTAATTCAGTTCCCCCCTAGCAAGCTTAGAGAAAAAGGGATGATTTTAAAACACAGGCAAAAATACTTTAAATGTGATTTGTAAAGAAGTGAAAATATGCTAAAAATGATTTTAATTCCCTATAGGAGATTCAGGGTAGGTGATAGCTACTTAAGATTGGTTCAGGTCAACCCTATCAGTGATTCATGAGGGATTATCAGGTTGAAACGGATTTCAGCAGTTGCAAGCAAAAGACAGCGATTTTGACTGGTGGAGAAATTTGATTCAAATTGCAATTCGCGGCACTTTTTCTGAGTGCATCGAGCACGATTACAGAAAGCTGAGGATCCTAGCTTTAAAATGAAAGTTAAATCTTGTTTCTAGCACAAGCGGTTCAAAAGATACGGACGATTATGTGGAGGTAGATTTTCAGAAATGAAATAATGATTCAGAATGGCAAATGACACTTTCACAGGTTTGAAATCACAGAATGAACACACGATTTCTATGATGCAGTTGTAAATAGGTGGAAATGGTTTGAATTAGATTATTTTAGACTAAGAGATTGGTTTTACACAGTTCTGGCTGAGTACTCACACTATAAATTTGAAATAGGCCGTCAAGGTCTGGTCAGGTTTGGGCTTCACTCGCCACGGACGGTCTCTGGTGCTGGTTCTGCTCACAGCAATCTGGTCTGGGTCTACTATCGGCACTGCACAGCGCTCTGGTCTGGTCTCTGGTTCTGGCAAAAGTTCTTAGCACTGCACAGCGTTCTGGTCTGGGTCTGGTCTTCTATCTGCACTGCATGGCGGTCTGGATACAGCTCTGCTTTCTAGGTTCTGGCACAGGGTTCTGGCCAGAATCAAACAGCTTGCCCGGCTGTTGAATAGTTTGGTTAGGTTGCTGGATTCTGAGGCCTGCTGAGAAGGATTCAGCTTTTTGTTCAGGCCTCTCTGCTTCAAGTTCTGGAGTCTATCTGGAGTCTATGGTCCTTCTGGATATTGTCTGGTTTTGAAGTCGTCTGGCAAAGTGCTTCGCAAGAAAATGGAAGAGCAATCCCTACCTGGGTCTCTGTGGTTCTTTTTATGTCTTTTGAAAGTGGGTGGGAAGGCTGACTTTCTATGCCCAACCCTCTGAGGATCCTGATAGGTTCAAGGATTTTCTGTGCTCTCACTGGAGAACAGAGTTGTGAGTCAGAGTGTTGCTACATTTTACAATCTATTGAAGAAACGCCCCTTTGCTTTTACTGAGAACCCAATTTTTCATAATCAAACCTGTTTCCAAGTTAAGAATATATGTACACATACCAGATTAATTTAATACAGTTCTCTGTTCAAGCCCCATGTTCCTGCGAGCTTGGGTTCAGAAACGACAACATTTTGCACTTTGAGTGGGTTTTGCCAAGGTCGGTTCTTCATCAATTCTTCCACGGAGGTACACCCCCTCTCTGCACAGATTACAGTAAGTTTTTCATTTTTCTAGCATAAACACTGTGTCTGCAATATTGATAAATCCCGGGGTTTAGCCTCAGAACATCCCACAACGTTCAGCTTAGTCTCAAATTTTGGAGGCATTTGTTATATTCAGAATCTCCTAATTGTACATTTTTGTCAGCTTCATACAATATTTTATAAGCAATTTAATAAAACATACATTTGCCCTTAATGGAATTCACATCTGAGTCTGGGTCCACCCCTAGAAGCTTGGTGAGTTAGATGGTCACATGGCCTGTTTCTCCCAGAGCAGCTGTTGACAAGTCACACCCAAATCAGCATATTCTATTCAGCTGAAAGAATCCATTGTCTCTTTTTCCTGCCAGCAGAGCCCCAGTCCAGGCTGCAGGAAACTCTCCTCTCCTCCTAATTTACATGTCAAAGCAATATCCTGTACTGTTGGTGGTAAGAGCAGGTGTCTAGGCTCCCCATGGACAGAGGCCTCTTGAACTCTTAATTGAATCAGACTGTCTTCTTGTGAGGAGTTCTGGGAAGAGTAGGTGTTAAGAATTCTTATTGATCAGCAAGGCTTTGAAGTTTCCAGCTAACTCTGGTTCCTTTTTCAGCTCCTGAAATACCGGTCTACTGTCCGAGTTTAGATCGCTAGCACTGGTTAGTGTCAAGCGCCGGTACTGCACCCATTTTTGGGAGCTGTCTTGATTTAATACATTTCAAAAAAAGGGATTTTACTTGTTAGTAAATGCTAACAGTGTAGTGATATAGATTCTGCAGCAGAGTAATTTTGTGGCCCTGATTTTAGCAATTTTTGACATCAATTAAAACGGATTTTGAACAGATGGTCTCCTGTATTAACTATCTTGCAATGTTTTATAATAGGCATTTTGAGCTTGCATTCAGAGAAACAAAGGTGATTTCAAAGCGCTTTTTTTTAGCTAACAGGCACTGCTGTTTTTCCTTTGGCACCACGTTTCACTCATGGCGCTTCTGGCCCCTCAAGCTCGCACTGGTGGGTGGCAGGTCAGGCGACCATTTTGGTGTGCGCAAAAACTGTGCGGTTTCCCTGGATTCTGGCGCAAATGTGGGCTTTTCGGGAATCTTGGATTTTCTAAGCCCACAGCACCAAATGTTGTAGCATAATAATTCAAATGTGGGTCGATACACCTGACAATAGAGCTTTTTGGTGAGCTAGGATATTGGAATATAAGGTTTCAAGTTTGTCAAGCATGGCTGCTTGAATTTTGTTACACCATGAATCCTCTTTCATGATGGTCGGTGGAGGGGACGCCTGGGCGTCCAGCTCACAGAATATAGCAAAAATGTCTCTGGTCCCTGATTTAGCATTTTCAATCCTAGTGTTAAAGGAGGATGCCATGGCCTGAATGATAGCTTTTTTATAGTCTCTGGAGAGATCCTTGTAGTCTGCTTTAGTGACTTCATCTGGCCTTTTTATCCAGGTGGCCAAAGCTACCCTTTTTTTAGAGTGAAATGCTAGGAGCTCTTGTGTGAACCAGGTGTTGGAATGCTTTACTTTCTTCGCTTTTGTAAGGGTAAGTGGAGCAACTGTGTTGACAGCCAAGGTGATGGTCTGATTTAAGGCAAGGGCCTGAGTATCTGTGTCATTTGGGAGTGAGGGGCTGGAGCGCGGGGACAGCAAGAAGGGAGGCAATGTTCTCCTTGGTGAGTTTGCATGAGCTTCTCGCACAGGCTGCAGGAGGAGGGGTAGTGTATTTGGGGGGGCCTTTGGAAGCGAGAAGGTCAAATTTGATGCACAAATTGTCTGACCACGGGATGGGTAAAATGTCGGAGACCAGGAGAGAGCAATTATGGTGGGCAACCCAGTCGAGCGTACAACCTTTGTCGTGTGTAGGCTGCGATATCGCATGTGCGAACCCAAGGGTGGTTAGGGCTTTTTGTAGGGCTCGGGTGTTGGCATCTTTGGGGTCATGAAGACCTAAGTTGAGGTCGCCTAGAAGCAGGACTTTGGAGGAGTGTTTGAGGTTGCCTGAGAGCACATGGATAAGATAGCCGTGGAAGTCAGAGGTTGAGCCTGGTGGGCGATAGACTAGGTGGAAGGTGATGGTGCAGTTGGGCGTTAGCCTAAACTTAAGTAGGAGGTAGTCGGCATTGTGGCCCAATTCCCCCTTAATCTGTCTGAGGTCAAGTGTGTCCTTGGAGATGAGAGCAACTCCGCCACCCCTTAGATTCAACTGGTCTTGACTACATATGATGTATCCGGGGGGGATGGCAAGGGATAGGGAGGGACCTGAGTAGTCCTTGAGCCAAGTCTCGCAGAGAAAGAGAAGGTCTAGATTATCCTGGGTAATGAGGTCTTGCACATCCAACGCATGTGCTAGCATGGAGCGCAAGTTCACCAATGCAAATTTGAGGGGGGTCCCCTGATAGGGACGGGGTGGACTGAGAGTCATGAATGGTGGCAGTACCTGGGGTGACATTAGGCTTCAGATGTGGCTGCGGGCAATGCTCAGTACGGTGCAGGGCAAACAGGCAGGTACATCATGCACATGCAGTCCTGGTGACTGGGCGACAAGGCTAGGTACAGTACGGGGCAAACAGGTAGGTACATCATGCACAGGCAGTCCTGGTGACTAGGCGACAAGGCTAGGTACAGTGCGGGGCAAACAAATATATACATCTTGTAACGGCAATGCTTGCTGTGAGACAGGCTTGGGGATAGTGCAAGAGATGGCGCGCCGCTGTGGCCTGAAGGATCCAGTAGGTTGCGACATGTGCCCTGTCTTAGGAGAGTGGCATCTGCTTGTGGAGAAGGTACAGAATACTGACCTGGGCCGCGTTGTTGGAGGCACGTCAGGGTTACATGGGCTAGTGCATTTGAAGTAGAGTGCGGGAGTGTGCACTGCTGAGAGCGGCATGAGCCTCGCGCTTAAGCAGGCGTTCCCTGAATGGAACCCTGAGGGACTACACAGGTGACGGGGTGGCATAACACAATATTAGGGGGAACCATATAAACCTCTCTCAGAATCACATTCAATTTAATGGTAGAAAATATTATCCCTAAAGGATTCAAACATACATTCCGGTATGCATTAAAAAGGTTAGGGCCCAGGTAGGGGGGTGTACTTTTTTGACATAATCAAGCTCAGAAATGTTTTAGATGCCTTGTGTACAAATCAGATACCGATTTCGCAACAGATCATTTCTTCATGTTTGAGTTTTTTTATGTTGCCTAAAAAAGAATTGTTTTCCTCTTTATTTTGCCTTGTGGCAGTTGAACTAATCCTCTGATAAAATGACTTTCCTCCTTGGACGCCTGGTGAACAATTTGAAATGAAATGAGTGTATAGTATGTTCATTACGCTGTACATGAGGATCAAGGAGGATGTAGGTATGGAAGGGTACCCTGTGCATTTTTTTTTATATGTATAGATGTTCGTTTCTCTCCCATATACTTCTAATGTGGAAACCACCATGTTTGGCTTGTGTGATATTTGTGTTGGCTCAGTGCAAAATGCATCCAATGCATTTTTCAAACATTTTCACTTCTTTTTCATTTTTAGTTCCACACCTATGTTATACGAATTTCAAATATTGCACATATACACTAAAACGTTAATGTACGTCTGATTCGGTGTCCCTTCGGAACTATATTTCCTGATATTATTCAAAATGAATAGTGTGGTACATTAAACGTTCTTTGGACGCGTACCTCTTGCTTTAAGGCTCAGTTGACCATAAACATTTTGACAATGTCAACATGTGAGTGAGAAAGCGCCATGCCGAAATGCAAGCATGTGTATGGGCGAGCAGGTCACTAGAGGCCATGCTTTATTTCTTGTTCTGCCGCATTGCTCCTATGACAGGTTTAGGGCTGTAAACGCGGAATATCGTTGTATCGTTTGACGGGCTATGTCCACTGCTCTGTACATTGCATACAAACACACAATTTTGAGTCAAATGGGCAGGTTTAGCATTGGGGAAGCAGAGCAGTCAGACAGGCGTTGCTGGAGTGAACTGAGCTGGAACATTGTCCAGTCGAGGGTTTTGCCTTGACCATCATTGTTGAAAGGTTATGTTAAGCAGAACACAGTCCTGGGGGCTTGTCACATGTCAGTGAGTTGCTGTAAATATAGCAGACAAAGCGAACCGAATCACAGCAGGGGGCACCTTTGCTAGGGCCTAAGCTGATTTTCCTCAAGAAATAAAGAAGTGCGGGTTTATACTGGTAAGGGAGGGTGGACAATGTGACTGACCAACTACCTTAATACCACTAACGAACCACAGCCAGAGTGAACCGCGCCACTAGATAAACTGCGCCCAACACACGCTTCAAACCATTTTCCAATTCTCTGTTGGGACCTTTCTGTAGAATAATATTGAAAAAATAATTATGTTTACAATTAGGGGCCTTCAGCTGCAAGTGATGTGTGTTCAAATACATTTTTCTTTGTAGAAAGCAGTATTTATTTTAATTTAATTTGATTTAGGCATTTATATGGGCGCACCAAGCCTGAGGGTATCTAGGCACTGGTTACTATCAGACAGGATAGAAGAGGAAGAACAGGGAGCGGACACAAGGGGAGGGGGAGGAGAGTCTTAGTTGAAGAGGAGGGTTTTGAACTTCTTTCTGAAGCTGCTGTAGGATGGTTCATCACTGAGGTGGCCAAGGAGCGCAGTCCAGAGTGCTGGGGCATGGACTGGGAAGCTAGCCCCTGCCCCTTTTACGATTGAATCTGCGTGTGACGAGGCAATGTTTGTAGGCCGTGTGTTGTGGCCTTGTTGTTGAGTGTGTTGAGATTTTTGTTCCCAGGTAGGAGTGAGCGTTGTTGGAGAGGCAGCGGTGCATGATGGATGAGATCTTGAAGTTGATCCTATCCTTGACCGGAAGCCAGTGAGTGGCTCGACTGGCTTCGGATATGTGGTCCCGCATTCCAATGTCAAGTGCTGCTCTCAGTGCATTATTTTGGACTGATTGCACACTTCAAAGATTTTTGGCAGAGGCGCCGCAAAATAGCGAGTTGCAGTTGTCAAGTTTTGAGCAAATTAGTGCTCAAGCAACTTAGACTTTTTTTGTGGACTAAAAAGGTCTGCTGACTGTGATGAGCTTAGTGGGGTAACCTGATGCTGAGTCAATATGATTGGTTTGGCGGGTCATATTAAGGATGGAATCGAGGTAGACGCCGATGGTTTTGACAGCGGTGGCGACGGTGATGAAGTGGCCATTGATAGTGAAGGAGTTGTAGTTCTGATGAAGTATGAAGAATGCCAATATTAAATTAACTTGCAGTTACATTCTTATTTAAAGGATACTCATGTCTGTCTGACAGAATTAGGGTCAAATCTATCAATCTAAACTCAGACCTGGACCCCACTTGGGCCAAGGACTAAAGCCAAATGTGGGAAGGAATATGGTTGCAGCAACGTTGCCCAGACTGTGTAAGGACACAAAGAACCAGTAAGTACAGAATGTCACAACGTATTTCCCCTCCTGTAACTACCCCCCATCCACAAGGAAGAGCACTGGTGCCTGGTGCCAACAGGCCCTTCCACCAAAACGGAGTCCACAGACCAGACAGCTTGCACGATCGAACACGCATTTCCAAAACAATTGTTCATAAATTGAGCTGACCCCACCCCCAGAAAGAGGACAATTCTACAGGAACAAGAAGTCCAATCAAAGGAGTGCAGGTCCAATAGAAGCCAACTGAGGGAATGGCGAAAGATGTTTTCCGTGACAACACATGCAGGGATCGCATCAGTGCAGGTGGAGGTAGCAGGCATGGCCTCACACAGTGGGTGGAGCAGTAGAGGAAGGCGGAGCTGCCCCAACAGTAGAACACCCGAGCTGGAAGAAGGAATAGAGGGAGCCAGCGGGAGGATAAGAGGTAGTGACCCTTTACAATCTGACAAGTGGAGGACAAAATGGGGAAAATGAGAGGAGTTCAGAATCAAACAAGCACAAGGGCTAGAGTCTAAATCAAATCTGTTAAGAAATACGAGTGCATGGCCTGATACAAAACTAAGCAGGCAAGGAATCTGCAAGGAGTCTGAACGAGACTGTAATGCTAAGATACCCAAGCTCAAGGAAGAACCAGCAGCAGGGACAGGCAGTCCAAGGGTCCAGGAGCAAGGAATCAAGCAACAATGAAAATCAAGCGGCGAGGGACAACGCCCTGCAGTACGCAGTCTGCAGGGCCCAACTGCCGTTTAGTTCTGGTAGCTTTATAAAGCAATAGCTCCAAGCTCCACCATGCGCAAGCCTGCACCAAGCCTGGAGTCTGCACCTTCACCTGCACCTACAATCACTATACCAGTTTCTAGGGGCGCTCACAGGGTTCAACTGCAGGCTTTCCGGTTTCCAGTGCTTTCACCATCCTTCTCCGTGGTACCAAGAATAGAACTGTGTATAAGCATATGCTAGACACAATATAACACAATTCGAAATAGTTAAAAGCAAAAAAAAAATGTCTAAAAGAAAGTATTGCTAGTCAGAACCTTTGGCAATATTGTTGAAATAAATGCCTCAATTACCACATATACCATATATACAGCCTTCCAAATGGAATTTAGATTTAATGGCTGACTGCCTTACAGTCAAGGAGTGTTTCTCAAATATCGAAACAATAAATAAGAGTTTGTTTCCTGAAGAATTGGGAATCTCTGAAAAGAGCAAATAATGCACCCAACAGAGAGGCTAATCCTACTAAACTACAGCCCATCTAAATCATGTAGGAGACCTGTGCATTTAGAGAGGTGTCGACCGGTGGATCAAGTGCTTTGAAGCCGCACACCCAAGTACCAATGCATGCGCTGGCTAACAGCATCCACGTGGCTGGAGAGCTTGGCCTTGTTGACATTGGCAGGCCCCAGCTCTGAACTTATCATGATGAATTGCACAAAAGGGTCTCAACTGTGCCATGCACGTTCGTCTGTACCTGCATCCCTTCGCCCGACATTAGCCCTATTTACTCGTGTCTAAGGCTTCCCTTGTTGTCTTAATACCACTTGACCATAACAAGGGCTGCAGCCATTGTTACCAAAGTCTTGCGTCTCAACAGGAAAAACAATGGTTGCGTTTATTACACTTAAGGCAGAGTCCATGTTGATTCAAAGCTTGCCAGAGGAAGGATACCCATGTGAAACTGGAAAAAGAGAACGTTCTTATAGAAAGAATTCATATTGTCAAAATAATGTAAAAAGACTGTATAGTCCTGAGGTAGGTTTCTGTCAATTTGGCTTGTCAACCCCTTGTGGCGGTGGGGTGGTAGGCCAAATCTTATGGGTCTCATTAACCAGCTGGATGGGCTGTTTCTGTAGACGAATGATTCCAAACCCAAAATAATCCAACTTCAAATCTTTCAGAGATAGTTTAACATGTGTGGGCCATGTCCAGGAGCCCCCTCCCCCCTCGCAACACAGCACATCCAGCCAAGCATCTTTATAAACCTCAGGTACTGGTTAGACAAAGAAGGTCACCAATAGAAGATGGATTTAAGGCTGGCAATGTACTAAGTGCCTGGGGTGTCTAGGTATAGACGAAGAGGAGCATTGAGGCATGCTCAAGGGCTGCATACATTGAAAACGTACTCTTTCCCAAGGTTAAGTGGTTCTGGATTCCATGAGCGTATCTACCTTCACCATGAAGCCGGACGTGTCTGGGCCTGGTGTAAACCTCCAATGTTGGTGCTAATACTCGTCTATTGTAGCATCTAGCAAACCTCAAGACTACCTTCGCCCTTCTACTGGAAAGTGAATGTGCTTTTTGTGAACTGTGAGGACCAGGATATATTCAAGCTGAAACAGCCTCCCTGATAATCAAAACATGTTACATCCTTGATGGCGACACCTTGTAAACTGATGTTCAGCTTTAGCAGTTTTCTCAAGTGATAAGCCATGCACTTCATTGTTATTACTAAATTTATCATGAGCCCTTATCTAATGAATGAATCTCGGGGTCTTGAAAGTTGATTCCTCAGGTCCATAGGACATTTTGATATGAGTACTGCATCCTCCGCGAATAAAATAATTGCCACTTTTTCTCTAGCGAGTATGAGACTTCACGGATGTGTTTAGGCCCAGGTCATCAATGATGAGTGAAAACAGTAGAGGTGTAAGGAGACGCCCTGGTCTAACACCTGCATTAACTTAAAAGACCTTGATGTCTCTCCATCTGCGCCCCATCTCACCAACACAGTATTATTCCCATATAGTGTCCCAAATGTTGCTGAAAATACCACGTTTCCAGAGAGTTGGGATTCGGGCCGGTCTTTCTCGGTCCTCGCCCCCACTCTCTGGAATACTTGGCCTTTCTTTTTGCGTGAGACTGCAGGTTATCTCCAGTTTCGAAAAGCGCTGAAAGCATACCTTTTTTTAGTGGTCCCCATGCTGTTTAGCACACCAGTTGTTCCTCTATAGCAACTAGATGCCCTGGGGCCATAGTCAGCGTTTTACACATACAGTACATTACATTTATGCAGTTTCTTTTTAAAAGGTTTCACCAGATAAAAGAGTAATTCTCCTTAAATCTGTGTTCATACTTGTAAGACATGATTTCATGACATACAGTACCGACTCAGCCTTTCATCATGCTGAGGGTGACAAACTGTATCATTAAATTGGGTGATTTAAAAAAAAAAACATTGATTACAATGTTTCAAAATGTAGTAGCAAGTACTGCGTAAAAACAAATACAAACCCATTACCTTAGTGCTAAATTGCAAAAAATACACTAATAAAATGCATGACGACCTCTGTAAAGGAGCCATCCATCAGGACGCAACAAAGGCAGTTAATATTTGGAGGTGATGGATGTGCTTAACTTTAGATCAAAATCCACCATAAACATCAGGCACATTCTACCCGCAGCCGTCTGGCTGTCAGTATATTTCATCCTGCCACCCTGTGCTATTAGCCAGTATTTCTACTAATTAACGAAGCAGTGTAAAAGCAGGGCATTTAGTAAAACTTTAATTAGGTCTGTGATACTGAAGTTTCTTCATTTTCAAAATCAGTTTTCAAAGACTGATTCAAAAGTGTCAGACCATTTTTGGAGGAATCACTGTGATAAATGAAAGCTATTAATCTTTTAAGTTATGAAAATTATCACTGATCTGAGCAGAGAAACACCCACGTTTCTGCTTTCGACAAATTAAACGAGCAATGGCAAAACCAAAATATCCATAGCTTTGATACTGTGCTATTGACACGTTGTGTAAACATTGTGTTTTTATGGGCCGAACTGGCTATATCGGCCTCAGATCTTCTTCCAGGTTTGGCCCCAATCTCTCTTCAATACTGATCAGCAATAGCCTTTTCAGAAGCTGTTTATCATTTTACCACTGTGTGGCTCCATGTTATTCAATGTGGTAGGAGCATTGCACTCTTGTGCGCTGGCCCTGTCCACAGTTTTTAATGCATACCAGGTGTGCCAGTGATAGACTGCGTATCAAGGTTCACACCTGGTGTGAGCATCATCAAGTTGGCGAATGCCTCATCAATTGGGCACCCCTTAATCAACAGGGCTACAGTATTGGATCTGGCCACTACTGATACTTTGAATGTGCAATTTAAATTCATTGAGAAATATAAACAGATCCTGAGGCGCCCTGACCAGCCAGGGTATGGGCTAGGACCCTCTGATCAAGGATAGACACCCCTCCCATTAGGGACCTCAGTGCAGGTATCCACAACCTCCCATGAACAAATGGGAACTGACCCTATGCAGTCCACCTATAATGAACAGGGTGACGTGAGGCAACTGGACTTACCCAGGCCTCACCAAATAGATCCAGAAGGCCAGTCCCTGTCTGACATTGTTGAGTTCATCTCTACCACACAGAAGGAAAACAAGCCAGACCAACATGTCCTGGGAGACTCAAAATAATTTTGTGAGTTATTCAGACGGTGGCAACTTCTATGAGAAAATCAGGGCGTTAGATTGGGTGAAGATGAGATTATAAAGACACCACCTAGCCCACTATGATGGAGATGAAAAGCCAGTGCTTCACCATAGGAAGGGCAAAATAACATTTTCCACACATTCAGGGGAAAGAGTGGGGGTTTCCCAGACTCCCTGGAAAGAAGGATGAAGAAGCTATGTTTTATCCTGGGCATAAAAGTGACAACAGGGAAGGTGGCCCTGACAGTTCACTGCGGCCCAGTCGAGAAGAGTCCAGATCCATTGAGTCTGGGAGGTAATTCCAATCTTAGGGAGATAGGGAGCGCATAGAAGACAGGGAATAGAGTCCAAATAGCAGCTCTGAGTCAGAAAATAATTGGACTTAGGTGCAGAGGAAGAAAAAGACGTTTTCGGTGTGGGAGTGCTTGGAACTTTATCAGCAGATGATGTCATCATTTCAGATGAGAAATTATGTGAATTGTATAGCATTTGCTAAATGGACATTCTTACCTGAGTACTCCAGTTTCTTTGCTGGACTGGAGGGCCAGAATCATTATAAATGGTCCACCTATAAGGTGGCCATTTTGAAACATTGCTCCACACATAGTGTAGGTGCCTTTCCCCGTCTTACTACGTGTAAGAGAAAATAAAATAACCAACACAACCCCTGTCGGGGAAGGAGGCACTGAGACCCGGCTGCAAGAGTTCAAAGGATGGTTTATTTCTCCAGCTAGGAAATAATCCACAAAAAAGCCCCAAAAAACCATTTACATCATCACTCATATATATATCAATTAAAGTAACTCTAACAAAAAATACTAAATGGACCTGATTGGCCAGGCGGTGTGGTGCTGTAGGTGTGGGTGGCATCTCTTCCTTCTGATTGGCTGACGAGATGATGGACGTCAAATGTCTTGTGCTCCAAGCAGGTCAGGGTCCGGTCACTGGTCACTACCTAAGCTAATATGTTGCATTCGTAAAACACTAAATAACAAATTATCTAAACATTTTATGCTACTTTTCATATTTCTACACAAATCACACATAGTATTTATTGTCAGTACAATTGGGTCATTTGTGACTTTAATTGGAGGCCTTGACCTTTATTGTGCATGTAAAAAGAGTCAAGCTGTGTTTCACATATCTCCTAAGCTTTAGTCCTATTAGTATAAGTAAAAACATATATTGTGGCAAGGTGCTTAAGGTTAGTAGTGGGTGTGTTGGGTGGGTTTCACAGCGCAGGCGAGGGTCTGGCACTTGAAAGAAATACCTTACAGGGAGCGCAGGGTCAGGATGGCAATAAATTACTCTAAATGGGAGTGGGTGGCTTGCACGTTTATTGGGACGAACGAGCAAAAAGTGCTTAACTCATCCTGTTTCACATGCTGGTTCTCATGCTAGCAGTAATCTCAGAGGAAGAAAACTGTATCATATTGGTTGTTGCAACTTTCTCCAGCTTCAGCGTGAGAATGGGAGCGCAGAGCTTTCCTTCGCAGGGGGAGGGCAAGGGTGGGGGCCAGCCAGCTGACTGCGCGCCTTGTGTGTGTGTGTGTCTCAGTCCTTGGCTGTTGCAGTGGAGGGGGAGCTGAGCCATGCTGTACTATCGCAGTGAGGCCTGTTTACTCAAGATGGAGTCGAAAGGGGGCAGAAAAGATAGATGCCCCGTGTCCTGCTCAGTAGGCCCATCTATGTTGTGGTCAACCGTGGTTAACTTTACATAAGGGCAAGGGGCAACCCCACTACCGGAGGCACGTGGTCCAAGCCTTGTACTGAGGAGTGTATGGCGCGAGGGGGCCTGAGGGCCCCTCGCTCCCATACAATAGGAAGCCACAAGGATCCCGTAAGGCTGCATATAATTTGCAATGTGGGGAGGTACAGGCGCCTAGGTGGTTTGTGCAGGATTTAATGTGTGTATTTTGTGAAAAACCTGAGGATGTCTTAATGTCTGAACCCTAGGGTTCTCTTTCTCAGGTGGCCAGGGCATGGCCATCCAGAGACATCTTTATGAGAGGGCAAAAGGGGCACTTTCCCCGGGCCCCCACCATGGAAGGGGGCCCCGAGAAGGAGCCTTATTCTCTTTTGTAAAGTCAGTTTCCCCAAGTCAACAAAATTAAGTATTACACATCAGAATTTTCTATGGTGTGCTGCTATGGCTAAACCTATTTTCTGTCTTTTGTTGACAAGCGCATTTTGTTCTGATCTTTTCTTCCTCTAATGCTATGTTCACTTTGGTATACATAGTTTGCGTGGCACAACACCTGTAGCATTCTCGCATTTCTGTGTGGATTAAATTGATCATGTACAATAGCCAAAGTTGAAATACATATTGACAAATGTGAGTGTCCCGATGGTTCAGAGGATAGCTCAGTGTGCAAAGCACTCATTGCAGAGATCTGCGTTCATATGCAAGATTACAATACCAAATTCCAGCAAGGCCGACTCAGCGTTTCGAATGTAAGAAGTTGTTAAGCCTGCATGTATATGTACTTTGTTATATAGCACTCCAGGTGTTATCATCAACAATGTACCTGTACTAGATAGCAGTTGCTATATAACCTAACATAGTGTCCGTATGGTGAAGGTCTAGAAATTGGTTTGCTTAGATGAGGAGTTGTAAAACCTGGGTATGCACCTCCATTGATGACAATAAAGTGTTAGAGGTGTTTATGTATCCAAATTCCAGACTGTGAAACCAAAGCGCTCATGCTTGGATCCTGGCTTTATCAGCAGACGATATAGTGATCCTGAACAAATCTTATATCACTGACAGTACTGTACTGCCTTCTATTGAAAGGTTTGGTTCTCACATACTGGTGGCATTGTTTGGCCAATTACCTGATCTTTTCTATCATGTAGGCCAATTGAGTGGAAGGAGTTCTAGACAGAAGAGAGCAGACTAGATATTGCAGGCTTTTTACAATCGTATTTTAAGGTCTGCTTATGTGACAACAAAACTGTTTGCTTTTTTGTACAATTCAAAGGTTTGCCCGTTTTTAAATACCATTGCACACGCCTGTGTTTGGGGTGTATTTATAGCTTTACAATACAAAAGAGAAACCTATCTGAAATCTTTTAAGATCTCATCCATTAGTATGCTGGTATTTATATACTTTCCTTGATGATGAGACAATGAAGCTAGAATCATTCCCATTTTGCATAATATGTTTCTATAACGTTTTGTTTTGTAAACTATTTACATTGGGTTATGTGATTTTCATAGTTTCCAAGTCAGTTCTGTAAAATGGGTTTATTTTAGTTTAAGGTAAAAACTAGAACATACATTGGTAAAGAGCAGAAATTGCAGAGTAGGTACAAATCCCAGCTTCACCTTTTAATGAATGAGTGATCCTGGGTTTCTTATTTAATCTTGTATTTCCTCACCTGTCAAAATTGCAAGTCACTAAACCTTTCAAAATTGTCAGCCCTTCAGAGTGATTTCGCTCTCAGGGTATGATCTTTAAAAAAGACTCGCCCATGGTTTCACTGGCTATATATGGAGTTGCTTTCTCTATAATGATAGTTCACATTGATAGTTTACACACCACAGCCACCTGTTTCTTTGCTCTCAAATGGCAACACTGCTTGAAAACCATGTCCCACTTCTAATTTCAGTCTGTCTGGATACAGACACCTTCCTGGTATCTTTAATCGTCATCCACTCTCTATGCTATGGTATGTGTAGTTTTATCCTTGCTTCCCTTGGTCACCTGTATCCATGCTAGAGCACTTTTGCCTTCTCTGAGGCAGCTAATCTTAGTCGTTTGACTTTTCTGGATTATGTTTACTTTTGTCATAAAATCTGTGTCCTGCAGTTATACTGTGTCCAGTATATCTTCCACGTGGCTGCTATTGATGAAATGTTTGCTGTACCTATGCTTGAACGCAAGTACCCTTGTCATAGAATGCTAATGTTGCCCTTGACATGCTAGTTGTGTATCACTCTGATTACAACAAAAATGAAGAGGGTAAGGTATCTGAATGGGCGTTTACCATGCTTATTTTGATCTCTGTGATGCAGCATATCAATCTATAGATTGTTATCGTGATAAGGGGTGCGGCTCCTTAGATATTCTATATCCATGAATTCCTTTGGTCTGTTGGAGGGGGGCCCCAGAGGTGTCCATGCCCCGGGCCCCCAAAGTTCGAAAGATGGTCCTGTGGCCATCACCCTTGGATCCAGAACCTGGGGGTGGACAAGTACAGGAGGATCACCTGGGTGAGGGGTCCTCTGGGAACGGGGGTGAGACATCCAATGGCGGGACACTGTATTCCCCCCTTTCCAACATTTCCTCCCCCTTTGTAGATTAATCTAAATCCTAATTACCCTCTCCCAAGTACCAACTCAGAACAGAGGTGTAGGAGAACTGGGAGAAATAAATTACATATATCACCCTGTTTATTACAACAGCAGGACTATCTCCTGTTCATCCCTGACAATGTTTCTAGACAAGTCTGATCTTTGAATGTCTTGTCAAAGCAGGTTCTCCCCTGCTCTTCCAGAACCATCAAGAACTCATTGACACCCTTGCTCTTGCCTTGGCTGATTTCTGCAATCCCTCCTTTGCCACTGGAACCTTCCCCTCCCCCTTAAGCACTCTCTTGTGCACCCCCTTGTAAAGAAGCCATCGGCCGATCCTTCTTCTCCGGCTAACTATCACCAGATCTCCATCAATCCTTTCCTGGGCATACTCTTGGAACAGCTGCCCATCACCCAGCTTAATCCACATACTGAATCTGTTGGTCACCTCAATGACCACCAGTCAGACTGCATAGCTGTCAGAAGCATGGAAACAGCTCACCTGAACAGCTTGACTCTAATCCCCCTTCTCTCTTCATTTTCCTTGATCTATCCTCTGCTTTTGACACAGACACGTCAGCCATGCCATCCTGCTCTATCGCCTCCAGGACCACCTTGGTATTTACTGATCAGGACCTGACCTGGTTTACCTCCTTTCCCACTGACCGACCCTCTCGGGTCCAACTTGGGTCTTCTCTTCTATCTTCCTCTCTCTATTTGTGGTGTTCCCCAGGGGTCTAACCTCTCTCTCCTTGGCTCTTCAAACGCTACCTGGCACCTCTTGCCCACTGCATCGCTACTTCTGCTCCAATTTTCAATGTTATGCAGATGACACTGAGCTCTCTTTAAGGCTCCCCCCAGCCACCTCTGCTTCTTCTCTCATACCAAACTGTTGGGCCACCATTCAGGAATGGTGTGCCACCAATGATCTCTGTCTTAATGCCAGTAAGACTGAGATCCTCCTAATTGGGACACCCGTTCCCTCCTTTCCTCTCTCTCTGGCTGCCCACTCTGGCCCTCTTCCTGCTCCTTCCTGTAAGGCTAAGGACCTTGGTGTCATCTTCGACTCCACCCTCTCCTTCTCTCCTGAAATCTCTGATCTCTCTAAGAAGTCAAACTATCAGCTGCAACTCCTCAGAGGTATTCTTCCTTTTCTTACTTTCCCCAGAAGCTCAGTGGTCAAAGTGGGCATGAGCGGTCGGGAGAGGTGCTCCTGTACTTCTGTAAATTCAGTTTTACTGTTCCTATACTTTTATTTTAAAAAGAAACAGTTCCGGAAGGTTTTTTTTTAAAAAATAAAAGTGTAGGAAGAAGATGAAACTTGCACATTCAGTGCACTTCACTGAACATTCCCCTAAACAGCAGGTGCATGTTATTTGGGGTTTGTATTGTGCTTGAGAGGTTGCATGGTGATGGGGTTTGTGGGGAGCGTTGCAAACCAGTAGGGAACATAGTTCCACTACTTCTTTTCGTACACTTCGAGCACTGCAGAAGCTCACTGTTTCCAGAGCTCTGGTCCTCTCTAGACTGGACTATTGAAACAGCCTCTTTCTAAATTTTACTAGCTCTACTCTTTGACCTTTACAACTTATCCAGAACAGGACTGCAAGACTTTTCCTTGGCCTCAAGTCCAGAGATTGTATCCCCCAGCTCTGGAATTGCTTCACTGGCTCCCTGTGGTGGCAAGGACCAACTCCAAGACCCTCTTCATTGTCCACAAGGATTTCTGGGGTCTCGGACTGCTCTACCTCCAACTTTCTCTTCCAAAACATCTTCCTTCCCGAGCTCTACGCTCATCCGCCACCAACTCTCTGAGGGCCAGACGCTTCTCCAAGCAGAGAGTTGGAGGAAGATCTATTTCCTTGGCTGGACTTCCCTCTGGAACAGCCTCCCTGCCTCTCTCAAACTTGAGCAGAACCACCTCCAGTTCTGGAAGCAATTCAGGACCTTTCTTTTTGCTTCTGCTTTCTCTCTTCCTCTACCCTGCTGATGCACCTGACTGTTCATGACACTGGTCACCTGGTCACCCTCTGAACTCGGGCCCAGGCTCCTGCATGTCCAGTTTCCCTTGCACTGCCTACGGACTCCCCAGCACTTAAGGGTCTGTATCTGCAACCCTACAGTCCCTTCTCTTTGCACTTCTGAGCCATCCGCTGGCTGCACTTGTGAGTTAACTGGACTTCCCCCTTCCACTCTCCCCTGGCACTTCTCCACTTCCCTCTTCCCGCACTTGCATGATCTAAATGACACAAGGCCTAGTAAGATCATTATTTTGTCCTTGCTTTGTTTCCCCCTCCTTGTCTTGTTGCACCTAGAAACACTTGTGTACAGGCGTGTTATGAATTTCACATCATATCATACATTTTACACCTGCAATATTTATGAAGTATGTGTTCTGTTATGCTTTCCATTTTTCATTTCTCCACTGCTTTTAGCTTGTGTTTTCCCTATAGAGATTATTTGTTTATTATTTTTGTACTGTGATACCTCAATGACACCAAAACAAAAGAACCAAAATATATGTAAAAAAAGGCATTCCGTAGTTTGCACACCTTGCAGCTGCAAAATGTATCAAGCATCTATTTATGGTTTTCATTTTGAAAAAATCAACTGTGCAGTAAACCTCTGCATGAACCGCCACTCCACTCCACCCAGTCTGTTGCCAGTGTGCCCCACTGCCACCCATGAATTCTACTGTAAACCTGAATACTCTGTGGGCCCAGTCTTGGACTGCTCTTAAAGCAAAGTTGCGCATTTACGCCTGACCAACTTTACCAATATTGCAGTTGCCTATGGTAGCCAATGGTTTCCAAGTAACTAACCAATGGTTATTTGGAGGCGCTTCTCTGTATCTCTGATCACGGATTGGGTGGCATCAGAATAAGAGTTGGTGGCTAGAAGGTGGCCAAGACAGAAGCTGTTGAGATAGTTTCACTTCTATACTACAGTACACTGTTTGTTATGAGCAGGTGCATTACTTCACTTTTAATTGAATGGTGCAGTCCTACTTGGTAGGGGGCCGTCTTTTGGATGCAATTATCCATTGAATAGAAAGGACTAAGGTCAACTGTTTTGAATATGTCCAATGTACACCCAGGGCAGAGAATTCCAGATTGTATGTGTACTTGAGATGTAAAAATGGGATAACCTTACAGTCCCCTGCCTCCTTGCACTTACCCAAAGCCCAGCTGCCCGACTGCATTTACTTAGAGCAATGCTGCCCTGATTGCACTTCCCCCTTTCCTCTCCCTGGCACTTCCCCCTTCCATTCACCCTGCACTTTGCGTTGTCACACTTGCACAAACTGATTGACACAAGGCCTAGTAAGATCGCTTGTCTTGTCCTCCCTCTGTCTTCCCTCACTTGTCTTGTGGAGCCTAAAAACACTTGTGTACAGGCAGGTTTTAAATGACTTATCATATAATGTCATATCATAACTGCAGGTTCCTCCCAACCCTAATATCCACCTCCCCAAGAAAGGTGGAATCAAAATGCAGAAAATTAGGAAGCCGTGGTACAGCACCTTTTTTGTTATTTCTCCTTTTCTAACGTAATCCAGCATACCACTAACATTGTTCACTCAGTGATCCGCAATCTTTGCCTCACCAAATGTTTTGGCCTGCCTCTCCCATCAGCCCTAACCAGCATTGTCAATGGTGAGGGATCACAGGATTGTAGTCCAAAAGATTGGGAGTGTCGCAGTTTATTAAGCGGTCACACTCAACTCGGGGAGTTCTTTTTCCCCAATCAAGGTGGCGCACAATAAAGCACTTTATAGATTCAAATTTGGTGAGGACTTCTACCTGTCTCGCACCCCACCCCCGACACGCACCCTACCAATGAGCTAGGAACCAGGCCGGTGTATAGTCAGAATATATATTTATTTAAGTTTGGACAAAGAATAACAAGAAAATCAGAACTCAGCCACCAACGCTGTGGCTTGACACAA